>NC_050590.1:37054894-37693195 GCF_013368585.1 Megalops cyprinoides | reverse complement strand
TAACTTGCCACACAAGGCAGGTATATATAGGCCAGGTAAGATGCACGGAGCTGAACTGCTCCTCTGCATCCCTTTGGTATCCGTGTGCCATAATATTCCTGATCTGAGGTAGGTTCCTGACTTGACTTGTGTTTGTCGATTGGGTGTTGTGGGCAGGCTTCCATTACTTCCACGGTAACCAATATACTACACTCAACAGGTGGTTGCTAGCATCCTGGGTTTGAAGAGTTTTGCGGTGGCTGTTCTCCTTTTCCCACCCAAGTTCATTGCCTCTCTCCATAGGAGCAGCCAAACCCATCGGGCAGGTAAAATTTCAATTTTATGAGTTGGTTCAACAGGTAGCCGTTAGAGCAGCAGTACCATGAGTTGTTCGGTGTCTCCCGTTTTTACCTCCTGTGTAAGTAATGTTGTTGTCTTAACAGGAAGACTGCCACTGCTGCTTTGCCTTCCGTTAGTTTGCATTCCCTGAATATTGCCCTTGTTTTTTAGTGTTCGTTGCTATTAGACTGTGTCCTTTAAACAAATTGCCTTTGTGGGTTGGTTGGTGTATTTTTGTTTTGTTTCCGTTTGTTCGTATGATTTTCTCCATTCCCGCATATGTGCCTGTGGGGTCGTTTTGTGTTCGTTGTGTTTATTGGTTAAGCCCAATTGGGCTGGTGTGTTCGGCAGCTCGTCTCCTCCGTGTCGCAGCGAGTGCGTCGGGGGGAGAACTCTTTCGTCGGCGCAGCTAGTATTTCGGTACTGGTGATCGCAACTGTCGGTACCAAAAAAAAAAAAAAAAAAAGAGGGTAACGATAATTACTTTGGCTAGCTGGGTCTGACTTTGTGTGTACCCCCCCTAACAACATTCTTGACCTTATGAAATAGCAGCTCCCGCAAACACGGAGCTGTGAGCTGATTGGTCTTTTTTGGAGTTTCTGTTTGAGTTGTATTATGTTGGATCTGTTCTTGATTTGGTTTTTGTTTCTTTCCTTTGAGTAGGTGCTGAGGTTCTCCTGGGGGGGGAGGCTAGACACTCGGTGGTGAGGTCCCGTCACTGCATGGTTTGCTTATTTTTTTTCTTTCTTTGAAGCACTTGTGTGAGTATTTCACTTCTGGACACACACTGCTGTAGTCTGCCTCCCCGTGGCTGACCGAGGCCCTCTCCGCATTGGCATTTTAATGTACTCTTTTAATAAAGTAAAATTTTAACTTGTACCGTAGCACGAACAAATAAAAGTGTGTTGTATTTTGGAAACAACGTCTCTGTCCTCTCTCAGTGAGCAAACTTGTGTGTCTAGCATGTCCTCCTAGGGTTGATTGGACTGGTGTTGACCCCGGTGTATATTTCCCTGGGTAGTAGTCCCAGGGTGGCGTAGTTGGTACCTCCCTGGTCATACTTTTAATCCCCCCCCCCCTTTTGTACACGCCACAAATGTATATATTTTTAGATTTTTGTCAAACAATGACTAAACCACATTTCCTGTAGCTGTAGAGAACATAAATGAGGTGATGTAAGAACTTGCGAACATCGGAACTTTCACAGGGTTTCCCTTTTTTCTGTCAATGGGTTTCCTAAGGAAACTTTTCGTACTTTTTTTTTGTAGCGCGCGTGTTACGTTACATCGTTCGCTATGTTTTCATTAGCATTATTAAGCTTCTCATATTTTTAAGTTAGCATTTGCTATATTTTTAGAGTTAAATCGCTGTTTCCTCGAAGCTAAAATTAGCTAGAATTTCTCCAATCTAGTGTTCTAATTGCACCAGTTTTACCATACGAGCTAAACGGCTAATCACACCAGTGTGACGGTACGCGCGAAAGAGTTGATAATTTCCAATGCACCGACTGTAACTACAGTAACTACAGACATGCGAGTCGCAGATATATTTACCACAGCTTCATTTAGGCAGAATAAGTTAAACGCTATAGTTTAACCGCTCATTAACGTTAGTGGTCTTCCACTGATAAACATGGCATTAGCTAGCTTTGTGGGTAACCTAATTTAGCAATGGACAGTGTTATAAGCCGCTGTAAGCGATGTTGCCAGAGAAATTTTTAGAAATGACAAGGTAGAAATGATAGGACCGTTGTTTACTCGCTAGAACTGCCACACTGTTTCAAAAATAAACCTACAATAAAGTCTGTCAACAGCTTAGCCTACACCACTCAACTACCGTAACGTTAAACGTAGCCTAATTTTGATGTTTGACTGACGGTACCGGCTTTCACGTTACTGCAGCAAAACCAGGCATGGCTGACAGGAACGTTGTCAGGCTTATTTAGGCTAAGAGGAGAAGTGATGGGGATTATTATTATTAAAGTAATGTGTTTCACGTGACAATTATCAATTTATCATGAACACAGATCATCTCCGTCCTGGGCTACTCTGCTCGCCTCTGCTTCCGTGAGCTGATTGTTGTGATTTGCGGCGTTCCAAACACGTGTGTTGCAAACAGTGGAGTTGCAGTGTGCCCTCTGGTGGACAAACTACTCAACTACTCACTCATAACATGGTTGAAGGATCCATATTCCGTCTCTCTGCTTCTTTTTTAATTGTCATTTATCGACCGTTATAAACGCCCATACCGATTTTTCTGCAATTAGTTCATATCGGCACGCCGATTTATTGGTCGGGCTCTACTACTAACCACTGTGCCACACTGTTTTTGTGATAAAGGATTGCAGCTTTCCAATGTCAGCCTATGGTTAAGACCATTTTTGTGCCTAAGCCACCATATTATTGTGGCAGCAGTCAGGCAATAGGGATGAACCAATGGCTGCATACTTTACTGAAGTAAATATCGATGAATCTTAACCAATGTTTTAACAAATGTGCCCACAAACCTTGTGGTCATGAAAAGGTAGAATAGAAAGAGGGTCAGTTTCTATTGTGTGTAACAACAAAACTGTAATTTTATAGGCTTTGTGGAGTTAAAATAAAACCAAAGACTGAGCATCCATTTCATAAATATTACATTTTAGATTAAACTCTCATAGCCTCATGCAATTAGCAAGAAAATGATTAATGATTACATCTTTAAAGAGGATGTCATGTTCCCTCTGAGGTCTGAACTCTGTAGGCACAGGGAGCACATAAAACACAAGTGAGGTATGCCCTGTGTATTGAGGTAGAAAAATGAAAATGAACCAGTACAGTTAATTTGTCTACCATTACATGTGATCAATGGTCATAATGTGCTACCACACATGCATATAAAGTGACTCAAAAATTTTGTCATGAACCATGATGCTCTACGAGAGCAAACACTGAAAAGAACCTGTGATTTCTCACCGTTGTCCCCGGGGTCCCTTCAGCAAATATCGGGATATGACGTCTGCATCTCTCGACCATCAACCATTTCAAAGCAAGGATAGGATTTACACTTCCGTCAATACAGCCAGTGACTGAAAAAGCAGTAACTCAGCTTGCTAGCAACTACAACAGGTATTCATTTTGCTCTAAATCCTCACATTTCAATGCTGCCCAGGTTTGAGCAACATGTCAAAAAATCTGTCCATTTCAGTTAACCCGTTACAACTGAAATTGCAGTTAATTTAATGCTATTAATTATACTCTACAATAAATGACAGAAGATACAAATTGGAATATTTTACATATTTTGCAAACTGTTACATTTTACTAAGAAATGGAGTCTCTGCTGACCCCTTGAGCCCTTTGGTCTGTTACCTTTCAGATTCACATTACAATATTGTCATTTAGCAAACGATCTTGTCTAGAGTGACTTGCATAGGTTACAATTTCTTACATGTTGCCCATTTATACAGCCAGATATTCACTGAGGCAGTTCTGGGTTAAGTACCTTGCCTAAGGGTATAACAGCAGTACCCCAGTGAGGAATCAAATAAGCAACCTTTCGGTTATGAGCCTTGCTTCTTAGCACTATGCTACCCTGCAGAATGTACACAGCAGAACATTAAAATTCATATTTTCAGTGGAATTCTGCAATAATGCCTTATATTAGGAGTACCTGCTTTACACTTCAAAATGTAGATGAGAACACAAGTCATTTGCACTCTGGATCTGACCTTGGTCTTGCTCAATCTTGCTCGCTTGTCAATGAGTAGAAAAACACTGACTTTTTAAATTCCTTTTAGACATTCCTAACAACTTGTTTTAGGAGCCAGACCACTACTGTGGCTCTGATTCAATGTAACATGTATGTGCTTTGTCCTTCTGCCCTCTGCTGGCTAAAGATTGAATCAACAGCACACAAACAAGCGTCTTTCAAACTAGATTTATTTACAAAATGTAGAAACATGAGTATAGTTCAGAGGTGCACAGCCCTGTGGAGGGAGACAGTCACTGAGTTACATGAGCATGGAGAACATAATGTGAGGAACTAGAGAAAAGCCACACATAAAGCAGCCTGCAGGCTGAATAATGACACTACCAGCAACAATGCCACCTGTCAGAAAGCACGGGGTACTCAGCCTCTTAAATATATTAATAAAAATTATATTTAAAAAAAACAATCACCAGAAGAACTGTCATCAACCAAAGTTAAAGCACACCAAATTGAAAAACAGCCTCTTTGGCTGAAGGCAACCTCAGAGACAATGGTACATATAGGGTAAAATTCAGCCCTGCTCCACAGCAGTCTGGGTTAAACCCTGAGAAATGCATCAATTAGATGTTGTCTCATCCATCTGTTAATTACAGCATCTTCTTGCAGCTTGAAGCCAAAGCAAGATGTCACTGGAAGCTGTATTTCAAAGTGAAGACCTAAGCATGAAACAAGGAACAGTATTTTTGATGGTCTCTCATGATGTCTATGCATAAAACAATAACTGGAACACAGAACTGCTGACTTGACAAAAAAACAGTCAATACAGTACTCAAGACACTCAAAGACCAGTGACCAAAATCGTATTTAATATTTAACTTTTTGACCTGCTACACACATACTCAGATCTAATCACACATTTCCCGCAGTGATAAGCTTCATAAAATCCCTTCAGATCAATGGATGAACATTTGTTTGGTCATTTTAGTATGGTGTAATATCCTATAGTGCACTGGCCAAACTGGCCAATTTGGAGCGACATAACTGCTGCCCTGTTGCTGCATATGCTCAGACATTCCCTTTCAAAATTCGTATTTTCAACTTAATGTTTCATATAGATTTTTTGTGGATCACATAGATCATCTAACTCAAACTCTGTGGTGCTCATAAACAAAAAATGGAAAAAGGGAAATAAAGATTAAAACTTTGTAAAATAACACCAAAAATGAGAATTTTAATAAACCAGTTCCTTTAATAAGGAACTGTTTCACACAAACTGTTTCAGACTTAGCCCCACTCCAAAAACCCTCGGTCCAAATTCAAGGGGGGTTGGGGGAATAATTTGTTCTCTGTGTATTTGGCCAACTGCATAAATACCCATTGGCTTCACTGAACAGCAACACATCGCTCTAAACAGCTTTGTCATAAATTCTGCTGCAGTCTGAAACTCCTAAGGGGAGGGAAGCATAATACCGAGCCTCATTTAAAAGAATACCTGAATTTAACCATTAACCACCACTCTGGGCCAACATCTGCCTTCCCTAGCAGCCAACTGGATAGCTGCCCACAGTGCCCTCTGATGGCACAGTGATGGTTGGCACCTATGTCTTTTTTAAACTTACACCACGTGCAACCAACAAAGGGTGTGATGCAGGTCTCTGTGGGGGTGTTGGTGGTAGTCTGTGCTAGGGGGGCGGAGTCACAGGCTGCTCTGGCGGAAAGGGGTAACTGAGGGCAGGGGGGAGGGCAGAACTCCTTGCCTGCTCGTCCAGCAGGACCAAGTCCTCCACATCCCGGCCCTGGTATCGACGTCGGCATATCCGCACTGTCACCTTGCGACCCTGGAAGACCTTCAGCGCCTCCTTAGATGCCATGGCCCGGGCGCTGTCCTCGTCCCGGCCGTAGCCCGTGCCCATATATACTGTGCGGCAACGTAGCTCACACACTTGGCCCTCGCGCTGGGCACAACCAGCAGGCAGGTCAGGGATGTCTCTTAGAGGCACGAACACGCAGATTAAGCTAGCCTTGGATGCCTCCACGCAGGCTCTCAGGATGTCAAAGTGGTCCAGGTTGGGGCCAAAGCCCCCGGCCGACACCAGCTTCCAGGCCACCGACTTGTAGAGACGATTGAAGAAGGGCTGCTGTTCCGCAGGGGCTTGGGGTGGCGGGCCTGTTTTAGACGGCACAGCCCCTCCTGCCCGTCCCACAGCCCTCACACCACTGTTACTTTCTGCTTCACTACCTCCTGTCTTCAGCTTCTTCATGGAGCTGTCAGTCTCCCTGCCTGCCAACAACATCAAAGAGGCATCCTGTGGATAAACATTAACAGTATCTCCTGCACCTCCACTGTGATTAATAATGCAGCTCTGCAAGGCTTCTGGGGGTGTAGGCTGAATCACTTCTGCTGCAAATGACCAGCAGAAAGACTGCATGTAACGAGTACCATGCACTGGTAAGTCATTATTTCGGTCCTCACACGTTAATGCCAAGGTGTTGTCTGTCATTTCTGTTCTTTATTTGAGTGACGCACACATTAATTTGTCAAACAGGAAACAGTGGTGAGGCATCTAAATTTCTGCACAGCTGCAGCTTAAAAGAGACCTACCATGGTTTACAGTAAAACAATAACAAAAATATCCACTCCCATGCAGCATACCCTCATCACAAGTGACAGGACTCTTATGCAGATTTAAAGATAGGATGAAATAACCCTATTCTAGGACTACCTCCACTGAACACCCAAGAAGGTGGTAACAGGAGACAACAGGAAGTAGGAAAAGGGAAGAGTGTGACCACAGATTTTCTCCATATTGATTTCCTATATATAGATAGTCAATTTGATGCACATCACATTTAAAGTTAAGTCTGTGCCTCTGTTCCAGCTACAAGTGTTATGATTTCCTGGGTGGCAGTGAACATTCTCGAGTGGGTATGGTCCAAAATAGAACATCCATAGTCAGCATAAGAACACAGACAGAACCAGAACCTCCCAGTACCAACCAAAACCTTCTTGATGGAGGACAGAAGGAATGCAGGAGCTGATGACAGAATAGCTGTGGTGCTGCAAGTTTCATTTCTCCCAAATCAATACAGCATTTCCCAGAACTCTGGCATGGATTCCATTAGTATAGGGTGCACTTATTTTGCACACTGATGCCAGGTGGGCAGGGTTTACACTTGATTTCAAAATCACCAGCCATGAGGCGTACCCCAAATCACTCCATCAAAACTGACAGCCAACCCAGCTGAACACAGTAACATCAAAACGCACATGGCAGAAACAATCAATGACGCCATTACCATTACCAAAAAAGATGCACTCGTATGCAGCTTAGATGCATGGATGGCTGGTCAGACAGACGAGTGAACAGATGAATAGACTGATAGCATGTCTTGGACCATACCTGACGGGTTGTTCCTCTTTCTTTTCCATGATTTCATCCCTCGTTTGTCGGACTGGAACCTCTTGAATAACAATCCCTTCTGCCATCTCCAAAACCTTCTGCATAAGCCCCGGGGGGTATCTACATGCAAACAATGCATATTCAGCATTTTGTTCATGTGCAAGCAGGTGCACTGCTCCACTGGCCTTAACTGAGCCCATAATACAGATATAATTTGATAAACAAACCCTAGCTATAAGATACAAACAATGACCCCAGGCAACCGTAATCTCAGTCATCTAAATCCACAATACAATTGAGTTGAACATAGACGATTAGTAACATCATACAAGCCCAGTTGAGTTTGCCAGACTGGTGAACAGATAGCTTCACTCACCGGCAGCGCAGAAATACGTGGTTAGCCCAGACCATGGAGAGGGAGAGGAGGTGGTCCAGGCTAGGGCTGTAGACGCCCGGTATGATGGAGGGGAAAGTCTCTATGTTGCGCAGGATGAACTCCTGCCTAGCGCGCCACTGCTTATTGGTTTCACAGTAACCCCTAAGAGACTCCATCCACTGCGTAAGGTGCGGGTTCTGAACCAGAAACTCCGAAACAACGTCCCTTCCTTTCACCCACTCTGCCATCACTGAAATAGAATATATATACTACTTATAAAAAAAATACTACCCTCGAAACAACTTTTTTGGAATAAGGAGTTGTAATGGGGTTAGCCAGAGGGAAATGAATCCGATTCTCTCCAGGTTTTTCCTTTAGGTATTCTGCATTCTTGCTGTTTCAAATTACTAGCTTATTCAATTATCTGATAAACAACATTTAAGCCCAATGACTTGTAAGTATAAACATCCGTACGACTCTGGCTATGTGTGTGCGCGGCGGCAAAATGTCCAAGCTACACATAACCCTAACGATAAGGAAAACTTCAGTTCTGTGACCCCTATGGAGTTTCATTGACGTGAATTGCACTGAACACAAAATCAAAACAAGAGGTACCATTAACACTTAGTTTGTGTTCTCTCCATTTTATTCATGTCGCTCCTTTACTTTTCAATGTGGAGTAAAGGGCCGAAGGTGTGTCCCAAGTAGCCAATCATACTAAAATTTACGGCATGGTCTAATTAGTCCTTGTAGGTAGGCCTAATATGTTCTTCAGCTTCAGAAAATACTCCATTGCCACTGTATGTCTACGCCAGCTAGCTAGCTATCAACTGGTGTACACGTTTACCGCTTGTCGCCAACGCACCAGTTCGCTATAACGTTTGATCCAGTTTATTTAATTTTGTAATGACAGCTGTATGACCTACGTCAGCTAGCTATGGACTTAATGTATGAAAATCAATTAGCTAACATTAGCTAGTTCGCGTCAAAGAAGCTGACTGAAAATATTTGGGCCTAGCTACACCTGGGAATCTCAGGGGACTACCAGCAGGCTGAATGACGGTAGAATATCCACACCATTATTATCTAGAGCTATCAAGTCTACACATTTAAGTATTTCAGGTGGCCTAGCTAGCAAGCTAACTACGAACTGACTTCAGCTCTCCAAGCCGGCAAGCTGACTAACAAAACCAAATTAAAACGTGCAGTTGATCCACTTTCACGTAAAAGAAAGTATGTATGTATGTTGTGCTAGCTAGCCAGTGGGCTGACAACAACATTTTACACCAGCGAGCTGACATATCTTGTAGACAACACGAGGGGAAACTAAAAGTGTTACAATACCTAGCTATATGGCTACGACGAGGATATAAACGATTAATGGAACTCGTTAGCTCACGGCAATATATCAAAAACATTTAAAGAGTAGCAAACTAACCTCGGATCTTTCCCGGCAGTAGTACTACATGACCCGTGGATTGGCACGCTGCAACTCGAACTACAACTCCCACAATACCTGCACGATAGCGGTCTCTGAGCTATAGAAATCGAAGTAATAGATCAGACACTCCTTTCATCTGCGTCCATGTTCTGTGGGTCGGGGAATTTTGTATTCATAGGGCGCCTGAACTATAAGCTCTGGTAACATGGGCCAGCGTCTATCACGGATTTATGAAACTATTCCTGTACGCCAGTCTGTCCCGTCTAGGCGTACAACATCTATGTGTGGGCTATTTTGTCCCCCCCCCCCCGAACTAGTTAATTTCTCTAAATGAGTAAAAACATTATTTATAGTCGTGTCACACCAACCGGCAAATTTAGAATAAAAGTTTAATTTGGAAACGGAATAACGTTCTCCCTGATCACGTTTTGTGAGCGCGCCACTGTTACTGACTGGATCAAAAACACCCAAGCACAATCAACTTGAAACTAACATGCACCCGCTCCCCGGGAAAATGGAAAAAAAAAAAAAAAAAAAAAAACTGACGGAGTGCCATCACTACGGTTGAGTATGCGCTCTGACTACCATACCAACGAGCCTGGCTCTTTGGTGTCGTGGTCGAAGCTGCATGGTTGGTACCTCCTAGACCCGCGTTCGAGGCCCTGTGGGGTGACTGCTCTCGCGCTTCGCTATAAATGGTGTCAGAATGAGATGGCTTGCCGCAAGGCCATCGGAGGTGTGCCCAGTGTGTGAGCCGTATGAGGGGACCCCCCAGGTTAGGTTGACCCTGGTGTGAGGGACCCCAGAGATGGGTGAACCACTGGTGAATGGGGCACCCTGGGATGGGAGAAGTACGGCAGGGGAATGCGTGAGTGACGCCTTCGTGCGTGAAGTGCATGGGCATGCTTCCCGAAGAGGAGGGCAGTGTGACGGAGGGCCGTCACTACGGTTGAGTATGCGCTCTGACTGCTAGGGTTGCCACCTGTCCCGGTTTTGCCAGGATTGTCCTTGAGCGATTGTCCCGGAAAATTGATAATCTTTCCCGGGACACGAATTGTCCCGAATTGTAAAATGTACTTCTAATTTAGAATTTCATAGTTTCAAATAAAACCTCATTTGGTTTCCTTCTAGTGATATTCTGTTTTCTTCCTGGTTATGTTTATACACCCAATCCTGTGCCCGTAAACGGGTAAAAACGGGTAAAACACAGCGACGTTTGGCCATGCCTATACTTTTATTTGATTGGTAGCGGAAATATGAAGGCTTACCTTATTGCCTAGCAACTGCCCGGGCTGTGGGTCTGCTGCACGCATCCACATTCATGACCCCATCGTGAGTTCAGTTCAACATAAAGGAAAAACAGCGCTGAAAATCGTGAAAAAACACGAGTTTTGTATTAAGCAAACGCAAAAATCTAGCCATTGCAATTTTTATGATAAAAAAAGGTTCACCAGAGGAAGACAGGATAGCAGTAGCGGAGCTTAGCAGTGTATACCACGGACTGCTTCACGGTCACAGCTAATTATCTACGGATTGTAAGTAAGTGCGAAAAAGTGTGTGGTGTTAGGTTGCCCAAATTCATTAAGTTAAATAGTTGTTTATAATCTATTGTAATACATCTAATCATGTTTTAATTTCTGAAGGGAGTATACCAGTGGCGGCTGGTGAGCTGGAAACAGGGGAGGCTGAAACATTACCTCTATCATTACTTTCAGCCTGTTCCTCTTTATCCTCCTTGATTAACAATGAAACAAATAATTCACAGAATAATTGACACCAATGCGTAAATAGAGTAAATGGTGCTCGCGAAACAGCGCAGATTGTCTGTAGTTTGTGCGCTATTGCGAAAGCTACAGCATGAGGTTGTTTAATTAACCCTTGCTGGCAATTCGCACAATTAAGTGGCGAGTATCCCAAAGCTTTCTCTTAAATGTTTCACATTATAGCTTTCTTGTGTTACAAAATTCAAATAACAAAACGGAGCTAAATTTATTTAGATCAATTTAAATTACTGAGAATAATCTTTTCGGTTGGGTTGAGTGTATTGAACAATAACGTTTAGAACAGACCTAACAAAAGCTGTGATGTGTCATGAGCATTTAATGTAATTTAAATCGATAAACGCCATCCTTGTTAAACAATCTCACGTTGTAGCTTTCGCAAGCACACAAACAACAGACAATCTGCGCTGTTTCGCGGGTATAATCATTTACTCCATTTACGTCTGGAGTCTATAGAGTGAGTGCAACTGCGTCAGGGAGTGCGTCTGCGTCAGGACAAATATAGGTATGAGAGGCAATAGGGTGTCCTACAACTGTTAACATAGTACATTTGCAAAATGTTTAACCCCCCCCCAAAAAAAAAAAAAAAATTGGTCCAAGTGTTCCCCTTATTCACAAATCAAAGGTGGCAACCCTGCGTGGTACCCTGACCCGACCCGGGTACGCCATAGACCCAGGTTCGAGGCCGGGTGGGGTGACTGCTCTCGCCCTTCACTACACATTAGATAAGACTAAGTAAGGT
Organism: Megalops cyprinoides; assembly: GCF_013368585.1. Taxonomy (NCBI): domain Eukaryota; kingdom Metazoa; phylum Chordata; class Actinopteri; order Elopiformes; family Megalopidae; genus Megalops; species Megalops cyprinoides. Next base: position 37,681,446 of record NC_050590.1, on the reverse strand, counting down.
AGATGATAGTGATAAGCGAATGTGGATTTTTTTAACGACCAGTTTCACATTAGTCATCTTTTGAATAATTTGGCAACAACGATTGTAGCCTAGGCCAGAGGTCTTCAATGTTTTTCAGACCAAGGACCCCTTGGCTGATAGAGACATGGTGGAGGGACCCCCTATTACATATTGTATAAAATTGTGTTGTTTATTAAACCGGGCCAACAATAATGTGCAGGGCGGCCTATAGTGCCACGTATAAAAGTACTTTGTAATGGTGTATTCAATGCTAAGCCATTAAAATAATAACTATTGACAGATTCGTGTATTTATAGAACATGTTTTTTGTAATTTTTTATTTAGGAAAATCAAGAATGCACAATTTTGACTTACATTATATTTAAAAAAAAACAAATTACATACATATATATATATATGTGTGTGTGTGTGTGTGTGTGTGTATGTACACACACACCCATACATATTTGTATATGTAAGCAGAACTATGGTTGTTAGCAGGTGCATTTCCCTGTTTCCCTCATGCTCTGAACTGACACCAGTGGTTCGTGATGAAGTGGAGGGTCTGTCAGAGTTTCTTGGTTGAGAAGTTACAAAGCGATCCATTGTAGATCACATTAACGTAAGAATGGCCGTAGACCTAGGCTAATAATACGCACCCGTTTGGCTAATATGGCATGCAATTATTTCCAGTGTTTTATTGGCGCTGCACATAGAGTGGTTTAGCATAGGATAGCTAGCTGGTACTCGGCTCTCAGGGTGATCACATACACATTATTGCACGAGGATTCATGGGTATCGTCAATGTTGTAATTTAACGAATGGGAAGATTTATCTTTGCTTATTATAGGCTGCAGTGGCGGCTCCTGCCAAATCTCTTGGAGGGGGGGCAATTGTTGTGATGATGACTAAGGTGACCCGTTCAATGGGTAAATTAACAGCTACCTAACTAGACATTGTCACATTGTTGCATTGTGCAAATTAGTCAGCTAGCTAACTCAACATTGTCACATTGCAAACAAAGCGTAAGCTACTTCGCAGCCTGCTAGGGACGTTTTCCGCTCATACTAGCTCCGAGAAAATCCAGTCATACGATTCTGTCATACTGTCAAACAAACTGTCACAGAACAGTCACAGCTAGCGTAACACTGTGGCAGAATGATAAAAAAATTCCCTCCTTTTCCCCCTTTGGTGGTGCGTCGTCCGACAGCCCTAAGAAACAAACCGCCCCTGACAGGTTGTATTTATGTTAATGTGCATTTTCAAACATATTTTAATTTTTGGAAGAAAAAAGGTTAATTAATTTGGCGTACCTTCTGCAGTAACTCTGAGGACCCCCTAGGGGTCGCGGACCCCCTGTTGAAGATCAATGACCTAGGCCAGCGTTTCCCAAACCTATCCTAAAGGACCCCTTGTCCTGCATGTTTTAGATCTCTCCCTGCTCCAACACAGCTGATTCAAATGATCAACCTATTATGAACTCCTGAAGCTGCTTAACAAACTAATCATTTAAATCAGCTGTGTTGAACAGGGAGAGATCTAAAACATGCAGCACAAAAGGTCCTCCAGGAGAGGTTTGGGAAACGCTGGCCTAGACTATTAGCCAGCTAGTTTCTGTACTGTTAAAACTACTGTACATTAAATAAAATTTGATTTCAGGATACGTTGAATTCATGTTAAACGACGACCGCAAGCACAGTAAACCCATTAAACAGGTTTTTTTATTTTCGAAGATAACTCAGGATTCCCGCTCATTGACACAGCAGATTAACGGATGACCCAGATAGCTACTACAGTTGTTTGAAAAGCACTGGGCTAAAAAAAAAAAAAAAAACCACACATTTAGTTCACAAGGTAACCGCCTTTGCAAATCAAGGACGTAGGAAGTATTCTGGGCTACTCGCCACACGCCATTTTCGATATCAAATTCTCTATAGCCTACTACTGAACAGTATTCTGTTTGATTATGTCAAATTTTTCATATATAACGTTAGCTTGTTACTTATTTCGCTGATCGTTAATGAACAAGCTAACTGTCAGGACTCAGACGCGGACCACGAGTGCTCCAATTCCAGGCGTTTATTAACCGAATCGTCAAACAAGCAGGCAGTCCAAAACAGGCAGGGTCAAAATACCAGGTAGACAGTCAAAGGGCAAAACAAGGATCAAAACAGCAACAGGCAGGGTCAAACCATGAAGGCAGGCAGATCAGGCAATCAGGACAGAAGGGCAGGCAAAGACGATGTCGAGGAACAGGCGAGGCAAAAACCAGCAAAATCCAAACAGGGAAACAGGCAGGAACCGAGACAGGCAGAAACACTGGAACGACCTGGCAAACAACACAGAGACAAGCAGGGTAGATATAGGGCTGGGCTGATTAGGTTATGGGAAGCAGGTGTGCAGGCAGGCAGGTGGAGACAATCAGGTGGGCGGAGAGCGGGGCAGGGCTAGAACACAAGGAAAACAAAAGCACATGGACAGGGAAAAACAAAAACACAACAGCTAGGGGGCGGGAGCCCTGACACTAATGTTAGCTAGCCAGCTGTTTTGTCACTGGCATAGGGCTATTGCTGAGGTAAAGTGTCTGTCAGCTAGCTAGCTAGTAATACCGGTGGGAGAATTACGTGACCAGCTTTGTGAAGAAAACTTCACCACAGTATTCAGTCGACATTTTAAGTTTTAGAAACTGCAGACGAATAAATGTTTTAATTAAGTTAAACAAAAAACGTACACACAGCATGTACTGTACTTCAATGCTTTCCTGTTGCTCAAGGCCACAGATTTCCATCAATGTTGCACCTGTTTTCCCTGGCTATACAGTGAGGGAAAACGTGTCTGCTGTGTGTAGTCCATATTTGGCAGTCTTGTGCTGTGATTTGATGGCATGCACCATTCATTACATCAACTCATTACAAGTGTGAAATTTGGTTATGTAGATTAGTGTCACACACTTTCCATCTCCACGAGGAAAATAACTTTTCTTATATATAGGCCTAATGAGATACATCCTAATGTTGGGTGACACACCTTCACGTTGGGCAAACTCTGCCCCAGATGTGCATCTCCTATATGTCAAGATGAGCTTAGTAGTAACAGAGGTGTGCAGCTCTTCTTGAAAGCACTTAAGCGGGGTTTACACGCACATACCTTCTTATTTCAAGCCATCCTGATATTGGTTTATTCTTCAAACAAGATGTATGCTCGTTTAAGGACTGGGATTACGTATGCAGACATAAAATTCATAGCAAGTTGTGTCCCCCCCAATATCAAACTCTCTCCTACACCCACTGCATTTAAGTGTTCTAAAGATCAAAGAGGCTTTTATGCGATTGCAGGTAATTCGCAATATAAAAATACTTGGTCTATTTTTAATATGCATAGGCTAGGCCTATATACAGAACACATTTTTTTCCATCGGAATCCTGAGGGTGATTGGTGCAATTGACTTTATGCATATTCCCATTAGAGCGCCCCTGGGAGAACATGACACAATTTAACAGCTTTTCTCTTTAAATTTTTTTTCCAGGAGGACTTGGGTGAGGAGACCATGTTAGCCATGTCTGACACACACATCCAGGTGACCCATTTCCTCACTTGTATTTATATATCTATTTAACAGTGACTAACATAGGCTAATACTAGGCCATGTATGGCAAATTGTCATGAGCTGACATTCCCAGTCATACATCTATTGAATGAGAATGAGCCTTCAAGAGAACAAAGCTTTGGTCAGTTGGTAATTGCATTATTGTTTTTCAGGAGGAGCTAAATCAACCACTCTCCCCACCCATGGCTAACTCCTCCTAGAGAACTCAAAGGGTAGCTTTTCCTTTGTAGAATTCGAAGGATCCTTGACATCGGAACAGTCCTTCGGCAGGATTCGATGACGTAGCATTCCTTGAAATGCAGCCGCTAAGGATCCTTCTTTGACTTTGAGAAAACACCTATGTGTAATTGGTTGTTAGCATGTGAGTTAGTTTACAACACTATTGCTCTTGCTTGACTAACGTGACTAACGTCAGCTAGCTTGAAAATGAACTGCAAAGTTCACCAGACAGCTAGCTAATGGTTAGCCGACATTAGTTAGCTACCTACCTGTCATTAAGCGAATGATGTAGCCAACTGTACTTCTGTAAATGTGTACATTTTCTGCATTGTTTAATGATACACAATACAAGTATAGTTAAATGTAAACCATTATTGTAAAAATTGCCTTACAGGAGTGTAGACAACTAGCTAGACAACCAGCTATTTTAATTCATCATTCATTATTTAGTTGGCGTATAGCCTAGTAGTATCTTACTGTATGTAACACCTACACTCCAATAGATGTGTCTAGTTAAATGTAAATCATTATTGTAAAAAAATGCCTTATAGAAGTAGAATCTTTTCATTATTTAGTTGGCATGTGTTTGTTGATTTGTATTTGAATTTCTTCAAATAAAAAAGATGATGTGAGAATATGGTGTTTGTCCTTCTTTGCAGTTTCATCCTCTGAATATGGTGTTCATATGGTTAGTTTATGGTTTAGCTCCTGTATTGTATTTGTGCTAATTTCACATCTTGCAGTGCTTTTAGTTTATGGGGGACATTATAAATACTCTTTATGACAGAATTATAAATACTCTTTATTGTGGATGTTGCGTTATTCTCATTCCACCCTTGAATGAATCAGTTCTCCACTTGGGCCACCCCAATAAAAAAGTCTATAATCACCACAGTATACAATGAAAGCTGTTGTGACTTCTGTGTACCCTATAAAACAATAATAGAAAAATCACGTTCACTCCATGACTATTATCCACTTAGCATATGGCTCTATGCAAAGACATTGATGTTTCAGAGCAGACACACTATCTGAGAATTCTAACAAACACACCAGAGGTGAGACTTTCGCCTAGTCAAGAGATGGACCTGGATGAGCTCATAGGTGATGTTAAGTGGATGGGCCCAGGCCCTTTAGCCATTCCTGCTAGAGGTGAGAGATCTGCCATCTGCAAAGTTGAACGTCAGAAACCATTAGGAAGAGATATTGTTATGGTTGAAACACCACCTTCTTTGACACTACTCACAGGAGTGCTCATTCAGCCTGTGGTGCTACCATCTTCTGCACTGAATGTCAATAGCTTCCGAGTACAGATGAGAAATGAGACTCTGAAAGAGGCCACCATGTTAGCTGGGACGGTTATTGCTCATGTGTACCCCACTGACACAGTCACTACAGCACAGAGACCTGAACCTTCATCAAAGGTTATTGATTCGAACTTGTTTGCCTTTGGTGACTCTCCCATTCCAGAGGCCTGGAAAAAGAGATTGCGCCAGAAGCTGTCCGAAAGAGGCAATGTGTTCTCACTAGATGAATGGGATGTGGGACTTGCTAAGGGGGTGGAGCACCTCATTAGACTAAGTGACCCCATACCATTCAGAGAGCGATCCAGGCACATAGCCCCTGCAGACATAGATGATGTGCGCATGTGGAAGTGTGCGCATGTGCGTTGATTACCGCACCCTAAACAAAGGACAATTCCTGATCAGTACACCACCCCGCGGATTGATGATGTTTTAGATTGTCTCTCTGGCAGTCAGTGGTTTTCTGTGTTGGACCTGCGGAGTGGGTACTACCAGATTCCCATGGCTGATGAAGACAAGGAATAAACTGCCTTTATGTGCCCTTTAGGATTCTATCAGTTTTAGCAGATGCCGCAGGGCATCACTGGAGCCCCAAACAACATTTCAGCGGCTGATGGAGAGAGCCGTGGGGGGCATGCATCTGCTCCAGGTCATTGTCTATCTCGATGACCTCATCGTGTTTGGCCGGACCCTAGAGGAGCATGAGGAAAGGCTCCTGAAAGTCCTTGACAGATTGGAAGAGTGTGGTCTGAAAATATCCCTGGATAAATGCCAGTTTTGTCAGCTACAAGTGAAGTATGTTGGACATATTGTGTCCGCATCAGGAATAGCCACAGATCCAGAGAAGGTGAGTGCGATTAACAACTGGAAGATGCCAACTGACCTCAGATCTTTAAGATCATTCCTAGGATTCTGTGGCTACTACCGACGGTTTATCAAGAATTATTCTGCCATAGTCTGACCACTCACAGAGCTTACGAAGGGTTACCCTCCAGCGAAGAATGGACGTAAGGTTAACCCAGAGAATAAGAAGTCCTATTTCAAAGAAGGAGAGGCTTTTGGTGAGCGCTGGGATGAAGAGTGTACCAAGGCCTTCCACAACATCATTTATTGCCTCACTCATGCCCCAGTGTTGGCATTTGCTGATCCCTCAAAGCCATATGTGCTCCACGTAGATGATACTTTGAATGGCTTAGGTGCTGTCCTCAATCAAGAACATCCTGAAGGTCTGAGGCCCGTTGCATTTGTGAGCGGCAAACTAAGTTCCTCAGAGCAGCACTATTCCATTCATCAGTTGGAATTTCTGGCATTGAAATGGGCAGTCGTGGATAAGTTTCATGATTACCTTTGTGGGGGAAAGTTTATAGTGAGAACAGATAATAATCCACTCACTTATGTCCTGACTAGTGCCAAACTGAATGCAACCGGACATAGATGGCTGTCAGCCCTCGCCATTTATGATTTCAAGATTCAGTATCGTCCGGGACAACATAATATTGAAGCTGATTTGTTGTCACGCCATTTGCCTACCACTGACATGTTACCTGCCTGGACAGAGATATCTCCCTCTGGGGTTAAAGCCATCTGCCAGATAGCCATCCCAGAGGAGCAGGCAGAACCAGACACACGACTTATTGACCAGTTAGGAGCACCTCATCAGTGAAAAGGGCAGTTGAGACTGGTGAGTTGCCATCCATGACCAGGAGTCAAGACCCAAGTGTGGTGTTACTGCAAAGACAAGGTCCTAAGTTGGTTGTGAGGAGCCATCTCCTCTACAGAATGGTGAAGAGACAATCTGGAGATGAGAGACAACAGCTTGTCTTACCAGAAAAATACTGTCAGATGGTCATGAGGTCACTCCACGACGACTCTGGGCACCTTGGAGTGGAACGGACGACCGAGCTCCTCAAGGATAGATTTTATTGGCCCTGAATGACCACTGAGATTGAGGATTATGTCAAGAATTGTGGGAGGTGTATTACTAGAAAATCACTTCCATACCGAGCAGCTCCTTTGAGTCAAATCAGGAGTACTGGTCCCCTAGCCTTGGTGTATAGACTTCCTGTCTATTGAACCAGACTCTAAAGGGATTGCAGATGTGTTGGTCATAACCGATCACTTCACTCGGCATGCCCAAGCTTTCCCTTGCAGGGATCAGAGAGCCCTGACAGTAGCCAAGACCCTGTTTGAAAAGTTCTTTGTGCATTATGGATTACCTTCACGTATCCACTCAGATCAGGGACGAGACTTTGAAAGTCGCCTTATAAAAGAACTGCTAGGGATGCTGGGAATCCGCAAGTCTTGAACACCACCTTACCACCCGCAAGGTGATACACAGCCAGAACGATTCAATCGGACATTGCTGTCCATGTTAGGGACTCTGGATCCTGCCAAAAGGTCACGGTGGAATCAGAACATTGGCTAATTGGTCCATGCATACAATTGTATGAAGAATGAGGCTACTGGTTATTCACCATATTTACTCATGTTTGGAAGGGAGGCCCGTCTACCGATTGATGTATGTTTTAACACTTCTTTTAATGGGAAAGAAGAGGTGAAGTACCAGCAGTACGTAGAAAACATGAAGAGAGACCTGCAAAATCCATACAGGCTTGCATCTGAGGCCTCACGGAAGAACCATGAGAGGAATAAGAGGCGGTATGATAAGAGAGTGAGACACCATACCCTGGAGGAAGGAGACAGGGTGTTAATTAAGAATCGTGGATTGACTGGCAAACAAGATACAAGATAGGAGGTGGAAGTCTCTACCATATATTGTGGTTAAGAAGTTGCCAGACCTATCATTGTACCAACTGAAACCAGAATGGGGTATGGGAGGCATACAAACCCTTCACAGAGACCACCTGTTACCAATAGGAGAGTCTGTGAGGTTGTCGACCTCTGAGGAGAGCAGACAGAGCTCTCGTCGACCTGTGACCAGAGCCCAGACCAAGCAGAGACGGGCAAGGAAGGAAACGAGGAATGAGGAAACCAGAGAAGACAACCAAGATGGATGTTAAGAATCTTCATCAGATGAAGATGATGGGAGGCTGTATTTCTACATCAGAGATGAAGTGAGAGAGATGGTCAAACCCAAATTGTCTGCTGGACCCAAGAGTGAAACTTCAGATGAGCACGTGTTCATGTCCAATGACATTGAACAAAACCATTCTCAGGAGGGTGGAGAACCTGGAGAAACCCCTAGGGAAGATGAAGCAGGAAGTAGCTTACAACCACCTGTAGACCCTTTGGTAATCATAGAGTCTGAAGGGGGAGACAATCCTCCCACAAGTGATGTGGTTGAAGACAAAGAACCTGTTGGGGAAGATCGTCCTAGAAGACCAGTAAAGCCTGTGACTCGACTTACCTATGATGAGCCAGGAAAGCCAGTAGATAGGTCCCTCACTGTGGTTCACAGGAGTATGGTTGTTTACATGAGTAGTCCATTGACTGAGAAGAGAGAGTGTGAAACACTTTGGTGTCACCCTATGGTGCAGTGCTGTAGATGTGCTGTTACAAATCCTTGCCCTGAGTGGAAAGGCTTGATACATGTCTAGATAGCAGCACATGGGGACATGCTAGCTTTCAGAAGGGGGAGGATGTAACGCAGTGAGAAAAAAATGCATTGCAGACAATGTAGTGTTGAGTAATTCAAGGTTTGGTACAGTTCACGATTACATATTGGAACTACTTAGTTCATTTTTTTTATAGCATAGGGAATTTGTTAATCAATAAGCAACTAAATGTAGCTTATGTGCATGTGTCACAGAGACTCATTTGGGTCATTAACGGGAATTCTGGGAGGTTACGATGATATGTGTTTCAATTTAAAATGAAATATTACTTTTGAAGTAATGATTTCGTGTGATGTAGGTGTGTAAAACATAGTGTTTCTGTTATTTTGATGTAAAATATAATTTTATTTTATTCGTATAGTTTAATACATGGTGAAGTGAAAGGTCAGAGGTCAAGTGGTGGGGGAGGAGGAAGAGAGCAGCTGCGGGGAGACAGTCTGAGATTCGCGTATTTCTGAAGCTAAAAAAAAATATAACATGAAAAGCGTTATATGTTAGAGATTACCCTTTTAGTTTGTAGAGAATTTGGACAGAATATCTACAATTAAACTGGATGGTAATAAAGTGCCGTTTTTGGATAAAAGTTATTGAAGTCGACGGAGCCTTGGCGGTTAGCTTTCATGCTAGGGGCTTTCGCGGAGGACTTCTGTTACCGCTCGCAGATAAACTGCGTTGATTCTGTGAAACCTGCTGTCACGGCATTGAGATTCCGACCTCCACCTGCATGAAGATTTGATTCCTGGCCTTGCTGCATGGAACCACAGCTTTTGTCGGTGCAGTAAACCACTCACGACCATACTGGATTAAGGTACTGTGCGATTTATTTATTTATTTATTTTTTTTCGCTCTTCAGTGAGCGAAGGGGCCATTTGTTTTGGGCCACAACGAACTCTAGCCCCGCTCCAGGCCTGCAACGTTTACTTTTGTTCATTTGCCAGCTTAGGTATAGGTTGTGAGAGTGTGTGTGTGTCCACTGTTGCGTTAGAGAATCCACTGTTGTGTTAATTCTAAAGGTATTAATAGTACCCTGTGGAGGGATTTATGTGATTTATTAGTAGAGAAGTACTGAGATATGTGAATTCACTTATATTTTGTTGGAAAAGTATTGACTAATATTTTATTTCATACTGAAGGGATTTTGTGTAATATTTTTGTAATACAAAATTCGGATTTTTTTATATTTGATACTTTTTGGTTGGTTTAACCCATACAATCTTAAATAAGTAAATCATTCTATGTTTAAATTTACCCTATTGTGTTTCTGCATTGATTACTAAGACATAAGTGTGGAGAAAGAGTTTGTGTTAAAATGGTGTCATTTATCACTAGTATTTCATGTGTTTAAAGCCATAGATATTTATATTTTCACATTTGCAGCTGATATAATGTAGTTTGTGTTATGTACATATAGAAAGGCCTAGGACACAATACAGACAGCAAACAGCCAGATTTAAATTAATTTATTGGGTTAATGAAAGAACCCAGGGCGTCATTATAGTACCAGGTATATGGCCTAGGGGGTGCTACACATAATTAGAGATTATCCAGCTAGCTAGCTAATTACATTAGCTAGCTAGCCCTACTGTCTTTATGTTAATAAAGTTTAGCTACGTTAGTAGGGTGATTTTTTTCAATTGATTCCATTGTCTACATCCTGTATGGCTAGTAGACCACTATAAACAAGCGGAAATTTGAATTAATAACAAAACATTCTGTAATTAATATTAAAACCTATCCCAACGTCTGCCTCGTGACCTACCTATCTGTTAGATCTGTAGAACATCTACTTCCGTGTAATTACAGCAGCTGATTCTACATAGGTCAATCATTACTTTTATGGATGTGGGCAACGCTAGAGCACTAGGAAAGGCAGATGTGATGTCATTCACAAATCGGTGAAAGGTAATTTTTGCTGTTGCTCGACAATGAGAATGGAGGTTGCCAAAGTTTGTCACTAGTCGCTAGATAAGATTTTTAGTCGCTAGGGAAGGTTAAAAAGTCACTAAATCTAGTGACAAAGTCGCTAAATTGGCAACACTGCCAGTAGGTCACGTGAGGTCACTGTTTTACAGGGGTCCTCACCAAATGTAGTTTAAACAGTGTGTACTGAGATTAAATTTGGTGAAATACACACTAAATTACGTTCATTTTTGACTGTTACATTTACATATCTTTTATTTAGTGTGAAGATGCTGAAACTGCCAAATAAAATGACCAAATAAACCAGTCAACAACAATTTGCTGTTGTTTTTTTTTTTTTTTACTAGGGTCAGGGAGTAATTTCCCAGTTTTTCTCAATTTGGCCCTGGGCTTTCTAGTTTTTTGATTTCATTTGGGAAAAGCACTGCGTTGTGCATTCAGCGCATCAATTCACAATTTCAACTTAGATTTGAAATTGCAATAAATATTTTCAAAAGATTTATTGCATTACATCTCCAAATGGATGACATCCCACCACCTGAAGCTGAACCTCAGTAAAACGGATCTCCTCTTCATCCCAGCCGGCCCTTCCCCCCTGCATGACCTTTCCATCACCTTCGATGGCACCACAATACCATCCTCTCGGACAGCAAAGAGCTTGGGCATCACCCTCGACAGTAACCTGGACTTCAAGGAGTACATTGCTCGCACGTCACGGACCTGCCGATTCCTCCTCCACAACATCAGGAGGATTCGCCCGTTCCTAACCACATACGCGACGCAGCTCCTTATCCAGGCCACAGTTCTCCCTCGACTGGACTACTGCAACGCTCTCCTTGCAGGCCTTCCAGCATGCACCACCCACCCTCTCCAGCTCATCCAGAATGCAGCTGCCCGACTGATCTTCAACCTCCCCAAATTCTCCCATGTTACTCCCCTGCTGAAATCCCTCCACTGGCTTCCTGTCGCTGCCAGGATCAGATTCAAGACCCTGACCCTCGCCTTCTCTGCAGTCAACAGGACAGCCCCTGCCTACCTCCAAGAACTCATCCAGCCCTACACACCAGCCCGACCCCTACGCTCAGCAGCAACTGGACGCCTTGCTCCCTGCATGGTCAAGGCAGGAGGTGCTCGTTCTGCCAGACATCGGCGTTTCGCCTACATCGCTCCCCAGTGGTGGAACGAACTCCCGGTCTCGCTACGGACAGCTCCTTCACCCCAGTCCTTCAGACGGGGCCTGAAGACGCACCTCTTCAGACTCTACCTGGACTGACCCAGCACACAATTGCTGCCCCCCCCCCCCCCCCCCCCCCCCCGCCCATCAGTGCTGTCGTAAATTGCTGTGCTTTTTAAATTGTGCTTTTAAATTTTGTCTCTTGTTGCCGCCTTAACCCTGACGCTCATTGTGCCGTTTGAAGTTGTTGAAGTTTGCCGTTCGAAAGTATATCGTACTAGTTGCCCTTTAGGCTGTAATTGTAAAAATCTGATAGTACTGCGTCCTCAAACAGACCTTGCTCTCAGCTGAGAACTGTCTCATTGTGGAACTGTACACATCCTGTCCCCGTACTGTCGCTGTACCTACTGTATGCACTTTTGTAAGTCGCTTTGGATAAAAGCGTCTGCTAAATAAATAAATGTAAAAATAAATTAAGAGACTGAGCGATAAACATGATAATGCAGATAATGCACTAAAATGAATAAATAGTGTTTGAAAGGGACAGCTGTCCCCAGGAATACTGTTGCAGATAATTTCTCCCTTCTGCTGTCTGATCTCTTCTCTCCAGCTCCCCCCATGCCTCCCTTTCCTGTCTTCCCCACTCCACTCTCCCCTCTTTCTCCTCTGTCTCCTTCTGTCAGACAGCAGTGCTGCGACCAGTCACCATTACTCCAGCACAGGCAAGACCGTCCCCCACCTACTTCCCACTCTCTAAGGATACACCACACCAGGGGACATCTATATATGCATGCCTCAGAACACCTAAGGTCAGACCAGTTTCCAAATTTTGGAGGCAAAGAAATGGCGGAGATCTGCAGCGCTAGCTCCTTGTAAGCCCAACCGAGTCTGACATGAGACCTTGTATCAGCCATACCTTTCCTTACCTCTGTCCTCACTTTCTGTCACCACTAAGGAAGGAATTCAAGGTTTCTCACTGCTGAAGCCATGCAAGTTTATAGATTCAAAGAAATGTATTATTTTGTGACAAGAAATGAATGTTCTTTGTGACAAGAAGGTAAAAAAAAAACTCAAGAGCCCAGAACTCAATTTTGCTTCTAATGTTGAGCCAGCTGAGGGCACTGTAGGTCTCAAGTAGAATGTGGCAGAGAATTGCAGTGTCATTATCAAATGGGGCAGGGGGGGTGGCAGTTTGTTGGCTGTGCTCCGCTCCCACCAGCCTAAATCCCTGTACCCCTAATACATCCTTCTGATAGGTCCATATGAGGTGACAGCAAGGAGGAAACACAAGGGTTCCAGAATGAAAACTATCCCCCCAGTCATATTCTACCACACCTGTGTAGCTCACCCAGTATAACACCTGGGTAGCCTTTCACCTCATATTCTATAATAACTGTCCAAATTCAGGACAGCTAGTACAGATTCTTGTCCACGCAACTCCAAGTGTCCAGTCAGGTGCCGTTTCTGCTTTAGTAGACTTCCCTCCAAAACAAGGCCCTGTTTGACCACTGCCTCACACACTTCCCTCTTTATTAAAATACGGCGAGGGTGAAGCCTCTTCCTTTCTGAGCTGAGTTGCATTTACAGCATTAGAACACAGCTTGTGAGTTACCATTTCTTCACAGAACATTACTCAGGAGTCAGGGAGGGGAAAGTAAACAGTCCCATGCTGTCTCAGTCTGAGATCCACTTAAGCAGCAGCTTCCCATCTCAGAGCAGGAATGATTCAGCACTGAGAATGAGCTCAGTTTAGAGCTCATAGAAATAAGCTGCTTTGCATGCCAACCAAAGGGAGGCTGCCCGGTTACAGACTTGACAATGGAAACAGCTTTTCTCTTGAGATTCTGTGTGAATAAGAGATAAGCACAAAATGTTTTGATGTAATGTTATGTAATGTAATACATGGATGCCAAACTTTGTGCCAAGCATTGTGTTACACGGTTTTATCTCCAGCTCTGATCTTTATTTGACATCTCTTCATTTCTGTGTGTTATATGACATTGTTGCATAAGCCAACCCCTTTCACTGTCTGCTGTCTATGCTGTGTCCTTCCTATATTAGGGGTTTATGTTAATTGCAGTGGACTGCTTTACTTATTTTCTTTAAGAATAACAGAGATAATGAGTTGTACTAATGTCTTGGAGTAAATACACACATTTGATCTCAGCAATGTTTAACAAAACAAAAACAAAGACACACCCACACTGACAGACAGGAAGACAGAGAAGCACAACACAAGCAAGGCATCTTAGGCTGGAGCGCTGACAATTCTGATAAATTTTGGGACAATTCTGGGAAATCTGAGAAAATAAAAAGCCTCGTTTTAAATCATTATTTCCTTCATTTAATAGACAAAGTTGCCCCCTTAGTTTTGAAACAAAGAAATCAACACAATTTTTGTAGATAATTAGATTCAAGTGACTGAACACAGCCATGATTGATTGCAGTCAGTCCTGTTGAGTTTAAATGGCATACATATTGAACCTTACCATCAGAGAGAAGTAGTCACCAAAAGGCTTCTACAGGTACACAATGCTACGATCAAAGGAAATTCCAGAACAGCTGAGAAAAAAAAGTTATTGACGTATATCAGTGTGGAAAGGGTTACAAAGCCATTTCTAAGGTTCTTGGACTCCACTGAACAACAGTGCAAGCCATTATCGCTAAATGGAGAAGACTTGGAGTAGTGGTGAATATTCCCAGGATTGGTTGACCTCTCAAAAAATCCTAGAAAAACTTCCAAAGAACTCCAGGCCTCTCTATCATCAGCTAAGGTCAATGTTAATGACAACAATGAGAAGGAGATTGTGCAGAAATTTTGGAACTTTTTTTTGGAAAATTTTGGAATTTTTGGCTTTATGGAACAGGAGCAAGACAGAAACCACTCAACAAGAAAAACATCAAAGCTCATCTCACATTTGCTAAAACACACCTGGATGATCTCCAAAAATTTTGGTCAAAATGGATGAGTCAAAAGTGGAACTTTTTGGAGGGTGCAAGTCTTCCTGTGTCTGGCGTAAAGTGAATACAGCATTCCACTGTAAGAACATCATAGCTACAATCAAACATGGCGGTGGCAGTGTGATGGTATGGGGATGTTTTGCTGCCTTGGGACCTGAATGACTTACTATCATTGAAGTAGGCATGAATTCTGCTATGTACCAGACAATACTTAAGAAGAGTGTCCAACTATCTATACATGAGCTGAAGCTAAAGTGTAATTGGGTGATGCAGCAGGACAATGATCCAAAACACAGAAGCAAGTCCACCTCTGAATGGCTCAAAAGAAGCAAAATTAAACTTGCAGTGGCCTAGTCAAAGTTCTGACTTGAATCCAAAAGAGATGATGTGGCTGGACCTGAGAATGGCTTGAAAACCTACCAATCTGTGAGAGTTAAAGCAGTTCTGCAAAGAAGAGTGGGCCAAGATTCCTCCACAGAGATGTGCAAGGCTAAGGGTGGGCTAACCAGATAATAGGTTTAAGGGAGCATTAACTTTTTCACGGGTGATATGGGTGTATGTTAACTATTTTCACTGAAGGAACACAATACACATTAAAATACTGCATTTTGGGTTTACTCAGGTTCCCTGTGTGCAATATTACAATTTGTTTGAAAATCTGAAAACATTCAGTGCTCCAAATAGGCAATAATAGAGAATATCAAGAAAGAGGAAAATACTTTTTCTCTAGTGTATGTACTATTATATAAGGCAATGTTGTTTTTGTGGGCATTCATTATTCATGAGTAAATAACACTTTACTGTTAAATGCGAACATCACTGTCTTTCATCTTGACTGTTATGTTACTGCTCTGCACTTTCGTTCTTGTTCTTACTGTTAAATAATGATGTGTATGTCACGTATCGTCTAATGATGTAACTGACCCTGTAACTAACTAAATAAACGTGTCTGAAAAATAGAAGCTAAAGACAGAACTGGCATGTACACAATTTTATGTGCGTTCCACACTCCGTTTTCATATTTTGCCTGTGCAGCTATGGGTTGCTTATCTTTATGTAGCCTTACCTTTGCACTTCCTCTCTGTTCCATTGTTCTGTTTCATCTGCCTGTCCCTCCCTCTCTCCCTAGGTGCCGGCCACATTGCGCTGACTGCTGCAGTGCAGGATTTGCCTGTGAGAAGTAGCTGAATACATAAGGTCCCACTCTCCTGTATGTTCTGAAAGACAGTAATAATCAACCTATCTCTCTTTACAGCTCCTGCTTGCCCCAAAGATAAGTACAGAGTACTCTCACCTCGATCTTCAGAATCCAGTCACAGCATTCTTTGTATTCTCAGGTTATAGCTTTGTAATGTTGAAATAATTAGACTCATGACCTACAGCTTCAAGGATAACCCAGGGGGGGAAAGCAGAATCAGGCACAATTTCATAAATAAAAGACTTATTTTAAGGTTGGCACTATCTTTTCACCCTGAGTGTAAAAGGAGTGCAGATTTAAATGGGAAAAATATGTATTTCATGATAATGACTCATATTTGAATTTCATCCACTCAGGACATCTCCCAAGAATAAACAGCATTTATCCGTTCTTTAATGTAAAGACTCCTAACTGGTTAAAAACAGGTGCGCTGATCAGAGGGATTTCAGGAACTGCCTTATGAAAAAAAAATAACAGGAAGATACAACACTGAACCATTTCGGTGATGAAATTGATGCCGTAATCATAACATTATTACTGCTTCTGATTCCTTCAGATGTTGGAAAATTGACATTTTAGTAAAAATGTTTTATGCCTTTTATTATTGTAGATGACACTCATAGGTCTCTTTTCAAAGTGTGAAAAATTGGGCTCCTGCATTTCTTGTGAACAGTCTTTGTGGCTCCACATATTGTTCTCAGGTGCTGAATCACTACACTGGCCCTACATCCACTCGGAGCCTGGCCTCTCTGATGCATAAACACAGTTGAACGGGCAGAATAATCAGAACATAGGTCAGCAGTCAGTCGATCAAATAATTCATCAAAAGCCAAGTGTGAAGAAAATCAAACAGAGCAGGAGAGAGAACCAAAACAATATGTGGCACCTGCCAGATGCCGGTCTCAGGGGCAGGAAATGAGCTAGCAGCACGTCCTTAGCACAGGGAGGCTGAGGGGATCCGGAGCCTTGTCAGTTACTGGCATACCGAGGCACTGACAGCAACGTTGACACCCATGGTGTCAGAGGCCCTTTGAATTGAACAGCGGACCCTGTAGCCCGCGGGCAGCCACCAGGGCAGTTTCTTTAAAGGACACTTTAAAGCGCTCTGAGGCAGCCAAGGACTTGGGCACATCCATTTGATGCTCTGAGGAGACGCCGGCACGTGGTCATTGATCCTGAACACTTGGAGAAAAGATTCCATCAGCATATCTTATTTCATTCTTCCCTGTTTCAGCAGATCTCAGTTCAGAATTTTCTGCTGATATTTGTCTTTCTTCTGGAGTGGGTGGGGTGTGCTGCACTCTTGGCACCTGCCGGCTTCATTATGTATGCAGTGTGTACAAACAACACCTTTTACTAATTATATAGTATTGCATGAATAACATCAAAACACGCTATACTATGCAAGTATTACAAAATATGGAGTGCCAAACAAATATACCTGCAAGGAATAAGCTATTCATTGGTGGCCAAGAACTGTGCGTTGTCGCAGAAGCATAATATAGGAACTATCGGAACTATATTAGTTCGTTTGATAGTTTGATAGTAGTAGTTTAGTAGTGGTGGTAGCTTGATACACATGTACTTCACAAAATAATTAAACACTTCCAAAAAGTTCATGGTAATATGTTGACAGGGATTTCTGGCAAAACAAACTGTCTGGGATACCATTTTGTAAGACACTAGATTTTTGTAAATTACACTACAATTTCAAGTTTAGTTAAGAGACATGAAATGTACCAACAGTTTCTCATATTTTATTTATTGGGTGTTTTCATAGATGACATAGAGCCTAACAAAGAACATTTACCTGTTAACAGATACACCTTCATCTGATACATTTTATCCCCAAAACATCAATATGCAGGCAATAGGAAAATTTACAATTTCCCCCCATTTACAAGTTGCAACTGTAAAAAAAAAGGAAAAAATGTTGCAGAAGAGAAGCAAAACAAAGACAATTTAAAATAAAAGCAATAAGGTAAGGAGATAAAAGTTGAAATATAATCAATGTACTAATGAGTCAAAATGTTATCTGATATCCCTCAACCTGGGTCATAAATAGAGGTCTTTAGGACTCCAGGGGACTTACTCATTAATACACTGTAGAGTCTATGGGGCAGTTGGGGAAAGATTCTAATAATTAGAGAGGAATGCCAAGAAGGGGTTTTATTGAATGACTTTGTATTACCCTTTAATGTGTGTGATCTTTTCTAGGTGTATTGAGCAAGCAACCTCTTTCGTTGACGAATAATAATGAAACAATAGTATCAGAGACAGATGAATGGACAAGCAATTTAGCTACCATTAATTAATTAATAAATTAATCAATTAATTGATTACTTAATTAATTAAAATGAAATTACATACTGTCACTCACATACAGTCACTCACTCACTCCAGGCTGAAGGCCACAGTCGTACCATGTGAACTCTGGGTAACCAGTGAAGTCCAGGAAAGGCTGGATGGCAACCAAGGAAGATTGGTGACGCTGGAAAGACAGCTGACTTCCAGGAAAGGCTGGCATGGGTGCATGAGGCCAGGAACCTCATGCACAGCACTCATGAGAGGGCACCACAGTAAGCTACAGACCACAATGCAGAACAATACCCCAGAGTCTCCCGAGAGGGGGGGGGGGGGGGGGGGGGGGAGAGGCTCACAAGGACAGACTCAACGGTAACAGCCAATACTGAGACACAAGTAACGAGAAGGCTCTCCCAAACAGCACTGACAGGGAAGGCACTAGAAGTCAAATGCCACTGTGGCAAGATAAGTAAGAAAATCAAGGGGCTGAAGATACATCAAGCCAGGACCAAGTGTGGAGAAGAGGCAAATTCATTGCAGTGCGGGGTGGCAACACCACGTCAGACGCAGAAGATCCCCAGGCAGGAAGCACCCCAGTTTATTAAGGACCCCTACAATTTCACCAGGGCCTTGGTGGGGGAAGCCAGATCGGGCACATTGACCAGCTCTAAAGAAGAGGTTGAGGAATTCCTTAGGACAGCCCACTGCGACACACACAGGAACAAAGATCTGGACAGCCATCCAAAGATCAGCAGTGCTGTACCCCCTCAAAAGACCTGGATATCAGAGAGCCATCCTGGAAGGAAGTTGAGGAGGTGGTAAAGAGCGCCAGAACAGCATCAGCCCCTGGACCAAGCAGCCTGCCCTACAAGGTCTACAAGAAATGCCCACGGTTGCTACGTAGACTGTGGAAGCTCTTCAGGAAAATCTGGGCAAAGGGTAATATACCAGCAACCTGGAGGGTGGCAGAGGACTGCTTTGTGCCAAAAGAGAAGGGATCTTCTGAGATCAGCCACTTTCGTACCATCGCTCTGCTGAATGTAGAAGCCAAGATCGAGAGGAAAATCTTGGCAAGGCGGATGATAACCTACATGACAGAGAACAGCTATGTAGACACCTCAGTCCAGAAAGGAGGGATCCCAGGGTTCTCTGGGTGCATGGAGCACACCACCATACTCAGCCATCTGATCCAGGAGGCCAAGAGGGCAACCTAACAGTTTTGTTGCCAATGCATATGGGTCTATGCCCCATAACCTCATCAACAAGGCCTTGGAACACTACCACATCCCAAGCAAAATCAGGCAGATGATGAACAGCTACCTGGGTGCATTCAAGCCGCGGTTCAGGACTGCCAAGTTTACCACCACGTGGCAGGACCTGGAGAAAGGGATTGTAACAGGATGCACAGTCTCCCCCATCCTGTTCATCATGGGAATGGACCTCCTTATTACAGCAGCTGCCAAGCCCAGAAAGTCACGAAGCATGGTGATAAGGAAGGGGAAGGTGACTGATGCGTTCAAGCTCCAAGTCCAAGGAGAAGACATCCCAACAATCAGAGAGAACCCCATCAAATGCCTGGGAAAGTGGTATGATGACACCCTCAGTGATAGGAACAATATTTCCAGCACTGAAAAACAGGCAGATGAGTGGCTGAGGAAGATTGACAGGTCGGGACTGCCTGGCAAGTCTTGGATTTACCAGCATGGGCTGCTACCAAGGCTGATGTGGCTACTGACAGTCTATGAGATACCAATGACTGCGGTGGAGGCAGTGGAGAGGAGAGTTAACAAACATCTGAGGCAGTGGCTCGGCATCCCTCCCAGTTTCACAGCAGTGGGGCTCTACATCAGGTCAGGACAACTCCAGCTTCCACTCTCATCTGTCGTAGAAGAGTTCAAGGTAGCCAAGGGCAGGGTGGCAATGATGCTCAGGGACTCCAGAGACGAGCTACTTAGCAGTGCAGGAGTAACAACAAGGACAGGCCGCAAGTGGGCAGCAGACACTGCAGTCAGGCAGGCTGAAAGCTCCCTGGAGTTGAGAGACATCATTGGCAATGTCTGCACTGGGTGACAGGGGCTGGGAACCTCCCATTTCCACCAGTGGGGCAAGGCAAGTGTGGAGGAGAGGTGAGAGATGGTCCAGGCAGAAGTAAGGCAGCAAGAGGAAGAGGCGTGGAAGGCAAAGGCTGTTGAACTAGCAACCCAGGGAACGTGGACCAAATGGGATCTCCCAAAAAGGAGAGTCTCATGGACTAAACTCTGGAGGCTGGAACCATTCCGCATAAGCTTCCTCTTGAGGTCTGTGTATGACACACTCCCATCTCCGGTAAATCTGGCGAGGTGGGGCCTGAGGGAAGACCCACTATGCAAACTGTGTGGGAAAAGAGGCACACTTGCCCACATCCTGGCTGGATGTCACACAGCCCTCACCCAGGGAAGGTACAGGTGGCGGCATGACAGGGTGCTCAGAGTGATTGCAGACATCTTGGAGCAAACCAGGAAAACGCCACAAGCACCACACAAGCTGCAAGTACCACTGTTGCAGTTCATCCGGGCAGGGGAACAGCCATCTGCTATGAGGAAAACTAGACTTAACATCTTTCAGGGGGCGTAAGGGTGGGAGATGAGAGTAGACCTGGGAAGGAAGTTGAATTTCCCTCGTATCGTCCAGACAACCTTGAGGCCTGTCATAGTCATCCGGTCAGAGCAGGTGAAGAAGGTCATCCTTGTTGAACTGACTGTCCCATGGGAAGAAGGCTGTGATGAGGCCCATGAAAGGAAGAGCCTAAAATACCAAGACCTTGTCATGGAGTGCGGAGAGAAAGGGTGGCAAACATGGCTGTTTCCAGTGGAAGTGGGGTGTAGAGGGTTCCCGGCGCAGTCTGTGTGGTCGGCGCTCACTACCCTTGGAATATCGGGCAACGAGCGGAAGATAGTTGTTCGCAGGATGGGAGAGGCAGCAGAGAGAGCCTCTTATTGGTTATGGCATAAAAGGGAGGAGGAGGGCTGGAGGCCTGGAGCTGATGGGCAGTGATTTGGCCACCACTGCCGACCCGCCAACTGGAGGGTGCTGCGGTTAAGGGTCGAAACACCCAAAGAAGGTTGGGCACTATCTGACGACATCAGCTCCAGGCTGAAGGCCACAGTCGTACCATGGAGTGACTGTGACAGTGATGTGTGGCATCTTTGGATGTATTAAACAAACAAGATATGCATAACCGAGTACTGCATGCTTATGATTGGTTGATACACAGGTCCAGGTCATGCTGCCCCGCCAGTGGAACACTCGGAAGAAAAAAAATTGTAGAATTTTGAAGAAATTGAGAAATTGTATCACTAATGCTATTGACAATAAAACACATTGCAAACCGTGTGGGTACAAAATTGGTGGGAAAAACAATACATACATCGAGGCATTTGAAGGCACACCAAGCTAGCTAGGGTAAGTTCTATAGCTATCAAAATCAACTTAAAGGCTTGACTGTTAGTGAAAAGCAGACGACTGTCTTTTCTTGTTCACTCGACTTGTTAACGTTAATTGTGCATATCGGTAGGTAAGTTGTCTGGGTGCAGGATGAACGTTAATATTACTTGAACAACCTACTAAGTCAATGTTCCTTGTATTATCTAGCAAGCTGGACTGCCTCTTACTTCCCCACTCTACTGCATAATACAAACAGCGCTCACTCTCATTCTTGCCATTCGGTGTTGGCAAGTTAGCAAGCTTATAACTAGGATATCCAGCAATGCTAGCATTGTTCTGAGCTAGGTCCTACACTGTAAGACAAAGTCAGTGGAAAAATTGTCTTTTTTCACTTTGTCATTAAGAACAGTATTGCAAATGAAGCGGTGGCCAACATGTGTTACTTGTTAGTGTTTAGGTTATCTTGCCAGTGCAATAGCGACTGTTAGCGTTGTTTGTTTACAGGTCAGCTAGTGTACAGTGTCCTATTATGCTTGTGTCGTAGAGATATGGTAAAATTATAACCATTATTGTTTGTTTTTTGATTGTTTTAATGTATCATTTAAATATTATGGTAGTTAGGTTTTATTACTGTGTCATCTTCCACTCACGCTAATCCTAGTCTGAATGTGGTAACCGCAAGTGAGAAGCACCACTCTGACAATAGCCTGCCTGAGTTTTGCTTGACCCAGTTCTGGGTTGAGACTACTGCTAATGCTGTGTTCCAGATGCACAGTGACAATGGCCTTATCACTAATTCTCGTGTCCTTTATTTGTCCAGCATTTTGGTATGTCCTTGATGGTCATTTGGACTACTATTCAAAACATATAAGTGACCTATACTATATATACACTATACTACTATACTACATTTGCACTATATTTGACATTTGTCTTATATTGTGGGTAGGTTATATGCTCTGAGGATACTGTACTTCATTGTAGTTTTTTGGTCATTTGCACTGCAATGATAAACAACAAAAGAATATTGCAAAAGAATATTTTTAAATTAAATAAATGTCAGATTTATTTGACAGACAGCCAAAGAATATGTCATATTCCTTCCACAGTGCAAAAGACACATATTACATCTTTATACAGAATACAATGCATGACACAACCTTTCTGGATGTAACTGTATTATTAAATGCATCAAGTTTAGGCTACAGCTGGAAGTCCCTGGCCCTGAGAAGAAAACCTAATTAATGTAGCTGGCTTAAGAAAATCTGTTTTCTTGATGAAAGGTCACCGTGATTTAATAAAAAAAAATGCAAATTGACGTGACAAAAATGCATTTGACTAAAATTAGACTAAATCTTCTATAGTTTTCATTGACTAAAACTAATAATTTAAAAGACTAAAATATGACAAAAACTAATATGCATTTTAGTCAAAACACTAAGACTAAGACTAAATCAAAATCAGCTGCCAAAATTAACACTGGTTTACCCATAATTGTTGAGAGACAGCTAAAGACTGATGTCCAGAAATTTAAAGAAGGGCATAACCAATGAATTAAATCAGCTGTAGCATGATGGCATCTGCTGCAGGACAGGTCAATGCTTGGATTAATCTTAGACAGTCTAAGTTTTGTCCAGTATATGCGGTGAACTAGTTTCAATTCAATTGTACGAGGCTGTTCCAGGCACATATTGAGGAGGAATGGATGTGGGATAAGAGTCTGTCCCATGTTACATCATCAATTTCATTCTGAAGATCAGACTCCCATTGCTGTCTAATGTGGGCCAGGGAGGTGTAGGAAAGGGCAGAAATAATACTATAGATTTTGGAGATTGAGCCCCTTAAGTGGGTATCTACTTGAAAGAGTTGATCAATCTGGCCTTTTGATGGGAGATGAGGGAAGCTTGCAAACGTGTATTTAACAAAGTGCCTTATCTGCAAATATCTAAAGAAATGGGCCCTATTAAGAGAGAACTTTTGAGAGATTTGAGAAAAAGTGGGAAATAGATTGTTGATGGAGAGGTCATCAACTGACCTTAACCCCACCCTGTGCCAAATGTTAAATGCATTATCATTTAGGGACAGAGGAAATAATAGGTTTTTTATTATGGGGGAGAGGATAGGGGTTAACTGAAGGCCAGAGTGGGCTTTGAACTGGTGATTGGAGATTGGTGCATGAGCATGTTCCCATAAGAGCGGAGAGGGGATGAGAGAGGTAAGCAAAGGAGGGCCTCTGGAGAAGCAGGGGAACAAGAATTTCCCTCTGTAGTGACCCAAGCTGGGACCCAGCTGCTTAGCCCGGCTAATGGCTATGAAACCGATAGAGGACGCTATGAATGTTTGTCGCCCAGTAGTACGCCATAAAATATGGTAGTGCTAGTCCTCCTGAACGTTTCAGTTTCTGTAATATCTGTCTGTGTATCCTACTTGGGCCCTTATTCCAGATAAAGGATGTAATGTGTTTGTTTAAAGTGTTAAAAAAGATTTGGGTAGAAAGGCTGGGATGCACTGAAACAGGTGTAGAAACTTGGGTAGCACGTTCATTTTCACAGAGTTTACATGCCCAGCCAGAGACAGAGGAAGGACAACCCACTGTGCCAAGTCTTTTTTGAGATGGTCTACAGGAGGATTCAGGTCGAATTTGATTATGTCAGAAAACTTAAAATTAACCACTACTCCTAGGTATCTGAAAGAGTTAGAGGCAATCCGGAGCATTGCTGCTGCTGATGGTAAATCAGATATGGGTGATAGGTTTTAACCAGTTACATTCTATTTAAATTGCATTTTGTTTGAACATTGTTTGAACTACATTTTGTATTTACGTTCCCACACACACACACACACTGCAATAGCCCTCTGACTGTTAGAGATAACCGGCTACATATAGGGTTCAAAGGGATGTCCCCGGTAGCTGACCCAGTGGGTGTCCCCAGGACATCCAGGTGTGATATGCACTTCCCGATGGGAATGTTCACACCTGCCATTTGGTATACTGCAGACAAGGTACTTAAACCCTCACTTGTGGCCATTATGTTGAAGGTCTCGGTCAGAACGCATGTCGCTGCTCCCACGTGAGTCTCCCTTTGCGCATCGAAATAAATCTTTTCAATTGAAAAGTGGTCATCAGTGTGTTACTTCACCAGTCCCAACTTGTGGACCCTCCTAAAACTTCTCAGTTTCTCAGTTCTTGTGCATTGTTGGGGCTGTCCTCAGTCTTTCCATGTAGTTGAAAGAGGTCCCTAATTTGGACTGATTAGTTATGAAAGTAAATCATTCATTACTGGTATATAACTAGCAACTATTGGCTAGCCTGTGTGTTGCGAGGTTACTGTTGCTGGATGAGTAGTTGGTAATGAAAATAGATCATTTGCTTCCAGTATATCCTAATTTTCTGTTCCTCGTGGGCCTAAACAATGTTAACAGTAGCCAGAATGTAAGCGTTTTCATCTATGCAGGCTAGTGATAGGGGTGTACTAGTTTGCATAGTAGTAGGAATATTACATATATGAAGGAATGTATCGAACTGTCTTGCTGGTAGTAGGGATGTACCTGAATCCGAATACGTTATTCGGGAAAGCAAAAATAATGCTATGGAAACAGATATTTCTTCTACCCGAAGTTGCTCATTATTATTTGGAAAAAAAGCCATGATTGACATGTCTGTGCGTCAGCCATTAAGTTTCTTCAAATCGATTCATATCATTGTGGATGGACACAAGGTACAAATGCCCATTCTCTTTGCAACATAGGACTTTGTTTTCACTAACTAGTTGTTTCAATTACTACACATTATTGAAAAGTGATCGCTATGCTCTGTAGTTGCCCCCACCGAATCAGAGCTAGCAAGACAAAAGCCTGGTGTGGCAGCTGGATTACACCTGCAACCTATACATCAAAATGATCAAAACAGAAACAACCAACAAAAACGACCAACAAAAATTTTGTTGGTCGAACAGACACAGATACAGATAATGACGTCTCTGTACACCTCTAGCTGGTAAGTCCTTAATTTTGCGCTATTATTCATGAAAGATAATAATTTGTCATCATTACCCGTTCATATCTAGCAAGTGGATCTCCTTTTCCTGTTTGCGCCTTGATTTGAGCTGGATTGGTGTAAAAGGTCCTCATTTTGTGTCATTGTTAATGAATGTAAATTCTTCGCTGTAAGTATATTTTTTTGTGGGCCTAACTGATGTAATTTTAGCAAGGATGCTGGGGTTCTAGTCTCTGCAGTCTAGTGATAAGGATGTACTAGGTTGAGAAGAAGTAAGAAAGAGGTATATAGATGTGTGTATTGAGCTATATAACTGAAATAATTGCTTAATTTTGAGTCAATGTTCATGAAAGATAACCATTTGTTATTATTAATGGTAAATAAAAACTAGCAACTGGGTCTCATTTTCCTGTTTCTTGCTGGGCTGTTATGGTAGAATCTCACTCCTGGAGCTGCCCTCAGCTTAACCAGCGCACAGCTGGCTCTGGGTCACTTACAAGGCCTCAACCAGCTCACTTGTGACTGGCTCGCAGGGTACCAGACATGGACCTCCTTCTTAGCTTCATGTGGCAGAGACCGTAGGAGCTGGCTCCATTCCGTCTGGTTTGTGACACGCTCCACAGTCATACCCTGTGTTCGATGCCATGTCTGTTTGATCCTGAGCAGGTTATACAGCTGTGCAAACTGGTTGGCATGTTTGGTACATCCAGGAGCAGGATCAGAATGACCCCACCTGTTTTTAAAGGCTGGATGAGTTAGAAGCTCTGCTATTGGTTGAAGCTCTGCTTATATGAATATTTATAACCCATGAGTAAGGTTGCCAGAATACAGGCCTTTTTTCCAGCTAGTCTACTTGTAGTGGTGTAGTTATATGAGTTTAAAAAAAAACTGTTTTTTGCCTGTCAAAGTTTTTTTTTTTTGCATATCAGGTATAATCGGTCTGACATCAGAGATAATTTATGTCATTTTAAAAAGTTATATCAGGTATGTTGATGAACTGGCAATGTGTAAAAACATGTGAGTGAATTAACGAAAGTGTAGCTCTGGGTTGCTATAAGCACTTTTCCCAAAATGGTGGCTGTGGGGCAAAATGAGCCAGAGCATTGGGGGTAAGTTCAACCGGTGGTTCATCTTACCCCCTCATGTTTACATGAAGTTAAGTCAAATATTTGGTGTTTAAATTAGTGTTGCATCCTATTAATGAATAACTGACATTATGGGCCCTATTTTAGCGATCTAAGGCACAACGTCAGTGGCGTGAAGCACACTGTCGTTGTGGGTGTGGTCTGGCGCGTTTTGCTATTTTGACCGAGGAAAAAACACCCCAAGTGCCGGCGCATTGCTCCAAAAGGGTTGGACTACTCTACCTAATTGATCAGAGGTGTGTTTTCGGCGTGACATGCAAAGAACCAATCAGATCGTCATCTGTCATTCCCTTGAAAAGCGAGGCGCTTGATCAGTGGTGGACTGCTATTTCAATGGCGCAATTACCAGGGAGACGCCAAAAGTGCGCAAGCAGATCATATATGGGGATAGAAGAAATCCCCCTAAACTCCTCGAGGTCAAGCAGGCATGGGAAGACATTGCGGCGAGCATCTCCTCGTCTTCTGGCCTCACCAGAACACCTCTGCAATGCCGAAAACGCTACAATGATGTCAGGTAGATGTACAACACTGTACAATACTGCTTGCTACCAGTTCCATTAGTATGCAAAAACAATGAATACTAACATTTTATGTATTGTGTGTATTTTTTTCAAGTAAATTTACTTAGACTATATATTTACGCAACACATTGCACACATTTCAGTTCTTTTCTTTCTATGTCTAGCATGTGTTAAGTTTTAGACTATGTGAGCACACCATAAAGAGTGCTGCAATTTTGCTGTATGTGTAGAGGAGCCGGGGCAATGATTAGAGCTTTGTGTCGACTACGCCACCTACTGGAGGTCTGATCTCTATGTAGGAAATAAGCCTGGTGGGAACTAACCACCGGTTACCAAATACAACCAGCTTCCTGTATAATCCACACCAAGGCACACAGGTTCGTGCAAGGATGAAGCAGAGACAGGGTTCTATTAAAATTGTATACACTCTTTATTTTGATTGGTCTGATGGTTACACTTTCATTAGTGGGGCTAAACACCCAGTTAGACACAGAGGAATATCGTACCGATAGCGGATACCGAAGACACAAAATAAACTAGAATGAACAGGAGCGGAGCTTACCAGAGGGAGACCTTGTCTGGAAGGAGGGTCAGAAGGACCACACGTGGCTACACACACACACACACTGCACTGCACACCCCGGTGACACTACACTGCAGATGATAGTGGAGCAAAGACACAAATACCCACCACCAGGTGTCAAGCCTCCCTACTGGATGTCCCCAGTCCTGCCAGGAAAGAAAAGAAAGACAATAATAAGACAACATCAGAAAAGGGCCCCACCAGTTAGGTCTGAGCCCACAGGGCTAACCAAATAGCAGTTATGGCCACAGGTAATAACACCAGTATAAATCACAACACAACACTTCCCCAACGGGCACAACAAGGTGCCTTAACCAATCCTGGAATGTGTGAAAAGTCAAGGTGAAACACACGGGCCCAGGAGGGCAGACTAGTCACAGGTGGGGCCTAGCATCAGACGCAAGACACCCAAACCGAAAATAGACAACAACAACAACAACAACCAAGACAGCTAACAAAGAAGATTATGTTTACAATACAATATCACAGTAGATCATTCCTCATGCTACCCACCAGGAAACCCCATACCCGATATCCATACGCACACACACACGCACGAGCATGCACCCCACGCCAACACGGAGCACGTCTACACACACCCAGCGCCCTCAACACTAACTCACACAATCACCTGCACGCACACACGCACCAACACACACGATCACACGTTACCACTCAGATGCTCCGGCCACCCTCGTACGGTGCCGCCGCGATAGAGCATTCGCTAAATAAGAGTCATAAAACTAAACGAGTTATTGATGACAAAACAGCAGCCGGTGACCAAAATGCGGCCTTGATCTTGTGTACTTCCGGTAAGCGACCCACCACGGCCGAAGACGAAGAGAGGTGAACTCCCGTTGCTAAGTGCTGACACCGCAACACAGCAAAGCAGCCGGTAACTTAAACAAGGACACGCACCCACCGATTGAGTGGTACCCCAAATACGGCACACTGCGACTCACGATAAGGGCAATATTTCAAGTGTTTGGCCCTTCACGGTTGAGACGTGGGCACTCAACTACTGCTCAACAACGATAACGACTGGAGCATAAGACGCAAAATGCCAAATCGAACAGAATTCAAATCGCCTACCTGGCTGCAGCAGTGCCGGGCTTTTAAAGGGATCCCACGGCAAACAATTAGCATGACTAGTGTCGCATACCGTGACGTCAGTTGATGCGACGCCGCACTGCCGCTGTTGCTTCTGCTTAAAGGTACAGGCGCTCCGTTACATATGTTTGCATAGTGACTATAAAAAAATCTTGGATCCTGAAGGAGACGGGGAAAGCAAAAGCTCGCCACAAGCCGCAAGCAGCGTCGGGAGACAGGGGGAGGACCACGTACCACAGAGGATTTGACACCAGCGGAGGACCTCGCTGCCTTAACCCTCAGTGCAGAAAGCATTGAGGGATTTGGAGGGAAATAGGGAATAGGCGTCCAGCTCCAAGGTCAGTCAGTGCTTACAATCCATACAGTGTTGTGTAAATTAATTCATTTACTTGTTTATTTATTTATAATTATTTACATTAACACCCACAACAAAGCCATACAATAAATACACCAAATATGTTCTTAAGCTCCACTGGCTGAAGATCCTCATCAGCCGGGAACCAGTGGTCGGAAGCAGGGTGCAGTTATGGAGGGAGAAGCCCCACAGCCATCGAGAGGAGCAACAAGCAGACCCAGATCACGCCGTGGCAGCATCGTCTGACAGGAGGACCACCCTTTCCTGGATCTCCAGCAGGCTGGTTTTAACATGCTGGAGAGGCTGCTGGCAGCAATCCAGCAGGGTGTCCGGCGTGTCAACACCCGTCTTGGCCGCATGGAGATGTTGCTGCGGCCCCTCGCGTGCATTGCCGACAATCTGGGACTGCTTGTTGAAGCAGTTGAGCGCGTTGCTCCTGCTGTAACACCTGCGATAACACCTGATCCTCCGCCGCCACCTCCCTCCACAAGGTCTCTGTCCACATCCAACCAGGACCACCTCGCTCCCCGCTCCTCCCGGAGCCTCCCCAGCCTGTCCAGCTCCACCGTACTCCGTGCCTGCGACCCCGAGGAGGGCAAAGGGGGAATAAATAATCAACATATGTATTTTTGTTTTGACAGTTTCTTTGTATTGTTTTTTTTCAGTCATCAGTTGGTCTTTTTTTTCTCTGAAAAAGAATAAAGATGTATGAAAGAAATGTTTTGCCAATGTTTTAGCCTCATGAAAAAAACACGGTGAATCATATTCATGGTAATATTTCAAGTGTTAAACCTAAAAACATTTTGTTAATAAATAAAAGAAACTGTGCTTACCAGGCTACGGATGATGAAGCTGTTCTGCCAGCTGATCTCTCCTCTCCCGTGCTGCTGCTGGTGCATTTGGGTCCATTGGCATCGGCACATGCAATTCAGCCTCACATCTTTGAAAGTCCTGTAATGTTCCCTCATGTAAGTCCAGGAGACATCTGTGGCGTATGGCAATGTTATGCAACACACAACATGCTACAAAGAATGCTCCGACTTTCTGAGGGCTGTACTGTAATGTGTCACCTGACTTATCCAAACATCTGAAGCGCATTTTCAGCAACCCAAATGTTCTTTCTATGTATGGTGTAATCAGCCATGTCTTTAATGGGTAGCCATTGTCCCCTAACAGCCACCCCTCCAGGGGAGGATTCCTCTGGAAGACTGTAGGAATGACAGAATTGCCCATTATGAAGGAGTCATGACTTGAGCCAGGGTAATTTGCGAACATATGGGTGACTCGACATGCAGCATCGCAGATCACCTGTATGTTAATTGAGTGGGTCCCCTTGCTGTTGACATAAATCAGTGCGTTTTCAGATGGTGCACGTAGTTGCACATGAGTACAGTCTATGGCACTGAGGACGCCAGGGAACCCACTCATCGCCCAGAATTCCTGTTTAACCCGCTCCTGACTGTCAGGTGTCATGGGAAATTGAATGTATTCACTAGCATGTTGGACTAGACCTGGGGTAACTGCATGTATGGCCGAACTTATGGCAGATTGTGATATGCCTCCAATTGAACTCAGGAGATGTTGGAATGACCCACTAGCATAGAATTGCAGTGCAGCGGTTACTTTAATAGCAACGGGAAGGGCATAGGGACAGGATGCATTAGTTCCCAGATCATCTGCCAGGAGATGACAGATGTCTGTCACAGCCTGGCGAGATAGACGCAGCTTACACCTACATTCCTGCTCCCTGAGAGACAGATAGGAATGTCTCGGCCAGTGAACCCTCTGCCTTCGCCGTCTTAAAATTCTCTGTGCCATCAGATACTCCATTCAGTTGAGCGAATTGACAACATATGAGCAAATGCAAAGATATTTAACTGAAGAGTTCAAGGTGTTTTAATAAACTTACATGATCTTGTGTCAGTGTAGCCTAAAGTAGCCGTCAGTGTTGATCCATCAGATTTAGTTTCCTGAATATTGACCAACAGCTCCATTATGACACATGTCCTTAAATACCCGTGGTCTTGCTGCTATTGGTGAAAGAATTTAAAAAAATTTTTTTAAAATAGGTCTACCTACCTAATTTTTCTAATCTCCCATATCTGTGAATACCTGATTATTATAACTACTCATTGTGACATACATTTCTTCATATCTTCATTTATCCCAAAACGATGTGTCCCATTGTAATCTAATTTGTTATATTTTGCATGGATGTGTGCTATTGCTTGTTGTTGTATGACAGAAGCAGGGTGTATGATCGCGCAGCCTGACATGAGTAAGTTGATACTGCACCCTTAAAATAATATTAAACAATGTGCCACTGACTTCCAACCAGGTTTTTCTTGGTCAACAGCGCTTGGTCAAAGGCGCATTTTCAGTGCTGTCAAAATAGCGTCTTATAGACCATGCGCTTGACCACACTTCCTTTTTTTTAATTACCATTTGACAGTGTGAGCGCATGATGCGAAAACTGACAATGCGCTGCCTGTAAGCTAGCAAAGACAACTGCGTCGCTGTGCAAGCCGCCATGTGCCGGGTGTAAGATAGGGCCCTATCTTTCATATTTTAGATGTAGCATAACAGCTGTCATGCCACGTAATTACAGAAGAAAAACGGATAGGGGCTCCACACCCCTATAGGAGTTAATGATTGCGGTCGCTGAAGTCAAGGGAGGAAAATCCATCAGAAAAGTGTCAAAAGAAAGAAAGATTGATAGGTCAACCCTTGATAGGCTGGCCCTTGGCATAGGCAGTATAGGCGAATGCTAGGGGTGCCATCCATCCATAGGGGTG
This sequence comes from Megalops cyprinoides, assembly GCF_013368585.1. Taxonomy (NCBI): domain Eukaryota; kingdom Metazoa; phylum Chordata; class Actinopteri; order Elopiformes; family Megalopidae; genus Megalops; species Megalops cyprinoides. Next base: position 37,649,255 of record NC_050590.1, on the reverse strand, counting down.
CCCCAAATGAGGGAAGAAAAAAACAAAAATTTTTAACTTTTTTTATTTTTTACTAACACTATTTTAATACTATTATTTCAAAATATTAAAAAAACCCACAACAACATAACTACTTAGCCTATTTTTTGGGTTGTCTGCAGCATCACCCCGGCACTTACCCCCAAATCCCCCCCCACCCCCCCACCCCCTCCAGACTTACCTGATTGTGGGATGGGTGAGTTATCTGATCTAGTGACCATGAAACATGATACGATTAGGCTAACATCAGTAACGTAATCATGTCAAAAAGATCAAAGCCCTCTGGTACCCAAGGAAGAAAAAGAAGAAGACAAGAGGGGGAAAACGGGAAGCAGACAGAGGTAATGTGATGAATGAATAGTTTATCCATTGCATAGTAATACTAGTTACCATTGGAGCAGAGTGTTACTAGCTTGGACAATAGTAACATTCACTAATTTAATAAATAGCTAGAGTTAACATCAGTTACTCCCACCTTAAATTCATAGGGAAAGTTGGAAAGACTATTCAGGTGTTTGGGGAATAATCTACAACATTTTCCATCCCCTTCTGTAATTAATACTTGTAACTGTAGGGCTGGAAGATAAAACGATAACAATAATTATCACGATATAATTTTCCGTGGAAAATAAAATAGAAATATAACAAATGTTCGATAAATGTTCGATATAATTACTTTCCATGCTTAGATAGCATGCACAGAAATAAATCACGAACTGCCAGCAGGAATAGAGGTATGCATTGTGCAAGTTAGGTTGCACAGTGAGAGGTATAAATTCAGGCCAGCACGTGGTATTGTTTACAGACATAGTGGCTGACAGGCTTGTAGTTGGAGCAGAATAAGCAAAACAAGCAAAATGAGAAAAAGCAGTGCCCATGACCAGCTCGAAGGGCGAAGACATCATCGACAAGAAAGGTCACTCAACTTCAGTAGTTTGGAGATATTTTGGCTATTTACAATCCGACAAAAAAACAGAGCAGCGTGCACTGCAAACTGTGCTGAAGACACATGCCATCAAAGACAGGAAACACCACAAACCTGTTTCATCATTTGAAACAATATCACCCGTTAGAACACGCAGAAAAGTAAGAAATTACAGTCCCAAATGAGTGTTGTTAGTGGACACTCAACAAGCACTCGACAATCGTATCAGCATTTTCCAGCACCGTGCCTTACGACAAAAAAAAGAAAAGACACAAAGACATCACAAATGGAATTGCATATTGCATTGCAAAAGACTTGCTTCCCATTAGCACTGTCGAAAATGAGGGATTCAAGATGCTTATCAGCTGTCACAGGGCAGCTTTAAAACCTGGTACTAGACAGTCTCTCTTGCCCATAACTTGTAGGATAATGGATTTGCTTGTTTAAAACTTGTACAGAAGATACTGACCACAGTTGAGATTTTTCTTTTGTCTATTTATTTTGTTTACATTGTCAGCTGAAACACTTACAAAATGTGTCAACCAGTCTGTACAAAGGGTTTGGCATGCTGACCAGAATTAAGATTTCTTTGTCTATTTATTGTTTTATTTTTTGACATTATCCTTTAAAACACTTTGCAGTCTGAGTCATCCTACATGTGTGCTGTATCACACTGCAGCACTTAATTTTTCTATAAAGATATTTATTTTGAGGAAAAAGGACTGAAAAAGGATTTTACTTAATTTTACTCATGCATATTTTGATGTTGAAAAAAGATTTTATCATTATAATTGTTTTGAATGTTCTACCTCAGATTTGTGGAATGTTCCACTGTTTGGCAAGTGTTTGTCATGTTCTGACCATAAAGAATAGTTTAAAAACACAATTAACCATGGTGGTGGAATTGGCTGCCATGCAAGGGGAACCAGCTAAAATCTTGCCTAGGGCACCAAACTGGTCAGGGCTGGCTCTGACCCTTCGCAGATATCTACAAAAGTTAGACGATGAGAAGACTAACAGCTGGATACAAAGGAACCTCTGAGGCGAAGAAGATATTTAGGGAAGACATAGAGAAGAAGCTTGCCGACCACATGAAAAAACTTCCTATTGCCTCACTACAAAGAAATGCCGTGAACTGGCATTTGAACTGGAAAAAGGAACATCATTCCAGTCGCCAGCAACTGGACAGAGAATGGTTTGGCAGGTTAGTCTGACTGTATAGGACAGGCAAGGCTTAGTGAGTGCAACATGCAGTCAAAATGCAGTCCACAAAGTGATATTGAGTGACTCTAAACTCTTTTACTCTAGGTCAAGATTGGTTTGCGAGCTTTAAGAAATGCCACCATCTTGCCTGCCATATGACTGAAGCAACAGTGGGCTCTGAGTAATTTTCCAGGCCTTGACCAGCTCACTTGTATCTGACTGGCCCACAGGGTATCAGATGTGGACCACCCTCTTAGCTTTGTGTGGCAGAGACTGCAGGTGCTGGTCCATGAACTGTCTGGTTTGTGGCACACTCTACAATCGAAACCCGTATGTGATGCCAGGTCTCTTCCTGAGCAGGTTATACAGCTGCGCAAACTGGTTGGGATGCTTGGCACATCCAGGAGTGGGATCAGAGTGACCCTAGCTGTTTTTAAAGGATGTATGAGTTAGAAACAGCTATGCTTATATGAATGTTTATAACTCATGAGTAAGGGTTGCCAGAATGCAGGCCTTTTTGTCCAGTTAGTCTAGTGGTATTGGTGTAGCTAGGTTTCTTTACAAAGGTGAAACTGAGGGGGCAGTTTCACCCGTAGCTGGGTTCAGGCTAATTTGCTGTCACAGTGGGGTGTCGGTCAGGACACAGGAGTCAGGTTCCGGGTTCAGTTGTTTTATTGGGGATTTTGAAATGTGTGGATGTGTGTGTGTGGTGTGTGTGGGTTGCATGTGTTGTGAGGGTGTGTGTGGTTTCCTGCAAGGGAGGAGCAGGAATGTCTTAATGGTTATGGCAATGACAACATTCACACATAACAAACACAAACACTATCTTACTAACATGCACACATAATATACATTGGACAAGAATGCATATCACCCTTCTCTCTCCACAGACAATTGTAATACAACCAGTTGAACTTAGGCATAGTACTTACTTCAGCACAGACACACACAATAACAGCACAATGCTTGGTCCCCAAGGGCTTGGCCCAGTTCTTCACTCTGCGGGTGTTGGTCCGGTACTGAGGTAGGGGGGGTCACCACCACCTTTATATTGTCCCGTATCCTTGGCCTTATTGAGGCCCTGATTGGTGGACGAAGGATACGGGCAGGTCAGAGGGCAAATGGTGACCTGGGGGCTGTCCTTGGGGGTGCGCCTGTGCCTCGAGTTACCTGCGGGGGTCCTGCTGATAAGGGGAGCAGCAGGACAGGTTTGGACAGGTTTCAACTGGATTGTAAACAAAGTGCCTGTGAGAGGTGGGGGACACAGACAAAGACAAAGGCAAAAACATGTGGCCCTTTTCTACAAAAGGTATATAAGAGAATTGCCATGAATTGAGCTGGATAAGTCTAACAGGTCCTTCATTTTGTGTCATTGTAGTATAACTCCATGCAAATGCTACCCAGACTGTGTAGCCCTGCTGCTCTTTTGGTCGTGCTGTAGCCTGATGAGGTTGCCCAGAAGTACTAAAGAAGCATCTTAGTTTTAGCCAGATAGTTGTAACAGGTCTGTAAATTTGAGTAATTGGTAATGAATGTAAATCATTTGTTTTTGGTATCCCACTTTTCCATTCCTTGTGTGCCTAACCAATGCTGATAGTAAGCAGGATACAGAGGTTCTAGTGTATGCAAGGTAGTGAGAGTTGCTAGCTGAGTTTGCACAGATATAGGAAGTGTCAGTGCTCCTGCCCCCTTGCTGCTATTGTTGTTGTTGTCTTCCCCCTGTCTGTCTATGTGGTCCATGTGCTTTTGTTTTCCCTTGTGTTCCAGCCCTGCCCCGCTCTCCGCCCTCCTGATTGCCTGATCGCTGTCACCTGCCTGCCTGCCCACCTGCTTCCCATTATCTTGTCAGTCCAGCCCTATATCTTCCCTGCTTGTCTCTGTCCCGTTGCTAGTTCGTTACAGTATATTCTCGCCTGTTTTGTCCCTGCCAGTTTTCTGTCTGTGTTATACCTGTTTTTCAACCTTGCCTGTGCTCCGACCTGATTCCTGCCTGCCGCCTTGCCCCAATTGCCTGATAGCCTGCCTGCCTGGGTCCGGACCCTGCCTGCTCCTGTTCTTGATCCTGGTTTCGCCCACGGACTGCCTTCCTGGCCTCGACCGTGCCTGTTTCGTGTTTGTGATCTTGTCTGATGTATACAATAAACCCGCTTGGAACCCGAAGCTCACGTGGTCCGCGTCTGAGTCCTAGCCTGAGCCCTGACAGTAAGGAGATATATAGAGGTATGCAATAAGCTATGTAGCTGAAATTGGTCCTTTGAGTCGTTTTTCATGAGAGATGATAATTTATCATCATTACCACTTAATAACTTGTAACTGATAGAAGTTTCACCATCCCTATTGGAGATTTTGTGTCTGATTCCTCTCCACCGTCTTGTGGTGTCCTGCAGGGCTCAGTTCTGGGGCCCCTGTTATTCTCTTTATATTTGCTGCCCTTGGGACAGATTATAGATTTAATATGCATATCATTTATTTGCAGATGATATCCAACTCTACTTTTCATTCAAACCTTGTGAGGCTTATAGGTTATCTAGGCTCCAAGACTGTCTTAATCCTATTAGGGACTGGACAGGGGGAAATTTCTTGCACCTCAATGCTGATAAGACAGAGGTTCTGATTGTTGCTCCAAGGTTGCCCCTATGATGAAGCAAAGTATTGGGCCTCTTTCCTCTGCCACCCACTCCAACTTAGGGGTTATATTTGATCAGTCCTTGTCATTCGACATCCATGTTAAGCAGCTGACCAGATCTTGTTTTTTCCACTTAAGAAATATTAGTAAACTGAGATCTGTAGTTTCAAATTCAGAACTAGAGATGCTTATTCATGCCTTTATCTCATCTCATATTGACTATTGTAATACACTTTTCTCTTCGCTTAGTATGTCTGCCCTTGATCGTCTGCAGGCAATTCAGAATGCTGCTGCAAGACTACTTACTAGGTCAAACAGACGGTCTCACATCACCCCTATACTTGTATCTCTTCACTGGCTTCCTGTGAAGTATAGGATCCAGTTTAAAATTCTCACCCTTACGTACAGAGCACTGCACAGTCAGGCTCCTGTTTATGTGGCTGACCTACTTCGCCCTCACTCATCAGCTCGCTCTCTTAGGTCTAATAAGCTAAATTTATTGTCTGTCCCACGCACCCGCCTAAAGACCTGTGGCGATCGAGCTTTTGAGGCCGTTGCACCTAAACTGTGGAATGCTCTGCCCCCACCCTTATGGTCTGCTGATTCTGTGGATTCTTTTAAAAAGCAGCTTAAGACACATCTGTTTAGACAGGCGTTTGGGTAATCTGTATGCACCGGGTCTGCATTTTATGTATTTATTGTGTATTGTGCATTTTATGTATTTGTTGTGTATTTTATTGTGTATTGTGTATTTTTTATTGTGTATTGTGTATTTATGTAGTGGCTCGGGTGGCCATTTCATCTTCTATGTTTTCTCTCTTATGTTGTACAGTGCTCATGTAAAGCACTTTGTGACTTATGTCTGTGAAAAGTGCCATACAAATTTTATTTACTTACTATAACTTGCGATACTATTTGTTTTTAAAGGCTGGCTGAGTTAGAAGCTCTGTTTTTCAGTAGAAGGTTGCTAGAATTTTGGCCTTCCTTTCTATCTGTTTTGGTGGTCATGGTATAGTTTGCACAGTTAAGGTTAGACAGAAGTGGTTTCCTGCTTTGAGATAGATAGCTGATATGAATGTGAATCATTGACTTTCAGTATATCCATATTATCTGTTTCTTTTGTGTCAAGTGCATGAGGATGGTAATCAGGTGTTGGCTTCCTGCTTCCTCTAAGGGGAAGTTTGTTGTGTGCTATTCTTTCATATATGGACCTGAAGCCATCTTCTATCTGAAACTTGTACATGACCCAATCCATCTTTATTCATTGTAAATACGATCGTGCGAACCCAGCAAAACCAAAAATTCCAAAACACTTAAACTTAATAAGTAATTAACATTTAATAAATACTTAATACTTAATAAATAACAATTTATAATAAAAAATAATACATTAAAACCAATTAATTTAATAACCAATAATACATACATTTTGAAATTTTAATTTTTGAAATTTTAATTTTCAAAATTCATTTTAAATTTAACAATGTTTACTCCAAGAAATACAAATGTGGGTGCATTATCTGTCAGCAAATGAGCAAGAATGATATTTCTGTTTACCTGAAAAATACTACGGGCTACTGTTCTGTCGGGAGAGTTACTACATGCTTGTAGTGATCGGGGAGATCCTGACAGAACACTAGCTGAGGTCAGAGAACACATTGGACAAGGTGAGTGTAAAAGGTCCCTTGAGACCTCTAACAATGCTCAGTGGGTTCGCGCGGCTGTTATGTAATGTAAACAACATCTATTTAAGATGAACAATGACCGAAAACAAGACAATTTACGTTGAGAGCAAATTGTTTTGACGCCTTTGACTTTTAATATGAAGAGCTGACAGTGACCTCTAAAAATGCTAACAATTGAATCTATTCTGAGTTCTTTCCCTGCTCTACCTCACCCAAACCGCGAAGTTCTGAATAACAAAAACTACAAAAAAATTGCAAATACAAAAAAAATTCCATAACTAACCTTATGCGAATATTCTAGAAACATACAATAATTATGATTAATGTGCAGAATCGATCTGCGTAAAACTGGATACCTACCTTTAACGTGAGCAACATGTCAAGCAAAATCTATTGATTGTAATAATAATTTCTAATAATACTAATAAAGAGGTCGGCTGCTTAATGTTGCTGTTAAATTCACAACAAATGTGCACGTTGAGTTTCACTGGACGATGTATGACAATGCGTTAGAAAGTGTCCTATATGTATCCGCTTAAAAGAGAACGCATTAAATCCACCAGTGCTCGGACTGTGGCGCCCTTTACACTTTAATCAACTACACTGCACAAACATTGCGACCCGCGTGAAAAACTGCCCGGTCGACAACAACATTAGTCATTGGTTATTTCTGTCGCAGCATTTATAAATTACAACGGTAGGAGTGGTCAACAAGCCAGCGATTCATCTTGTTTTAGCGCGTCTTGGTTGTTGTGTTTTTGTTACGGCGAGAAAACGCTGCGTCTCCACAAAGAGAATCGCGTGGTGGACTCTGGTCGTTAGCATTTGAGAGCCCCAGCCGATTTGCTGATGTGGTCTCCCACATAATCCTTAAACATGAGGCAAAAGGACACAACTAGAATCGGCTAAAAAAAAATTTTTTTCGATTCCTGTGATAATTATCACGAGCTTGAGTGTGACGAACATTTACGATGCTTGTTTCAGCTGCATTTATAGATTTATGGTTTTGTTCCACTTTATCCCACTTCATCCCAAGTGTTCAATTTCTCAGAGACTTCGTAGTGATGCTCATCAACAAACACCAAAGCCACTTTAAAGCAGAATAAACCCAAAGTGAATATTTACTATTATTAACTCTTGGAAAGGTCTTGGTTTATATGAGCTCAGAATCAACAGAAAGTCAGCTAGATGCATATATAAAATAATTAATCTGGATTACATAGTAGGGGTATTGATGTTTCTGTTTATTGTTGACAAGCAGTTTAGATATTAACTTGTACTCTTTTTGTATGTTTTTTTTTCTGTCAAGGACTATTTTCATCATTAAACTGAATCAAAAGCATGACATGAAGCATCATACAAAATCAATATCTTGACTGCCATTGTTAATTGAACTGTGAGGAATTCATCTCTCAGAATGTACTAGAAAGGAAGGTTTTCATAACTATGAGTAGGTTGATGGACACTGACTGTGGTTAAGACAGTGAAGTGCAGGTGGTGATGTAAGGGAAGATTCAAAGTTTACCTGTGGCAATAGAGAATAATTCATCCCACTTCTTAATTCAAAGCAGCATAATTGCTTTTTACCATTACCTATTCTTGACTTGCACTGAAAAAGATAACATAAATGCTGAGTCAGAATTTAAGAAAGCTATTCTGCTTCAGTATCTGCTAGAGATTGTCCAAGGCTTTGTTATTGTACGACATTATGCTATGAATTGAACAACCCCTCAGTTTTTTTTACAATCCCAACCACTGTTGTGTGTCTGGAATTTGAATTTTTTTGTATGTTGTTTTGTCATTTTGTCATGTTTATTATTTATTGTTTATGTTTGTTTTACTAACTAGTGCACAAACCCCTCATCATATGATGGAAATATTGTGAGCTCTCTTATTAGACAGCAACAACAAACCACACTATCTGTTGTGAGAGTGTAAATCAAAGGTTTTCTAATGTAAAAGTATAAATGTAATATTTTCTATTTGTAAATGTAATATCTGCAAATGTCTCTCAAATCAGGGGTTCATGTGAGAGAAAATGGAGACAGTAACTGAGGTGTGGTGGGGAAGACCACATGGAGCTTGTCTGCAGTGGGTCTGATTGCCACCAATCAGAACTTCTGTTACAGGGTGGGCACCCTGCCTCCTGCAGGTCATGTTCTTATTGATAGCATGGTCACCTACACGTACACACATACACACACACAAACACACACATGTATACATAGAAACACATACAAAAGCACACAAATACACACGCTGTAAGACCAGGCATGGTTGAGAATAAAAGAACTGTTGAACCTGATGGCCTTATTATCATAGTTACAAAGAAAGCTCCACACCTCTGGCACCATGTTACAGTTGGAGCCAAGAGCAGTTGATTAAGTCAGGCAACAGCCATCAATTGTAGAATACAACCGCGAGTGGGCAATTGGAAACCACCACAGACAAAGGGGCCTTTAGCATCAACATCAAGATTCTGATTTGCAGTGGGAGCATAAGTTGATGTTGCAACATTGTTGTAACTGCCTCACATGTCAGTTTAATATTTTTTGTGTTTTTTGGTTCCTACCTACCTGTTAAGTTAAGGCGGGGTTCATTATTTTGTTTTCCACGGGTCCTTTTTTGTGATACACCACCTGACAAGCATGGCAAGGGAGAAACAACACTGTCCGTTGTCTCCACACAAGTTAAGATAAGACGAGTTAAATTAAACTATCAAACAAAGGAAGAGTTAAGGTAAACTATCAAACCAAAGAAGATGAAGAAAGAAGAAAAGAACAAGATATAGCCCTTATGGTAGTGTGCAGCCTACGAGGTATGTGTATTAATGTAATTATTGTAATTTGTACGTAGCTGCGGGTGTGTATTGTCGCATTTATTTGTCATTTATTTTCTTTTAGTTCTCACGGGTTGATCGGGAACTATGATGAATAAACCCTGTATTTAAAACGATCTCGGGCCTCATGCTTTACTACCAGAGGAGCTACAATTGTAAACCTATTGTCTGTTGTCATTTGTTTCATGGTATAACAGGCCAGTCACAGTAACAGTTCTCTGAGTAGCTTCGCTTCGCAGACAGAAATATTGCCAGATTCCATCTCCACCAAATAAAGCTTTTCTCCAAGTGCGTTTGGTTCGTTTACTTTTAAAATTATAAGAAAATTCAACAACATGTACACACACACTCAAATACACCCATGCATACACACAAACACACATGCATGCAAAGAAACACATACAAAAGCACACAAATACACACTCAAACACACACGTGTGCACACACACACAATCACATGTACACACACAGACACACAGATACACATCCTCAAAGGCCTGCAGTGTTTGTACAGAGGATCAGTCAGAAGATCACAAGAGCTATTCATCAGGCCCCTGTTTCAGAAAGCGGATTTAGTGAAAACTCAGTTGACTCAGAGTTGAAGAAAAACCCTTGGTTTTTGGTTTCATAAAGCCAGTTCAGCTTAACTCTGAGTCAATTACTATGGCAACATACTCTCTGAAGCTAACCTGCTCGCAGGCAGGTTTTCTTCACCTAACACTGAGTTTCTCCTCTTCTTTAGCTGAAGCTTGCAGACTGAAGGAGGTGTCAGACATGGCGTGTCCTTTTCTCGAAAAGCCAGTTGATATTGAAGCACAAATACTCCACAGAAATCTCCGTCGGGAGAGGGTGATCATACGCCGCTTGGATGTTTTATCATTCCCTGATGATTATCTGTTTGAGCATTTCCGTTTTTCTGCACAATCGATCATTTATTTGAACAATATTCTCAGCCCTCATATCATTCATATGACACATCGTGGACATGCTCTCAGTTCTGAACAAATTCTTTGTGTTGCACTTCATTTTTTTTTTTTTTTTTTTTTGCCAATGGGAGTTTTCTATATAACATCGGTGACGCTGAGCACATTTGCTGTTTAATATGCTGTTTAATTAGGCCAAACAACATCACAATTGCTTGTAATGAAATATATTGAACTATATTTGCTGCCAAGTAGGTTTTGTGCCTGTTGGGTTGCACCTGCATAAATATTAAATAGACACACACACACACATAATACAAATTTTGAATAAGTAGAACACTCGAGATAAAACTTTTCTTTTTTTTTTCATTTAATACTCACCCATTGACTTGGTCAGCAATTATCTGCTGCTACTATACTATATATACTCATATTCTACATACACATTCATTAATAATTCATTAATTGAGCCCTTTATTCTCCTGTTGCCATGATGAATCATGTTATCTGTGTTCCATTGATGAGGGCTTTTTATCTCCTCATGCATGTGCTTTACTCATGGTTAACTTAACTCACAGTTGATTGAATTACTTGTTATCTAAAACCGAAAACTCTGAGTTTGTTAAACCTGCTTTTTGAAACAGGCCCCAGTACAGTCAAAGGGATGGACTGGCTGTGTGGTACAGTGCTGGTCTTTTAATCAGAGGATAGTGTGGATGGTGCATTGCTGTTATACCCTTGGACAAGGCACCTTAAATTTACCCTGAGAACTTGTATAAATGTTAAAATGCAAGATGTGCATGCTAAATAATTGGATAATGTAATGAGATAGATGCCTTATTAGATCCACACAGAAGAGACACACTGGTGCAAGGTTAATTAATACAGAATTTCCTAGCCCTGACTGTAGAATCAGTCCCAGTATCTAAGCTGATTTTGTGTATGCAAGAACAGTGCAGACAGACTGTGTGCATGCTGTATGTATCCATGGATAAAAATTTTCTTGTGGAGGAAACCTAAAGGTTTATCTTAGATTATTAAACAAAGAAAATGTGTTATAGAAGCTGCTGTGCTTTATTGATTATTTTTTATCATTTGGTAGATTTGCTTGTTGACATATTTCCATCAGATTTTTTTTTTTTGGTCATAGCAACACTCCTCTGTTTCCCCCTTACAGTAATATTACCATCACTGTAGATCTTCTTGGGACATCATTAAGGCCCAAACTCATCATCAGAATCCTCAGGCAGCATTCACACTCGAGTGCTCCTGGGTTCAGAAGGACTTACAATTGCCAAACACCAGTGCTTCCCAATCCTGGGGACTCACTTGATAAACTGGTTTTCATTCCATCTGAGCTTTTGATTTTTTAGGTTTGATTGAGCTCTTTAGCTGAACACTGCTCTTTGTTTTAATAAATACACATAGGTATTTATATACATTTAATCTTATATAGCTTCTCTCTGAAGGAAATATGCTGTCATGCATGTCATTGTTGCTTAGTAACTACATCACACTGAAAGTCGACAGGGAAGATGATGGGCTAAAATTGAAAAGAAGATAGCTGGCATTTATTTACAGAGACTTCCCATGTGACAGGATTGTTCAGTATGAATAAACCAAAAGACTTTTCTCAATACAAAAAATACAGTAACAAAAATGTTGCCTTTACAGGTAGAGATTTTTCTTGTTTCATTTCCAACAGAGTACCAACAGAAAATTTCAGTATCAGAGTTCACATCACAGTTATGATGTTTGTGTTCATCTACCCGGCTAGTATGCTTTTATTTAAAATAATAATAGCAGAGTTGTAGATGTCTTTTTTCTTTTAGCTTATCTGATTCAAATTGCAGAAGAGTAGAAATCCCATTCAGGAGCAATGTCAGTGCATTATATGTGTTATTCAGCCTCTTCACGTTATCATGTCTCCTGGCTTGCCTGGCTTACCTTTTCGCTCAGAATTATACATAAAAAATTGTTTATTTGGTAAAAAATGAAAAAAAAAAATAGTAAAGATGTTTGGTGGTGTCTGTAGTGGAGCATATGTGCTCTCATAGATGGCAAAACTGTTCACTGAAATCTCTGAATAACCGATCACTAAATTAGTGTTTTTTCTAGAAATTTTTTCTAGAATAATCTATGTTGCAAATGTACACTTAGCACTACAAAATTATATGTGACTACAAAATTATGTGTGATGTGATATTAAATTAACCCTTTCCTTAAGGTACTACACTAAAATGATAACGGAACCTTCTTTGTTCAACATATTTATGAATATGTACCTCTTATCATCAAATTTAGTATAGCTGTGATTATTATTAATTGTTCAGTTTGTTGCTCTAGGCCCCATTGAACAGATAAATTACAGTTAATCAATTAAGGTAAATGAATGTTTGTATTAATGATTTATTTAAATCAAATCTACAGAAATATAGCAACTCAGACGAACATTTCTGTTAGAGCATACGCATTTCCAACAACTCATATCAAACAGATAGGAAACAGTATATTTACACTGAGTCATATAGAAATCAATACTCCCAGACCTAAATAAGTGAGAGCTGCACTGGAATGGAACCCACCACAATGGGTCCTCAAGAGTAGGAGCATAGAACACTGCCATACACCCACATTCTGAATGAGGCAGTGATCCTGAGTCAGTAAAGTGAGTGACAGAGTAAAGTAACAACTCCTCACTGAAACAGCGACTCTTGAGTGAGGCTTGTGGCAGGAGAATCCATGAGAACAGAATGGCACTGATTGGACTTCATTGATATCATCAGCACCACTGTCAGTTAGAATGCTGTGCTGGTAAAAGGATCTGCATATCATACTCAAGAGATGTCCTGAATCCACCAATTACAGATCACCAGGGTGATCTAATATACAATTCTGTGTGTCTATGTGTGTGTGAGAGAGAGAGAGATTTACTTTACAAGACATTTACCATACATTCCTAGACTGAAATAAGCGTTCACAAAGATGAGGCATTTAGATACTAAAAAATAAAAGGGAGAAAAGAATCTTTAAATATCTGTCCATCCCCTGATGAGGAAAATACATGCACAAAGAAATACAATCTCTCTTTATCAGAGAGATGGCATGGGCAGGAGGGGGTGAATACTGGCCACCAGAGGAATGGAATTTAAAAGCATACAAACACATGTGCTATTTAATAAAGGCTCTGCATGTAGACTCTGTTTAATAGAAGCTTTGGTGTGTAGAGTCTGTTTAATAAAGACTCTGCATGTAGAGTCTGCTTAATAGAGACTCTATGTAGAGTCTGTTTAATGGAGGCTTTGGTGTGTAGAGTCTGTTTAATAAAGACTGTGTGTGGAGTCTGTTTCGGGAAAGCTCTGCTGGTCTTCCTTTGGTCTGTTTATTTGGTATCATTACAGCTGGTCCTCTACTCAGCCTGCCCTTTTCACAGATGGAACTGGACTCCCAGCATAACCAGCTGATGTGTTGTTTTAAGACAGATCATCATATTATACACACAATTAATTATATTATGTTATTTCATAATATACAGTATCATACCATGATACTTGACTCCAGTGTACTACATCCATTAGTACATGGATCAAAGTCATTTTTGGATTTTTGTCTCCTTACTTGCACTGTCTGATTGCACTGTCTGATTTTCTGTGAAAGGTGAGGAATACAAATCCTCATGTGAAGACAACGATACAAAATATTGATGTGGAGACCCTTTTAAGACAGTTTCCTTCAATCAGTCATGGCCAAATATTAATTAATATCACTAATTTCACTCAATAGGGATTTTTTCAGGGGATAAAAAATACAGCATATAACAAATTCAAACCTGCTGACAGGAGTGAAGAGGCTGTATTCACAGCAGTATATCAAGATAAAAGAACTGTATTCAGCACATTTCATTATACTTAAATCTGCACATAAAAATAAACACTAGAAGAAAGTAAATCCTTTTAGCTTAATGCATTTGGTGTTTTCACTCAAATTGTTTATATTTAATGTCCATATCCAATGCAGATCCCAGTGTTTCAAAACCCTCAACACAATCCTTTATTTTCTCAAAATTAAATGCTTTTATCCCGTCAAAAAAATTAAATTAACATTTGCTTAACATTAACATTAAACTAACTATGCACTGCATAAGAAATTACAGCATTCTGCCCCAGAATGTGTACTCCACCAGGCATGATCTAATTTGAATAGCTGCGGCATCCCAAAGGGCTTGAGATCATAGAGACCCTGACAAGATGGTCCACACCTCTGCCAACACCTTAACAATTTGTTCAAGCGAGATGGCAAACAATTATAGAATGGGACTGGGAGTGGGCAATCAAGAACTCTCTCAGACAAAGGGGTATCCGGGCTTACAATGGTATCCCGGCTTACTCAAACCAGCACTCTGATTTCATCATCATACAGGCAACAGGTCCGGTTCATTTACATTAAGAAACATAAACTGTATATATGGGAATTAGTCTGAATGATCAGGGTTCACTCCGACACCGCTGAACCCGAAGTCTGTGTTTTTTGCGTGCTTCAATACTGTTTTCTACTGAATGAAAGACTTTCATTTCAACACACATTCTTTTTCTCCATTCTCTTTTTCTTATAATTGCAAAAATTCATGTTTATGTGGCATCAGTGGTGTCTCCCTATGTCTGTCTTCTTTGACTGTATCCACTATCCCCTGTTGCTGATGGTGTCTGTGACTGTGTCCTGTTTATTCCAGTATCTGCTCTGTGTCTGTGTCCATCACAGGGATTCACTCCTGGGACATCATCATTCATTCTCTGGAGTTTTTTTCCTTTACCAATAAATTATTCATATACTGAGAATGTTGAACCATGTGGCGATCATCTTTTTTGCTCAGTTAAATTTAGATGAAAAGAAAATTTCTTTGATTTTGAGGACATAACCTGGAATTGCAGTTTCCATTTGCATGTAAATATATTAATATGGCAGATGCTTTAAAAATAGATTACCACATGTAATAAGGCCACATGAACAGCAGTACATGCTTACATTTTAAACAAGGTGATTGGCAGAAAAGTGGGAAATTCTGTTGTTTTCATTGGTCTGTGGCATAGCAAATTTAAGGTCCCCTGGCTGAGAGGTCAAGATCTCATTGGGACATTTCAGGTCAAAATGAAAAAGATTGTCCCTTTCCAGACTGAGAGGTCAGTGTGCCTGCTTGGCAGGATAGGAGCACATGCCTCTCTCCCACACAGAGATGTGCATGTTGTACTCAAGAGATGTCCAACTGTGCAGTGTACAGTGACCCAGCTTCACATCCTCTCTTCCCCTATACCCACACTCTGCTCTCCCACCCTTCATATCCAACCACTGTATTTAAGCACAGAGTAAGACAGTAGGAGCATAGATGGAGGGTGCGTGTGTGTGTGTGTGTGTGGTTGAGGGACCAGGAAAAGTGGGAAGTGATGAGAGACCAGCCTGCAAAAAGGGGGATGGATGACACAAGAAAACAACCCAGAAGACTGAGGCTTGACGTGAGACACGTCTGTTAGCACCCTTTAGAGAGTGTGGCGGACACGCTGGTGGCTGATGTCTGAGCTCTAATGCCCAGTGGGACTGCTTGGCAACAGAAAACTGCTGTCTGATCTTTCTATGTCCTTGTGTTAACGAAGCAGTTTGTTTGGCCATGCTCACACTTCAGCACTGCTCGTTACACTGCCAGCATGATTTGACAATCTTTTGTGAATTTTCCATTGTATGTAAAATATACATAGCCACTGTAGTATTTAGAATATTGTGTTTCAAACTGTATGTATGATATTCAGTAATCCCATTTTTTAAAAACTGAATTCCATATCTGCAGTACATATCTTTCCTCGGTGATGCCTTTCAAAGTCTGATGTTTTGAAGGAGAATTCTGCAACACTATCCACCAGGGGGCAGTAAGGAGTAGACAAAATGTGCACTTGTGCTGGTCAGTGTGATGATCTACAACTAAAGGGTGTTAGGGGGTGTAGCTCTCCACAGTAATTGACTGGCATCACTGCAGACCACTATGTCTCTAAGCACATCATTGCAAACCAGACCAATGCACCTCAATGCACAGCACTGTGCCTCACTTGATTGAAATTGAGCTGTAAGGGTTTATGCAGAGGATCTGCTCTCTCTCTGCTACAGTGTTGTGAAATGTGGTTCCTCACTGCACAAACCAATCCCTTTCCCTGACTTTCTCTCCAATGCCTTCTCTCTCTCCATTTTTCTATTATTCGAGCTATCTGTACAATCTGCCCCTCAACCACCACCACGTCTCTGAATACACAGTGATAATTCTTGTTTTGGATCATTTGGTGCAAGTTTTCTGATCTCTGTAGGATTTGTATTTCTTGAAATAACGAGCTCCGGCAGTAAATTGGGTGAATCATCTCAAAGATCAGTGAATCAGTGCAGCATTGGTATAAAAGGCCTCCACTTTTCCATTGATATTTTGGGTTGCCATGCATCAGAAAATAACAAGTGATGGAAGAAAAACTAAAGGTGCACAAAAGCCAAAATGAATGTCAAAAAACAGCAAAAACCATTGAACTGCAAAGAGTGAAGGCTTACTGATAAGCTGAGGACAGATGCATAAAAAAGTGGCTTACATTGTACTTGCACTCAGATGGACTGATCCAAATATTGAACCAATGCCTTGGAACAGCTAATTGATGCTATGCTGTAGGCTCTGTTCAACTGTATTCATGACTCGATGTGGTCCTTAATGATCTCACTGCACTCATTGCTAACAGCTTGGGGACTGGGAGTGGTTCTGGTGTCCAAGAGAAATTCTAGCTCTTAAACCAGCTGTTGTAGCTGATTGAATAACTCCCTCCCTCTCCACCACAGTTGTGGTGTGGTGAGTGTTGTGGCACAAAATGACTGCTGTGCATCAACCAGTTGGGTACGACACATCAGTAGCGCTTGATGCAAGTCACCTCCATCCAGCCCCACATTTGTAAAGTGCTTTGATATTTGAAAAGCACTAGATTCATGTGATTTTTACTATTTTATTATTTTACTATTAATGATCTTATTAAGTGTCATTAAGGATGGCTGATGCTCATGTTTGGTCGTTTCTGGAAGCAGCGATGCAGTTTCGATCAGATGAATAGCAGCACTAAACACAGACCCCACACAGTGAATGGAGTGAGACTAGGATTAGCCTGGACTGATAAAGCTGGAAGGTCTGTATTTATGACAGTGAGAGAGAGAGCATGTATTTTCTTTGAGCTCTGTGCATGGGGAGGAAAAGTTAGCATCAAAACCTTTCTGATTTTAGACAAAGATATAACTTTTCCTGCTGCTACTAAGAGAGAACACAGTCCCATTGGGGCTTGTCCAAGTCAGGAAACCTTAAATGGAGGTGAGTCTGACCACCTGCAAAGCCTACACCCCCTACACCCCCTACACTGCAGTAGGTTTTAAAGCATGAGAGAAAGATTCTTAGAGAGGGATGTGGCTATAAATCTGGTGTGTTCAGGGAAAACAAAGAACTTTAACCATGACACTGATCTCCCTACACAGTCCATAGTTAGGCCCCAGAAGCCAGTTCCAAAGGGCCAAGCAGTAGAAGGAGCCCCAGATCTATAACAAGATTAAACACAGTAAAAAGCAATAATTCCACAATCTGCTCTCAGAGGATGAGCAGGAGGTGAATGCAAACACACATGCAGCGTTAGTTGGATTTATTATATGTGTCTCAGTGAATTATGAGCACTCCTCTTTCAAAATGCGACTAATGGGTCTTTAAAAAAAGGATTGATGAATTTTATTGCACCTGTTCTGCTTTTCTGCACTAATGGTGCTTGTCATGTTGCCATGGTGATCTGTAATTATGATGTGAGCAAGGTTTCACTTCATCAGTTTTAGCAGATATAAATGTGGTCAAAGATAATTTACTGTTCCTATTTTGGCATACCAATGGACAAAAAGGTTTGGGTTGAGGTAAGCTCAGGACAGCCAGAATGGAGGCCTGTTGGGACTATTTAGGAGATGTGACGTGTGAGATGAAGAGCATGAAAGTGGACACTAACTTTCCCCTGAAGGGGATTCCTGTTTTCCATCAATGAAGAGAGACTCTATTTTTGTTTTTCTCTGAAAACAGACTCCTTGCTGCTGCCTCATATAGAAGAGCCTCTTGTCATCTCTGTCTTTCTGGAATGTTCTTTCCTCCTCTCTCGGGCAGGCCAGAGGGCTGTGTTAGGAAGACTGGGATGGTGTGGTTCCATGGTGGACTTCCATGTGGAGCTGTTATGTCTCTGAGGAGCTGTCTCTCTCTCTTCCCATCTCCCTCAATTCAGGTGATTTCAATTCAGTTTAAGTTTTTCTGTCTTATTTTAATACCAATATGCAAAATTTGAAAAGATTAACAACTCCCAGAATTAATTCAATTCAACTCAGTTTATCTTGATCCATCCATGTGGCTTTATTTGCTATATTAAAGATTCCTTTCTGTTGCTAACAAATATTATGAAAGTGATTTTTGAATATTACAATGAGGAAAAAGTAGATTTCAATGTTAAGAAAGGGAATTAGAAAACAAATACATGAAATAGACCAGGCTTAGTGAATGGAGATTCTCATTATTTGGAACTTGTGAGATAATTTTTCATGCAGGGCTGCAGTGAGGTTGGGTGTTTTTCCACTCTGTAGAATCTAGTCCTGTAAGCAGATTTCACACTTCATTGCCATAGAGATTCTAATATTTTTTAGTCAAATATTAATTGGTGCATTGCTTTGTTAACATTTCCCTTATCAGGGTCTGTCAGTAGAACCAGGTCATGAATTTTATCTCAGGGCTGTGGATTCTTACAGTATCAGAGGCCAATTCATTGTTTTAAATCTTGAACAGTGATGTACCACAGCCCTGTGTGAAGAGTACAGTTCTTTTATGCCCAGTTTTAATGGTGCTCTTCTCTATGTGCATTGATTGAATAATGTTGTATACTGCATTCCCTATGACACTTTCATTTATTTCATAGAACAATGCCTCATGTCAGAGGGGTCAAATTCCACCTTTAAAAATGAGTACTTGATTCCAGATGTCAGAGAAGTAACCCACATTCAGAGCAAAGCTGAATGAATTGGTTCATCCTCTTGAAATGCTGTGCTGTATTTCAGCATCACATGAGATGCCATTAAGTTGCCCTGGGCCCACAGGCTTTTTCCAGGTGGCAGAGCCATTATTTTCTCCATTAGTTCTTCCTTACTAATAGGGAAGTCTAAGAGGCTTTGAATATATTTGATTGCCAGCTCCTTTTATACCTTTTATACCTTTTCTTGTATTTTGTTCTGTCATGCTCAATTTGAATGATTATGTATTATTTTGTAAAGTGCTCCTTTTGTAAATTGACATTTTGAATGAGTAATTCTTAAAAATTTTGATCTGTTTGTGATTTCAACATTTCCAAACAAAGCTGGTTTTTATGGAGGCATCCTTTATTTAAAGATGTGACAGAGGGCTCTGTCCCTGGCAGCGAGCAGCACTCAGACCCCGACACCAGCCTGAACAAATAGGAATACAGTGCTTGTCCATTTGTGCTCCGATCATATACATTTCGCATACACTCCACTCCCACACCCATGTCACTAAAATAGTGCATTAGCTTTGGGGATGTACACCCGGAGCAAGCAGCAGGCTACCTATGGCCTCAGATTTATGTCAAAAGTCGTGAACGCATGAAACATTCTCGCACTGTCAGGGCTCAGGCTAGGACTCACGCGCAGACAGGGAAGACTAGTACATGATGCGTTTATTAAATCCAAAAGGTAATCCAAAGACATGGTCAAAACAGGCAAAGTCCAAATCCAGAAAAACACGGCGAACATACCAGAATCAGATCCAAGAAATCGATGTCGAGAAAAACAGGCAAGGAAAACAGAACTGGCAAGGGAGAACCAAGGGAGGCACTGGCCCTCTTATGATTGGTCACTTTCAACGCAATCACACCCACACAACCTCCTTGAACCTTGATTGACAGCTTCCGTTAATTGAACAACAGGCAGTGTTTGGCCAGAGGCTTGTTATTTTACATTTACATTTATTCATTCAGCCGGCACTTTTATCCAAAGTGACGTACAAAAGTGCAAATAGGCCTAGTGGCCAAACAACAGGCACAAGGGCAAGATGTGTACATTTTACATTTACATTTATTCATTTGGCAGACGCTTTTATCCAAAGCGACTTACATCAGTTACAGTTCTTTACAATGTTATCCATTTATACAGCTGGATATTTACTGAGGTAACTGTGGGTTAAGTACCTTGCCCAAGGGTACAGCAGCAATGTCCCAGCGGGGATTGAACTGGCAACCTTTCGGTTACGAGTCCTGCTCCTTAACCACTATGCTACACTGCCGCCCAGGTGTACAGGTCATACAATGCAGATAAGTACTGAAGCTGAGCGCAAGGTCAGTGTAGCGAGACAGAACTAATCTGATCTGATGTTACATATATCAAATAGGCTACAGTCACTAGGACAACAACTCAGAAATTTCAAACAACTGAGTCCTGACAACAAGTTCGGAGTTGAAGACACAGTAGACGGAACAATGGCAGCGACACCTGAAGATTTATATGTAAGGGTAAATGAGACTGATAGATGGCTTCGTCTAACAACCCAGCAATTTACTTACTCTGAGATTTGGTTGGAACATGTAAATAGCTAACGTTAGCTAATTAACGTAAGCTATGCTTCCCCTATCATTCAGTCGATTGCATGCAATAGACCGTACGTTAAGTAACGTTAAAGTAAGTAAATTGCTGGGTTGTTAGACGTTAGTTCCGTCCACTGTGTCTTAAACTCCGAACTTGTTGTCAGGACTCAGTTGTTTGAGATTTCAGACTTGGGCTGAAGACACACCTCTTCAGAGTCTAACTGGACTGACACCCTTGCCATTTGACCTTGTAAATCTAAGATTCTTGGCTCGTACTTGTAGCAAGTTACGTTGTATTTGTAGCACGTTTTTGCAGCACTTTATCGTCCCAGTGACCGTATTTGATATATGTAACATCAGATCAGATTAGTTGTCTCGCTACACTGACTTTGTGCTCAGCTTCAGCACTTATCTGCATTGTATGACCTGTACACATCTCGCCCTTGTGCCTTTTGTTTGCCCACTATTTGCACTTTTGTACGTCGCTTTGGATGAAAGCATCTGCTAAATGAATAAATGTAAAAGTAAAAATATAGCCGCAAGCGGCGATTACGGGGTCCAAGCACATCAGTGGCACATTGAATGAGTGATGGCTGCCACTGTTTCTGAGTCATCAACTTGTCCTTGAAGACTTTATCAGGACCTTTGACCAAGATACAGTATACCAAATTCTAACTTTATTAGGGAAATGGTTTAGGAGATAAGGCAATTAATTTGTTATAGTGCCACCCATTCATTTCTCACAGATTTACACCAAATTTGATCACCTTAAGCCCATTGTCCTATAGATATCGGTTCTCATGTAAATGTGACAGTTAATGTAAATGTTAAATAGGTCAATTTTTTACCATGCGAAATACATGTATTATATGCAAGAATGTTTGCCATTTGAAGAAGCCAAATGATTTTTGCCATCTCAGGTCAATGGAAGTTGACCTGAGCCTAGGTGTCTGGGTCAATTAATGTTGATCTGGGTGTAGCCGTCTGGAATGTAGCAAAGTGTAGTTTTTGACTGGGTGAATGGTTTAATGTGAGTTTGCCAGGTAATTGTCATACAGATTGCTATTTAACACATCGAAAACAGCCCTGCAAAGTTTCGTGATGATAGTTATATCATATGATAGTTATATGAGTTTAAGGGCGGATGAAATTTGATTGGCTGATGGTTGCCATCTTGTTTGAGCTATCAACTTCTCCTTATAGACTGTATTAGGACCTTTGATCAAGACATAGTGTGCAACATTTGAAATTGATCAGGCAATTGGTTTAGGAGTTATGACCATTTGTTTGCTATAGCGCCACCTATGGATGGATCTACACCAAATTTGGTAGGCTTGAGTATAATGGACCATAGAGAAGTCAAGTTTGGTGATGATTGGACATTGCATTCAGAAGTTATGGCTTATTATATCAATAGACTGCATACCCGCAAATTTCATTGGCTTACTGTGGCCAGATCTTTTGAGGTAACATCTTTCTTTATACTGGGATTAAAGATCTTGGTCTGAAGATGCTGTGCACCAAATTTGTTGCAAATCGGACAAACCGTCTAGGAGGAGATAGATTTTAAAGGTTTTACAAAAAATTCAAAATGGCGGAAAGTCCAACATGGCGCATTATTTTGGTCCAAGCGGATTTTTTGTTCATCGGGAGCCAGGGAATCAGGGGAAAAAAGAATTTTGATTCTACTCCAAACGGTTCAAGAGTTATAGCCCAAAACGCATTGTAGCCCGCTATAGCGCCACATGGCCAATTGGGGTAATTTTTTTACCCCAGTAGTGGGTGACAATAGGAACCTATCTACCAAGTAAGTCTACCATTGTTTTTGCTGTGCAAACACTTTTAGGGCAGAAAAATAAAAATAATAAATATAGCTGCAAGCAGCAATGAAAGGGCCAAGCACCTCAGGGCCACCAGGTAGACAACTAATGAGAACAACCCCCGACCAAGACATCAGTCCTTCACAGGCTGAACAGACACATTGACACCCACTCTTACACTCACACCTATGGGCAATATGGCATGTCCAATTGACATTACCTGAAAGTGTTTCAACTGTGGTAGAAAAACCAGAATACCCAGAGTAAAGCCACATGAACACAGGTACAAACTGAATGCAGACGCACCCCGAACTTGAAACCTCCATAATGTTAGGCAGTACTGCTACCCATTTGCACCACTGCACTGCCCCCCACTACATATATGTCAAGCTTAAACATAAGCAGTGCCATAAAATGCAGTGTGCCTTCTTGGGACATTGCAATGAGAAGTTCCAACACTGTTGGAGGAGTGCAATTTTTGGGTATTTGAAAAAATCCAAAATCATGGGAAAAATGGCAGAGAACATACCTAAATTTAGCTGAATATAATAAAATGTCCCCGATTAGAAAAAGACGCCTCATTTTTTAACACCTTTTTTTGGCAAAAGACTTTTTGAAAAGAGAAAAATAAATAACAGCATTATACACTAACAACGCCACACTGTTAATACACATTTGTAGAACAAGGATATCATATTTAACAAAATGACATTTTAGCTGCCTTCAGCAAAATACATTCAAATTGTAAACCTCATCAAAACACACACAAGAAATATAACATTACATGTAGTGCATTAACTCATAGTGTATTGACTCACCAAACAAGTAGGTTTCATTCAGTATAGGAACTTATTAATCAGTAGGCTACTCCTGTAAATTGCATCCTTCACTCCCCAAGAAGTACAGAATACGGTAGCACACATTGCTTAATACACAGCAGGAGGTACGGTGCACATGAGTTAGCGTATGGTGGGAGGATGTACACTAACTCTTTCACTCGTAGTTAACTTCGGCTAACTCCTCAGCAAGGGTAACCCGGCCCTGTATCTCCCCTCTAAATTAAACATAAAAATAAAATGAGGAGGAGATAGATTTTAAAGGTTTTACATGAAGTAACAATGATTTGGTTTTACTTATGCTATGTGTTTGCAATTTTGCCAAGTGATCTTAGTTTTTATTTTACTATGATCTGCATTAAAGATGTTTTTATTGTATTTTAAACAATTAAAATAACATATTGCAACCCCAGAGTGGTTATTGTGCGATGGTGTCTTACACAGAGATAGTTCAGACCCTTCTCAGTTTTAGCACCGTGCTTTGTTGAGCACACCTGGCACAAGGAAGCCTCAAAGTTTGTGTGCTACGCAGAGTTGAAGAGAGCTACCTGTATGACAAAATACTGTTGTGAGTTCTGATTGCCTTCCTGTGAAAGATCTTGTTTTGTCTGAATGCCCTAATACCTGCTTTGACCATTTGTCTGTGTGAGTACCTGAACTGTGTAACGACTCTTGTCTGGACCTGACTACTCTTTTGCTTATCCCTGATTGTGTGCTGCCAGTAAGCAGCTTAGGTTTCTGGTCTGCTAAGAAGGGAATATTGACCATTTATTCTCAGTAAGAAGCTAGTTTGTTAAAATGTTAAAATGTTAAAATTAAAAAGGCCTGGTGAATTCACTAAAAGAAACACATCTGTTTGTTGTCCACATCTCACCCTTAGGTGATGGCAGACCTACTGTTGGGTCACATATGGTGGCGAATGCAGATATAGCACTCCCTTCTAGCACAAATAAGTGTGTGCAATTTAACAAACAAAACAAAAGATGCAGAGGATTTACTGTACCAGCATGTGCAGAGCAAACTAGCTCAACAGCAAGTCAGGTTGGAACTCGGAGAGAAGCAAAGTAAGTAGGCTTCAGTTGAGCTGCTGAAATCGGTGAGGACCAAGCAGGTCCCAGGAACAACATAAAGAAATGTTACAGAAAAATCCAAGACAGTGGAGAGGGTGAAGAAGCAGGAGCACAAGGAACCAGCTAGGAGGAGACCCTGCTTTGACAATGACCACCAAAAGTGTTATGAGTACAATGAGTGGGGTCATGTTGCCTGGAGCCTCCCAGGATTTTGATGCACCGATGCCTACAGCTACCCCTGCAGATGAGTGGGTTAAGATGTGTCATCTCCTTAACTGGGAAAATGAGGTTGCCCATCTCCGTTTACTGCCTGTTCATGTGGGGGAACAAGGCATCTAGGCCCCACTAGACTCCAGAAGCATGGTGACTGTGGTGCAGGAGGAGTTAGTTGTGTGCAGTGTGAAAAGCCTAATTGATTAGCAGATTGGGGCTCCCAAAGGACTGACAGACCAGGAAACCCCAGTCATTTCATGGGTAATGCGAGACATCTGTCAGTTGAAAAAGGTAAAATGACTCTGCACATCCATATACCACCCCCAAACAGATGGTCTTGTTGAATGTTTTAACAAAACTCTGCAAAGTATGCTCAAAAGGGTCATTGTTGGCTGTCTCCCCCACAGGTCCAGTGCAGCTGCAATCAGAGGACAATGTAAGTTTCAATGCTGAGCTAACAGCTGCACAAAAGCAGGATCTAAGAGAAATGGTTTCCCAAAAGCAAGATGTGTTTTGTCCTGATTGTGCAGGGACACAGTCTATCATGGAAATGCAGCATGTCCCTCCAGACAGCAGGGCGGTGTCCTGGTTAAGGGGCAGGCTGTATATCCCAAAGGTTTTCCTATTATATACAGGTGGGCCTCTGCTATTATACCTTTGGACAAGACTCTTAACCTTAATTGCCTCAATAAATATTCAGCTTAATAAATGGATGACATGTAAAAATTGTTAGTGGTGGAATGGATGAGCACATCTGCTATGCAGATTCCTCCCACACTGTCATGGCTGTTTCTCGGGGCCATGTCAGGAGTGTGTTTGCTCCCAGCACTGCCATCAACATCAACATCCCTGCACAATGTCCTGTAGTTCTTTTTCAAGGTTGAGGACACTGTCCACTTTGAGTAGTGGGACATTCTGTGCATGTAATGTGAAATAGATTTGTCTGATGTGATTTAGAGCTAAATGCGTGTTTGTTTTCTTTAGCTGGGCAGGTGGCATTTTTCAGTTTGTGTAATTCATTCTTTACCTCTGTTAAATGTAGTCATTGGGTTTGTTTTTGACAGAATGTATGATGAGGTCTCTGTTGTTTGTCAGATATAGAGTCATATTTATATGAAATCATGTCTCATGGAGAATGACAATGTTAATGTTGTTCAGTTTACAAAATCCAGGACTGCTCCTTTATTTCCCAGCCTGAAGGGTAAAGACCATAGACATAACCCTAGTTGTCTCAAATGAAAGTTATTTTCAAGGTTACTACTACTACTAGGTTACTGACCCTACAGACAGAGTGACTGTACAGTCACAGTCTACAGTCACTCTGTCTGTAGGGTCACCCAGTCTCTCTCTGGGGAGTTCTTTCTCTCTCTGTCTTCTTTCTTTGCAGCATTTGAATTTTATTTGAAAGTGAGGGTGAGGTAAGTGGAGATTCAAGTGCTCCATCACTGCCCCTGTACCCTGTACTCTAACCCTGTCCAACAGCCTGGTACCAGACCTGCACTGAAACAGTGGCTGCAGGAAACAAAAGCCCCAGTTAAATAATTCTCAGGGTACAAAAATAACTCCTGTCCTTTCAACTCCCAATTTATACAATGTGCTATCCCAAATCAACAAACACAGAGCACCTAATTTCCACCAGCCCCAGAGCCAAAGTTCCACTGTACTCCCTTGAGACTGAAAACCAGTCCATGCCCTGCTTCTGATTAACAGTTGGGTTCTGTTTGAAGAAGGAGGGTGCCAGAAACCACACACATAAGCCAGACTCCAACTTATCCCACTGTTTTAATAAGAGCAATGTTTGCCAGAGATCACATTACAGCGGTGGTCTATGTGAGTGCCACAGCAGCAACAAAATGGTCTAATTTAACTGCATTTAGACAGTAAAAGTGCCTGTTATACAGGCTGAGCCCTAAGGCCAGGGTTCAAACCCAGGCATGTCATCTGCTGACAATAACCGGGAGCCCACAGCAGCACGCATGTCTATTGGAAGATTGCATTCGAGCTGTCCTAACACAGAGGTTGTCAAAGTGTGTAGTTGCTGATTACAAAAAAGGGGAAATGAAGAAAGGTATAAATGAGAAAACTGTTATACAGGCTCTGCTTTCTGTTGCCAGTTATGCTCAGCTTCCTCAATTAATTCCTGGCAAGCATACGCACCCATACAAACATGTGCACGCACATAAAAATACACACACCTACACCTACCTAACTTACACCACATACATTGACAGACACATCCACATAAACACCCCCACCCTCCAGTACTACCACCACCCACCCACACACACACACACACACAACAGGCACATTTTGCAGGTAGTTTCTTCTGGTACAAGTCTGCGGGGAGACTGTGAAACAAAGAGGAAAGCTGTGATAGGTCTGCTCTTTCTCTAAATCTTTCAGATTTAGTTCAGAGAACACACACACATGTATACAGACTTTCAAAGAGGACTCCTACAGGAAAATGATTCTATTACTGTAAGTTTGTGAGTTTGTGAGTGCATGTGTGTGTATGTGTGTGGGGGAAGGAAGGCTTGTGTGTGTGAGAGTGTGCGAAAGTGTGTGTGTGTGTGTGTGTGTGTGCGTGTGTGTTCATGTGTGCTTCTTCAGGTGAATGGGAGCCTGTGCAGGGTGGCTTGGCTGTCGTGACTGGAACGCTAAGGCATCAGAGGCATCAGATTGCACAGTCATCATGGCCGACAATTCTATGAATCCAATAACTGTTTGCCCACCAGAAACCTAAGCTGAAGCTTAGAGCTGTGTAGAAAACCCCCCAAGGCAGGTGAGCCCAGGGGAGATGTGTACAGTTCCAGTGCATAGATCTCTGTTTTGGCAAATTCAGATATAGAAAACAAACCATTATCATACGTGTCAGAAACAGGCAGTTTTCCTGCTCCTAGTATGAGAACAGATGTATATTTCATAAGGCTGAATCTTTCACGGCAGTCTGTTTGGAGATTTTTTATAAAAATACAGATTCAAAGGACCTTGCAAGTTTAACGGTGAGGGAACCACAGCAGAGATGCCCTGTAAAACACCCTTCTTGTGTGGCTCTCAGGGACAGAACAGTGAGGGTATGCTGTGGTGACAGAGCAGGCTTCTGTAATAGGCCACAGATAGAGAACAATCAATAATAGGCTTTTGTGATTGGTCACACAGACAGAGTGGTCAATAATAAGTTTCTGCGGTTCACTAATGGGCTTCTGTGGTCACTAATGGGCTTCTGTGATTGGTTATAGAGACAGTAGTTGAGAAGGGGTCTCAGTGATAGCCATGGAAAGCAATCAGTTCCCACATTTCCACAAAGGTGATCATCACCAAAATGCTGTGGTCAGTCATCTGGTCTATCTCCTGTCTAAAAGAGAAGCTGTGCCTACTGATGTGATATATTGCAAGCACAGAGCACCTTGGCTTTGTAAAATTATGTAGCAATTTTTAAAAAAGACACTGTGATGATATTATGTTAACATTAATTGTGATTAATATGCAACCCCAAACAGTTCAGATTTTGGGTTGGTTGGTTGGTTTTGATTTCAATGGGCTGAATGATCACACAAGACTGGCCCAGCTGTCATATTGTAAAAAGGGGTTGCAAAGCTAGGAGCAAAGCCTTCTCAGATGTGAACAGAAAGTATTTCTAGTCTCTTCTGTCAATCTCTGCTGCAGTGGTATCACTAAAAGTTATTCCCATGGAAACAGGGAGACACCGCCCATGATGATTCTGCATTTTTAATAAGCACAACCTCCCGCCCGCCCACACACACACACACACACACACACACACACACGAAAATACACACACAGCTTTCACGCAGAGTGTGCCACCCACATCAAACTGTACCTTTGTTTTCCACCCCCAATTCATCTTTCAAGCAAGGAAGATAACACATTACTTCTTATTTTACCTGTCATCCTTCCACAGACATTTGTGCTTAGAATACAGGGGTGTAAAACCCAACAGCTCTACAGTGGAGCCACAGCGGTGGGTATAAAACCAGTCAGCTGTACAGTCATGCAGATATATGTACTGCAGCCTGCACTGCACTTCTGTTAGACCCTGGCTGTTCCTTCATCAATCACAGTTTCAGCTGGATGGTTTCTGCGGTATAACAGAGCAGACAGTCAGTGCTACCGATTCACCTCAATTTGGAGATGGACCTCAACAACTCAGATATCAATTGCAGAAATCAATTAATTTTATTGGCATCTGTTGCACAATTATAACTGGCCAGATCAGGTAGCCCTGTTCCACAATTATAACTGGCCAAATCAGACAGTTAGAAAAGAATTTGCTTGTCGCATAAATTCGTGGAAAAAAAATGTTTTTAATAAGGTGATATGATGCCCCTGCTGTGTGAGATGTGTGAGTTTTTATATTCCTGCTGCAGGTGTTCTATATTCAGAAGTGGAACAGGCAGTCTCTCTGTTCCTTCATTAAGGACATTCACTTTTCTCTGAGCTAAAAGTAAGATGACTGTTCTTGACCTATAATCAGAGTAAATATCTCATTTCTAATCAATCAGTCAATCAGTCAAAAGGACATGTGTGCAATGTAATAGCTGTGAATGGATTAATATTTTGAAGGCTTACTAGGACACAGTAACACTTTTGTCATAGCATCTTTGATATTTCTGTGTCCTTCCAGTGAATGTGTCCTCTCTGGTAAAGGCAACTGTGTGAAACAATTTGAGGGCTCAGGGAAGCATTGCAGAGGTACTGTCTCTGAGTGGAGTGGTGTTTCTTGTATTACTGAAGCTGTAGCACCCTTTGGGGTGTAGGGACATGATCAGTGAAGACAAGAGAGAATGGTTAAAGACAGATGGGTTCATTAATGGTTAATGCAAAGAGGCTGTAAAATCTTTCATTAAAAACTATATAGGTATCATATTTTGTTTGAATCTCGACACACTGTGGTGCTAGGAGTGTAGCAACTGGATGGTGTGACACATGCCGCAGGCTGTGGTTTGATGTTTGGCGTGAGGCAGAGCTGTAGTCTACAGGAGACCCCACACTGCCCTTGGGTGTGCTGATGTGATCATGGCCGCATTTCATGTGAAAGGCATGTTGGAGGTGTGCAAGGGGATGAAATCACTGGGATGGTTCCACGTGGGCACATTCAATGGGACATATGAAACTGCTGGAACTCTGCCCCAAACAACTGTCTGAGGTTTAGATTGCCAGCTCATTCTCACATTGATGCCTCCACCAATCTGGAGAGGGTATTTACACCAGGAGCAGTGAAAGCATTAACCGGCTTTACACTGCATTAAATCCTGCCTGGTGAACAGCTTCTTCACAAATTAAAAACACTCGAAATCTCCTATAAAAATTGTGTTTATTGATGCATCCAAGTGCTGGTTATTCCAGCAACTGTGAGATTTCTCACACTTTAACTACAATGCCCAAAACAAGAAGCTGCACGTTAAAGATTGTCCATATCAACAGAAAATAACCCAAGCACTCATCGGTGTTTAACCAAAAATGTCATATGCATGCAAATATATATTCCATATTGTTTATGTAAGTGGCTCTTGTTATAAATACAACGTTTCTATTTATATATGTATTTGAACTTTCTCC
Organism: Megalops cyprinoides; assembly: GCF_013368585.1. NCBI lineage: Eukaryota > Metazoa > Chordata > Actinopteri > Elopiformes > Megalopidae > Megalops > Megalops cyprinoides. The sequence goes on along the minus strand of NC_050590.1, from coordinate 37,618,853 downwards.
ATGGGCCAGAATGAAATTTTAGGGTGGGACATGTAAAGTGATATTGTACAACAGTTTAATATAACACAGTTGTCCTGTCCTGTGAACCCAAAATACCCAACATTCAGTATATTGAATGTACATAGTACTAACTACCTTGTCAACTATTTGCCATCAAGAACTTTGCGATCATCTGCTGCTGGTTTATTGAAAGTTTTCAGCAACAGCTGAAAGAAAATTGGGGATGCAGCCTTTGTCAATTATGCCCCAAAGCCATGGAACACACTACCTATAGATATCAGGGAAGCCAGCTCGCTAAATATTTTTAAAAGGAAGCTAAAAACTTATCTCTTCACATTAGCCTTTCACTAGCTGTGACCTCCCTGATACAGACCTGAAATTCTAGCTATGACTTTCCTGATACAGGCCTGAAATTCTTTTTATGCAATACCGTACTTCTTTTAAAATGCTATATTTTAATTGACTTTATGCATTCAGTGTATTCTATCTTTTAACTTTATTTTTATTTTACTTTATTATGCAACTATGTATTCTAATTTCACTTTTATTTTCCATCTTACTTTACATTAATTATGGCATTCTATCCCTGTTTCTATGTTCATTCGATGTGAAGCACTCGGTGCATGTAACTTCTTTATTGTAAAGCACTTTGAGCTGCATTTCTTGTATGAAGGGTGCTATATTAAATAAAGTTTATTATTATTACTGAGAGGTAAGGGAGATGATTTGTTGTCTATGTGTGTTTAAGCATTTTTGTTGATGACAGATATTCATAGTGAAAAATCTTCCCCAATCTCTCTGATGTTACTGGTCTCACGCAGGCCCTTGCACAGAGATCTGGTTACTGAGCCTGCATTCAGCATACTTAATCTCCACCAAACTTCTGAGTCAGGAATAAGAATTGTCCACCCTAGTGAATCCCATAACTATACAGTCTGCAGTGTTTGGCCCACAATTCCTTGGAGCAGGACAAAGGCAGGCCACCTGGATATCTGCCTAGGAGCGATATCCATGTATGATACAGCTCTTGAAATGTCCTTTGGTGCCCATTGTTAAGGCTAACATAAATGCTGTTGTGAGGTTTGAGATCTGGAGGGAGAGTGAGCTGAGAGAGACACCTTGGAGTTTTTAAAAAGGACAGATTCTTTGAGATTTCCTCAGCTGGAATAAGTTACATTCACCAAAGTCCTCTGAATTTGTGGAGGCCTGTGTGACAGCTGTTATGATATGACAGCGAGCAGCATTTGGCAGATGTTGAATGAAACGTGAGTTATGGCAATAAGTATTTGGAGCACTTTGTAATCCAAATAGCATTCCTGTATACCTCAGGAATTGGACTTCCTGTTATTCAGGGCTAAGAAAACATTTGAAGTGAGAAGTAGGCTGTGTCCCAACTGCCCCCTGTCCTCTAACCACCTCTCTAGAGGCCACCTCAGTGTGAATGCTATTTTAGATGACCACGTAGGCCAGTTTTCATTATTTCATTTTAAAGACTTATGGGTCATAATCCTTACTCTGTTTCTGTGAGGCTGGCACTTTTCCAGACTCACCTAGAGGGGGCAGTTGAGGGCACAACAAGCCCCCTCCCCTCCATTCCTATGGTGCTGAACCAGATACAAATATTTGTATAAATATTTTGGCTGCATACTGTGAAGACTGCATTTCTTGCTACATACTATTGTCTGTAATAGATTTTAAATCTGTCTGATGATCTTAATGATAAGTGGTCTGGGCTGAATCAGTGCATCCATTTACCCCTGGGTATGGTGCTGGTCTTATTACTCTGATTAGATAAGGAGGATCTGGTGCATTGAGAGCTGGTGCATCTAACTGCAGGGAGGTAACCTGACCATTGTGCTCTAATCCTCCTCAACTAATGTGATTGCTTTAATAAGACACCTTCACATTTAGAAAACAAAATTACAAGGAGAAGATGCCAGCACTCTATTACAAATTGTGCGGAAATACTGTCTACAGCTAATTTGTACTGTCCACCAGGGACTTTTCATATAACATGCATAATGTCCACACAAAATATCAGGCTTTGGTTCTCTTTAAAAAATCTGCAGAATCTTGTGGATGGATTGTGAATTTATCTTGGATCAGCAACGGATGGGTTAACAGCTGGTGCATCATACTAGGAGTTCGCTGGCCCCTCCCTGGACCGCAGCATGAGCCTGAACTACCTTCTGGCTGGAGACGGTGTTAGCGCATAAGTCTGCTACACGGCTGTACCTCCCTTGCTGACCCCTCCTTCGTCTCTCCTCCCGAACGGCGCACACACACGAGTGCCTGCCTACTCGTTTCATTGTACGGCTGCAGGGTTCCTTGGTTCTCTGAAAACTGAAACGGAAAGTCCTGCGTCACTGACGGTATGTATTGAACTAAGGTTGTAATGGCAATATAATATCCAGCGAAGACAAAAGAATGTGACTGTTTAAATTGAGACGTAATTATTTTGTTGCCAATTTGTTACTGGCGATCGTTTAATGAGCCGTCAGATTGTCGGCGATCACATGCTTGGGTGCAATCCAGCGCCTATGCGCACATGCATTTGCAGATGCTTTGGTGATTAATTAAATCGCTTATTTTAAAAAGATGATAGTATAAATAGTATAGTATACAGAAGTATACCCGCTGCTGATTGTAGGAAGAATTAACTCGTTAAATCATCAGACAGCTAATTCAAACTATCTGGACAGGTGTCAAGGTACGCGACATAAGGGAATGGATCCAGCTTCTCTTTCGTTGTGTAAATAAAGTGGATTGAACTGAGGTAATGCTGAGGCGCTCGCGGACTCCAACGTCTGTGAAAAGGATCGCATTTCTTAGAAACGTCAGATAAGGTAAAGATGCGTTTGTTTCAAATGTAAGTCTTTTTTGGTGTGCTTTTGACTGTTTATAAAATATTTTTAATTCTGTTTGATTTAAACTACGGGTTTTGTGTGAAAACGGGAAGCAGAGTGGAAGCGGGAGACGTATGAGGTACATGACCTCGCTCTAAAAATGTGCGCATGGAAAGCGGGCGAATTTATAGAAAGACGGGGGCAAAGAAAAGACAGCCTTGATTCACAGTCGGAAGAGAGTATGAAAAACAGGTAAGATGCAACGTCTTAAGTTATGAGTACGCTGACCGCGCTTGATTTGTTGCGGACTGACTGTTGAGGAGTTTCTGGATGCAAGATTGAAAAAAAAAAACTTTTTACTCGGTTTTTGAACTCATTACGCCTGACTGTAACAATAGCATACGTTATTTAGGCGTAATTCTTTTTAGGTATACTTTTTTTTCGAATATGTTGTTCACAGCAATTTATCTATGGGTTTACCCTAGAATAATAAAAATTTAGTCAATCTGAAAATGACCAAATTTTGGTAATTTTCTCACGTTACTTGTATTATTTATTTGGTTCAGTTTTACCAGAATGAAGCGCATTTAATTGAATAATGATCATTTATTGTTTTGATGTCTTGGTCAACGCGCCTTCGGGTTGAACTGAGGTCGGTTCTAGTTTTATAGTCTCGGACCGCTCTCAGTGTGAGCCAGCGCGCAGTGTGTGACTTTTACTCGCGATCTGTTAGGCCGATCGGGAAAAGTGCCGTCTGCTGGCTAGACTGGAGCGTCTGTCATTTTCGGATGATATCAACAGACGTGCAAGAACCTCTCTGTGGGTGAGAGCGATCAGGTTAACATAATCAGCCAATCTCCTGGAGAAACACAGCAATCCGATCTGCCGCTCGTGCTGTCACTCAGCACTACAGTCTAGGGGCAATGGCAAGATTTTGACTTGTTTTTAAAAGGCAATTTAAAAGCAGTGAAAGAGAGCGTGGAAAAAACAGTGTAAACCAGGATAATAACTTGCAGCGCAATCGTTTCTTCACTAATTTACATTTTACTAATTTATTTCGCTGGTCTATGATAAAATCAGAAGTAGATAATGCTGTCTTTATAGCTCTGCAGGATTCTGCCCTTCACATGAACATCAGTATTTCTGAACAAGGACAAAGAACATTCGTATTAGAACCAAAATAACCTCCCCCTGAAATTTCAGATGCAAATGTAATGTAATGCATACAGTATTAATCATTCCTCAATGCACTTTACAGTGAGAGTTTCACCATCTAATATGTGACAAAACTGTTATTTCATACTGCTGTGTTGTACCAGCATCAAATGTAATTCTTATCTGTCATAAAGCCAGGGACAGCAAAGTAAAGGTCATGCTTACTGGAAAGTTATGGAATTGTGGATTGCAATAGTAATGTAATTGTGAATTGTCTGTGGTTGACAAACTCTTCTGATAGCAATAGTTTCAAGCATTCGGTTGCAAATTAGGCTTGCTGTTGCTTTTCACAGCTCTTCACCTGTTGTAGCAGTTAACGTTGTTGCTGACAGACTGGCAGACTGAGAAAAAAACTGCTGTAAACATTCACTCACAAAATGAAAGGCACGGAAAAGATGCAGGCAAACATCGGAGTAGATGTATCATGTTCTGTGTATCATATATAATTTTACTATTGCTATTTATGCCTGTTTTGAAAAGGAATGTGAATGTTTGGAGGAAATGGGTTATTCATGGATCATGCAGATTTGAATCTAAGTGGTGATGAAACAGCTGAAGATGAACAGAAGTGTGCAGGCATTTCTGCAAAGCTTTCAACCAGAGGCCAGTGTTACTAAGCAACTAGACTGTCTCCACAAAGCTGGCCCTTTGGCAGTTGTCAGATCATCCTTTATCTCCCTGTAAACCCTTCTAGCCTTTCCTAGTGATAAGTTATATTACATTTCTCTAGAATATTCTCCGTTTAATCCCCCGTAATTTACCTTATATTACCTTGATAATCATGGTTTAACACTATATAGGTGTTAAAGGTTAGGTAAAAGAACACGCTCATCTCTTTGTAAGTTCACAGGAAGGACCACCTTGAGTTGTGTGAGTGGATTTATGGCTCAGGACAGATAAATCAAACTCACGTAGCTCTGGCTGAGGTCCTGTATTACCAAGAATCCCTGCCACTATCATCTCTTCATATTCTCAGGGCCACTCGAATACTCCTATAGGAGAAACTAAAACTCTACATTACACTCTGTTAACATTTGTATGGGTGACCTAATCATACCTTCATCTTCATAATAATGCCAAAAGGGGTTAGTTTTATTCTTCTTCCCAATTCTATAATCTGAGTTTGTTCAGCCTCTGACCTCTGAGATGTGTGATCGTTGTAGTTGATGTAAGATGTGTCGGTGCTGATTGGCTTAGTAATTATACTGTAGGCCTTCCTCCTCCACAGACCATCTGACTGCTCCACTGGGAATCCCACAATTCACAGTGTGGGGGCTTGCTATAGTGGAGAGATGCTCTTGTTAGAGCTGTGTGGGATGTTTAGTCCCTAATGTGCTGGTCACGGTAAGTGGTTTTCATAGCATAATGCTCTTGACAGCTTCACAGTGAAATGTTTCTGTGTAACTAGCTGCAAAGAGGAAAAATTGTAAGCAGGGTGCAAAAAGACTTTCTGAAATTAAAATGTGCTGCAGTTTGATGAGAGTGAGAGGTTTGTCTATGCCATGAAACCCTGCCTCTGGAAATATGCAGAACCCCCATCAAAACCCCGGTGTGCCAGAACCACCACCCCCCCCTAACCACCACTCAGACAAAAAAATTACGTCTCTACCATTGTTGCAGTTACAAGTGTTCTGATTTGCTGGCTGACAAAGAACATCCTGGTATTAACCAAAACCACCTAGATAAAGGACAGAAGAAATTCAGGAGTTGAATATCGCTTTAAAATAGGTTGTCTGTGCATACACACACACACACACACAAACCAGGTCCAGTGCTATAGAAACATATCCACAGCCACCTCAAGCTGTTTCTAACCTCAGAGCCATGCTGCTCTCTGATACATTGCAAAGAAGATCATCAAGGCACTATCCTCTCCCATATAATTTGCCATTGCTTGCCCTCTCCAGGACATGCCCCAACAGCACTGCTATTCAAAGTACAATCATAGACATTTCTGCACAATACTTTAAGGCATCAAAACTGTCATGATGTTAGCTGTGTTTCAAAGAGGAGGCATGTCATTATCGGTGATTGACAATGTGAGTAGGGTGTGGCTGGTCTTCAGGTGATCGTCTGAGGTTGAGTGGTACGGCCGCGATTATTATCGAGGATTGAGCAGGATTACCAGCGGAATCTTCCAGGGCCATCTAAAGTGCACGGCCTGGATTACTGGAGGAAACTGGGACAGCAGCTTCCCGGAACACTTCTAAGAGAGAGAGAGCCATGCAGAGACGAATGGAGGAGATGTATGAGAATAGGAAACAGGGTATGAAAGGAGAAAATGGGGACAGTGTTGGCAGAATTAATGAAAGGGCAGTAGGAAATGGGCTGCACAGAAGTGTGAACAACTCATCAAACCTGATAAAAAGCCTATTCTACTTTTGCTCAAAAGTCTCCAAGTGACTTTCGGTTTTAAAGAGTCATTGTGTTTGGCACTGTTCTGTGAGAATTATACAGAGGACCTGGTGGATAACAAACTGTGTCTAATAAACACTCATGAATATAGCTGTTCTGGGAATATTCCACTCAATTTTACACACACAGAAAATCTTCCCACTAGTTTCCCAGTGTACTGAGATGACACTGGCTGGATGGTAGAATGAGCAGATATTATCATAGGAGCTGTAGTTACCACTGGCTAAGTGCTCCTGTCCCTGGTCATAATTTGCCCTGTGAAGCTTTGTGATGGGATGAGTCCCTTGCTGACAGTGACCTGACTTGCTAAGTGGTCTGAGCACCACCCTGATGCAGTGCCGACATCCAGACAGGATAGAAAAAACTGATCCATGATCAGTTCACACAACCTTAATCATAAACCACAATTGTTATATACAGATCATCTAGGATCAGCTCAATCAACCTTAACAATAGACCCAATGCATGTAATTTAATGCCCCACAACGATTTTGTTCAAAAACTGATCTAGGATCAGCTTACCCATATCAATCATATGCACAGAATGGTTACGGTAAAGAAAGCTGATCCAGGATCAGCTTATCCAGTAACCCATCTTACTCAATAATAACTCTACAATTATTGCATTAAAATAAAAATCCAAGTTCAAGTTACTGGCAGTCCTAACCTGCACTATCCTTTTCCCATCCTGAATGACTCTGATTAGCTAAGATTCAAACTTGAGTTCTTCACCCCACTGGTCTAAATCTGGAGCAGTGGAACTAGAGCAGCAGAGCGGCAGCTCCCTGTTTCAGCTTCTAAAAAAGTGAGAAACTTCCTCTATGAGACAGACAGACAGGCAGGTGGTAGAAAGATGAGGATAAGATGCACATGAATGCCATGACTAAATAGTTATGGAGATTTGATTGTCAGTTCCATATAGTCCTACGTTTTTGGTCATGATTGATTTTACAAAATGTTAAAGTAAGGTTTCAATCTAACCTGAATGTTCACATAAACTGTGCATATTTGGGATTGCACAGGAGCAGTTCCTTACCTATGGGTTGACTCACAGTCCTGTTTGGGAGTGACGTATAATGGGAGGGTGCAGTCTCAGTGCCGCTACTGAGTAGTGCATTATGGTAGCATAAAGTGCACTACTCCTTGTCAGTGGGGCATTTGGGTTTATCTAGTAAACAGTGTGTGTAAACAGCATGTAAATGGCATGTAAGCAGTGCCACAGAAATGTGTCAGTCTGTCACATCATACAGCATTGATGGATACTATGAACATTCTGATTGCTATCTTTATAAACTGTGTCCTTTATTAAAGCTGACTTAAAATGTTGTGATCTGTATGGAAGCTGACATTGTTGGAAACTCCAGGCCTGCAGCAATGAGCAGTGTAGAAGCCCCCCATGGAGAACCCTCAGTGATTTTTCAGGTGTCACAGGTGACAGGAAATAACGGAAATTCTGCTTTTAGTCCCTCTGTAAAAGAATGATGATGCCATTTTTTTCCCTTAAAAGGAAAGTAAGTTTCCTTTGTCTAATCCAGTCAGAGATGCCAGAATGTGAGAGCCAAGGAAACTGAAAGAGAACTTGGCAGCACACACTGGTCCTCACAGGACAATCTTAGAACAACACTGCAAATCACAGGAACACTCGCTGCTGACGTTTACTGCACAACCAGTGCATTCACAGCACTAAATACAGCAGCAATACTGTGCCACAGATACACTCACTGAGCACTTTATTAGGAACACCTGTATACCTACTTATTCATGCAATTATCTAATTGCCCAGTCATGTGGCAGCAGTGCAATGCATAAAATCATGCAGATATGGGTGATGAGCTTCAGTTAATGTTCACATCAACCATCAGAATGGGAAGTGATTTCGACCATGGCATGACTGTTGGTGCCAGATGGGCTGGTTTGAATATTTCTGTAACTGCTGATCTCCTGGGATTTTCACACACAACAGTCTCTAGAGTTTACTCAGAATGGTGCCAAAAACAAAAAACATCCAGTGAGCGGCAGTTCTGCGGACAGAAACGCCTTGTTGATGAGAGAGGTCAACAGAGAATGGCCAGACTGGTTCAAGCTGACAGAAATTCTACAGTAACTCAGATAACCACACTGTAAAATTGTGGTGAGCAGAAGAGCATCTCAGAATGTACAACACATTGAACCTTGAGGCGGATGGGCTACAGCTACAGAAGATCACATCGGGTTCCTCTTCTGTCAGCCAAGAACAGAAAACTGAGGCTGCAGTGGGCACAGGCTCACCAAAACTGGACAGCTGAAGACTGGAAAAATGTGGCCTGGTCTGATGAATCTTGATTTCTGCTGAGGCACACAGATGGTAGGGTCAGAATTTGGCACCAGCAGCATGAATCCATGGTCCCAACCTGCCTTGTGTCAACAGTCCAGGCTGGTTGCGGTGGTGTTATGGTGTGTTCATGAACATGACAATGAGTTCAGTGTTCTTCAGTGGCCTTCCCAGTCACCGGATCTGAATCCAATAGAACACCTTTGGGATGTGGTAGAACGGGATATTCGCAGCATGAATGTGCAGCTGACATATCTGCACAAATTATGTGATGCTATCATGTCAACATGGACCAGAATCTCAAAGTAATGTTTCCAACATCTTGTGGAATCCATGCCATGAAGAATTGAGGCTGTTTTGAGAGCAAAGGGAGGCCCTACCCAGTATTAGTATAGTGTTCCTTATAAAGTGCTCAGTGAGTGTATATCAGTATTAGTTTCCCTTACAGTCAATACTTACCATCAGCGCAGTAAGTCACAAAACTATTCAATTCACAACACCTTTCTTGCATGAACTGCATCTATTTATTTTCAATAATGCAGCCCAAAACATAGTTTGTGCATGTGTTCTTTTATATAATTCTTTGTATCATTATATCGTATGATGGGGAGCAGTGCATTATGGGCAGGTCCATTTTTCCCACTGAGGTGGGGGCAGTTCACCATGGGAAGGTCCAGTCTTACTACTGAGGAGGAGTAGTGCATTGAGGGAGATACACCTGGATGTATGGGTTGGCTGTCGATTGAGTATGAGTATGAAGAATGAGCTGCGTGCTGGCGTGGGAGTAGCAAGGAACCTGAAGTTGTCATTGTCTCTGTAATTAGGCCACATTCTCTCAGGCTGTAAGAGGCTTATAGCAAGGACTGACAGCAGGTGTCTAGGATCAGCTTTCCTCCCCACCACTACACAGGGGTGAACCACTCCTTAGGTTCTGGAGTCAGTCTGAGGGTTTGGCCTAGTACAGACAACCGTAATACTAACAGTATAGGGAACTGTGCGGTCATTTAGGCTGTGTTCATACGTAGCGTCTTTTTTTTTTGATGAAAAATGCTGGCCAGGGCATTTTTTCAAGTAAAAAAAAAAAAAAAAAAAAACGCTGGCAGTATTTTTTCCAAAAAGCAGTTGAGAGTGTCTTTTGTTGCCATAACAACAGTAGCATGCACAGTAGCATGTTGTTAGCGATCTAGCTGGCTATACATTGTTGCAGAGCTAACGTTAGGTAACAGGTTAGTTTTGCTAACGACAAGCAGTAAACACAAACACTTTCCAGAAACTCCTATGATCCATCCAATTTGACTCCAAGCAGCATCTTTATGCTGAATTTTATGATACCGTTTAACTGTCATGTTGTGCAGTTCACTGTGCTCAGAAACTAGCACAATTAACTTCTCCACCGCTACCTCCTCCATCTCCGCCTGTGATTGGTTAGCTGTCAAAAAAGTACTTGACGTAAGGCGTTTTTTTCTGAGAAGTTGAACTTTTTTCAACTGAAAAAAACGCCCTGAGCTGCAAAAAAAGACGCCGGCGACAGCGTAAAAAAATGCTCAGGACATTTTCGAAAACACAATCTACTCCATAGAATTATTATTTAAAACAGATGCTGACAGCTTCAAAAAAGACGTTAAGTGTGAACACAGCCTTAGGCCCTTCTTTCAAGAGCAAAGTTTGATTTGTATAGGAAGGCAGTTCCAGTTAGAGCTCATTTTTAATGCCTTATGTTTCAGTAGTGTCAATGACTGAAGCGCAGAAGGTAGCCTGGTGGATGTTTGCCATCTCTCTGATTGGATTAACAGGCCCTGATGTTACCGCTGTAGACATGGCGCACATTCTTACATTCCTCTTTCCAAGATTTGCATGATTATAGATCATGTGTTCTAGCTGGCAGCTTGCAGGACATTTAACAGTGACTATTTGAGCCCTCAAGGGTGTTTGCAGTTAACATTACCTGGTGTTCCAGCACAATGTGGGTGGATGATGGTCAAATTGAAGAATTTCTTATTTTATGCCACTAATACCTCCTCTTTTGTGTTGTTGACCTGTATATGTCATCCTAAAATCTTAGGATTCTGCTTCTCTGCTGCACTTTATCAGAGAGAGTCAGTCTATACTGGGTCTGTAAGTCAGTGACTTGTCTTCAATAGCTGAAACTCAGGAGTCACTGTCACAGGCTTTCTAATTTCTGTCACAGAGTGCCTGAGTAGAAGCTTTGAGTACAGTCGTGCTCCTGTGATCTCAGGAATCAAAGTCACTGGAGACAGCAGCAGAGGTTAGCAGGGTTAATGTGTGCCAGGGAAAGCATAGCTAGAAGGCTTCCAGCTATTTTCTTATTTCTCATCTCTTGTGCTTTATGCTGCTGCTCCAAGGCAAAACCTCAGACTCCCCAATGTTTTCCTTTCAATCAGACTGCATATCATGTAAAAGACTATGTCTCTTGAGTGAAATAATCATTTTCTTGGTTTGAAAAATTGGTTGGAGGAATTCCAGAATGAACAGTGCAGACAATGTATTGAGATGATACTCCACGCAGAGAGGGTTGTATCATTTCCAGTCCTCCATCAGTCTCCTCTCAGTTATTCTTTTCAGGCTGAGAATGATGCAACTTCATGCAATGCCTCTCCATATCCAGCACCGAGGAACAACATTATCTGTCTGTTTGGATGACTCATCCCTCAACACAAGGAAAAGTTGCATTTCTGGGAGGTCAGGAGACAGTTGCCAGGATACTTATGTTACCCTGGAAACAACCTTCAATATTTGGTAGCATCTGGGGGCGATGATGTCATCTTTTCACAGCTCCAGCTGTAATGTTGGCTGAAGGTTTCTGAAAGAGCTTCACATGGTACACTGGCCCTTTATCAATGCAATTATTCATCTGAAAACCTTTGAGTTCACCAGGGCATCTAATACGAGTTGAGACCAGCTGCTGTGATGTTTCTGCCATCATTGCAGGCTTTTAACATGTCACTATGTTTCCCACACATCAAAAATTATTCCTGTACTCAAAGCTTTTGTAATTAATAACCATTACAATCTAAATACTGATTAAAAAAAAAAAAAGATCTTGTTGTGAAACAGAGGTGGCCAGAGCAGCGATGGTGATTGGTTACTTTGTCCAGGCTGTTTTTTGAAGCCCCATAAGCGCAGATCTGCACCAGGTAACCTGTCTGTATGCCGTCCTCTGCTGCTCCCATTCTTATTCTCCTTTTTGGTGTATTTCGCCTCCCCTATAGGCCAAAGTGAAAGTGGTATGCTCCCTGTGGAGCAGGCTGCTCTTATTTCTGCTGTTAAACTTGGCCCGTTAGCATCCCTTGCTTAATATAGTGTATGTACTGCAGACCTGGACATGGCAGCCTGGTCCGTTTGTGCTCTGTGCAGCTCCATTCAGGGAGAGAGCTTCCCCTGTGTAGAAATGCTGCAATGCGTCTGCCGGTACAAGTACTGGGTCAGTGTAACAGGGCTGCTGGTTACTGCTGGCTCGCCATCTCCATGGCAACAGCCAATGGGAGAGCCGCTGTGAATGAAAGGTGGAGTAAAGCAGTCTTGTTGGGGGAAGTGACTGCATTGTTGTGAACAGCTAGTTGGGGCTCTTTACAGAGGCCAGTAAGAGAACATTATAAGAAATGGGAAGCCAGCCTAAACACAAAGGAGGTGTTTTAGAAAGGAAACTGTTGTCTCCCCAAAAGATTTTTTTTTTATTCCTCTTTGGATCATTTGTCTTGCTTGGGCTGACATATTTGTTCCTCAGATTATTTTGTAGAACTCTTTTTCCCCAGATTTAAGTGCAGCATTATTTTGTGGTACAGAGCCATAATAAACCTTTCTCTTGTCAGCTCATTTATTTGAAAGTTACTGTTTTAAATTAGCCTGATGTAATCACCATTGATTGAGCGCCCATCCATAAAGTTTCACCTCAGTGTGAATTCATCATGAAGTCTGAGGAGTGGGGGAGATTGGGGTGTAGTTCTTGCTATAGTTGTGCTGAGTTGATCAATGTTATGTGTTGTAAAATTGTGCTAGGACTGTTTTCTGGATGAAATATGATTGTCTTTGATATGGCCATTAATTTGTATGCAAGGATATTTATGTTATTCTTTGATTATGCAACTGCTGTAATTTGCCTTTAACTAGTGAGAAGAGCAGACTTTTCTACCCTTAGAAATTGCACAGTTTAGGCACAGGATTAGCTGCCATAGAATGCTGTTGAGCTGAGACATTTTAAATTCCACCTTTAAAGAATCAACATATATATATAAGGGATGTGCATCTCCATAACTGAGGCTGATGCGATACACATCTTGATGCATAGCCAACAATCCTATACATTAAAGATACATATGAAGCAACTACTAATGCGATACGATATGATTCACCCCTGTTGAGTTGCAGTGCGATTCAACACGATTTGATTCAACACAATGCAATTAAATGCGATACGTTGAGATGCAAAAAATATGATACTATGCATTTCAATATGGTACAGATAGTTTGATTATTAGTTTATTTCTTTGGTTCTTCTTAAGCAGACAGCAAATCATAAATTAACTAAAAAAGTGCCATTTTTACTTCACATAAGAAAAGAGGAATCAATCTAAATATGAAATTATTGGTCACATTTCTAAATAATAAAGGCATATGGCCTCTACTGATAATTATATATAAATTAATTGGATTTTACTGATGTAAAGATGTTGGAAACGATACATCCCGAGTTCATCCCAAATTGTATCCGGTGCACACCTTTTTAATTGGGACAATCGCATCGTGAACTTTTATGCCAGTGCACTGATGTGAATCGTCGAATCTTACCATCCCTAATATATACATAGTATATACACTATATGGCCAAAAGTATGTGGCCACCCCTCCTAATTATTGAGTTCAATGTGTCAACCACACCGATTGTTAACAGGTGCACAAAATCAAGCACATAGCCATGCAATCTCTATAGACGAACATTGGAAGTAGAATGGATTGTACTGGAGAGCTCAGTGACTTTAAACATGGCACTGTTATAGGATGCCATCTTTGCCACAAGTCAGTTCTGCCCTGCTAGATCTGCCCCAGTGAACTGTAAGTGCTATTATTGTCAAGTGGAAGCATCTAGGAGCAACAACAGCTCAGCCATGAAGAGGTAGACCACGCAAACTTACAGAGCGGGGCTGCTGAGTGCTGAAGCCTGTAGCACATAAAAACCACGGATCCTCTGTTGAATCACTCCATATTAATGCGCATGGTTTTTGAATGGGATGTCCAATAAGCTCATATAGGTGTGATGGTCAGGTGTCAACATACTTTTGGCCATATAGTGTATTGCGCTGTTTTGAAGTTGGATCTTGTTAGTTGCCCTATACCCTGTAGTTGTATAAATTAGCTAGTACTGTGTCCTCAAACAGGCTTTCCTCTCAGCTGAGAACTACTGTCTCATTGTGGAACTGTACACAATAAATACATGTAAATGTGTGTGTGTGTGTGTATTTATATATATATATATACATACATACATACATACAGTGCTGGCCAAAAGTATTGGCACCCCTGCAATTCTGTCAGATAATGCTCAATTTCTCCCAGAAAATGATTGCAATTACAAATGTTTTGGTAGTAATATCTTCATTTATTTTGCTTGCAATAAAAAAACACAAAAGAGAAAGAAAAAAAAGTCAAATCAAGTATCAATTTACACAAAACTCCAAAAATGGGCCGGACAAAAGTATTGGCACCCTTTGAAAAATCATGTGATGCTTCTCTAATTTGTGTAATTAACAGCACCTGTTACTTACCTGTGACACATAACAGGTGGTGGCAATCACTAAATCACACTTGCAGCCAGTTAAAATGGATTAAAGTTGACTCAACCTCTGTCCTGTGTCCTTGTGTGTACCACATTGAGTATGGAGAAAAGAAAGAAGACCAAAGAACTGTCTGAGGACTTGAGAAGCAAAATTGTGAGGAAGCATGGGCAATCTCAAGGCTACAAGTCCATCTCCAAAGACCTGAATGTTCCTGTGTCTACCGTGCGCAGTGTCATCAATAGGTTTAAAGCCCATGGCACTGTGGCTAACCTCCCTAGATGTGGACGGAAAAGAAAAATTGACGAGAGATTTCAACGAAAGATTGTGCGGATGGTGGATAAAGAACCTCGACTAACATCCAGACAAGTTCAAGCTGTCCTGCAGTCCGAGGGTACAACAGTGTCAACCCGTACTATCCGTCGGTGTCTGAATGAAAAGGGACTCTATGGTAGGATACCCAGGAAGACTTCACTTCTGACCCAGAGATATAAAAAAGCCAGGCTGGAGTTTGCTAAAACTTACCTGAGAAAGCCAAAAACATTTTGGAAGAATGTTCTCTGGTCAGATGAGACAAAAGTAGAGCTTTTTGGGAAAAGGCATCAACATAGAGTTTACAGGAAAAAAAACGAGGCCTTCAAAGAAAAGAACACGGTCCCCACAGTCAAACATGGCGGAGGTTCCCTGATGTTTTGGGGTTGCTTTGCTGCCTCTGGCACTGGACTGCTTGACCGTGTGCATGGCATTATGAAGTCTGAAGACTACCAACAAATTTTGCAGCGTAATGTAGGGCCCAGTGTGAGAAAGCTGGGTCTCCCTCAGAGGTCATGGGTCTTCCAGCAGGACAATGACCCAAAGCACACTTCAAAAAGCACTAGAAAATGGTTTGAGGGAAAGCACTGGAGACTTCTAAAGTGGCCAGCAATGAGTCCAGACCTGAATCCCATAGAACACTTGTGGAGAGATCTGAAAATGGCAGTTTGGAGAAGGCACCCTTCAAATCTCAGGGAGCTGGAGCAGTTTGCCAAAGAAGAATGGTCTAAAATTCCAGCAGAGCATTGTAAGAAACTCATTGATGGATACCGGAAGCGGTTGTTCGCAGTTATTTTGTCCAAAGGTTGTGCTACCAAGTATTAGGCTGAGGGTGCCAATACTTTTGTCCGGTCCATTTTTGGAGTTTTGTGTAAAATGATAATTGATTTAATTTTTTTTTCATTGTCTTTTGTGTTTTTTCATTGCAAGCAAAATAAATGAAGATATTACTACCAAAACATTTGTAATTGCAATCATTTTCTGGGAGAAATTGAGCATTATCTGACAGAATTGCAGGGGTGCCAATACTTTTGGCCAGCACTGTACATACATATATATATATATATATATATATATACATATAATGCATTTGTTTCTTTTTATCTTTTGTAAAAATTGCATATAAATTCTGCCCACTTGTTGCCATGACTTACCACTCCTACATTTCATGCCAGGGTGAATTAACAGGGTAATTTCCTGTTTTTTCCTGTTCTGGTCATTTCTTGGATACAGGTGACCTTCACTCAGCTGTGCCATGTCAAAGCAAACATAATGACTGCTTTGATATGAACCTGCTGTGTACTCACTGAAGTAATTGGATATCTGCTGCAGTTCTCCTGCCATTGACCTGCTCTATTATTAGACCATACACTAGCATTCAAGCAGAGAATTAAAAAAAAGAGAATTAAAAGATTATCTTTATCCACGGCTGAAGTCGATGCACAGTCTAGATCAATTGTGCCACTGGTACAATACATTGCTACTCAAAAGGCTCTGGGATCCAACCACAAATAGATAATGCTCTTTATTCCACTTTAGTGTATACCATACTGTATTTCACCAGGATATTGTTTGAATTGTATTGAATTATACTGTAGCTGCTGTTCTCATGTACGTTTTTCTGCTGTCACCTTCATTGTGTTGGCAAGAAAAATACACTGTTCAGTTGAATAAAAGGAATTCCTCAACTCATCTGCTGAGCTGCAAAAGCAAATGATAATATTACATATTGTGATCTGTTACAATAATAATATAATCAATAACAGCCAAACAGTTCTGACATCTCTTGGTTTGGAAGTACAGTCCTTTGTGACAAACATTCTTCAGGCTGTTATTGCTGTTTAATTAATTTGAAAACCTGTACTTCCTGTGATGTCTAACCACCTCAGCTATCTTTGACGTAATAACCATTCCAAGCTTGTTGATTCCTGTTTTTATGGATGTGTCCTCTCTATCCGTGCAGCAAATGTCCTGCATAGACCACCATAATCTATATGGAACTAAAGAGCATTTCAGGTCCTTTGCAGGTTGCTTGGTGAACTCTGACCCTGCATACCTGGTGCTGATGAAACGTTCTCCTGTCTTATGTCCCCTGTGTTCCCCTCAGGTCAGAGAGCTCTGCATTACTGCAGCAATGTGCTCAAGACCGTGGTCTTAGTCAATCTGTCACAGGACACAGTCACTTCTGGGGTATGTGTCTGAGTGGGAAAACTGATCTCAGGCAACATAAATGACATAATAATGACATATGACATAATTATTTACATCATTACGGAGATGTTTTTTGGTATTCTTTTTGCTGCATTAACCAATTTAGTAAAAAAAAGAATGTGACAATATGGAAAAAATGTCATATAGAGAATGGACGCATCCTATGTTTATGATACATTAAGCTATTACTTGTCCTGCTGTTTTACCCTTCCTCTTGAACCCAGGTGCACTGATCTGTGATGCAGCTGCCCATAAGCTGCTGATCCTCAGTGGACAGAGTTCAGACCAGGGTAGTGACCTTCTTCTGCAAAGTGGGACATTCTCCTTTAAAAACTTCTCTGACATCTTCACTGATCCTGGGGTATGCCTTCTTCGTTTTGTCCTAGCTCTCTGTATTCTTCTCATTTAAGTAAGCATGTTTCCATTCATCCAACCGCTAAACTGCTTTGACTGAGGAAGCAATACAGGTGTGGTTCCAGTATCATGAATAGAAGCACTGCCGCAATGTTAACAAAATCAGTAGCTTTTATTTTACATTACAGTACATTACATTCATTTAGCAAACTCTCTTATCCAGAGTGACATCTAGCACTAGAGAACAGACGTGTGTCCATCCAAGTTAAATGAGTAACAGTGTCAGACTAATCTAACAACACTCCCAGACCAGTGAGTGTGAGTATAACACCATTCAAGCACTATCACAAGCTAACTTGTGCAACCTGACCAGACAGCCTAGAACATTAAGAAAGGTCAAGTAAAAACACAACCATATATCACACAGTCACTAGATACATAACACATTGCGATAGTACATGTAAAGTAAGCAGCAAGTAATACAAGTAGCAGGTGTTATGGTGTGGGGATTGAGGTGAAACCCAGATGCAGTCTCAAGATGTGGGTCTTCAGTCTGCATTGGAAGTTTGACAGTGATCCTGCTGTTCTGACCCCATTCCACCACTGAGGGACCAGTACAGACAGGGATCGTGGCTGAAGGTAAGCCAGCACCTGTGAGCAATAACAGGAAGCCAGCGTGAGTATAGTGAGTAAATCTTGATGTCTTGCCTCTACGGAGCTTTAACTTATTTCCTAACTGATGGTAGATGATTGACAGGAGCTTTAATGTGTTGACACCTTCCATTCTTAGCACCTAGCAGTAATAGCATTCTATGAATCTCAGTTATTTGAGAGTGCTGCTCAATATGTTAATGTTAGCTCACTAGCTAGCTAACTGCCTTACCAAAAAAAACAAGCATTCAACAGATATCAATAACAACCACTTTAGGTAGCAAGATCTTTGTCTTCTCTCAGCCTTCAGATTAGGCTTCTCTTCTCATTGAGTGAACTTATGTGAATGATAATAGCTAACATCCTTGTCCATGAGTCAAACGGGAAAATAGAAGATACTTCACTCTTCAGAGGAAGCTAAAGTTTGCTGACAGGCTGGTATTCTAGCCTACCTACAACATGTTCATTTTATTTACCAGAGTTGCTGACTCAAGTCTGATCTGATACCCTCGGTCCTTCTGTCCATCTGTGACTTGTCATCCAACAAACTCCATTTGTTGTGTAAAGCATGCATCAAAACAAGGAACCCAAATCAACTGGAAATATTATTTATTATTATTTATTTATTTACTTATTTATTTTCAGCCTAATGCACCCCTAGTATAAGCTGCTTTGTATTTGTGACATGCCCTACATCAAAGCAAACCCCAAACAGGAAACCTATTCACCAGTATACTGTAGACAGAACTGTCCTCTTATAAATAATCAGAAAACTCTTCAAAACCAGTCCCCTGGTCAGGGTTTTGGGCACTCAATGTGAGAAATAACCTTGGGTAAAAACTATGTATAAATGAAGGTGTATATGTACATATGAAACTTCCATTTGAAACTGTAATACATCTGTTGATCAACAGATTTGTATGTATAACTTCTGATATATATTGATTTTGCTGTGGGAATTTTGCAAACAACTTCTCTTCCTCATCAGATCACTGTGACTGCTGCTTCTGCTACATATATCCATATATCCATCATAATATATATACAGAGATTGTTGCTAATATGTAACATGATGTGCTCTCCTAAGACTAAGATTTACTGCCATATGAGTTTGTCCTTGTAGCTATCAAAGTAATAATAATGATTAAATAATAATAACTCTTGCATTACTACTATATTATATCCCATCTTGACCAGGACTCTGTGGCAGAAGAGATATTGCATCTCAACGGGACCTTCCTGGTTAAATAAAGGATAAATAAAATGTTGAAATATTTATTGTAACCTTTGTCCTCCTGCTGCAGGTTCTTGACCTGCTGGGTGGGGCAGCCCCTGACCAACGGACTGTGCTCACAGTATCCTGTCGTGGGGAAGGGTGCTGGAGCTCCCTGGGCCAGCAGCAGTTCTTCTGGGAGTTTCTGGAATACAGACTGAACCCTGAACCTGCACTGCCAGAGATGGAAGGTGTCACAGAATTCACAGAGTTTACCTCCGAGACAGTGGAAGTGCCCTCTCCCTTCGACCTTCTAGAGCCACCCACCTCCGGTGGATTCCTGAAGCTGTCCAAGCCATGCTGCTACATCTTCCCTGGAGGTCGAGGAGACTCCGCCCTGTTTGCTGTGAATGGCTTCAATATCCTGGTAGATGGTGGCTCAGAGCGCAGGTCCTGCTTCTGGAAGCTGGTCAGACATTTGGACCGGATTGATTCCATTCTCCTGACCCACATTGGGGCCGACAACCTCCCTGGCATCAATGGGCTCCTCCAGAGGAAGATCGCTGAACAGGAAGAGGAAAGGTCCCAGGGCTCCACCTCCTATAGTGACTGGTTGAAGAACCTAATCTCCCCAGAGCTTGGTGTTGTGTTCTTTAATGTTCCTGAGAAGCTACGAATGCCTGAGTCTGCTTTAAAAGCAAAGCGAAGTATAGAGGAGGCTTCCCTAACCTTGCAGTACCTCAGCAAGCTGGGGATCACGCCTGAGCCACTCTACAGAGTGGTCAGTAATACTGTTGATCCCATTACACTTTTCCACAAGATGGGTGTGGGCAGGCTAGATATGTATGTGCTAAATCCTGTGAAGGACAGCAAGGAGATGCAGTTCCTCATGCAGAAATGGGCAGGCAACAGTAAGGCTAAGACTGGGATTGTGATGCCCAATGGAAAAGAGGGAGAGATCTCTGTTCCTTACCTGACATCTGTTACAGCTCTAGTGGTCTGGCTCCCAGCTAACCCCTCTGAAAAAATAATTAGAGTGCTGTTTCCTGGAAATGCACCACAAAATAAAATCATTGAGGGACTTGAAAAATTAAAGCACCTTGACTTTTTGCGGTATCCAGTGGCCACTCAGAAGGATCTATCTTCTGGGGCTCCTCCTTCTGTCACAAAACAGACAAAAATGAAGCAAAGGGTGGACAGCAAAGATAGCCTTAAATCTTCCCCCAAAACGCATTTAGCCTCTAAAGCTGCAAGGAAAGAGCCAGATGGATATGAAGACATGTCAATCACAGAGACCAAAAGTGATTCTGCAAAGGAAAACAAGATTGAAAAGACAGAGGAAAAGAAACTGAGAGAGAGTGACAAAACTACCAAACCAGCAAAAGCAAAGGTTGATCCATTTGAAACAGCAAAACAAGACAGGAAGAAGCTACTTAAGGAGAAATCCATAAAAAAACACACTAAGGAAAGGGCATCCAAAATAGATGAGAAGAAGGACAAAGAAAAAAAGGAGAACAGGAAGGAAAGACGTGAGGTGAAGAAAGATGATGTCACTAAAAAAGATGGTAAAAAAGAAAGTAAGATGAAAGAGGACAAAAAGGATACAGCTAAGCCAGAAATGAGAAAAATGATTAAGCCTGACCTGAAACCCTTTACTCCAGAGGTCAGGAAGACCCTGCACAAGGCTAAAGTTCATGTAAAACCTAAGACAGATAAAACCAGAGCCAAAGCAGTGAAGGAACAAGAAGCTGAAGAGAAGCCTGTTGAAGAACCAGCTATAGAGGAAACTCAGCTGGAAACAGAAACCCAGTCAGTGACACAACTGGAGATCCAGTCAGAATTCCAAACTGAGATTGAATTGGTGACCACACCAGAGATCCAATTTGATATTCAGTTAGACACACAACCAAATATCCAGTCAGAAACCCAACCTGAAATTGAGTTAGAAGCCCAACCAGAAACTCAATCAGAAATCCAGGTAGAGACTCAACCAGAGATTCAAGCAAAGATTCAACCTGAGATTGAGTTAGAGACCAAGGCAGAGGTCCAGTCAGATATCCAGTTAGAGGCCCAACCAGTGATCCAATCAGAAACTCAACCAGAAATCCAGGCAGAGACTCACCCAAAGATTCAAGCAGAGACTCAACCTGAGATTGAGTTAGAGACCACACCAGAGATCCAGTTGGATATTCAGTTAGGCAGACAACCAGATATCCAATCAGAAACCCAACCTCATATTGGGTTAGAGACTATACCAGAGATCCAGTCAGATGTCCATTTAGAAGCACAACCAGAGATCCAGCCAGAAATCCAGGTAGACACTCAACCAGAGATTCAAGCAAAGGCTCAAACTGAGATTGAGTTAGAGACCAAGGCAGAGATCCAGTCAGATATCCAGTTAGAGGCCCAACCAGCAATCCAATCAGAAACTCAACCAGAAATCCAGGTAGAAACTCACCCAGAGATTCAAGCAGAGGCTCAACCTGACATTAAGTTAGAGAATAAGCCAGAGGTCACATCAAGTATCCAGTTAGAGGCCCAGCCAGAGATTCAGTCAGAATCTCAGCCAGAAATTCAGGTAGAGACTCAACCAGAGATTCAAGCAGACACTCAACCTGAGATTGAGTTAGAGACCCGGCCAGAAATCAAGTCTGGTATCCAGTTAGAGGCTCAAACAGAGATCCAGTTAGAAGCTCAACCAGAAATCCAGGTAGAGACCCAATCAGAGAATCAAGCAGACACTCAACCTGAGATTGAGTTAGAGACTAAGCCAGAAATCAAGTCAGGTATCCAGTTAGAGGCTCAACCAGAGATCCAGTTAGACGCTCAACCAGAAATCCAGGTAGAGACCCAATCAGAGAATCAAGCAGACACTCAACCTGAGATTGAGTTAGAGACTAAGCCAGAAATCAAGTCAGGTATCCAGTTAGAGGCTCAACCAGAGATCCAGTTAGACGCTCAACCAGAAATCCAGGTAGAGACCCAATCAGAGATTCAAGCAGACACTCAACCTGAGATTGAGTTAGAAACCCAACCAGAGATACTGTTAGGTATCCAGACAGAAACCCAGCCAGAGATCCCATTGATGATTCAGTTAGAGACTCAACCAGAGATCCAGTCAGACATCCAGTTAGAAAACAGACCAGAAATCCAGTCTGAGACACAACCAGAGATCCAGTCAAAGACTCAACCAGAGACCTTGTCACAGACACAACCAAAGTTCCAGTTAGAGGCACAACCAGATATCCAGCCAGAAACCCAACCTCAGATCCAGTCAGAGACTCAACCAGAGACACCAGCAGATATCCAGTTAGAAACTGGATCAGAGATCCAGTTAGAGACACAGACAGAGATCCAGTCAGAGATCAGGTTGGCAACCTGGCCAGAGATGCAGCTAGAGACCAAACTAGAGATGCAGTCAGACATTGAGCTGAAGACAATGGAGGAAACACTGAGAGTGAAGGACAATTCAAAGCCTCTTGCAGATGACAGTGTGACTCGAAGCCCTCACCAGGAGGCAGAGGCAATACAAATTGAGGTCAAATCCCAGACTGCGCCAGACGTAAAGGCAGCACCCTTGGAGTCTGGCGTTGAAAGAATAACAACAACAGACACTGAGATTGAATCTCCACAGCAGCCCCCAGAAGAAAATGAAGCACAACCTGCAGCCAAGGATAAAGACAAATTTGAGGATGAAGATGCAGCTATGGAGGATGAAGATGAGGAGAGAGAGGAAGAGAAGAAAGAAAGTATTGAGAAGAATACAGTAGAGGAAGAAGAGGATATGGAGATGAGGGAAGAGGAAGTTGAGGGAAAATGGAAGGATTTGAAAAAGAATGAGGGAGTCGATAGAAAGCATGAAGAAGAGGAAATGGAGAAATATGAAAAATGCACAACAAAGGTTGAAATGAAAGAGAAAGCTACAAAGGCTGAACCTGAGGTAGTAGAGGAGCAAGAACAGGAGGAGGAAGACAATATTATTG
Source organism: Megalops cyprinoides (assembly GCF_013368585.1). Lineage (NCBI taxonomy): Eukaryota > Metazoa > Chordata > Actinopteri > Elopiformes > Megalopidae > Megalops > Megalops cyprinoides. The sequence continues at coordinate 37,595,553 of NC_050590.1, read as the reverse complement.
AAAAAGCTGAGCTGGAGGAGGCAAAAGGCTTAAATGCAATTGGTGATGAGGAGTTGAAAGTAGAAACCAAAGAGAACAAAAAAATATTTGTCAAGGAGTGGGACACTAGACAAATGGGAGAGGAATTGGCTACAAAAGAAGATGATGAAGATGCATATTTATGGAATGTTGGAGCTACCACAGCAGCCATTACATCAATTACACAAGGAGTCACCACAGCAGAACCTGTCTCCTACAGTCAAGATGAAACCATACCTGCATATTCTGAAACTGAACAGACTCTCTCTGATGAAGAAATTCACGAGGAAACTGAAGACAGGATACCACAGCTCCACTATGAAGTTAGGACTTCTGACATTTCTGTCCCAGATGAAACCAGCTCATTTGATGTTATCCATGGCATGAGGGAGTTGACAACACCTACTGTGCCTGATGTGACAGACTTAACAACAAAAGGGTTTATGGAAGCCCAAGACCCTGAGTACTCCGCTAACATTATTGCTGCACCACTGGCAGAAGAAGAGCACATCTCCTCTGCCGCTTCCATCACTGAATGTGACAAACTGTCATCCTTTGCCACTTCTGTTGCTGAAGATCAGTCTGTGGCTTCTGTAACAGCAGCTCATACTGAGGAAACCAGAAGAAGCTCTCTGCTTCTGGATACTGTCAACAGCCTACCATCATCTGCTCACACAGAAGCCACCCAAGGGAGAGACTACTTGCACTCTGCAGGGACAATCTCACCCACATCTTCCCTGGAGGAGGACAAGTACTTCAAATCGCCTCCCTCTGAGGAATACCCGGCTATTGTGGCAGAAACAGAGACTGTGCAAGTCCACGAGGAGAAAGATGAAGAGGAGGAAGAAGATGGAGATGAAACTCCTAATGCTGACATTCCTCTTGGTAAGCTCCAAGAAGGTTATGCATCCCCATCGATGGTGCAGGACAGAGATTGCAAAAGGCTCACTTTGACTGTGTCACCACCCAGTTTGACATCTTGCATCGACATTAAGGCTCCTCACCCACCCATTGTAGATGAGGTGCAGACATCTGTTGCCAAAGAGGATATTATGTCTGTAGAAGCTACAAAACTATCATCTTCCCCACTCTCTTTTTCCACCATTTTGGAATCCGGTGCATTTCCAAAAGGGGAGGAGAGGTGTCTCAGCCTGGATGATAATACTTTGAAAATGGCTTCTTCCACGCAATCTGGCCCTCCCAGTGCAGGCAACTCACCCTCCAATCGGTCACCTGTAAAGGAGAAAAGTAAAGGGTTCCCTGAACAAGAGGACAAAAAAGATGAAAAGAAAACACAACCACCAGTCTCTAAAGCAGAACAAAAATGTGACAGGACAGACAAGACAGAATTTAGTCTGCAAAAAAAAGAGCAGCATGAAACAGACACAGACACGTTGCCAAATTCAGAAAAAGAAGCAAAAGATAAAGCTGTTACATTACAGCAAATGCAAGATGAGCTCCCCCCTACCCAAGAAGAGCATCCAGTGAAACAGGAAACAAAGCCAGTTACTGCAATAAAAGGCTCTAGAGAAAAGCAAAATATTTCTCTAATGGAAAAAGAATGTGAAGATTCTCTTACAAAGGATATTTCCAAAGAAATGGCCCTGTTTGAAGAGAGTCATGATGAAGCAGAAAATTATGAAAATAATGATTCAAATGCAAAATTAACAGAGGTAAAGAAGAACAAGGTCTTGGATGAGGGGAGCATCTGTGAGGCTAAATCTTCCAAGGAGGAGAGGATTGAGGAGGAAGGAAAAAAACAAGGACAAAATACACAGGCTGCATCACTTGAAAAGCCAGCAGTGGCTAACTCTTATGAAGAACCCAAGCATCAAGGTTTGCACTCTGAGGAAGAGGAAGAGGAGGAGGATGAAGATGATGTCACTTGCATCGATGGAGCAGAATCTAGACCTTTTTCACTGGAACCCAGCAAATCTGATGTGTCTGATGTTTCTCAAGAGCCATCACCCACTATTGCTGATCAGCTAAAAGAGAGCAGTGATAAAAAAGAAACAACAATTCCTTCTCATGCATTCCCAAAACAGGATTTACAAACATCACCTCCTGCTGATGTCAAAGACAAGGTGCAAGATCTGCATGGAATCTCACCTGAACCAGAGGAGATCACATACCCAGAAAAAACAGCAACATCATCATCACTGTCTCTCTCAGACATTAGCACCAGTGCCTCTGCTATGGGCACTGAGCCTGCCTCTCAACCCACTGACATTGAAAACACATCTGGGGGGTTGATACTTAGCAGTGCTGAAAGCCAGGGCAGTACTGACAAATCTTCTCAACCTGACATAACAGTGCCTTTACTCATTCCAAGCACAGATGGTGACCGTCACACCAAAGAAGCAATAGGAGAGACAACTGAGGAGGAACAGGAGAAGCCAGGGAAGGAGGCGAGAAGGGAAATGGAGAGAGAGTGTGAGACTGCCTCTCCAGTCTCTTTAGTACCTACTTCCACATATTTTTCCCTGGAAAAAGATGAAACAGTCAGCTCCTCTCTTGACAATAAAGATGCAGATGCTGTGGAAGTATATTTCCCAAAAGACAAAGAAAGCCATGATGCCTTTAAGTATTGTCGTGAAGAAAAACCTATTTCTGAGGATCATGACTGGGACACCACAAAGGGGCTAAACTTGCATACAAGACCTGAGGAATCTGCCGGAACAGTTACTAATGATAATGAGATTGTTTCTCAGTCAGAGTCTGGTGTCAAGATTGAAGGAATAGCTGCAGTATCTACAGAAGAGCATGACAAAGAGGAAGCAATGTCATTAAGCAGAGGGGATTACCACACAGCCACTTCTGAAAAAAACAGGAAAAAAGTTCACATCAGTCTACATGCCTCCCTAGAAAAGGAAGGTCGTGAGAAAGGCCAGGAGGAAGAACCTGAAAGGGAGATGAGACAAGATACTCCTTTTGTAGATGGCAAGAGTTTTGCTTATGCTGAGATTTATGAAATAAAAAACACTATGGAGGTGGAGCAACAATCTTTTGGCTCCAGTCATCAGCATAATCAGCTCAAGGTGGAGAAAGAGACTGCAGAAGCATCCTCTGAAAAAGACTTATCTTCCTCAAGATGGAATCAATTTAATGTGGAGGCCCAGACGACTTCTGCTGCCTCCCACCTTAATGATGATCCTGAGAAGCAGGCCCCAGAGAAGGCTAGAGAGAAGGAACAAGCATCTGAAGAAGAAAGAGAGAAACAACACACACCAGAGACAGCAACAACTGAGTCTTCTTCTGGACACCATTCACCAGAAGAGAAACATGTCTTCTCATATACTTATCAGCTCGATAATAAGGAAGATGAGATTGGCACATCTTTTTGCAGTAAACCCTCAGGGCAGCAATTAGATGATGATATTGTATCATCTGAGCATTCTGACAAAAGTAGCCCTGTTCCCTGCAAATCAGTGATGAGTTACAGTGAGAAAAAGCAAGCTCTGGAGATGGGAGATAAAAGGTTGTCAGTGGAAGGAGAGGATGAAGAAGTTGAAGTAGAGGAGGAAGAGGAGGAGGGGACAGGAGTGGAAGAGGGAGCCAGTGACTCAGATTTGGAGAAAGGTGCCAAAGAGAAGTCTGAAAAAGAATACTTAAGTACATTTGGTGACCCTATCAGCTCAAAACTCTCAGAGGTGAAAGAGACAGAGAAGAAGGACATTTCCAGTGAATCTGAGTTGGATAGTGGACCAGGAATGCCTTCCACATCTGCTTTGTCTGAGCCCTGCAGCAGTGACCAGAGGATTAAGACTGAACACCATGCTCTCAAAAGCAAGTCCCTTTTCAATGAAGACAACATTGGTATGGAACAAACAGGATCTCAAGGATCATCTTTTGGACCTGAATATTCTTGTAGTGGGGATAGCAAAGATCCTACTCTCATCAGCCAGCTAGACCAAAAAGAGCAGGATGATAAAGGTCCTGCTCATTTAGACTCCCCAACACCAGCTAAGCCTAGTGAAGCTAAGTACTATAATATGCAAGATGCAGCTGAGAAATGTAAAAATGAGGACTACTGTGACACCTTACATCAAAAAGCAGGGGACCCTGCTTCGTTAGAATTTAACTGTGGTACAACACCTGTCACTGCATATTGTTCCTCCTTTCCCTCGACCTCTGCCTCTGCATCCCTCACAATCAGTCATCAGTTTATGGAGGAGCCAGAACCACTTGCCACCACCTCTGACATGCCCTTCAAGCTTGATCCTGACAGTGCTGACTTACAATATTCCTCCTTCAAAGATGAGCGCCCCCTAACATTGGGGTCTCCTTTTTCATGTTCTGGGGGATTGGTGAAGGATGAGTACCTGGAGGTGCCTGAAAAACTGAAAACCACCACCACAACTGCAGAGACATCCTCTGACCTTGTGACACTGTCTCCACCCAGTCCTTGTGAGGAGATCAAGCATCTCCCATCAGCTGAGGATAAGACAGAGCAAACAGGTACTACCAGAGCTGCAGCAGACCTAGTACAGCATGAATGGTCCTGCAAGCATGATGGCGCTGACGACTCAGTGCTGCTCACAGACCCTGAGTCTGCTGCACCTTCCTCACAACAGTCACTGTCTGTGCAGGGTGAGCAAATGGCTCGAGGTCTGTTTGAAGTCTCTCCATTGCCGCAAGCAGACTCCTCTGATAAAAATGCATCAACAAAGGCTGAAGGTTGCGATGAAGAGGCATACACATGCAAAATGGAACAAAGCACCTTACCATGCCAAGTTGAATGCCAGAAGGACACAGAGATGGAGAGGAAGCTGAGTGTTATAGCTGAGCAGGAGCCACAGCAGCAGGCAGAAGTGTGTCCCTGGGACTCGCCTCCACTTTACCAAGATGATGATGATGACTGTGAGGATGACAAGAGGGACCTAGACTGCCCAGCCCACTCAATAACTCTGGCATCAGCTGACCAGATATTCCATTCAACTATTTCCCCAGATGCACCTCAGAAACCTGGAGATGACTCAGACCATCCTGCTGCCATCTGTGTGGGGGCTACATCCTCATACACAGCAGGCTTTTCTTCCTGTGAGTACAAGCACTGTAAAGGAGAGATCTCTCCCTCATTCATAAACCTCAGCCCACACCAGCTGTCCAGCACTGTGGAGGGAGAGGACAAAGGGACAGACAGATCAGAGGAGGAGGACCACTGCCAACAGACATCCAAGGAGAGGAGGTCTCACAAACTTCAGCACCACCACCACACTCACAGCCAGCAGGGTGACAGTGCCTTTATGACGTCAGGTGTGGTGGTTCTGGCTGGAGAGGACACCCCACCCACATCTGTGAGTGAATCTCTGCCTACGCAGTCTGACTCTGATGTGCCGCCCGAGACAGAAGAGTGTCCGTCCATCACTGCAGAGGGTAACCTGGATTCTGATGAGGATGCAGAGCACTTGCCAGTGGATAAGTTGGCTGTGGCTGCTGCAGGTGGAGGTAACCACCACTCGTCCTTGTCAAAGCCCTTGGAGAGGAGCCAGGACCCTCTGCCCACACCAATGGTGGATCCACCCCCTTGTTCCCCTCACCCTGATGTTTGCATGGTTGACCCGGAGGTTCTGCTGAATGACCAGAACTGCGGAGGAAGACTCTTTAAGAAGGACATGAAGACCAACAAAGGCCTGCGGAAGTCCCTGGGTAAGCTAAAGTCAGCCTCTCCAGTCTGTAGAAGTGACTCCAAAGCAAAGAGATCTCCCAGCCAGGTGAAACAGACCTCCAAAGACTCCTCGCCTCGGTCTTCCTTTCAGAGAGGGAAGGAAGCAGAGAAGACGCCCAAACAGACAAGATCATCTGATGGTCTGGGGTCACGGGGGGAGGAAAAGGATGATGTGTTTAGGTCTAGCCACAACCCAGGGAGGAGTCTGATCAATGGGATCAAGAGCAACACAGGTATGTTTGTCAGTATGAAACCTTCATTCTGTGAAAGGAACAAAAACAACAGAATATAAATGGTCCAGAAATAAAAATAGTAGTAGTAGTCCTTGACATAAATCAGGCACACTGTAGTAGGTATAAACATATTCTAGAAAAAGACATAGTAAAATAAACCTAACAACAATCACAGCCACATGGGTCACAGCTTGATGGAGTGCTATGTGTTTCATCATCAGGCTCAGTCTCTCACAAGTCCAATTCTGCTGGCCCACCTTTCTATGTGGACCTAGCCTACATCCCCAACCACTGCAGTGCCAAGAATGTGGACCAGGAATTCTTCAAGCGGGTGCGGGCCGCCTACTATGTAGTGAGCGGTAACGATGCAGGCAGTGGGGAACCAAGCCGTGGAGTTCTGGATTCACTCCTGGAGGGCAAGGCCCAATGGGGCTCTAATCTCCAGGTAATAAGACATTCAGCAATTTTGGAACACCATCATACTCCTCATTCCTCTATATTCAGCATCACATTTGTGAGCTACTTGTTTGACCTAAATTTTCCTTAAAGTAAATGAGGAATATGTAGCCTTTAGGTTTGACTATAAGACATATCATACAATTGAGATCATATGGTTATATGCTTGTAAAAGAAATCATGACCAAGGTTTTGGTATATACTGTATCTTCCTCAGACACGAAGACCCTGTTCAGGAGATGTTGAAATGTATTCATTTTTTATTGTATTATTAACAACAATTAGATTCCCTCTCCCACTTGGCTGAGCGAAGGTATTGGGTGAGGCTATTTTCTCACTCTGCCTATTTCTGAAATCCTCTGAAAGCCCTCTCAAAAACCACCTATCACCTCTGTCTTGAAACACATCCTTCTGTCTTCTGAGGGGATGACACTGTTGAGCAATGTCAAATGGTACTGTAGAAAATATGTGGTTTTTTGTCAAACACTTTGCATTTTCTCTATATGTGGTATATTTTTTCCCTTCAAGGTATTGATTTAGTCAGAAATGGGGATCCTCTGCCTCTCAACATGGCAGGACTTACATAGATGATGTTAATTGTGCATCAATAACAATACACACCCTCACCTCCTCCTCTCTCTCAAATTCCAGTTCAGAAGTGCTGTATTAGTATGGCGATAAAATCACAATATTTCTCAAACAATGGATTTAGAAATTATATAAACAAAATCACTGGTGTCAGTTATCACTAAAGTAATAATTAAATTTAAAATATTTCCTCCTCCTTCATCCTTTTCCCCCTCTGTCTCCTTCCCTCTCTCCCTCTATGCTGTCTTCTTCTGTCCCAGGTGACACTGATCCCAACCCACGACACAGAGGTGACGCGGGACTGGTACCAGCAGACCCATGAGAGACAGCAAGAGCTGAACATCATGGTGTTGGCTAGCAGCAGCACCGTTGTCATGCAGGACGAGTCCTTCCCAGCCTGCAAGATTGAGTTCTAAAGTCCCGCTCCACCTCTGTCCTCTGTCTGTCCCTCCATCTGTCCCTCTGTCTGTCTGTCTGTCTGTGCAATGGGAGACAGGGTCACTCTCTGGCCTTCTGCAGTAATATCCACAATGATGCCCACACACTCTCGGCTCCACCATCTTTCTATGCTTATGCATTTATTACCAGACTCCCTAATGCGTGCGCCAATATGATGTTTGGTCCCCATCACTGGTCTCAGACCACCAAACACATGCAAACATCACACCAGAAAACATGTATAAGTACACACAAGCTCCTCTGAAAATGCAAGTCCATGGGAGAGAGAGTGTGTGTCTCTGTCTCTCTGAGAACAGAAGTTTTCACAAGGAGCAAGAGTCAGCTCACTTCAGAATAGCACAATTATGAGTTACACAATGTATTTTGAGACAATGGATGCCTTCAAACTAGTTGAATAATTGTATAAAATACCTCTCTTTGAATTAGTCTCAGTCAAAGCAGTTGTACCCTCTCTGGTATTTCAGAAAACATCCAACAACTCGTGTAAAAAAACACCTCTCCAATAGCTGGGTAGATGAATTTTAAGATCAACAATTTTAAATGATTTAGAGGGAATCTACTGACTTCTTCTAGTACTACCTCTAGTACTATCTCGCCTACTCTACAAGCGGAAGTAGTGTACTGACTAAAATGTGTACCTTTTGAAGTACACTGTTGCTAGATTCTGTCACTTGTTCTCATTTGGACATTGGTTTCCAAACTTGTGTGCCATTTCTCCATCTGTATCCTGAATGGGAGTAACCCACAGGACAATCTTGTGCCTGACACTGATGGCACAGAAAACTGTAGATGCCAGCCAGAGGAGACTCCAAAAGCTTGTTGTTAGCATTAATCAACTACAACAGACATAAGGGACATAACTACAGAAAGGGTATTTTAAGTCCTAAGATATATATGTGGTAAAACACAAGAACCACATTTTGTCTTGCTCTACCTACTGTTTCAGGAATGTGCTGTACCATTTCTGTGTTCAGTAGTGCAAAATATTAACCAGTGTACGATTTCTTGATTGCAGTACAAACAGTTTGATTGCATTCAGATAGGCTTTCCCTCTGTGGTGGGGTGATTTTACTTATGGGAGGTCTTCTCTCAGAATGTGTTGCATGAGCTCAGCTCATGCAAAATGAAATGCACTATAATGAAATGATTGGTTTGTTTGTTTATTTAGTTTTCTTCTCTGCCATGTATGTCATCGTATTTTTAAGACATGTAGTTGGAGTTGAGAAAGTCTGTTAAAAATGTAAAAATAAATACAAAACACACAAACAAGCAGACAAACATTAGCTCAGTATCTGTAAGTTTATGCGTTGGAAACACCTGGCTTCTATCCACCCACTACTGCGATTTTACTGAAGTCAGATATTGATGACCAGATGAGTTTTTTGTTTCTGGCAGTAGAATCTGCAGGTCATGGTTGATGTCCATCTGCTCCAGGTTTGGGGAAATGATATTTGCACATACTCTTGCACAGACCTAACTATGCCACAGCCAGCTAGTGCAATGTCTTGTGATAATATTCTGTCCCAAACTCCTTCAAGCAGGTGACTGTACTTAGCAAATACATCAATAAAATATATTATAAAGACAATGCATTAGAAGTATAATAATTGCTGTTGTAAAGTAACAATTTAAAAATATGCTGTGACATTTTGCAGCACAGAGACTAATTAGCCATTGGTTGATACAATATTTAGCATTCTCACTTCCCACCTTTGTGATGTTTCTCTTCAAAGGGATTTCTAGTACATTTACAGTACTAGTACGTTTAAGCTTGCTAATGTAAAACCTTCTGGTCATACTAATGTAGAAAAATGCTGCAGTATGTTTTCATATATATTGTGTATTTCATGGAATTAGAAAATACTTCAAACATTTAATAGATGTTGGAAATAATAATAATAATAATAATAGTAATAAACTCTGCACAGTCTCAAACATTGAACATTCAACTAGCCCCATTGCAGACTTGAAATGTTTTTGTGGGATATTGTATAATTGAATCCAGTATTTTTTTGGTCTATTTTGAGAGCAGTTATTGTGTGTAGGAAGTGATATTAGGCTTAATATAAAGAAAGTCCACAGCTGTTCAAATGTGTCTCCTGATTGTGTGTCTGAATGAGAGGAGGCTGTGGTTGATACACTTACATCTACGCAAATGTAGCAATAGAAGCAGTTTTTCCTCCGCTACGATCTGACTGAAACCTGTCAGTACTGTGGAGCATGGCAGGCTTGAATTGTGGGTTATTTGTCTGAGGCTGTGTTCCTGAAGTCATACACAGATGATCCTGAGGTGATATACCTGAGGTTATTACCTAAGGTTGGATTGTACCCAAAGTTGTACACCTGAGGTTGTACAAGAGAGGCTGTGTTATTGAAGTGATATACCTGAGGTTGTGTATCTGGGGATATTTGTATATGTTAGGGGTATGATGGTCACCTAAACGTGCCTTGAGGTTTTGGTCCTGTGGGAGTGATGGTGGAGCTCCCATTTCTGAAACAAGGAGGCCTTAGTCATAGAAGCAGCGTTGGGTTGGGTTGCACAAAGATCAAAGATTGTAGCAGGGCAAAAACTGTCATTAAAAATAGTATTTGCAATGAGCAATATATTGCACCAAGCAGAATTGCACTGTGATAGTTTGGACATAAAAAAGTCCAAGAAAGAAGAATGTACTGTCAATGCTGTGAGAGTGAAGCACAGAGTCATGTGTGACTATTTCTAATGCTGAAATACAAGAACCTGAAACTACATTGCAACTGTATGTGCACTAGGTGTATATTAATAAGCAAGCATGTAATGCTTTTGCCTCTATAATTGATCATTAATAAGTTTGAAATTCTAAATATCTTTCATCACCTTCAGCAATGATGTGAATATTATCAAACCTCTTCTGTTTCTTTGTGAAGCGGAGATGCACTATTTATGTTTTAGTGGCGATACTGCAGTATAACTATAAACAGTATGAGTCAAAAGTTTGGACAGAACTTTTATTCTTTATTTTTACTATTTTATACATTTTAGAACAATAGTGAAGACATTAAAACTATGAAATAACACAAATGGAATTGTGCAGTGACCAAAAAGTGTTAAACAAATCAAAACAAATCTTGCGTTTAAGGTCCTTCAAAGTTGCCAAAAATATTTTTTGCAAAAACAATTTTGGAAAGAAATTTATAAAAGACAAATACAACTAGTGAAGCTGCTGTCTAAAGAAACAATTTTTTGAGCATTTAAGCTTAAGTCTTTAGATCAAAATGTCTTTGAATGAATCTTTCTCATTAGCTTAATCAGGTGTGTCCAAACTTTTGCCTGGTACTCTATCTGTCTTGGCATTGTGGCCATTATACACAGGATTAATAAATTTCATCCATTCTGGAACACTGTGTTTCTGCAGCGAGGACCAGTGGAGAAAAAGGGTGTTTGTTGCTGATAGATGATGTTTTTCTAGCATTATAGCATTTTTTCTACCATTATATTTGTATATTTGTACTCTACATGGAAAGGTTTCAGTTCTTTAGTGTTAACAACTAATAAGCGTTTATATGTCTCTTTGCAATTGGGGTATTTTCAGAAAGCAGATTCGATGTCTGGACATTCTTCACAAAAGCACATTCTTATGTGTTTCAGTTGTTTATGTGGTATGGCTGTTTATGAAAAAGTATTTTCTTTTGAATGCTGCATATTAGGGCTGCTGGTTGCTAAACCCACAATGGGGATTTGCCTACACATGAAACGGCCATTTGGAATCCTGGAAAATTTAAAGACAAAACTCCTCCCAGAGCAGCATCTGGCCCCAGCCCTACCCACTTCCAGCTGGGCCTTAGATTCCTGTCCTTACAGTACGATCAGACCAGGTGGCTGGATTGCTTGCTTTATTAAATAGTACAGTATTCTTTATGTATGAAGCACAGTATTAGCCTTTACATGCATGTCAGTTATACTGTAGGTGCATTAAATAAATGAAAATGTCTGGACAGCATCTTGAAAGCTGGAGCTGTCTATGCTTGGGGGGGTCATCCTGCAGAAGCTCTGTAAGACATCTTTAGTTCTGTGAGTCAGTTTGTATCCTCACAGTTCAAAGTGATCTCTGTATCCTTCACCCCATAGATGGAGCAGTTGGAGCCTGTCTCAAAAGTTCTTCTTCTATTTTTGTGTGCAATGACAATGAGCTTCACACATTTATATCAGTGTTTTTAGATTCATTTTAGACTCAAATAGTTGGTTTAGTTGTGACTGCTGTCTTCTTCATGTCTGAATGTAGGTTCATTGTGGTGTGACCAGATAGATTGATCCCAAAAATGTAAAGGGGACCTTCAGGGGCCTCTCCAGCCTGCTGGGGGGGATCCCAAATAAAAATAAATAAATAAATAAAAACATCACAATAAAATAGGGGATACAAAAAAACCAATTTAGAACTCCTCTCAGAAGCAAATGTCATAAATTGCACTAATGTGAAACCATATTCTTGAATGTAGAGTTATAACTTTAAATGCTGCTTTGACTGAAGATAAGTTCAGCTAACTCAGTTCAGCTGAATACACACTCTTGTGTCTCTGTCAAGGAAACACAATGAAATGGGAGGAACAAGTGAGGAGTGAGTGGCCTACACTGACAGGTGCAGGGAGAGGGAAGGACATACTTCAAGAGGAAGATGATTACTCTTGCCGTGGGCGTGCACATGGTCTTCACTCTATAGGTCTCACTATAGTTACAAGGCTAAATTAAATATGAGAAGTTTGAGAAAAAAGGGATATGATTATTGCCATCAAAATACCATTGATGTCAATTAAGACTACAAGATTTTGTTTACCTGAATAATACAAGCTTCAAATAAAAAGTCCAGTATATACACATAACATATGTACAAATACAAAGGCATAAATGTACACAAATATGTATGTACAAACCAGACTGACAGATCTGATCACTCTCCTGAAATGTTTTCCTTTAACAGATTTAACTATTCACTTGATTACTTTTTGGAAAAAAGAATGGAAGGGGGGCACTGATGATGTCCTGAGTGAAATGTTTCAGCAGCGTTCTCCAAACACTGCACCCAGATGACAAAATCACAGCATATAACCATCCTAATGAGCTTGGCTTGTTTCTGCATGTGATCTTATGAGTTGAAATTCTCTGTTATAGTTTAAAATGAAATTAAACATGTTTTAAAAAATTAACAATAGAAAATTGTATCAATATAACAGTTGTAAAACAGCCATGCTTTTTCTCTGTGGGGTATTGTAAAGAGAGCGCTGTGATAGGGCATCTTTTCTTGCTGTGTTGATCTTAGTTGACCAGTTATTTTGTGTGCAATACTCTGCATCTCTCTCTCTCTCTCTCTCTCTCTCTCTCACTCTCTCGAAATCTACCATAAAAATAGTACTACTGAGAATTTATCGTAAAAGGGAAACAGTAAGTCTGGTGACCATCAATAAAATACATTTATTGACAACTGGAAATCCCTTTGTGTTTGTCTTTGATATTTCAATTTCTCATGTCAATGAAACATTCTGGCACTATGACTTCAGTGAAATCTGTTTTATCTGATGGCAAGTACTGGAAAATCTGGCCACAGATGTTAGGCCAAGAGGAATTGCACATCACCAGGAGCGATCCATCTACTGTCTGTGACTGTACCTTATGGTTTTAGTACATTACATTTACATTTATTCATTTGGCAGACGCTTTTATCCAAAGCAACTTACAGGTGAGGTAGAGTACAACACAAGTGAAAAGCAGTGGCATGTTGGCATGGTGGCATAACCCCCTCTCCCCACAGGGTGAAGGACTAGTGGCTCTTTTGGAGCTTTCTTTGAGCTCTAGTGTCTGGTTGTGAGGAAGCTGGAGTTGCTGGGCTGATGTAATGCCGCAAATGTTGGGTCACAATCATTCTCTGTAGACAAAAAGAGGTCCAAGCAGCAGGGTAAAGCTGCAATTGTACAAGCAGTTGGTGGTGCTGGTGTGAAGCAAAGCAACACAGAAGAGATATGATGGCAAGAGACTCCACCACTGTCATTTAAACTGTTATGCAAGTAAATATGGAGAGCAGAGTAGGGGTGTCATGCTGCAGGTGGCAAATGCACCAGTTATTCTGTTACTTTTTCAAATCTGATCTGGCTTTTGTTTAAATAAGCAGAAGAATGAGCTGAGAGAGGGATACCATGAGTAAGCGAGAGAAAGAAGGAAGGTTGAGAGAGATTAATAAAGTATTTCTTAGCCAGTTATCGGCAAGAAAGTAATGGGCAGGGTGCATGTAGGTTGATCCAACCTGGCCAGGAGTTTCCAAAAACACAGGAAAGCTTCTGATTGCAATTGAAACATTTGATAAAAAAAGACTCAACAGCATCTCTTGCTGTAACAGAGAAAGCAGCACAGTTCCCTCTATTTAAAGTACAGGAACTATCATTTCACTCCACAAATGGGAGAATTATTCATGAGGTCATCAGTGCGTGATCAGAGATGTGGTCAGGGAGGAGAACTGGGTTTATTTCCTGCAGAGACATGACAACTTGTTTTGCCGCTTTTAATGTCTGATGGAAGAAACAATAAGCATGGCCCTGCCTGCTGAACTGTGCACAGAACAGCAGGTTATTGCTCATTCAGAACACTTTTAAAACCCTGAGCTGCTTCAAACCCTGACAGCCTGAGCTGTGTGAAAGATATTTGGTAACACTTTCATGTCTCCCCAGGAAGGTTACCTTGACAAAAGATTGGTTAGAGCACAGGGGGATATGTGGTCAGTGATCTGATTGGACACTGCTGTCTCACTCCTTTTGGGCTCACCTTTCTTTTTGAGTCAACAGTACTTAACTCCCCATCAAGGATATACCTGAAGCAGCAATAGACATCAGACTCTGCAGGCAACGTGTCATTCTTTGAACAAGCCTGCATGGCTTCCAGCCCATTCACGCTTCCAGTTAATCAAAGGCATAAACTGATTAACAACTCAGCAGAGAGAGTGTGACTGAAAAAGAAGCTCCAACAACAGAATGAGCTTGTAGAAAGCTCACAGATGACAAGCAGGAAACTTTCAGAAATCGCTGACAGACCTGAAGAAACCTGAAATACTAGAGCCACAACAAGTGTATTGCAAGGATCACAGACAGAGCAATCCCCAAAGAATGCTTGAAACTGCAGACAGATCCAGATGGAGCTTTGAGATCATGCAGATGTGAAGCTCATAGATTATGGACAAGCTCACAGAAGGCTCATAGATCACAGACCAAGTTCATAGGTTAGAGCCAGACTCAGGAAGCCTAGAGAGCACAGGCAGACTTGCAGAGGAAAGCTGTAAGTGAGACCAGCAGACTGAAATATAATAAAATCTAGTACATCCTTTCATATCAGTTATTCTTCATTGCTGACACACAACAGAGCTCTTTATTCTCACTACATTGGTTTAGAAGGGTTATTACAAGAAGGAAAGGCTATCTCATGGTAACAGATCTGACCCTGCAGAAGGAGGCAAGGGGGGCCAATACAGAACTTGCAGCAAGGAGGGGTCCACTGGACTGACCTCAGCAGGATCCCCTTTCTGCCGACCTGGCACTGGTCAGCCATTCAAACTGTGTTTAAATCCCCATTGTGATATCACCTTTCGTACAGTGTTACAGGCATGTATTCATTGGGCTTCTCAGCAGTGATCCTCTGACACTAACCAGCAGAGGGGCAGAGTTGACTGTGCCTGTTTGTGGAAACTCTGCCTGTCCAGTCAAGGTACAGTTCCTCTCTGCTCCCTGCTCCACTGTGGTGCCATTGAAGTGTTCAGTTGAGTCCTGTCAGCTCTACTGCTATTGAAGTTATCAACCAACTTCTCTGCCCCCCTCACCACTCTGGTACCTGCCCACTGCCCCTGGATCACTGCATTGTAGTTTTACTCTGTATCAATTTTGCATAGGTGTGTCTTTAATTTGCCAATACTCAACGTCAATACTCCTACCCCATCCAGTAGCACAACAAAAAAGAAGCAGTTTACCAGAAGGTAAACTGAATTCATCTCATCTTTAATTAGGGTCAAAATTATGCAGCATTAGGCCACCATTATACCTCCTTCCTGCAACTACCACCTTGTCTCCAGCAGTGAGACTCTGCCCATTCATCCTGCTGTCACTTGGCCCTGTTCCCTGTCTTGTCACAAGGCCCCACCTGTGGCTAAAGAGAATGACTAATGAGGTTTTGGGTTCTGTCTGATTAAACTGCCCCTCCTGCCTCCTTTTGTTCACAAAACATGACCCTCTAAAATGATCTAATGCCAAGGAGGCTCAGAATAGACTCCAAAAATCAAATTAAGCAGTGACATTAGACATCTGCCTATATTTAACATAATGGGATTTTTGAGGAGAAAAGTTGAACATTAGGCTGTACAACAGTTCTCCATGACTTGCAGATGAAATTCCCTGCCTGCTGTGTAGCCAACGAATCTTACCTTACCACACACACACACACACACGCACATACACAGACTAAAAGCCCTTGAACTCAAAACCAAAATCCAAAACTCAAAAAAATCAGCAGATGTACCAGACGTGTTTAGCAACAAAGGAACTATTTTGCTACTTTAATGGCTCCTAAGCTACATGTCCTTACACAGTGCTCATCCATTACACTGTCAGTCAGCATAGCACTTACACTGATCAAGGTAACTGAACTATTTTGACTCTCATGTATTTGGAAAATGGCTTAACAACTGAAAGGGCAATTCTTAATTTTTCAACCCCTAGCAAGAAGGACACCATCCAACAGATTTGTCCTGAAACTCCAAAATAAAGACACACTTCCAAAGTTTGTTCCTTCATTGCTGCTGACATAAACATGAGAGTCCCAGCCCCTAAACCATAAGAAACCAAACAAAACTAAGAATTTAGTTGGTGATTTAATTCAAATCTGAACCATAACAAACCACACAGAATCTGATCAATCTTCGATTCAATTGAGTTTTCCACATCATTTGGCAATGTCACTTTATAACGTTTGTTTCCCTCCTGACAAAGTGTGTTTGTACACATAAATAAACACACAGGAGAGATCCCTTTACAAACCCAGTGGCTGAATGTTGCTATTGTGAATTTGGTTGAAAGAGATCATTGTATTTTGTTTTCTGAACCTGGTGAATATACTGCAGAATTCATATGATTCAATTGCAACCACAATTAATTATACAGTACCAGTACAGATGTGGCACAGGTGTAAAGGCTTTGGCATAAGGGCAGAGTTTGGTGTCTAATGAGTCTACTGAGGGGACAGGTTTCAGAGTGAGTTATTAGTGACAGTGAAATTGTTAGTGACAACGTACTTAAGGCATAAGCCTGTCAGCAGTATAAAAGTGAAGATCCCTCTTTTTGGTCCTGCTGTGACAGGGGACATGTGGCACAGACCTTTGTCTGTCGACTGCCGACTTTTATCACACTGTTTTTCAAACCAAATTATGGCTTGATCCATTGCTTATAAACAACTGCTTGAATGGTCAATATGTTCCATTTGAAAATGACAAACATCCATCACACCTAATGCTGGATAAAACAAGCAGCATATTGACCCAGGGCAGTTCTGTCTTTTCTTAGACCTAAATCATTCACTTTGTGGATGCAGTTAATCGGACGCACACACACACAATGAGGACAATACCCTGTTCAGGCAGACAGCTGAACATTTATGACAGCAGCATAACAGAATTCACCTAATAACAGCAGAGTTTTTCCTGAGAGACAGATTGCGTAAAGAAAGTGACTTTCCAACAACACTGTCAGAATGACATTTCTTCACCTTTTGAGTTTGCATAGGCCACAGACAAAGAAAGCACCGATTCTCTACCACTGCTGACAGGTTGCTCAGAACACTGATGTAACACCCTAACACTCCACTCCTGAATTAACCAAACCTACCAGATAGGAGAGATGAATTGCAGTATTAAGGAAGCTCCTTCCAATCCTCTCCCTTTCTCCCTCTCACCCCTTTCACTCTCTCAATCTCTTCCTTGATCCACTACCCTCCCCCTTAAAACCCCCAGTGTCCCTTGGGGTGGGATGAGATGACTGGGTGCTACAGCCTGAATCAGAGCCACCCTCTTTGAGCAGCTACAGAGCTGTCTCCACCTGTGGCAGGAGAGGCCTGCTGAAGATCCACGCTATGATGTGGGTGTGTCACAGGCTGGTGGGTGAGTCCATGGGAATCCATTAGCTGACTGCTAGTCTCCTGTGGGCTGGAGGGCTTGCTCTGAGGTCGAGCAGCTGCAATTGGCTGAGGGCTAGTGGTGAGAGGCAGGCTGCTGGACAGCGAGGCGGAGCTGTTGGCATGGCCACTCTCTTGATGCCCTGACAGCATCTCCTCACTGCTCTGGGGTGTCAGCGGGGTGCCATCGCCAAAGGAGAAGCGACAGGGCAGCTGCAAGCTGCTGGGTGAGGGGGGACCACTGCCGCCTGCAGGCACAAAGACAGCAATTAAGGAACAACAACAGCAACACAATTACACCACTATAAAACAACACAGCTATACAACTACACAACTACACAAAGACACAACTACACAACTACAAAACAACACAGCTATACAACTACATAACTACACAACCACATAGCTACACAACTACAAAACAACACAGCTACACAACTAACAACAGCACAACTAAACAATTACACAACTACACATCTACACAATTATTGAACTACACAGCCACATAACTACACAACAGCACTACTACATGACTGAAGCAATTACAAGAAGCTGCTGCTATGCTAAGGGAGATTACTGCACCTGCTCCTCTACTGGGCATGTCAAAAACACCTTACACTCCCATCCTCTCTGTGGAGACAATATGTTGTCTATAGTATTTGATGTAAATAATAACCAATAAACTTATTTGAAATTATGGTATATTTTTGTCTTTTTTTGTGGTAAAGAGGCAACATGAACAACGAGGTGACCACCCTCCCTGTGCAAGGCATGTACGCGTGTGTGTGTGTGTATACGTGTGCACGCATGCATGTGTGTATATGTATATTATTGTGTGTGCATGTGCGTGTGTGCACGCAGGGCAGTACAGCTTAATCACCAGCACCAGCATCTCCTTTTTAATGAAGAGAAAAACAACAAGCATTAATTAGTCTGGTGCCTTCCCTCAGACAGAACACAAATGCACCTGCCAATCATGTGGGTGGGGCCCTGGAGTCAATATAATTTGCATTCCCAGGAGTGCCAGTGCCCGTTTGGGCACTGTACAGGCTGGCTTTCAGGTGGAGTTAAAGTATGGTGGTGGGCACTCACACCAGGGTGGGCAATGAGGGTGAGGATGCAGGAAGGTGGCAGAGGTGGTAGAGGAGGAAGTGGACAGCACATATTGTGGGATGAAGGTGTCCACCGAGGGGAGACTCTGAGAGTCAAATATGGCCGAAAGAGCTGCAGGAAACAGAGATCAAGGTTTGAACACGCAACACTACCACAGCCAAACTGTTACATGCATGTTTCATGTCCCTGAAGGAAAAGCCTTCTCACCTAAAAAACATTATAATGAAAATGCATATCTTTTATGGGAAACACAACTGCAGCAACAGGATAATAATGACCCTCATGTGATGGAAGAAAGAGACAAAATGTGTGTGTCTGTGAGAGTGAATGTGTGTGTGTGTGTGTGTGTGTGTGTGTATCTGTGTGCATGCATGTATGTGTGTGCTTGTGAGAGTGCGTGAGAGAATGAGTGAGTGAGTGTGTGTGTGTATTCATACCTCTGTTGGCTCTGGAGTCTCTGTCATTCTCACACACAGCGGTCAGAAACTCATCCACCTGCTTGAGCGACAGCGAGTTGTGCAGTGTCTCCAGGGGGTAGATAGAGGGCACCATAGAACAGCCTTCAAACCCTGCAGCACAGAGGGCACAGAGAACCCTACACACTTCACCATCAATCTTCACTGAGGCAGCGCCCCCCCTACAAGCCCACCACACAGACGGTTGCATCTGCAAGTCATATGCAAAATGAATCTGTAACACTGGAGAGGAAATTCCCCTGCAATGACATAAATACTGAGGTCTGCGTGACTCTCTGATATGTAGGTGTACACACACTGTGGCATATGGCTGCCGTTTAATTTCACAGTCTGGTGTTCCTCACTGGGAAGTACACCAAGAACAGAACAGATTTAAAACTACACAGCATCAATGCAGATTGAAATGGCATGAATTCTGTAAACCAGGCAGCCTCATAGACAAAACAGAAAATGGCATCACACATCCCAGCGTCTGGGAACACGTGGCAGAGGCAGAGACATACGCGGCCATCTGCTCCTCTAATCCACTTCCTGTCTGTGTGTGACCTTACTGCTGTGTTGTGCAGTATAACCTATCATTTCATTTGACAGGGAATCAAATTCTATACAGGGGCTACGCATTAAAATAGCAAATATACAGACATAATTATGAATGCTGTCTGACACAGCAGAGTGGCTAGGTTTCTATAGGGCTACCTGACACCTTCTGGAGTTTCGCCTATGTTTTCACTGTCCAAACAGCACTTAAATCTCCTCAGGTCAATGGCAGCCAGCACCAAAGTGGTCAACATACCCACAAAAACAAAGAGGACAACCTTCACAGAAAGTGTTGCAAAAAGGTGTAAATGGGTTCCTGGGAACTGCTTGTTCAACTGTAAAACACAAAGGCTGCAGCTACTGGATACAGCCCCCTAGCCTGCAGTTGAGAGAGGAAATGCATTCAACACCCAATTCGACCTACACAACAACCCCGGGAAGTAGGATGCAACTCTAATACATGCATGTTTAACAATTACAAGCAAGCTCATCATCTGTTTTTACCTGAGGCAAGAGGTTAACTGAAAATGGGGAGACAGATACGAAGGTTCTTTAAAATGTTTTCTCATCAGCAGTACCACCCACATGAAAGGAACCCAAGATCCAAAGAGACACATTGGCTGATTGGTTATCACATCTTTTTTTCCCAACTGCCTGAGATCACCTCCAGGTTCAGAAATCTTCCTTGCCATTGGCTGATAGCACCGCCAGGTTCAGAGCTCTTTCTTCACGTGTCTGGAGGCTGTGTTCATCGTGTGATCAGCTACACAACTAATGGAGTGTCCATCACAAGCCATCAACAGCAGGGGAAAGGTTAATAATTGGTTTATTTTTCAAGTCGTAGTTTGAACTCAAAATATCGTCCACATAGATTATATGTACATACATACACAAGGAAATAATATATGTACGTACATCTATCACTTGGAAAAAAAACAGACTCATTAAATGAGAGTGGGCAGGAAGTTACTAACAGGGTGTGAAATAGCTGTTAGAGTGAGGGTCCAGGCCAACAGAGGCAACTCTCAGGTGCGGGGTCGCAAACACAACACAAAGGTTGTTTGTTACCATGGTAACATGTAAGAACAGTCACATGTTACCATGGAAAATGCAAGAATAATAAAAAAGTGTGATTTCCAAAGACATGCACCAAGGGTGAAGTGGAGGAGAAAATATACTTGAAAGGAGCAGACGTACCATTAGTTGGATGTTTTGCATATGACACAGAAAATCTCTTTACAGCCAGCATAGATAACAACTCTGAGGAGATAAAAACAAAGGGTGCTGACATTAGCGTTTCCATTACTATGCACCAGGGGATGCTGTCAGACATGCGGCGAGGTCAAGGTGTTTGAGTAGCTGTAGTGTAAATAGCTTCAAATGTAAGTCACACACACATTGGAGAGAGGTGGAAGCTCATGTTAACAAAATTTGCACAGTAGAATTCTGCCGTTGGCACAGTGTACTGAAAAATTTGGAGTGATCTGATTGAACAATCGCACTGAAAACTCATGTTCATGACAAAAATATTGCAAGAAGAAAAAATTATGATGCAATGCTGAAGAATCAACACCGTGAGTTGAAAAGAGTGTTTAGTTTTCTTCACAAACTACTGTGAGGTAGTTGTTTCACTGAGTGCCATATCGAGCACTGGCCTTCAACCAACAGGATGATAGAGATTACAGCACAGGAGCCCTCTCTCTTTTTCTCCCTCTCTCTCTATCCCTCTATTTCTCCTCATTCTCCCTCTTGCTATGCTTCCTTTCACTTTCTGATCTCTTCAGCATGGTCTGAGGTGACACAGTACTGCCCAGTGTATTCAGTCTTCCATCTCTCTCACACACAGACACAAAGCAGCACAAATGATGTGAAAACCTGACTCGATGAGCTTTCCAGAGACATTTCAAAATGACCTGAATGAGAGGGCTAGCTTTAAAATGGGGCTGAAAGCTCAGTTGACAAACCACAGACAAGGTGCAGACAGAGAATTGTGAAGAAGAGTGAGCTGCAAATAATGTCATCTGATGATGCAACAAGCACACTAAAAACTTCCTTCTGTGACTCCAGACTGACACCAAGTGGACACTGTGGTAAATAACCTAGACTCCACCGTAGGACCATTTATAAGGACTGCGTCAGCCAGAAGCCTCAATAATAAACATCGCTTCAATTAAGGTCATTTGGGGCATTGTAGCACACAACATGAAAACACAACGGTTCAGTTTTAATTATGAATTAGGATGCAACAGCACAAGAAATGAGGTCATATGAATCAAACCAGATGTATGTGCATTTTCTGAAGAAAATGTGAAGTGTGGTTGTCTGTGTGCATTATTGAGTATAAGCGCTATTCGAGTTGCCGTGTGCTGTCTCCCTCCCCTCTGTGTCTGAAGCTGTGAGTTCCCTGAGGAAGATAGAAGGAATGTGTTTACATGACTTAGAGCGAAGATTGAACTAGGTGCCTATTTCGGCTCATAATTCAAAAACTGTTCATCACAGCACTAAACTGAAAACATTGCCAGAATCTGCACAAGCGTAGTGCTGTTTTGATGTGCAATATATGCGTGTTTAAAAATTGTGAGTTTGGAACTCCAAAGTGAGTTTGGAACCCTGGCCTCCCTGCTCAGCTAAACGCTTATGGCCAGCATTGTTACCAGTTGAGCTAAAGGCTATATGCCACAAGTTCTATTGAAATAACGGTATTTAATCAAGTCTCAGGAAGTGACGTAACTGCTGAAACTGCTCAGCTAGCTGCAACCCTACTGGCTTTACACAGGGCTCACAAGAGCTGCTTATTTCAGCTCTGCTATAAAATGTGTGTAGAGCTAGAATTTGCGGAAATGCAGCACTTTTAAAATACGTGTTTTTCTAACACAGAAGTTTTTGTGCATTGGGCTTGCTGTCTCCCTCTCCTTCTCCCTTCAAACACGCTCTGTCTCTCGCGGTGGAGCCTGACACAGAGGTGTAAGCTCACAGCATGTCTCTCTGATTGGCTCCATTGCAACAATTAAAAAAAAAATCAAATGTTAGTCTAGTTAGAGTGAGGGGATACCAAACACCGAACAATGGCTCATAATTCAAAACCTGTTCATCACAGCACTGAACAGACAGGCATGTCTGCACAAGCGTATAATTTATGCGTGCGGAGCCAGTATTCACGGAGATACAGCAGTTTAAAAAGTTAGTAGCACAGGAGTGCAGGCCAAATTTGAATGGGGGTAAAATTAGAGCCGTTTTTTTTTTTTTTTAATATCGTTAAAAACTATATAACTATGAATTTATAAAAATAGAAGCACACCAATGGTGAACAAACCAGTTGAGTTGGTGTTGGTTTAGTGTCTGTAGAGTGAACGGTATAGGGCCAGTTAAATCTAGAAGAAGAATGCCACACTACTTAAATAGAATTCATGATTTCACATTTGTTAGCAGTGCCAGCTTCAAGTAATATGAATTTAGTGAATTTCATCAAACTTCTGTGCATTCAAATCTGGAGTCATTATGTATTTAT
Organism: Megalops cyprinoides; assembly: GCF_013368585.1. Classification (NCBI taxonomy): domain Eukaryota; kingdom Metazoa; phylum Chordata; class Actinopteri; order Elopiformes; family Megalopidae; genus Megalops; species Megalops cyprinoides. Next base: position 37,572,329 of record NC_050590.1, on the reverse strand, counting down.
TCCTGCTAAATCCATTGTTGTACACACAGTAAGACTGAATAGTACATAATGCTATATACAAACATACAATCCCTTGTTTTGACCTTGTGATTGATACTTCATGCTCTTGCAACATGGCTTGCATTGTTTTAACTGTATTTATTGTACTTCTAAGATTACCACAAAACTTTATCTCTGGTAATATAAAAGTATGTAAGTATATATGTATGTACATACTATGGTAATCTAAACTTGTAAGTTAACTACATTTCACTATTCCGAGGTCAAGCATGCTGAGAACAAGCTAAATAATGTGTGTGTGTGATTTAAAGGGCCATCTGGTGGCTGCTTTGAAGACTGTCCCCAGGCCTGAACATACCCAGTCCCACTCCCAATCCCAATACAGTTGATATAATCTTTGAAAAGGAGCAGAATTTTTTTTCTTTTGGTAGTTTCTTTTTGAAACAGCTAGCTCTCTGACTGTGCATGTGACATATGGAAGATGAAAACAGCCTGATGCCAGACTGAGAGGTGGGTTCAACAAACAGATGCTGTTTTGCAAAGAGTCATGGGACAGAACAAGGCTGGCAAGACTGGTGAGCTGCTCAAGCAAACATGGTTACTCCAGAGTAGTCTTGCCCAGGCTGCGGGACAAAATCTCTAAGGCTATGACCATCTACTAAAGAACACATGGTCTTGCTGACTTTTTGAGGTGCAGTTTCCACGTCTGCATTCCGGTCGCCCTCAACTTGCCCCACCTGCCCTCCCCTGTTCACCGCCTGGGTGTAAGGGACACGGGGACATACCGTCTCTGTAGGACAAACTGCTGCGGAAGAGCTTTACAAGGTGTGCACTACCATGGTTCTGCAGGCTGGGGGCGCTGTAGGACCCCGCTAGGATGGCAGTACTGAAGAGTCCTACACATGGACACCCTGTGAAGGAGAATGATGGGGGTTGGGGGTCGGGGGTGGTTAGTCTCCACTACACAACATGCAGTTATTTCAACAATGCAGTAGTCTCAGTTACCACAAGCCAACAGGAGGCAGTTAAATGGTCAGATGACTCACACCAAGGACAAGCATACAAGGGTGCTGCCCAGAGGCTAGGGCCACTTTCAAAGCCACCCGGACCCTTCCATGAGGTTTCCATAGTGAAATGAATATAGGCGTGCTCAAACCATTTCAACGGACTATCCAAGCAGGAAGTACAACTGTGACAAATGTAGCAAGTTAAGAAATATATGACTTTAACCTTGTGTGTGACACATAAATTTGCATGACACATCAATAGCTATGGTATGAGCGGTCTGTGAGGTATGGACATGTTCAGAATATCACTGTAAGGGCAGATCCTCATACAGGTAAGAAGTCTGAAGCCCCCTGATATAAAGCCATGATGGTGCATATTGAAGAGTGACAAGAAACAGATCACACAGGCATCCAGAGAGGCCGGTCTCTCAGATGGCCATAGCAGCTGTTAATGACAGCAGGAATCCATCACCTCTAGCATGGCAGAAGAGGCAGAAACCTGATACACACCTATCCCACTTGGCTTGACCTCTGGAGACTGGTGGGAGCAGGAGGGAAACAGGCGATAGCTGGAGCCCCTGGAGGTTTCAGACAGGGTCTGCGGAAACATGGACACAGTAAACTGACCCTCCCTCCAGATAAGAAACCTCAGACTATGAAAACAATAAGAGGGGAACAGGGTGCCACTGCATACCTCCGCAGAGCCAGTTTTTCGATTGCGAACTATGGGTGATCTCTTCTGAATGCTAATTAGCTCAGAAAGTGGCGCAGCCTTGTCAGGTTCCTCCAGGGATAGGTCCTCCAGGCTCCCCACATCTGTCCCTTTCTGTTGGTTCTGATCCAAATACAGATAACCCCAAAGCCATGTCAGTACACACACATTACAGAGCACAGTGCTAACACACTGGATGGGAGATTCACGCTCCAGACCCCCATTTCACCACATTTTACACACACACTCACACCTCAGCAGAGGCAGGGCGGAACCCGAAGCCCATGGGCACATTGTCCTCATCCTTACAGCCCCTCACTCCTGGGCTAAAGTGCAGCTCCACATGGAAGCGCTCCTCTGAGGAGGGGTCCTGCAGGAGGACACACAGTGAGGTCAGCAGGGGGTGGTGCTGAGCGAGGAGGGGTCAGTCTGGGCAGGATGAGGAACAGAGTCAGAGCACACCTTGTTGTTGTCTTCGTACAGCATGATGACAATTTGAGTCATGTAATTGAGCTCAGAGACAGCACTTAGATAATCCATTGCGCATTTCCACTGCTGGTCCTTCTCCGCCTGTTATAGACACACACACACACGCACGCACACACATACAGCCAAGCACAAACACAGATACAGACATAGACATACACACAAAAATAAATATGTCAATGACCATGGACACACATACACACAGAAATATACATAGAAACACACACAGACATAGTTAGAAGTTAGCCATTACTTTAGGTGGCTCATCCGGAATACTCAGAGATGTGTACCACAGTGTGTTTCTCCTGGAGTCCAACCAAAAAAAAATAACACAAACTCCACAGGTGGCTCGAATCGGGGATGATTTGCAATTGCAACATTGAGCAAGTCTGACCGATTCTAACACAGAGCTTGCCTGACAGTACCATATAAAAGCTGATGCTTACATCGAGCAGACCCCCATAGCGGAAGATGCTGAGCAGGGAGTGAACGTGACTCTCACTGGTAAAATACAACCGTGTCCGCACATGGCGTCCTGGTGACATCACTCCACGGGAGTACCTGAGTGACACACAATGACACAGTTGATATCCCAAACACCCTCTAATGGTGCATTTCCACCAAGCAGTACAGTACAGTTCGGTTCGTTATGTAAGGGTTTGGTACGGTAAACCCTGGTACAGCTTGCGTCACCACTGACAACCGTACCCTACTTAATAGGCGGGGCGTATGCTGGATGGCGATTGCTGCGTCAGCTAGGTAAGTAGCGTGGCATCATAAAAGCGTGCGAAGAACGCAACACAGCAGAGATAGGTTGATGAACTAGTAAACAACAATGGAGGATTTCTTTGGCCATGGGTCGACCATGTAATAGGGCTGCACGATATAGTCATCGCGATGTATCGTACAGCTATTTTTAGCGCAATAACAGCTATTCCCTGTATGTGGTGTTAGGTTTTTTCCCATGTTTTTCAGTGGCGGCATGTGAGCTGGAAACAGGGGAAGCGGAAAAACTACCTTTAAATCTATCATTACTTTCAACCTGTTTCCCTTTATCCTCCTTGATTAACAATAAAACATATAATTCACAGTGTGCAAAGGGGGAGGAGTCTGTATGTATAGGGAGAGAGGACTGTACACAGGGGGAGGAGTCTGTATGTAAGGAGAAAAAGTGGAGCTGAGACTTACAGTGGGTGGAGTTTATTGACAGATTCATCCTCATGTGTCCTCTGCAGATCCAGCTGAATTTTCTTCACCAATGGGAGGCAGTAGGCATAGGCAATCTCCAGCTTCTCCTCTTTGTTTATGCCATACTCCTCCAGAGAGAGAAAGAAAAGAGAGAGGGAATGAGACCAAGAAATTGAGAGAAACAGAGCAATGTGAGAGAAAATAAACAGAGACAGAGAATCAGATAATGAGAGAGAGTGTGCAGAGGGGTGATATGGTGATGGGGTATAGGGCATTGAGGGGTTTGGATTGGGTGTTAATTTCCCCTTCCCCCTACCTGTGGGATGATGATGTCAGCCAGTGCACGGGATAGCCTGAAGAGCTCCAGTGTGTGCTCAAGCCCCAAAGAACTGTTGTGCTGCACATCGTACTTCACACAGTCATAGATGTCTGGGATCTTGCTGATGTCATAGCGTCCACTCTTCGTGCGGAAGTCACACTCCAGCTTAGACCAGCGCTGCAGCATCAGCTCCAGGGTCTCACTGTGGTAAAGCTGCAGATCTGGGAGGACCAGTATCCAAGGAGGTTAGCCTGAACCTGACTCTGCCTCCACACACATTTCAACAGACAGTGTGAACACTGTGCTCTGCAGAGTAGCGGAGAGTCCAGCCATAAGGAGAGGTGTACAGTCAATCAAGGCAGATGTTTAACAACTTAGAGTAAACAGGCACTGCAATGGACCAACCTACAGATTTGGGGTCCTCCAGCATCTTGCGGATCTGTGATGTGAGACTCTGGATGAGGCTGTAGACCTGGTCACATGTCCTCACAGGATTCCCTACTGTTCTCATAGAGTTCACTAGAGACGTGCTGCCTGAAGGAGCCAACTGCAGCGCAAACAATTAAAAAACACACATACAAAAGCACATTGCTGTCCTATGAGAATTTGCTAAAACTTAAAGTTTTGAAATAGTAAAACGCTGAGAAGCAAACACACCAGAATAATGACTGTTGTCGTATTCAGTGCTCAGTTACAGAACAGAGGCCTCTGTAAAATTGCTAAGGGTGATTATGCATGTCTAATTGAAGAGAAAGTGATTGAAAGCAAATATTTTCTCTCAGCACCTTCCAGGAGCACAGGGATCATGGAATAAGCAGGTGCTAAAAGCTGTCTTTCAAAAAAAGTCTCTTTTCATATAAGAGACATCAGACAGTGATGATGACAGTGACCTTAGCCAGCAACATCAACTTGCCCTGTGTTTGGCAAAGCTGAAGTCAGGCTGCCCTTTGCTTAGTGCATTTTGGGTTAGGCTGCCCTATCATTGTAACAGCCTGGCTAACCTTGTGGAAGTCCTCCTCATCAAATTCCTGATCTTTCTGCATGATATCATGCAGCTGGGCTTTGACCCGCTGCTGGCAGCCTGTAAGAGAGTCGCTGTCGCTGTCCAGCAGCCCGTTCATGTTAGCGCTCTTCACCATCTGCACCAGGATGGGTGTCAGCTCGCCCTCCAGAGCCAGCAAGCCCTGCCACATGGACACAGCACATGGGTAAGGATGGGTAAGGATATGGGTATGGGTAAGGATAACCAACAGGTCAAGTCATGTTGCACATTCCCATGGCAGAGTTACAAACGCGGCTAAAAAAAAAAACAGTTCATGCTTTTTCAAGTTAAACGTATTGAGTGTGTAAAACAAAGGAATCAGATGGCACTGGAGGCCGTTACCTTGGCGAAAGCAGCGGCAGTCATCTGCACCCTGCCCTCATCTGAGGCGTAGATCTTCAGGTCATGGCGGTAGGTACTGTGGAGTCGTAGCAGGCCGCAGCCAGGGAAGCCAGCGTAGTCGCCTGTGGAGACAGGGTCAAAGGTCATCCTCATATACACAGGGTCTGTATGACCAGCAGCATCAGTAATGTTCCCAACCCTGCTCCTGTGCCTATTCTGTAGGCCAGATCTTCATCACACCACGCTTACTGTTAATTGAGTGTTTCTGAGCTTAAGGCGTTACTTAAACAGTGATCTGGAACTGGCAGTAAGAATCTGCTATTAATTGCTGTTACTGATATGGCTGAAGGAAATGTGTTTGTACAGCCAGAGGCATAGAAGTTACTTCTGTTTCAGCCCTTTCAACAAATCAGTAATGCAATAAGATACACTATATGGACACAAGTATTCAGATGCCTGACCATTGCATTGTATTCAAATACATATACTTTAATATGGAGTTGGTCCCCCTTTTGCAGCTATAACAGCTTCCACTCTTCTTGGAAGGCTTTCCACAATATTGTGAGTGTTTCTGTGGGAATTTGTGCCCATTTGTGCCCTCATTCTGTAGGGCATTTATGAGGTCAGGCACTGATGTTGGACGAGAAGGCCTGGCTCGCAATCTCCGTTCCAGTTCATCCCAAAGGTGCTCGATGGGGTTGAGGTCAGGGCTCTTTGCGGGCCAGTCAAGTTCTTCCACACTGAACTCATCAAACCATGTCTTTATAGTCCTTGCTTTGTGCACCGGGACACAGTCATGTTAGAATAGAAAAGGGCCTTCCCCAAACTGTTGCCACAAAGTTGGAAGCATAGCATTGTCCAAAATGTCATAGATGAAGCATTAAGATTGCCCTTCACTGGAGATAAGGGGCCTAGCCCAAACCCTGAAAAACAGGTGTTGTCCATATAGTGTATATGGCTTTATTGGAAATTTGAGGTTTACTGAGGTGTAAAACAAGTAATTAAACAATGAATTAAGCTCAATTGAGATAGCTACCCTGTATTCTATTGACGCAGTAATAAGAACAATAGAGAGAATAAACATCTTTATTTTGTACGGGCATAAACACACCTCCAACACAATATTTCAATCACAAACACACCTCCTACAGCACACTTACATGGATTAGGTTGAGGTGTGATTTATCTGTGTAATGATGACCATTATTCTTTTCAATGCATATAGACCAAATCAGACCTAATCAATTAGAAGTAGCTCTAAACCCAGCACATGCAGTGTGTTCTGAGGACCAGGGTTGGGAGACGCTGAAATAATGAGTTGAGTGGTCTCTCTCAGAGGAGTAGGATCAGAAGAAACACAGATAAAACACTGTGCCTGAGGTGAGATCTGTGAATGAACGAGAGAAATATAATGGGGACGTTAGCAGCTACTCACCACCTGTAAATAGAACAGGATGATATTAACACTGTGAGAGCTGGAAAACAGAACATAACAATATGTTATTATTAGGGCTGCCCCCTAATAGTCGACTAAACGTTAGTCGATGAGAAGAGTCTTAGTCGACCAAGTTTTCATTGGTCGGTTAGTCGCAGAAAAAAACCCTCAAACTCTTAGACTGTCTCGGGCAGGAAATCATCCAAAGTGTGGAATTATTTCGAGCGTGTAAAGGACGACAACAAGAAGGTGACGTGCAAACTCTGCATACAAAGATTTGCCTATCATTCGTCGACCTCAAACATGACTTATCATCTGAAACACATAGGGGAGAGCCGGGACGAAAGTAACACGGCGATATTCTCGGAGCCCATACAAGTCTGATATTCCTGACTGCGTCACCATGTACTACAGCATGCAGCACTTACCAGAACCCCGAAAAATCGCGTGGATACATCATACTTTCACAGAGTTATACCCGAGAAGCTGTTTTCGATCACGGAAAGTAAATTCACTCATGCGGTAATTTTTTTGAATGACAAGTTGTGTCTATTGTTTCATGTGTCATAGTCATGATCATTTGACGGATTAATTAGTACTTTAACACATCCTGAAGTTTGCCATGTCAGAGCTTCTAAGTTTAGAAGCAAGTCAGGTTTAACTGTCAGGAGTCATTGTCGGGACGATTGTTAACAGTTCTTTCTTTCGTCCCTCTACAATAACAACGATACTTATTACATTATTATACCGAAGTCGTTCCACATTTGTACAAAATAGCACCTGATATATATCAAACATACAGTTGTTCATCACAGCGAAAATTTGTTTCTGTCTGTCTATCTTTTAAAATGACGTTTATTTGAAAAGTAGTCTATTACTTTCGTCCTGGCTCTCCCCTAAGTAGCCTAACGTTATTATCCCCACATAACTTCAGTGTAGCGCGTTGTTGCCTTACATGGTTCGTTATGTTTTCATTAGTGTTATTAAGCTTCTCATAGTTTTCAGTTAGCATTTGCTATATTTTTAACGTTAAATCACTGTTTCCTCAAAGCTAAAATTAGTTAGAATTTTTCCAATCTAGTGTTATAATTGCACCGGTTTTAGCATAGGCCTACGCGCTAAACGGCTGTGACTGTGAATTGCGAGGTTAAGACTATATGCAGCTAAATAAATATATTGTCATATGCGCTATTAGGCACATCCATCGTGGCGACCGGGGAAGTTAAATTACCTCGCTTAGCCTACTGTATGTTTAACTTAATGTTCTGTTTTTTATTTATCACTTGTTTTAGAAGTTATTGTGTTGGTGTTACAAGTTCATAAATTGTATTATGTTATACTGTGTTGAAATAAACTAAAATGTCCAGTCTTCTTGCTGGTTGTTCCGACAGATTCAGAATCATTACCGCTTTTGCCGTTAGCATTGTCATTAACAGGCGGCTCGCTTCGTGTGTGCGCTTGTAAAATTAATATTTTTAAGGCTCTTTATTACGGTTTTGTATTTCTCTGTAAGGTAGCACAGTGTTAACAATGTTTCTTATAACATTCTTCCTCAGCCCTGGAACTCAAACCATTTTCTGATGCGCCAAAAATATAAATTTAAATTAAATTAATTTCATAAACGTGCGACGACTAATGGCTTGAACTAACGACGTTATATATATATACATATATGGTTTCTGCTAGGATTTTTTCTTGTCGGTCCAGTGTTCGGAAAGAATTTATTTTACCGGACAAATTTGAAAGTTACCGGTCACGGTTCAGTAACAGTCTATGTTACAAACGCAAATATAATGTACACCTAGGTTGACAAAAGAATGACAGTGACCTCAAATCAGTTTGACTATTTAATGAACAGTCACGATTAAGCAAATCAAATAGTAACAATTGAGCAAAACCTGAACATTAGCCGCTAAAATGTAGGCTATTACGAAACATCTGTAACCTTTAACATCTGTAGCCTGATTTAAAAAAGGCTAGGCCTACATGGCATCAAATGTAGCCTACAGGCTACCAGGTAACATGTTATTTTCTCCTTTTTTTCACTGCTGCCAACTTGAAATCAAACATGTTCAATGTATCTTTTCAACACTTTTCAACTTGCAATGCGCATAAACCACGTCACTCTCTCCTCCTCCAGATGACTTCGCAGCGCCATCTTAATTCGATTCTGCAGAGAGAAGTGGGCCTAGTAGCAAGTATCGCGTAATAAAAGAGCGCTCCCTATTGGGAAGAAAAGTACTGTAGGCTGTCAAAACACAAATGTCCTGTTTAGGGATAGCCTTCGTTATAGCTACGTTTTGTATGAGCATTATTATCGGACATTTTGACCGGCAAAGTTGTAATTTTGCGGTTTTTTTAATAAATTTTACCAGGCAAAAACCGGTAATTACCGGCCAACGGAAACCCTATATATATATATATATATATATATATATATATATATATATATATATATGGACTGGGCATCTGTGGATAGACATTTATTACATATGAAATATGATTGGGTATTGGTCTCTAGATGTGGTTCAAGTAAAAGTTTATTGAAAAAGAGAACACACTGTTCACCAATGAAATTAACCACAAATTAGTTATAAACAAATTGAATTAATCCAAACACAGCATAATTATGATTCAAATAAAAATACATTCCCCAAAAAACGTATACCTAACATATACTTCTTTCCTGTTGACATTCTGCACTGATGGACAGGTAGATGGAACAGGTCAATGTAACACACACCTGTGAGCCCCACCTCCAACAGTAGAGCTCCTGTCAGCTTCTCCTAAAGCCTCTCTGCACGGCTGAAAGACAGGGGCCCTGCCTGAGGAAACAGGGATACTCTCTGCTCTTTCTCTGGATCTGGAGAACCTGAACACCTTTGTGGAGCAGACCGCCATGTCATTAGGGCGGTCTGGAACCATAGGGGGTTAGTATGAGGCAGGGGGTTAGGCCTAGATGGGTTTAGTGTGTAGGCTGGGGGCAGTTAGGCCCAGTCAGGGTTAGTGGGATGACAGAGGTGGGTGGGGTTAGTGGCACAAAGACAGATAGAGTGGAGCGGAGCCCTGCTTACCACAGTCTATAGGGGACTCGCAGCCCAAGGACCTATGGCCACCGGCTGCCCCCCCCCCCCCCATCCCAAGGAAGAGAAGAGCAGAGTTAACAGAGGATGTTCACTCAGTAGCTTGACTCCCCACTCCGACAACACATCAATACAAAACCCAATTTAGTTTGATATTACATCACATACTTGGAGTGAACAACGATCTTAACGACGACTATTAACAACATGTCATAAGTTCCTCTTTGCAGTATAAACCCTCTATGCTAAATGCTGTGATGTTTCATGTATGTTTCACATGACTGTTTGCATACCTGTTTTTACCTGCGCTTTGTACCCTGTCTGAGCTCCTGTTCCACATTCTGACCTGAACATGCATGTTTTTAACCTGTGCAGGATGTATACATTTTTACTTCATACTATTAATGATTTCTCAAACTGAGATGGTTAGATGACAAATTTCTACAATCTACCTACACCCAGCTTCTAATGAATATGTAACTACTTCCTGTAATAGACAAATTCTCCCAAAACTTTTAATGTCAGTATTATTGTCCATGCAAATTAGGAGCAATTCATGACATAGTAAGCACAGTGAATGAATAATCAGATATATTTTAAAAGAAGTAATATTAATTAATTAATTAACTCCAGATAATGGTTTATCTCTGGAATAGAGTAAATGCTATGGCATGGATAACGACAGATTAGAATAGAATGATAATACTCAATCTAGGGGAAGAGTAGGCCAGGAACACTGAGTTCAAGGTCATTTTCCCTACAATAAGAGAAGAAGTTTTTTACTGTTTAGAAGTTGAAATTTTCAATGATTTTGTGATTTCTTGTCCAATGATGTCTTCTTAAACACAGAAAAAAACTTTGTAACCACATTGTACCCATCTTTCTTTTAGCATTTCATGCGATTAACTTTTTTGTTTTAGATGCAAGTACATTATCTTTACTGTGAATTACCTCATACTGTAAAAACACAATGCTTGATAAAATAAGCCTCAACCATTCGTATCTGTAAAACATTGTGAAATGAGAACTGTATGTCTTGCAATGTGTCTGAAAGTGCAACTCATTTGAAAATAAAGGGGTTCTGAAGCTCAGGGCTCCAGTATTACATGACCGCTTTGCCTTAAGATAGACAGGCAATTGTGGCAATGAACTCCTGCTTCAACAGAGCTACTGTACAATTCCTCTGTGCAACAGGGTCAAAGGTGACAAGTCACAGGGTCACAGAACCAGATATTCAATTCCCCCAGTCCTCCTGTCCAGCATTTTCATTATCTTGCAAGTTACAGTTGCTATAGATGTTCTGTTACAGACCACACCCCTCCATTAACATTCTTAACAAGCCAGAAATTCAGAACACATACAGCTTCAACAATAGTACACACAGACTATTTCTATTGTGAGGTACACAGACCTGAATATCTGGTCAAGAACATCTGTGGTCAGAGCGTCAAAGTTCTCGGGGTCACAGGCCATGTTGAAAACGGAGGGTGCCCTACCTTGGCCTCCAGGGTACATGCAGCGGAAGGCCCTGCCCAGCTCCTCAGCCTGAACTCTGCCTGCTGGAGTCAGCTCACCACCCCACTTCAACACCAACAGCAGGGAAGGACCCTCCTTCCACAAGTCTGGGGAAACAAAGTCATGTGTCAGGGAGTGCATGCATGCTCACACACATTCAGTCAGACACTCACTCACTCATTCACACTCATACATACACAAACACACAAAGTCGCTGAAACACACACCCTCACACACACACACAATTACTCTGACTTGAGCATGAAAATGAATGTTCTCCATCATATGGTCTGTACCTTCTTCTCCACTGCACGTTTTGGGCTGGCCATGGGGCAGGAAGGTCAGCTGGACCTTCCTGTTTATTCCTGAGAAATGACCGTACCTGTCCAAAAAAAAAGGGGGGGGGGGGCAGTAGCCCTTAATCACAGTTTAGCCATTCAACAAGCATCATTCATGAAGTGACCTGTGTTTCCCTGACATTTTCCACCGCACTGCGCCACTCTGTAGGTGCTCAGGCACTATCATGTTTCAGAAAACATAATCCCATGTAACCTTTCACAGCTACTCTGCCTTTGTATGTAATTTTTACATAGTCTGCCTTTGTATGTAACAGGCTGTGATAGGGAATACTACTGTGAGCAGCTGTGCGCTCATCGCTTCAGACCACATCACTACGAGACCTGCTCTAACAGGCTGAGCACTGAAAACTCACACAGTGTCATTAATCACCCAGTTATTCTGAATCCCAGGCAAATGGGAGCATGTTTAAATGGGGGGCCCTGGTTGGAGGATGAGGGAGGAGTGTGAGGGATTAGGAGGACTGGGCAAGTTATGCAGAAAAGACACACAGCAGCACATCATGCATGAGCCACAAATCAAACTCTATCTGAAAATGGATCCTGAATGTTCTTGTTCCCGTACTAATTACCAGCTAGGATCCAGGTTTAAGTAGAGGCCTATGGTTAAGATGTCAGTAAAATTAAGAACACTACTGAGGCAGTTAATTGTAGTGTCTATTACAGTGCTAGTAACAAAGAAGAGTAAACCTTTCAGTCCTGTCAAAAAGAACAGGACTAAGGAGTGCGTACTGATAGTCATTCACGCTGGACTCCCTTTGAAAATAGAGAGAAAGAGAGAGAGAGAGAGAGAATGAGAAAACAGAGAAGGAAGGAGAAAGAGAAGGAGAGAAAGCAGTGAGAGATAGTGCTGTAGGATACATCGCTGTGACTTCTGTTCTGGTCCATTTCACTATATTGGGAGATTGCACATACACATACGGTCACTGCTTCCTAGTGTATTTTGAAATGACCTAACAGCACAGTCTGCTGACAAGCAGTTACTATAAAGAGGTAAACATGGACAGACATGGGTTGAGGGTTTGTGGTGGGGGGTGGGGGGCGACGACCTGGTGTCTACAGTAGGGCTGCACACGTAACTTCATTGAGGAATCAATGAGATACAAAGTAGAGGACCAGGCATCTACTTCAGGTCTGTACATATTGCCACTTTATTGAGGAAGAACATGTCATTTCAGGAGTGAGTAAACACAGAGCCAACAGAGCTGCATGCTAACTATCATGCAGTTTGTATTTTGGGTGTGCTGAACACAACGCTTCGTACTTGCATCTCATTACCTTTTTGTTGTCTCTAATCAGCTAGCAGTGTGCTGTACAGTGCATGTATGTTTTATGAAGAATTTTTTTTTTTTGTCATTTCTCAACACAAACAGCTGTGGCCCTAGCCCGATAACCAATAAGTGACTCACATCTCCAGAACTGTCTTCAGTTGGCCTAGTTTGGACTTCTTCTCCTCAATCTCACAATCACTGTGCTGTCCCACCTCTGCTAGCAGCTGCCTGGCAATGTCCAACACCTCCTGGAAGACAGACAGCAAAAAACTTATATATTACATATGTACGCATGTCATATTAACGATTCATGTGACTCATATTACTGATACATGTAACTTATAATACTCACACATGGCTCATATTACTGAGCTGTGAATAAAATTACTAATATATGTGATTCATGTTACTGATACAAGTGACACATGATTCATTCATAAACTGGATGCGCAGAAGTTTCATACTGCGGTGATGAGTAAGATCGATTCACCTGTAGCTGCTTGGGTTTCTTTAGTTTGAGTTTCCCTGTCTTGTATCCGCCATACTTCTCAAACAATCTGAAGAACCTTGTTAAAATCAAAACAAAAACAAAACAGCTTATTGGGTAAAGTCTGGACTAACAAATCAGCAGGTCCTGTGATGGTTCTGTTAACGATGTTATGATGTAGTTCTATCCTGGTTTTGCATGGTAGTGGTTCTGCAACGGTCCTGTGATGGTTATATAGTGGTTCTGTGATAGTTCTGTAGCGGTTATAAGACTTACATGGGGTTTCTAACCTCCATTTTCATCTTCTGCTTGGGGGTCCGGTCTCCGTGTCGGATTACAGCAATGACACAGCGCAGCTCCATCCTGTGGACGTGGAATGAACCAGAAACACTGAAGACCTTTAGCTTTAGTCAATAATTACTGAGGCAGTAAGCATCCCCTCTTATCTCACTCCTAAATTGTACCAGCCGTAATTGCATTTAAAAATAGTTAGGTCCCATGATGTAAACTCTTCTTAACCCTGGCTGAACTCAGTTCTAGTACCAGTGTCAGTACCACTACCTGTGCCAGTACCATTTCCATTCTTTGGAAAATACAGTGGACTCACATAGTCCCTGATGTGGTGGGGACAATGGGGATGTCCTCTGCCTCGGTGGGGATGGACCAGGGGATCTGGAACTGAGGGGCAAGCTCACGCATCACCATGTTCCTGAGAGAGACACACACAACTTCTTCATGTAACACACTGTATCCCTGCAAGCATTGCCAGCTCCTTGATCTAATGGCTGTATTACCAATATCACCCACAAAACATGCCGAACAAGCCTTTATGTAAAATGTTTTATATTCCCAATGACATAAGAACATAAGAACATATGATGACGAGAACAGGCCATTTGGCCCAACTAAGCTCGCCATTTCTTAATTAAAGAGTATCCAAAACTGCATCAAGTCTAGACTTGAACAAAGCAAGGGTCTCTGTCTCAACTACATGACCTGGCAACCTATTCCATGTATTGATAACTCTTTGTGTAAAATGATATTTCCTTATATCGGTGCGGAACTTACTCTTAACTAGTTTCCATTTATGTCCTCTTGTTTTACAGACTGAACTCACCCTAAAAAATCTATTAAAGTTAACCTTATTGATTCCTTTTATAAATTTAAATACCTCAATTAAATCACCCCTAAGCCTCCTCTCGCTTAGTCTAAATAGGTAAGTAACTTGAGTCTTTCTTCATAGCTTTTATATTTCATGCCAGGAACTAATTTAGTTGCCCTTCTTTGAACCATTTCAAGAGCTTCAATATCTTTTTTATAGTGCGGTGCCCAGAACTGCACACAGTATTCCAAGTGAGGTCTGACTGAGGCATTGTGTAATTTCAATATAACCTCTTTAGATTTATACTCAATACTTTTGGCTATATATCCCAGCATCCTGTTGGCCTTTTTTACTGCTACAGCACATTGCCTAGATCCTGTTTGGGTCAACTATTACTCCCAAGTCAAATTAAGCACATTCTAGTTTTTTCCACCCATGAAGTAGTCTTGTCTAAGGTTCTTATTTCCCACATGCAAGACTTTACATTTATCTAAATTGAATGTCATATGCCAGGTATCTGCCCACTTTTGGATGTTGTTTAGGTCTTCCTGTATTACCTTGGTTGAATCTATACTGTTGGCTAGACCCCCTAATTTTGTGTCATCTGCAAATTTTATTATTTTACTACTAACCTCTGCATCAAGATCATTTATGTATATAAGAAATAGCAAAGGCCCCAACACCGATCCCTGCGAGACTCCACTTCGTACAGGACCCTGCTCTGATACAATTCCTCCCACAGTTACAGTCTGCTTTCTATTAGTCAACCAACTTCGAACCCACTCAGTGATAGCTCCTGTACCACCACATCACCATGTGTCTCACTGCTGTTAAACAATGTGAGGAAGCTGCACACACAGCTGGTCTCACCCCAGGACTTTGGCACAGTCATCGTAGTACTTCATGGAGTTCTTCACAAAGCTAAACCCATTCACATCACAGACGAAGGAGTGGCCATTCGCTCGAAGCAGGTCAAAGCCACACACTGTTTGCTGTAATACAAACACAAGTCAGGACCAACCACACAACAGATCTCCATCAGTTTACATCTGAGGAGGGATGATCACAATCTAGCACACACAGTATAACCAGCCCTTAGAGTTGGAGGAGCACTACAAACAGAAGACTCATCCTAAAGGCCTGTGCTGCACTGAAGAGAGAGGACTCACCATTAGGGACAAGGAGGAGCTTAAGAGAATGATAAAGGGAGACTCCCCTTGAAATCCAGTGGGAAGTAAGCTGAGTACACTCACCTTGAAGGCAAGGCACACTTTTCGTGCCACCAGTTTTTCCATGGCTGTGAGCATCACTGGGTAACGGATTTCCTTTCCCTCACTGTCTCGCTCCACCTTCCCATCCAGTGCTGGGGACTTCCTGGCCTCAGCATGGGCATAGTCTGGCCCCACTGTGTACACCTGCACACACATACACACACATACAAATGCAAACACAGTATATATACACACAAACGTAAAAACACACATGTATATCCACTCGCATATACACAAAAACACACACATACATATGAGCACATACACACCATCTGTAATTGTACTTCAAAGGAGATATGTTCTCCATACTTTGGTATTTTTCTATATATTTATGCTAGTTTTCATAAGGGCACTCAATGCAGTAAGGCTGACTCATGCACACCTTCACATCTGTACCATCTGTGGGCATGAACTCCTCGTAGATGTAGGAGCCTGTCTTTCTCACACTGCTCTCTGAGGAATAGACACTACTCCGGCTTCCAATCTGCACCAGAGAGAGAGAGGGTGAGAAGGAGACAGAGAGAGAGAGCCTAAAACCAACACACATTCAGAACCAAAAAGGACCAACATGCAAAATGACTGACAATAGAGCGGTCTATAAACAAGAAACACTTTTGGGAAAATGTGAATTATTTGAATAAATCAGAAACTGAAGAATTAGCCATTCAAAATAAATATATGCTGGGGAACTATTTTGAAACACACGACCAACAAACACTTCAGAGCTGAAAAAATGGAACTGGCAATCTAAACCTGATGTTCAGTAAACAGGCTCTACAAGAGAACTCACAGATGAAATCACAGATTCTGAATCAGAATGTTATGTGGGCCCAATAGCATCCTCAATGATATGCCAAACTGCACTAGTAGCATATAAGTTATGAGCATGGTTTACTTCCCTGCCATCTGGAATCATGGTGTTATAATCACATTTGTTGTAAGGGGAGATAAACATTACCAACACAATAACAAGGTATTTGTGTGAAAAGCAAACTGAAGAAGTCATTTTTGTAGCATGATCAACATGAGATTTCTATACCTCTTCAATGAGCAATGTTTTGAACAAGAGTCAATTTGTTTTGTTTTGTTTTTTTTTCCAATGACTGCATGGCCAATGATATTTACATCTTATACATCTTAAATGAGATGTTAACCATAATATATTATAATAATTATAGTTTTATAGATTTCCAGAATGCAGTTGATTCAGTTTAGGATGATTGATTATTTTATATAGTTATCTGAAGTGAGGTAAGGGGCACAGCATATGATTTAATTATATTAATGTACTCAGAGAATAAACACAGCAAGATTGGCAAAAGAAGAACAGACCAGCACTGTTCAACACCTACATCAATAAATTGTCCACAGTGTTGGAACAATCTCCAGTCCCTTGTCTCACTTCACATCATAAAGAAATTCCTGCTCTATGCAGATGATCTGGTTCTGCCCACATAACAGGGATTACAGCAGAGCCTGGGTCTGGTACAGTAGTACTGCCAGGCCTGCCAGGCAATATGAAAATATGAAAGAAGGCAAAGATTATTTTCAAAAAAGATCCAAATCTGAAATAACTGGATGAAATTTAAGAAACAAAAATGACAGAACATTCCACGCAATACAATAATTATTAAGGCCTAAAAATAAGTTCTTCTGGAAATTTGGCAATGGATGAAATAAAGGAGAAAGCCAAAAGGGCATTTCATGCCATAAAGTGAAAATCATCATCAAAACCTCAATCAAAATTTGGCTAAGAACATTTGAAGGCACAATTGAAGCAATCTGGCATCAAAATACAAAGCAGTGAAGTTGATTACAAAACTAGATTTTACTCAATGGGAAAACACATCTGAAAAAGTATTGTAAAAATAATATATGCTACAGACCCAGAGGAAAACAATGCATGCAGGGCAAAATCAGGACAATATCAATGTCAATCAAAAAAAAAGGCGAAGTTAAATTTGGAAATCACTTAAAAATCTTACTCATATCATTGAAAAACTCTGCACTACCTATAGCTGCACCCAGAAAGGAGCCCATATACTCAGGTTGTCCTGATGCTCAGTTCAGTCAACCCTAACAGTCAACCCTAACAGCACACAGGCACAGAACCACACCATCCCAATCACGATTATAGTCAAACAAAACCATAAAACAGCACAAAAAGAAAAACAAAAAATGACATTACTTATTAAGATCTGTCTTCTGTTATGGGGAGTAAGGATACTTCTCAGTTTGACTCTGTTTTGTCAGATTGTATCTTCTGTGTATGTAGCATTTATAACAATTAGCTTTTCATGCAAACATAGCCATTTTTTAATTTGAATTTGTGAGAGAAATTAAAATTGTACCCTATTACAAGTAGACCACAGATTAGGTGAGCGATAAATATGAGGTGTGCCTTTATTTATACATCAATTTTAGTGCCTATTTCAGTGCCAACTGCTAAACTCTCTGCAGGCTTTGTTTGATAATATTCTATTTACAAGCACATGTCTTAACTCCTTTCTGTTCTGTAAAACTAAAAATTCTTCATGATAGCTCAGGAAATGAAAAAAAATCAGAAACAATACATTTGGAACTATAATGACTATAACTTCTTATGGCCCATCACTGCAAAACTATCAAGGTTGCTAATAACTGTAGAGTAGCAGATTAGTCTCTGAGCAGACAGGCAGGTAATGATATATTGTTTCAACTGGTTCAGCCCACAGTGAAATCTAACACTGCAGTATTGTGATTCCTGAGCTCAAATGACACTACAAGTGACACCCATTAGCTCTATTTCTGTACAGGCTACAAGATTATGACAAGTGACTGTGACCAGAGGTCACTGGATCCAGCTGCTTCAGTCAGGGATAGGGACAGACAGGGGGTGGGCGGACAGGGTGGAACCTTTCGGAAGAGGCGCTGGCTGCCCCCGCCTGCTGAGGTGGGGTAGTATATGTACACGTTGTGGTCCTCAGCGCAGACTGGCTTCTCCACAAAAGGCTTCTGGAAGACATCCCCATTCACCTCCACATGGTCCTCACCTTCAACCAGGTTACTATCTGTCAAAGACATAGACAGCCCAGGTTACACTCTGAAACAGACAGAAGGACCAAGTTACACTGTGGAACGGACAGTCAGAGCAGGTTACACTGTGAGACAGAAAAACTGACCAGGTTACACTCTGTCGAAGACAGACTGTCGAGGTTACACTCTGAGACAGACAGACAGACAGAGCAGGTTACACTGTGAGACAGAAAAACTGACCAGGTTACACTCTGAAACAGACAGAAGGACCAGGTTACACTGTGGAACAGACAGTCCGAGCAGGTTACACTGTAAGACAGAAAAACTGACCAGGTTACACTGTGAGACAGAAAAACTGACCAGGTTACACTCTGACAAAGACAGACTGACCAGGTTACACTCTGAGACAGACAGAGCAGATTACACTGTGAGACAGAAAAACTGACCAGGTTACACTCTGAAACAGACAGAAGGACCAGGTTACACTGTGGAACAGACAGTCCGAGCAGGTTACATTGTGAGACAGAAAAACCGACCAGGTTACACTCTGTCGAAGACAGACTGACCAGGTTACACTCTGAGACAGACAGACAGAGCAGGTTACACTGTGAGACAGAAAAACTGACCAGGTTACACTCTGACGAAGACAGACTGACCAGGTTACACTCTGAGACACACAGACAGACCAGATTACACTGTGAGACAGAAAAACTGACCAGGTTACACTCTGAGACAGACAGACAGAGCAGGTTACACTGTGAGACAGAAAAACTGACCAGGTTACACTCTGAAACAGACAGAAGGACCAGGTTACACTGTGGAACAGACAGTCCGAGCAGGTTACATTGTGAGACAGAAAAACCGACCAGGTTACACTCTGTCGAAGACAGACTGACCAGGTTACACTCTGAGACAGACAGACAGAGCAGGTTACACTGTGAGACAGAAAAACTGACCAGGTTACACTCTGACGAAGACAGACTGACCAGGTTACACTCTGAGACACACAGACAGAGCAGATTACACTGTGAGACAGAAAAACTGACCAGGTTACACTCTGAAACAGACAGAAGGACCAGGTTACACTGTGGAACAGACAGTCCGAGCAGGTTACACTGTGAGACAGAAAAACTGACCAGGTTACACTCTGAAACAGACAGAAGGACCAGGTTACACTGTGGAACAGACAGTCCGAGCAGGTTACATTGTGAGACAGAAAAACCGACCAGGTTACACTCTGTCGAAGACAGACTGACCAGGTTACACTCTGAGACAGACAGACAGAGCAGGTTACACTGTGAGACAGAAAAACTGACCAGGTTACACTCTGACGAAGACAGACTGACCAGGTTACACTCTGAGACACACAGACAGAGCAGATTACACTGTGAGACAGAAAAACTGACCAGGTTACACTCTGAAACAGACAGAAGGACCAGGTTACACTGTGGAACAGACAGTCCAAGCAGGTTACACTCTGAGACAGAAAAACTGACCAGGTTACACTCTGAGAAAGACAGATTGACCAGGTTACACTCTGAGACAGACAGTCAGGCAGTCAGTCTAGGTTACACCATTAGACAGACAAACAGGTTAGATTCTGAGACAGACTGAAAGCCCAGGTTATAACTGAAAAGAGAGACAAAAATAAAGGAGCAGATTACAGTCTGGAAGATTTAGAAACAGGTTATATTCTTCATCATAACAGAAAAGAGTTTTTTCTGTTTTTTTTTTTTCTGAATCACAGCTATTTCATCATTGATTCATTGTTCTCAACCAGCCATGTCAGTGCCTAGGTTCAGGCAGTGTGTTGTATCTTTTCTCAGTCTTGGAGATTTAAACTTCATCCAAAACAGGAGCTTTCATGGAGTTGAGTCTCCTCACAAGGACACAATGCATCTGGACCCACTCACCTTCTGGGGAGTCCGGGTCCCGGTTTAAAACAGCGTAGCGTGGCAGATCAATCCCTTCCTCTTGTAAAATACGATACACCTCCCTCCTGAAACATAGTCTTTCTCATTAGCATAATCCATCCCATAGCAGACCTCTGACATTATTCAGTAACATCACTCCATTGATCATTGTCTTCCCCAGATGGCGTACGTTGATGATGGTGTACACCTATCTGCCAAGGAGTTTGTGGAACATATGTAAAATGATTTTGATATTTTTCTGCAGCTGCTCAAAAAATAGTTTATTAACTCCTGAGTTTTACTATGGAAACAAGCAATCATACTACCACATGCAAAGCAAGCTTATAGAATGTTACATTTTTTAAGAGTTGTTGACACAAAATAAGAAACTAGTGTTTATATGTACAATGTACGGGAGAGGACTAAAGATCAAGGACCATAGTAACTAACAGTAACTACTTTACTTTCAGGCAACAACATATTGAGACCAAACTACTTCTTTCTCCTGATTATGTTCTGAACTTAATATAGGTACTGACAGTATAGGTATCTATCGGAAGACAATGTGAACAAATGACCAATGCTCACTAAGATCCTCATTTGTAAGTCCTCCCACGTCATTACCATTTTATTAGCATCCCCTACCTGTCTTGTATAAAGTACTGCATGTTCAGGTCATTGATTAGAAGGGGGTTCCTGAGTTTTGCATAACTCACAGCCTTGTCCAGGGGGAACCCTGAAAAACACATGCACACACACACACACACACACACACGACTGTTGAGCACCTGTTTAACAAACCATTGCAAACAATACAGCTTTTCAACCTAAAACAAACTTAGCTGTTGCCCTGACCAGAGGTAAGAAGTCCTGTTGGGCTGATCTGTGTGGGTGAGATATCTTTGGGCTGACCTGTATTGTGTATCTCTATCTATGGCTGATCTGCATGGATTATATTTCCTCTGGTCTGTGTGGGGTAACTTTGTGCTGACCTATAAGGGTCAAGAGTCTTTTTAGCTGATCTGTATGCTGTACCTTTGACCTGACCTTCCATCGGGGTATCTGAGTACCTCTGGGCTAACCTGTGTATGTGCGGTATCTATGGGCCAATTTTCCTTGCATATGTATGGGATGATCGGTACTGGAAATCTTTGGGCTGATGTGTATGAATGACCTTTTGAGTGGAAGGAGATGAGGCAGTCACAGAGGGGCCAGTTTTCCACAGGTTCATTCAGGATGACATCCTCAGGGAAGATGACCACTGTGATGTACTCGAACTTGCAGAGTCGCTGCAGGATCTCAGTCATGGGCTTGGACTTGGACTTCTTCATCATGGAGCAGATACCTACCACAATCTGCCGCTCTGCAGACTGTAAGGAGTTAGGGGACAACTAGTCACATGCCATGAAGTATTTCAGTGGACAGGTCTGCAGTGCAGTCTAGTCTACTCTCTAATTTCAGCTCTGCATCTAAATGCCTCAATTTTTAACCTCAGTCATCAGCAGTTCAGCCAAAGAATTACGAGACCATAGGGTCAAACATGTTCATCCATGTTAAAATAATCTCATTCCTGACATACAGTCACTGCCACAGTCTCGTGTGAAACATAGGTTGAGTGTGACAGTCCCTCTCCCCCCAGCCCTTCCCTGAATGACAGTGTGTCTCCTCACCAAGTCTGCAGGCCCCCACTCCTCATCCAGCGCCGTGTCAGTCCTCATGCCACTGTGATCAAGCCCACCCCCCCCATCATCCTCATACTCAATGAAGAACCTGGACGAGCCATGCTGGCCTGGGCTGCCGGACTCTGACATCACTGCCCAGTACGGCAAACATCACTGCCGTACCACACCATCTTATGACAACAGACCACCCAAAACACTGTGAATGAGGTTGGGGGGGGGGCAGTAGACTCTGGAAGAAGGTAAGTGTTGAGACTGGAGGTGAGCACTTCTCTCCTGCTGTTTGTTAGATGTATCACTTCCTGCCACGGCCTGAGATCCAAGCCCTACAGGAAACATAGACCATATTACTATTATTTTTATTACTATTATTATTATTATTATTACTATTAAGTACAGTTACAGACCTCTCCAGGGAAACTATCAAAATCAGCTGGGCAGGCGCTTCAAGGCTAAATCCTCACAGGCATCTTACACTACACTGACACTATGCTCAACACATATAAACCGACATTACCACAGACAAGAACACACATCACAATGCAAAGTACATCAAAGCCCAGTTGTCCTGAAAGAAAGAGCTATATTCTATTCATGTGGAATTTACAGTACATACCACTGTACAGTACAGTACATT
Organism: Megalops cyprinoides; assembly: GCF_013368585.1. Taxonomy (NCBI): domain Eukaryota; kingdom Metazoa; phylum Chordata; class Actinopteri; order Elopiformes; family Megalopidae; genus Megalops; species Megalops cyprinoides. Next base: position 37,549,469 of record NC_050590.1, on the reverse strand, counting down.
CCACTGTGTAAGTTAAATTGACACCGCTTTAAGAGAGTATCGTACTGACACCCGCCACACACACAAACACACAGACACAAAGCACAGCACAGCAGTTCATCTGCACTGTAATGTGCTGTTAACAGGACACCCTGTAATAGTCTTCAATCCTCATGGGGCTGGGGGTAGAGGCTCAGGTTTCCATAAATAACTCATCTCCCCATGGAGGTGATGAAAGATTGAGGCAGACAGACACTTGTGCACCCTGTGGACCCTGGGATGGGAAACACTAATGTTTGCAAAGGAAGTCATATAAACAAGAACTATCTATAAATCCAGCCAATTAAAGTCACTGAAATAGAGGACAACATGATTACACAGAGTCACCGGCAGCTGGGTAGCTTCTCTACACACACTCTCCTTCAGCACACTTGCTACACTGAGGGAAAATCTGGCAATGCTCTAGGACTGTCCCAATCCTATATCCTGGTCCTGCTGGGCTGTAAATGCTAATTAAAAGTTGCAGAGGGATTGTATGAGACCTCTGTCTTGGCTCTTTTGTGCTTCCATGCAGCACCAACCACCTCAAACAGTTACAACAGACTAATGTGTATTATTAAGGAAATGACAAATTGTGCACCTGGACTGAGGTCACTCCAAAATGGTGACTTGGACACAAAAAGTCTTGCTCATATGCTATCACTGCAAAACTAAGCTGTTATGACAAAAGCAACAGTCAAATGATGGTGTTCAACAGACTGTGAAACAGAAGAATAGTAGGAAAGAGGATAATTTTAATTGGCAATAAAACTGTATATTTGGCACATGCAGTATTACCTTTTATTGATTAGTTTCATCGCAAGGTCTGAGCCAATAACTGCCAGTCCAGCTAACTGTACATGCTAATGAATAGTCCAGAGGATTCCAGCTTTTCCAGCTGACCTACTTCCAATGATACACTGCTGTGTAGTATCATTACACTTTCAACCCTTCAGCCCACCCCCTCACACATACAGGCACACTTCACATTTGGTACATTCTCTTATTACTCATAGAACAAATAGTGATTTCATAAAATTTGACAAAGACAAAAAATATGCCAATAATTGCAAATGGTTGCTATAAAAAATAACTCATTCCCAGTCTACAACATGTGCTTTAAGTCCCCCACCTCCCCCCTTCCCCCATGTTCTGCTATTTAGTCCCTGTCAGTGTGTGGAGACTTGGGGGGGGGGGGGGGGGGGGGGGGGGGGTGGTTGTCAAAGTTGCACACTGCTTATTGCAGTTGTTCCCTAAAACAGCGTGTGGATTCTAACAGTGCCGTACATACAAGCGTGGCTTCCTGTTAACACAGCGCATGCAGTCAGGGGAACACGACCTAAACAATATGACCTGGAATGTGCCTATGAGTCCCAACTTACTTTTCCTAAAAGTGGCAAAGACAAGACAAAGCGAATGTCTGTCGGATATCGATTTATCGCAAGATGTGGGCCCAGAATCCCTCTACACATACATAAACAGTACATCGACCCATCGCACCCCAACCAGCCACGGTCGGACATCAAACACAATTATAGCTAGCGTCAATCACGTTACATCACAGCCCGTCAACGGTTACTGTTCTGACACCGTTGACCTCTGCATGGCTTTAGTTTTTGATATATAGCTTACATCACTTATTTTTCATTTTCACTGGCAATGAAATTATGATGAAGGTTTACCTTCACCAACTTATCCTAATTACCTAGATAGCAAGGTAGAGGTGAGCAACCATTCTCAATCACTGATTAGCCAGCTAATTGGAGTGTGTTAGCTAGCATCTAGCTTTTTGACAATGATTGAATTACAACAATATACCATCATTTTTCCCAGTTGTCATCCCACTGAAAATCAAGCGAACTACCTCCAATAGATAAACCAGATTTAAATTAAGATAAACCAAAATGCCTGGTGAAAGTACAGGACCCTATAGATAACCTGTTGATCGTGGTTAGTGTCTCGATTGCATCACCGTAACGCTCGCTGAATACCACCCTTCTTTAAGACTGTTTAGCTAGAAAAGGAGCTCGCAAGCTAAGTAACAAGCAAATCATAAAAATGAACCTGAACTTTAAATTAATAGCTTCCACAAGTCTGGTCAACATTGTTACTCGTGTAAGATAATTTATCTTGTGCAAAACAGCATTTTACCTAGATAGTGTAGCCTGCTTTGTTTCCACGTGAACCGCAACGAATCATAACAGCTTCTAGACTATATGTCATTCAAGGGGTAACTATCCAGCTGTCTGGCGTTAGCAACAAACTAAATAAATAGTTAATACCTTACTTGCAAAATAACTGACTTCACCGATGGTTCTTCGCTCATTCCTCTCTGACAGTTCGCAATCGCAGCACAACCAATCCTCTTCGAGGACCACATACTGTTAAAACCACGTGAATTTGATAAACGCAAACTTGACCAATAAGAACCTTAAAAAGCGGAAAAGTGGTACCGTCTAGAAGCATGCCATAAACCTATCCCAGGAGGAAGATTTCTCGCAATACTTTGTTTTGCATTTTGTCCTAAACTAGCGACAAAGAGACGGGGGACCTGTGAGAATTAGCATGGCAATCCTTGACGGGTATCGGCAGAAGTCTTATCATACAGTCGCCATCCACTGTTTTGTCCAGACTTCAAGACGGGTAATCCGATTGAATCTGCTTTAATGTGTCGGTTACAGATGACGCCCATTTCTGCCTATGTCTTTCGGCTATTTATTACGGACAACTATTTATTGGGATTAAGGTCTGAATAAAGTTACACTGGTGGTTTGATTCAGTAAAATAGCTCATTCTTTGGTAGTTCTGCTATGACAGCTTTCATTTTATCTCTGCACTGTAATTCTTAAAGGACGGTAAATTACCAGGGTATAAGAATCTAACAAATATTGCACGTATATCATTATAGTGAATACAACTGGACTGTGTTCAGGGGGTGATACATTGCACAGCATGAAGCTGAGGTTTCTAGTGGAGAGTCTTGCATAAGGGCTACACTACACTAGGGACTTTGGTTCCACTTTGCAACAATTTATTCAAGGTTCCCCAGAGGAACCTTTCCCAGGTGTATGAGGTTTCATGAAAATATAAGGCAACCTTGTCAAACTGATTCAATATTAACAAAATTTAAATGACTTTGCTAAATATCATTGTCTAACCAAAGACAGTCACAACTGGAGTCAAAGAGGGAGTCACAGAGAGGGCTTTATACAATAGGCGTGGCCCATCATGTGAGGCCTGACAATAGCCTCATTCTTTATGTTGCATCCTGAATGGAGCAGTCAGACCCCAGCCCCTGTTGACACATGCCCTGAATGGAGCAGTTAGACCCCAGCCCCTGCTGATACATGCTCTGAATGGAGCCATTAGATGAGTGTCATATAAACAACAAGACATCTAGCCTGTGGTAACAGAGCCTCTTAAATTGTTTCTTTCCTTTTCTCTTTCATAACCTTTAGGTAGCCATGACTCTCTGTGTCTACCTTTTTCAATTGCCAGGTTGTGGTTACTCAGCCTGTAATTTGTTGCTGGTTATCAGTGCTATTCTGCAACCTTTTGAGGTTTCACCTTTGCTGTTTGCATTTGAAATGTCTTCAACTGCAATGTGTTATGGGGACTCGATTTTAAATGCATCCAGAATTTTAGCTGTAATCTTTGGAAATGTATTATCAATGGAAACCAGCATAATTCTGCTCTTCATATGGTGTAGTTTTATAAACTTAGTATATTTCTACATTTTATGCAGGCAGGCTCTGTATAGGATGCATGTCCCTTTTAAAGTAGATGTGCTGACTTAGTGGACCCCACACTTCACTCTCATATAATGCAATGGGCAGGGTGACGCTGTCAAATATTTTAGAATGTATTTAAATTGGAATATCTATTTTGTAGAATTTTCTTGTTATGACATAGAAGGCTCAGCAGTTTTTCTCTTTTAGTGTATTTATTGCATGATCAAAGTTCCCTGAAGCACTGATTTTTAGACTACGATGTACTTAGGGTGTACTTAAGGGCAAAGTTACCTACAGTGAAGAAGCATGTGATTTCCTGCCATCCTGTCTTCCTCTGCTTCCTGAAATCCTAATATCAATTGGCCATTGTGAACATGTATACTTATTGTGCTGCCTTTCATAGAAATGCATTCATTTTGGGTTATTTACACTGATAATTGAGTTGAGTTTGTATGTACTGCCACCTTGTGGATGTTTCGTAACCCGGCAGTAATATAAATCGAAAGTTTAGATTTTGCTTCAGTTACCCTCAGTTCATGTTGCTGAATACGTGCCATCGGAATCTTTGGTGCTGTCTTTCTGTTTGAGCTTTGGACATTATTTGTCTGTAAGTACTGGATTTGGGCTTCAATGTTATGCTGTCATGGGACTGTGCTGTTTCTTAGTTTGCAGTATTTTGTGCAAATTCGCTATATTTTTGCAACGTCTATTTGAACACGCTAGCTAGTTATGCTAGCTATCGCGATTAGCATTTTCATCATTCTGTGTTAGACGTATTTTAGTTGCGTGTAATATATCATGTATGCTTCATGCATGATTCACGTACATATTTCTGTTTGTGTATTTCGTTGCAGTGTTACAATATTACAACTGGGATACTCAATAAACGTCAAGCCTTGTTGGATTTATTGGGATTCGAGTTATTGTTAGCTAGCTGTCTAGTCCTGCCTACGAGGTACGAGGGCAGCATACTTATCTTAAATTTATGTAGTTTTTTTTTTGTTTGTTTCTTAAAGGCCATCTTAAAGATTGAGCTCCCCAGCAACCCATATGTAATTTGGGATCTTGAAGTCCAAAAATTAAAAATGAACTGCAGTTCATAAAATAAGTTGGTGTCAGTGCTGAATTAAGGTGGGCTTCCTCAGAGACTAAAGCATTTAAATTTATACAGAATTTTATTGGTTTAAAATTGATTTAAAATTGTGGTTTGTGCAAACTAATGCACAGTGGTTACAATAAGGCCCTAAAATAGGTTACTGTTGTGAAGCTTCTTCCTATTTGTGGAGCCTAGTGCAGTAAGCCTCAGGGCCTGCTGATTAAAATGACTCTTACAGGCTCAGCTCCTGGCATTCTGAGTTCACTTATGATGGATATATTGCTTTTCCTTTGTGCCAGAAAGAAGGTCTTATGTGACGCTGTATGCATTTTTTCTTTCCAGTATCATCTCACTTGGAACAATATTGACAGAGGATAACAGAGGACTGTTATATATCGAATTTTAATCAGTTTAGTCAGTGAGCCAAATTTTCATGTGCATTTCAGTTTACATTTAAATCTGTGCATTAAATGCATGCTGTTGGCTTGTGTCCATTTGGTGTTAGGACTCAATTCTCTCATAAGCTGATTTTATAGCTAAAATATGATGTGTCTAGTGTTCTATATTACATTTTCATAATAAGACAATGATTTTGTTTTCATGATATCTGGACCTTTTATGGATATTCATTATTCTAGCCTTGTTTATGTATGCTGCCAGGGCTCAGGTGTCCCAGTTCTAACAGTTACTGGTTCTTGTGTAGAATTTGTCTGCATTATGCAGAAATTGTACTTTTCAGTTGTACATTTGAATAAAAAATTGTACATTTTAAACACTGAGACAGATAGGCAGACAGCTGTAAAATTCCATAAATGCTAGATTAGCCCAGTTCCCTAAACCCTGCTGGTTTGCTTGAGACTAAAGGAGGCATGTAACATGTAATTAATGTAATTAAATGGCAGCAGCAAAGCATAGTGGTTAAGGAGCAGGACTTAACTTCGTGGTTAAGGGGCACTGTTGCTGTACCCTTGGGCAAGGTGCTTAACCCACAACTGCCTCAGTAAATATCCAGCTGTGTAAATAGATAACATTGTAAAACAACTGTAACCTATGTAAGTCGCTCTGGCTAAGAGCGTCTGCTAAATAATATAATGCAATTTACATCTTCCTAATAGAATGTTCTGTTTCTTGAGATTTTGCCCTTTTATGGAAAATTATTATTATAGTCTTGTTTGTATGCACATCCATTGTCCATGTCTCGCAGTATGGCTCCAACAGTTCTGGTATGTTCTGGTGTGATGTTTGTTCTGCAAATGGTAGAAAAACTCAGCATTAAGCATTAAGCAGAAAATGTACAAATTTTCTACACAGAGACAGACCAACTAATTCATGAAGATGTGGAACACTGTTGGTAGTATTAGTGTTTTTTCCCCTGTCATAAATGCATTTTGAAGGCTCAGAATCTTCCATTTTAAAAAAAGGATGATTTTCTACAATTTAACCTAATCTTTTTTTTACTCAAAGAGGCCTGTTGCTCTATGAATATAGCTGGCCAATTACAGAAGCACTTAGATTTAGTACATTATATAAGGATACAATGGCTGGGTACCATATATATATTTAACCCATAACTTCCAGGTTAATCCAGCTAACTACTGCTGGGTCTTTATACCATTATGGATATACTAATATCACAAAAATAAGTGCCTGGCAAGGGTGTAATCATACCGTAATAATATGAAACCATATATTTTTAGCACCCCATTCATATATTAAACTACACTACTGAAGGCACGCTGGTTAGAGTGAATAAAGCAAAAAGAGTGGACCAACCTGCTTACGATATCATGAATATCAGGTTACAACAGGTCGCTCCTTAGGTAATGCATGCAACTTCTTTCTTCGAATACGTTCTTCCATAACAAACGCGCTTCAGTTTTAGAAAAGTAATTCATAAATGTATTCACAATACTAGCAAACCAGCAAACACCCTCTGATATTAAACTACATTCTCAGCAGATAACCAATGTAACTGTTCTCAGTGAAGCCATGAATACCCCACGCCACAGTTCTAATCTAGCGTTTCTGCTTTTTCCAAGGATAAAACATAATTTAACACAAGATCAACTGCACGGTGGGCTGGGAAGCATAAAAAAACAGAACAAAAACAATATGTTTCCCAGCCCATGGTGGGCTTGGAAGCATAAAAAAAACAGAACGAAAACAATATGTTTCCCAGCCCATGGACTTGGAAGCACAATAACCTCTAACTATTGATAAACTACATCAATGTTACATACTTTTAAAAGTTTATATAATACTATTTGATGTGATAGGCATTGAATTTTGAAATACCTCTTTCAAATTCAAAATTAAAAGAGGTTGCCATAATATGCGCTAAAGATGTTCGCATGAGACAATCGGAAGTAACAAAGTTAACTATTAAATCGGTGTGCAGGATTGTTAAACAAATGTCGGATTCAGTAATTTTCTCTGGCCCCATCCCCATGCGGCGCGGTGACGAGATCTATAGCAGATTAACGTCACTTAATCATTGGTTGTCTGAATGGTGCCCCTCTAACAACGTGGGTTTCATAGATAATTGGCACAAGTTTTGGGGGAGGCCTGGTCTTTTAAAACAAGATGGCATCCACCCCTCGAGGGAGGGTGCAGCTATCATCTCTAGAAACATGGATCATAGTCTGAATTCCTCTAAACCTTGACTTATCAGGGCCAAGGCCAGGCAGCAGACTTTCTGTCCTACACAGATGTCTGCTTTTTCCCTGGAACCACCACTTAAAAATCCCATAGAGACAGTGTCTGTTCCACGACCCTCCATCCCAAACTTCTTAAAAACATCCAGTAGGGGCATTTGTGCTGATAATTTGATAAAAATTAAGTTTGACAAACCTGAAAGTACTACCTGTAGACAAATGGTCCTTAAGATTGGGTTAATAAATATCAGATCGCTACAACCTAAAGCTTTATTAATAAACAAATTGATTACTCATAGCCAGTTTGATATCTTATGCCTAACTGAAACATGGCTTAAACCTAATGACTTTGTTGCTCTCAATGAATCAACTCCTCCCAGTTACTGTAATCACCAGGTCCCTTGACTTACTGGTAGAGGTGGCGGTGTTGCTGCTGTACACAGCTCCAAACTCTGTGCCACCCTTAAACCTGGCTATAACTTCCATTCATTTGAACTATTAGTACTTAGCTTTGCACATCCTGACAAGACTGCATTTCAGCTATTTACTCTTGTAATAGTTTACAGGCCACCTGGCCCTTACAGTGTTTTCTTATTGGAATTTGCCAACTTTTTATCTGACCTGGTTGTCAATACAGAAAAGGTTGTGATAGTAGGCGACTTTAATGTGCATATGGATAATGAACATGACCCGTTCAGAACAGCATTTTTGTCCATCATCGAATCCATTGGACTCTATCAAGCTGTGGACAAACCCACACATTACCGCAACCACACTCTTGATTTGGTCCTCACATATGGAGCAGACATTAACCAGGTGGAAATTATGCCACACAATCCTGTTATCCGACCACAATCTCATCTCTTTCAATTTACCACTAACGTGCTTCACATACTCGGAGCCTAGATTTTCTTCCAGGCACACGTTTTGCTCTCTTACAGCAAATGCCTTTATCAACGAGCTCCCTACATCATACTACCTGCACAATGAAATCTCCTCTAGTTTATGTTCAAACCCTAGCTCAACTGAAATTAATCTACTCGCGGACAGTATCGACTCTACTTTGCGTAAAACTCTGGATGCCGTTGCTCCCTTCAAAAGGAAGAAAATCACAGACAAGAAGCTAGCACCTTGGTATAACGACCTTGGTATACTCGTGCTCTCAAACAAGCTATGCGAAAACTCGAAAGAAAATGGCGCTCCACCAAATTACAGGTTTTTCTCCTGGCGTGGAAGAACAGTCTCCTAACTTACAAGCATGCCCTCACAGCTGCCAGATCCAAATATTTCTCTACCCTTATTGAGAGAAACAAGGACAATCCTAGGTACTTGTTTAGCACTATCACCAGATTAACCAAGAGTCCTGCATCAGTTAACCCTACCATACCAGCAATTTATAGTAGCAATGATTTCATGAACTTCTTTGATAGTAAAATCTTAAAGATAAGAGACACAATACAAAAATTCTCATCAACTTCTGCCTCCTGCCTGGCCAGTCCCGTTCCAGATTATGTAGGCATGTCTATTAGGCCCCCCTCACGCTTTGACTCTTTTATACCCATTGAATTTAGCGACTTTTCTTCTCTTATCAATTCATCTAATAACTCTACCAGCCAACTTGACCTCATACCAACTGGCTTCCTAAAACAGCTACTGCCTGCAATTGGCACACCGCTATTAAATCTTATCAACGCCTCCCTTATGTCTGGACATGTACCTCAGCCCTTCAAAGTAGCAGTTATCAAGCCTATTCTAAAAAAGCCTAATCTTGATCCCAATGACCTGTCAAACTATAGGCCCATCGTGAACCTTCCATTCCTCTCAAAAATTCTGGAAAAAGCAGTATCAAAGCAACTCTGTGCCTTTTTACACTCTAACAACATTTTGGAAGTTTTCCAGTCCGGATTTAGGCCTCACCACAGTACGGAAACCGCTCTCCTGAAAGTGCTCAACGACCTTCTACTCTCCTGTGACAATGGCTGTATCTCTCTTCTTGTGCTGCTAGACCTAAGTGCAGCCTTTGATACCATCGATCATTGTATCCTCCTTGACCGCCTCGAAAACCTATTTGGCATAAGTGGACAGGCTCTATCTTGATTTAGGTCTTATCTATCAGAACGATATCAGTTTGTCTCCATTAACAACGAATCCTCCGCTCGTTCCAGAGTAAGATACGGTATACCTCAAGGATCTGTGCTTGGACCTCTGCTCTTCTCATTATACATGTTGCCTCTTGGCGATATCATCCGTAAACATGACATTAATTTCCACTGTTACGCGGATGACACTCAGTTATACATATCAGTCAAACCCGATGTCCCTCTGAATATTACAAACATGGAGGCCTGCCTAGCAGATATAAAGTATTGGATGGCCCGAAACTTTCTCCTCCTTAACCCGGACAAAACCGAAATATTGGTCATAGGCCAAAATTCAATCAGGAGCAAACTCACTCATTTTACACTGGACCTTGATGGTGTCTCCCTTGCCCCGAGTGCAGCCATCAAAGATCTTGGTGTTGTTATTGATCCTGAGCTCTCCTTTGAAACTCGCATAACTAACACCTCTAGGACTGCCTTCTTCCATCTGAGAAATATTGCTAAAATCAGGAAAATCGTATCAATTACGCTGAAAAACTAATCCACGCCTTTGTAACATCCAGATTAGACTACTGTAATGCCCTCTTGTCAGGATGTGCAAACGTCTCATTAAAACCCCTTCAGCTGGTGCAAAATGCAGCTGCTCGAATCTTAACTAAAACTAAATGCTTTGAACACATCACCCCAGTTCTGGCTTCTCTCCATTGGCTACCTATTAAATACCGGATCGTTTTTAAAATACTCTTACTCACATTTAAGGCTTTAAATGGGCTTGCCCCCCCCCCCCCCCTTATCTTAAGGACCTTCTTCACCCATATCTTCCGCAGAGAGCCCTTCGCTCCTAAAATGCCGGGCTTCTCACCATTCCGAGAGTGGGCAAAACTACTGTAGGCGGTAGAGCCTTTTCCTATCAAGCCCCTCTCCTGTGGAACAGCTTACCTTCCAAGATTCGGGGAACAGACTCTCTCTCCACCTTTAAGTCTAGGCTCAAAACATATCTATATAGTAAATCCTTCAGCTGAGGGACATGGCCTCCAGTGGACTGAGTGGTGATTGTTTTCATGGACCCTGTGCCGTGATCTGGTGTTGACTGTCTTAGGGTTGCCCTCATGACTATGCCGGTCCCTTGCCTCCCGTCCCCTAGGTATGTTGCCATAATGTTAGCCTGCTGGGGTTTTTCCTTGTTGCACACCTTTTCTCTGCCCCTCCTCTCCTGCCTCTCTGTTCTACATCCCTGCCATTCTTATCATCCACTAACCACTGTTTTCTGTTTGCTTCCTATCCCTGCTCCGGGCTCCTGTCTGGAGCTGTAGCCCAAGCGTCTCGTCCCGTTTTCCAGTCCTGCTACCTCGCTGCCCTGCCAATCAAAGCCAACTGAAGAACCGGACATCCTAGGAGACATTCTTATAATCACTCTGCTTTTAACTACTATTGTCTGTCAATCGTAAATGTCTTAAAGTACATCACATAACTTGTCTTTAACTCTATCTGCCCAGTGCCAGCCAGAAGCAGATGCCCCCCCCCCCCCCCCCATTAGCCCGGTTCTGCTCAAGGTTTCTTCTCCTTACAAAGCACAAGAACAAAGTGCAACCAATAAAGAGCAAAAAGAGTTCTGCAAAAACAAGACACTACAAAACACTTTAAACATACATCAGTGCTAAACACCGTGCTGGGATCACAAGCATGTACTCAATTTCAAGCAAAAGTGAAATGCAATATACCCTACAGTACAGCTACAGCATTCCAAACAGATACACTATATGGACAAAAGTATTTGGATGTCTGACCATTACACCAACAGGGACTGTAATGACATTGTATTCAAATACATATACTTTAATATGGAGTTGGTCCCCCTTTTGCAGCTATAACAGCTTCCACTCTTCTTGGAAGGCTTTCCACAAGATTTTGGAGTGTTTCTGTGGGAATTTGTGCCCATTCATTCTGTAGAGCATTTATGAGGTCAGGCACTGATGTTGGACGAGAAGGCCTGGCTCGCAATCTCCGTTCCAGTTCATCCCAAAGGTGCTCAATGGGGTTGAGGTCAGGGCTCTGTGCGAGCCAGTCAAGTTCTTCCACACCGAACTCATCAAACCATATCTTTATAGTCCTTGCTTTGTGCACTGGGGCACAGTCATGTTGGAATAGAAAAGGGCCTTCCCCAAACTGTTGCCACAAAGTTGGAATAGCATTGTCCAAAATGTCACCATAGCATTGTCCAAAATGTTTTGGTATGCTAAAGCATTAAGATTGCCCTTCACTGGAGATAAGGGGCCTAGCCCAAACCCTGAAAAACAGGTGTGGCCAAATACTTTTGTCCATATAGTGTAGCTACCATATACCATCTCATAAAACTACAGCACATAAAATTACTCATTTGGGGAATAAGGGATCACATTTAGGTAGGGGAATTACTGATGTCAGTCTGCAACAGAAGGTGGTGCACACTATTGATAAAACTAGATATATTACATAAATCGATTATAATAGATTTTGATTAATTACACAATGATTACACAATCAATCGGTTACACTAATACTAATATTACATTTCTAATTCCAGAGTTCCTCTGTATAGAATAAATTTTAAATGGTATTCAGTGTCACAGTTACAAAATAAGAAACGGTTGAGTATTGCAATGATCAGTATTAAATGGGAAGAAGTATGTCATATAGTACACTGGTCAGTGTTAAGAGGGGTATAATAAGGGATATATTACAGTGGTCATTGTTAAATAGGAAGAGATATCTCATGTATTACACTCTTCTGTGTTAGAAGGGGTATAATACAATATACATATTACACTAGTCAATGTTGAGTGACATCAGCCAGCAGTCTCATTGATGTCTGGTCTCTCTCTCTTCCTGGATGTCAGAACTCTCTTGGTCACTCCTTTCAGAACTTGTTTCATATGCAGATGCTACTGCAGAAATCCCAGAATGCTTTTCTCTCAGCCAGTCATATACCTTGACACATGAATGCACAAGGTCAGCACTGTCAGGTTCAGAGTCAGGTTACTGAAAAGGAAACAGACAGTGTGTTAGACAGTGATGAGGGTCACAGTGAGTCTGAAGAGCATGCCATCAGCACCTCTTACAAACAGGTGTAACAGGTAAGAGTTAAGAGCCACACCTCTCCATACAGCAGAGAAACTGGTACACTACTGTTGTGAGGGTACAGGATCTGCTTTGAGAATATTCTGTATGTTAAATGCTGTATTTTAGTCTCTTTTAGAACATTTCTGCTTTTTTTTTTACTTCATCCACGAAGGTAAGTTCTACAATAAACAATTTATGCAATACTCACAGCCAAGCATATCATCATTAGGTTTGTGCCACAAATGTCTGCACACTCCCTTCATTTGAAGGTAGGATCACCTGTCTAACCTAATATGATGATATACTATGGCTACATTACATCACTAGTCCTAGGTGCTCATTTATCAACGTGCATACAGTTACAACAAAATGTGTTTTCTGTTGCTGTTGCATTGCATCTATGCTACAGGCTCTGGAACCCTTGTTAAGGAAGAGATATTCATGAACTTAAAGTTGTACCAAAAATAATCATAATTACCATGGAATGATTAATTTAGCAAAAAGGAAAATGTTGTTGTAAAGACTGCTGAGCCCCCTCCTGTTTTTATAGTTGAAGCACATTTGATGTTATGCGATCGAAGTTCATGCAATCTTAATCTTTACACTATTAGAACTCATTGTCTATAGTAATACAACTTTATACCCATAGTTCTTTCTTACTGTTGACAAATTGGGTTACATTTTGTACATTTATATACTTATTTGAATAGATACTATCCGTCACATATTCTAGTTAGTTCATGTGAGTTGATGTAATTGCCTACTTGGAGATCTTGCATATGTCCCTCTGATGAGTTCACGTGCACTAGTGAATGTTAATTTTCTAATACATATTGTATTTTGTATTATTTATTACTTTTACTCCTTTTCAATTAAACTGGAGCTTGGAGGCTACATCCTGACTTTGCGTGTTTGTTGAAAGGAGTTAGGCTGGCTGCAAGAATTGTGTTACATGCCACAAACACACAAGGAAGGCAGTACTGGGAGACATAAACTCATTCCATGTTGATTGGAATCAGGTGTGCTCAATCTGTTGCATTCCATGTTGGCTGTGCACACCTGAACCCAGTCTGTTGATTGCCCCTTATCCTTTGTATATATACCCCTGTTCTTTCCCTCATCACTGAGTCTTGAACCTTTCTTGCCTTGTATTCTTACAGCCATTGGATTTTTCTGGATATGGTTTGACCTTGCCTGTGTTTTTGTACCTTTGCTGGATTTGTCTGTTACTGTGTTTAAGATCTCCTGCCTGCCTTTGACTGTTACACTGGACATTCCCTAGTAAAGCCCTGTTTGTTCTCAAGATGTCTGTCTCCCTCCTTGCACTTGAATTCCTCCATAGCCCTTGTAATAGTTGTCAAGTGGCTATCTCAACCTTGTGACTTAAGTTAAATACAACATTCTTGTTCTAACAGACCTAGAACAATTTTACCTTTAGGATCAAAATGCCCCCTCAGAATTGCAAGAACCTCTGTTATCATGTCAGCGTAATTCAAAAGGTAGAATTTAAAAATAAATATACATGGCTGTGAATATTTGTGACTTGTGTTCTGGAATTAAATGTATTCATGAACTATGTGACAATACTACTAATATTAAAGTATATCTTTAATAAAAATAAGGAGAAAATGGTTGAGTTGATGATTATATACATATGAGACACTATATATTTTGGTCCATGCTGAACATTTCATTCTTGGATGGAAAACACCTCATCAGAAGAACATTTACATTACATTAACATTTAATCATTTGACAGACTTTTATTTAAAGTGACTTACAAGTGAGTTAGAGTAGGCTACAACACAAGAATAAAGCCAACAATGCAAGCAAGAGTTAAACTCACTGTAAGGAGGACTTACTGCCTCACCCTCCTGACAGGCACTGGTATATACTCCAGAATCATTTACCTAAACATCTCCATCATCACTGATTCTGATCTGCTCCATTCCATTTCAAACACCTGTTACTGAAACAAAATGTCTCTTTCACTGAGAGATTTGTGTCTCCCTGGTTGTTTCCTGCAGAACACTCTCTTCTTCCTGTGAAGAATCAATGGCTTCTACTAAACTTGCAGATTAAGAGGGAGTCTCTCCTTTTACTGGAAAACAACACAGATCAGTTATATAGCTTCTATTGTAGTAATCTAATAGTGTATTCTAAAGACAGGTTTAGCATTTATGATCAATGCTAAACCCAGTTTCAGTCTGTCAGGAATACATATCAGATAGAATGAAACTCACCAATTGGAGTCTGTCTCTAGTTGTCTGCTGACTTTACAAAATCCAGGCCCAGTTTCCCCAACAGCTGCTCTTTTCTCCTGATCCATATTTCATCCAGGATTTGCTTCAGTTCTCTCACTGTCCAGCTGAAACTCAGGTTTCACCACAGTATTATCTGTCTCTGTCTCCTCTTCTCTCTCCTCCTCCAGTTCCTTACTCAAGTGAAACATTGTTTCCTGCAACCATCTCCTTGATCTTCTCCAGCAGCTCTGTGACTTGTGTACAATCCTGCCTATTCTTTTTGCTGAGAATGTGAAAGGATAGCATGGGGTACAGGAGGACACAGTATCACACAGCTCACAATCTCCTGTTTTATCCAGTATGGTGTGAACTCTGCTGGAATGAATTTCCACCAGCCTGGTGTATCGACCACAGTGACCTTCCTCCTAGCTATTGCACCCTGTCTCTTCTCAGACCGAGCATTTCTTCTCCAAGCTCTAAGCGCCTCTGTGCCCAGGATGTTGTTTCCTGCTAAATTCTTTCCTCAAACCGCCCACTAAAACAGCATGACCCTCAGCTCTGAGAGACATTTTGTGTCTGATGTCAAAGAGAAAGAACACAATGCATATGTTTTAATTAAACGAGACCCAGGTAGACTATGATTAATAACATATTTTTGGTCAGTTCACTCAGTAAATGTAGTGCAACTAGATTAAAATTTGCATATGCAAATTACTGCACAACTAGGATTGTAGACTACACCTGCTGAAATGATCTAACCCCTCAGAAGTGCTTGAAGTGTCTCTCTGTTTCTGCACCTTCATCACTCTTTGTTTTACTCGTTCTTCCATCATCCCTCTGTCCTTCTCCATCTCCAGGAAAACTTCTTCTCCATGTGAAAATAGCCACCATTGTTATCCACCCCCATGTCCTTTACCTACTCCAGCAGGTCTGTGACCTCAGTGATGTCATGTCAGGAGTTCTGACAGGGTTAATTGGCTGGGCTGGATTCCCCGGAGGTAAGCTGGTGAGGTGTCGGGAGCACACATTCCAGGGCAATGATTATTTAATTTGCTATTGGGCAGCGGCTTCGGCAGGAGTGCAGGCTTGCAGCTGCTCCTTGTCCCTGATTAGGGCACTAGGCAGGTATTTAGGAGGGTTGCGAGGCTTAGTTGCGAGGGACGCCAGGGAAGAAGGCGCTGCCTGCGGGGGGTTTTAGATGGGGTTTTTGGGTTAGTTTTTTTATTTTTCGTTGTGGAGCCAGCCAGTTTGCATGGGAATCAGATGACATTTTCTTTTTTGTAGTTTCTTGGTTTGGTTTTGTTTTAAGTTCCCAGAGGTCATGGAACGGAAACTTTATTTTTTGTTAGCTTATCAATTATTTCTTTTGTTCCTTTCCTTTTTCTTCCTTTTGGGGTTTTTGACTGTGTGGTTTGCTTTGTAGTTTCTTTCTCTGTCTCTTTATTCTTTCTTCTCTCTGCTCTCCCTCTTCTTTCACTCTCTTTCCTTTCCTCTGTCTCTCTCAGGCTGGCTTTGTTCTCTAAACTGATGGTTTTTGTCTTACTGTGGATTCTCACAGTTCCAGCTGCTCTCATGCTCTCATGAAGAAAATGCTATGTGTGGTTGCATGTTTGCATTATGTATGTGTGTGCTTTACTACTGCTCTAAATATCACTACTGAAGTTCACGTCTGCCTTCTTATTTCTCTAAGTGTGCATATATGCCCATCCCTCCTCCCTCTCTGTCTGATGCTACTGGGCAGCCTGAGACAAAGCAGTGTGGTCATTTGACTAAGAGCGGCATCTAAAGTCTGTGAATAATTAGGCTCACATCTCAAAAACCGTTCAACCCATCGCTGAACTGAAGGTATCCACACTGTCCCTCTGCCCAAAGTTCACTCAAATGGAAGTTTTGCACAAGTCACAGGCCTATATACAGTATCTAAAGGTCATAACCCATGAACATGTGACACAGAAGCTAGTGTGTCCTACAGCAGCGTTTCCCAAACCTCTCATGGAGGACCACTTGTCTTGCATGTTTTATTTCTCTCCCTGTTCCAACACAGCCTGTTCCAACAGCTTAATTATATGCTGTTAAATAAGAGTGTGATATTCCTCAAAACAAGGAACAACACACAGGGGTGTGTTGCAGGGTGTACACATTTATTTTGTGGCCCTCCTCTGCTTTAGGCCTCTGTCTGAGGGACCTTGGAGGGGAAGTGGCGCTCAGAGACACAGAAGCTTATCTGCAGCAGAGAGGCTAGCAGTTGGTGGATGGCAAGGGGTATGGTGCTGCTTCAGCAGCTGCCGGATCACATTTTCCCAGTACACCTGATAGGTGATCACCTGTCCTACAGTGTATGTATGAGTGGGGGACAAAGTGGAAGGATATCATCAGTATAATTGTATTTAACTTTTTATGTAAGCTGTATATGTTATAATTTTAAAATGAACAATGTAAGTAACTAATCATCTCACCTGTCAGCTGATGGTGGACAATGTAGCCATTCAGGAGGGCAGTGTCCACCAAGCGGAAAAATATCTTTTTGTACCACTTGGTCATCTTCCTGACACAGGAAGGCTCTGGCTCAATGGCTGCCAGGCTCTGGCTCAATGGCTGCCAGGTTAGGAGGTAGCTCATTGTTCTCAATGTCAGAGTCCCCCTCGCTTGAGTACTCAGACTCATTATCAGACTTGAAGAAAATCTCCAAAATCTCTACATCGCTGAGTTGTCTCCTTCTGTAAGCCATAGCCTAAACTAAACAAAGTTATCCAAGTCTACTCAACAACAATAAAAATGAATGTCTGTGACTATTCTGCCGGCAGGAAATTACGACTGAAATAGTTGTAACTGGCTACCGGCCACTTGTAAAGAGAGCTACAAATAAATATTTTGTCACATAATGATTTGTGTGGTAATTATTTCTTTATTGGCAACATTATTCAAATGTTTTCAATCGCTGGTGACAAATCATGTATTCTGTTTCTTGCATGCACTATAATGACATATACAGTATTTGTAAAATACTCTTTTTTGAAAGTCATACTGATGATGCTAAGCTAAAGATTAGCTCATTTCTGACAGGGGGCAGCCATTATTGTTTACATTGTCATCAAATGTTTTCTGGACAAACATCTGAGCAAAGATCATTTGTATAATTTATTTTCGAGATGAATAAACTGGCTTTATCTGTGAATACATCAGTTCAATGGTGCTGCTTGGTTGACCCAAATATCAACCATAACATGGAAAAAAAAATGGAATGCCATGGTGTGAGATGTATTGAAATATTTACTCACACCCAGAAACACAGGATTTCAGAATTTTTAATAACTCGCACATTATTAAGATTGTTAGTAATTTGGCCTGCACTTTAAAATCCTATCTTTTTGAATGGGGTAATTTTTTTTTAATATCATTAAAACTATAAAACTACAAATTTATAAAAATTCAAGCACACCAATGGTGAATGCCCTGGTCAATTTGGCATTGGTTTGGTGTCTCTAGAGTGAACAGTTTAGGTGCTTTTAGAGCTAGAATAATAATAATGATGATAATGATAATAATAACTGGATTTGTGTGCATTTTCTGAAGAAAATGTGAAGTGTGGTTGCCTGTGTGCATTATTGAGCATACGTGCTATTTGAGTTGCTGTGCTCCTTCTCCCTCCCCTCTCTGTGTCTGACGCCAGCCTGTGAGCTCCCTTTGAATGTGTTTACATGACTTTGAGCAAAGATTGAACTGGGCGCCTATGCTGAGGTTCACCCAGGAATCAGCCTTACAGCTTCCCCCATGGAGCCAGGAGGTTCCTGCCGGGGTGCGATGAAGCTGCCACGTTACAACAGGGAGGAGCCACCAGAGACTTGCCTCATTCAAGTGCGGCTGGCTTCCCAGTTCAACACATGGTCGGTGGAAGAGACGACAGCTGAAGTTGCCCTCGCTTTGGAAGGCAAAGCGATGCAAATCCT
This sequence comes from Megalops cyprinoides, assembly GCF_013368585.1. NCBI lineage: Eukaryota > Metazoa > Chordata > Actinopteri > Elopiformes > Megalopidae > Megalops > Megalops cyprinoides. The sequence continues at coordinate 37,530,582 of NC_050590.1, read as the reverse complement.
TACAGACCTCCACCAGAGGAGCGATTCAGCCAGCCAGCCTTTCAGAGGCAATACAGCACCGTTTTTGGCCACCGTGTGCACGCTGATGACGCCAGGGACAAGCTGGTCAGCCACTGAAGGGAAGAGGGAGAGAGTCTGGGTGTCTACGCCGCGGGTACCCAATCTTTGATGCTGTGATGCAGGAAGATCTTGCTCTCCGGGCCTTTGTCCGGGGGCACCAGCCGGAACAACTCCGAGAGCATATCCACCTACTTGTGCCATTGACCTTGACGGTAGTCTTACCTGAGGCGGAGCGGGTCGAGCATTGTGCTGCGCAGGGTAGATCGGCCCCCCAGCATGAGGCACCAAGTGTATCAGGCGGACTACGAAGGGAGTGAGGAGGAAGAATTGACTCTCCAGGCCACCACCACACCTCCACAATGACCTCGGCAGGGAACCAGAACAGCTGGGCAATTGACGGAGGGGTGTTATTGATGCGGAGAGCCGGGCCACATTGCACGCCACTGCCCGGCTCCGGCCCCATGGAGCACATTGTCCTAGCTGCCATTAAACTAAGGTGGGGTGGCACAATGGGGGAACTGCCACCAGCTAATAACCCTTCTCCCCTCACTAAGTCACAACTGCAGCTCGGCCAGCAAGGCCAGACACATGGGCTGTACCTGGACTGTGACCTTAATGGCACCCCATGCCAAGCCCTGGTGGACACGGGGTCCACCATTTCTCTGGTCCACCCTGGAACCCTGCCTGGTACGGATGAGCCAAGACCATGGGGCTGGAAACCCAAGCAGCATATCGCCATGGTCACCGGCAAACGCGCAAAGATGCAAGGGAAAAGATCTCTCTGGGTGACCTTTCCTAGTCACAGCGTCAACCATCGGTTTTGGCTAGCCAACATCCAGGACCCTTGCATCATTGGGCTGGACCTGCTGGCCAAGTGGGAGGCCAAGGTGGACATACCCAGGGCTACGCTCTACCTGGATTTGGATGCCGTGGCACTCCTCACCTCTGGTAAAGAGGGGCTGCGACCTACCTCCACGTTGCTGCTGCCAGCCAGAAGGTCCACTATGCCGCCGCCACCAGCCGGAGGGTCCACCACGTCGACGGTGCCATCCAGAGGGTCCCCAATGCTGCTGCCAGTGACAGAGGGGGTCCCCACATCATCGCCATTGCTCCAACCCTCAACCGGGACCAAACACACCGTCAACGACCTGTACCAAAGGAGTTGTGGGGGCCTCGAGGCAGACTAGAGGTGTCAGCTGCAGGAGCTACTGGAGCAGTTCGCCAACATCTTCGCGGCCAGGGATGAGGACTGCACGCACACCAGCCTGCTGCAGCACGACATCGACACCAGTGACCAGCGACTGTTCATTGTGGACACTGTCGCCAGCAACATGGGCTTCGGCGCAGTGCTGTCCCAGGAGGGGGAGCATGGTGAGCAGGTCATTGCCTACTACAGCTGCTCCCTCAGCCATCCGGAGAGGAACTACTGCGTCACCCATCGAGAGCTGCTGGCCATCATCCTGGGGCTTCGCCACTTCCAGCCTTACCTCTACAGGCGAAGGTTTTTCCTGCACACCAACCATGCCTCCCTCACCTGGTTCCTCAGCTTCAGGGAGCCAGAGGGCCAGCAGGCCTGGTGGCTTGAGACTCTGCACTACACTCTGGACTACCATTTCAAGATCTGCCACCAGGCTGGTAGTCTCTACACCAATGCAGATGCTCTGTCCCGACACCCCTGTGAGGGAGAAGAGTGCTGGTACTGCCAGTGCATTGAGGACCAGGATGCAGTGACCCCAGTGGTGGAGGCCCTGCAGACTGCCCCCTCGGATGACAATGCCTCTCCGGCAGGTGGCGACAGTGGCGTGGAAACCATGGACCCTCAGCAGCTTTTGACTGGGGTGGGGGCAGGCCAACGACCAGTGTCAGTGGCAGTGTCGGCGCTGGACCTCGAGACCACCTCTACTCCCAGTGGTCCAGCCTCACCGGCTGGAGTGGCCTCCTCCATCGCCGCTGGCAGTCCCCCGAGGGCTGCCATGAACTCTTCCAGCTCCTGGTGCCCAGTCAGCTGCGCCCCTAGGTCCTCCAGCTCGTCCACGGCTCAGGGGGGCAGGCCACTTCGGAGTCGCTAAGACCCTACACCAGCTGCGGTCCCGGTTTTACTGGCCAGAGTGTCGTCAAGGCGTAGAGCTCTACATCCATTGGTGTGACTCCTGCGTGGTGTGACACGCTCCCCTACAACAGTACCAGGTGGGGGCCCCGATGAAGCATGTGGGTGTGGACATCCTGGGCCCCTTCCCTACCACTGACCGGGGGAACTGCTACGTCCTTGTGGCCATGGACTACTTCACCAAGTGGCCTGAGGCGTATGCGGTTCCGGACCAGAGTGCTGCCACCACCGCCGAGCGCCTGGTCAGCAAGATGTTCTGCCGCTTCGGTGCTGCCGAGGAGATACATAGCGACCAGGGCGGAACTTTGAGGCTAAGGTGTTCAGTGAGGTCTGTTGGCGGCTGGGCATCAGGAAGACCCAGACCACACCACTCTATCCCCAGAGCGACGGGCTGGTTGAGCGCTTCAACCGCACCGTGGCTACCCAGCTTGCCATCCTGACCGCCCGCCGGCAGCAGGACTGGGACCTACACCTGCCCCAGGTCCTGTGGGCATACCGAACGGCAGTTTAGGAGTCCACCCGATGCACCCCCATGGCCCTCATGATCGGACTTGAGCTCCGGACCCCCACAGACTTGGTGTTCGGGCCGAACCCCAAGCCAGAGGTGGAGGGCGAGCCTGGCCCGGACTACCTCCACAACCTCTGGGAGCGGCTCCTGGTAGTACATGAGCTGACCGGACGGGCTCCAGTGCCAGGACTCGACAGAAGTGGGCTTACGACTCATGCTGCACGGGGGAGGTCTTTGCCCCTGGGGCGCAGGTGTGGGTGTACAGCCCTGAGCGGAGGAAGGGTCTTTCCTACAAGCTGATGAGTCAGTGGGTCGGTCTGTGCATGGTGCTGGAGAAACGGCCAGATGTCATGTACCGGGTGCAGCTGGTCAGGCGGAATCGGGTGGTGGTGCTCCACCATGACTAGCTTGCACCATACTGACCCTTGGCTCTGTTGGGGGGGGGGGGGGGCGGGGGGTCAGGGCCTGAGGGTCGGCCACAGGCTCCCCTCGCATCACCAAGGGCCACCAAGGAACCTCCACAGCAGGCTCAGTGTTGGCTCCCCCAACAGCTATGGGACTTTGTCGTGGGCTGGTGGGGGCTGTGTAGCATATTGGGGGTGGTAGGTGGAGCACTTGCCAGCATGCCTTGCGGCAGTGTTTGTTTTGTGTATATAGTTTACTCACCGTGACTGTGTCTGCATTCCCTTTCTGTGTAGTCCCCTTCTTCCCCATCAATGTCTGTCTGTGTACGTCCTGTTGCTTAATAAATGGCTGGCTAGCCAAACTTAGCAACTGGCAGTGTCATTCTTTCCCAAAAAGACCCAGCTTGCTGCAGTATTTTGGCTCACAATTCAAAAACTGTTCATCACCAGCACTTAACCGAAGACATGCTTAGAATCTGTGCAAGCACAAGTGGACAGTTTGGATTGTCAGGTTCTGCAAAGACACTCCCTGTAATTTTCTTTACATGGATCTTTGGCATCTTTGTGTAGTTCTTGGTCTCAGCATTGTGGGCGAAAAATGTACTCTGTCATTCTCATCCCATTTCAAAATAAGAGTCTCTTGTTAAGTCTCAATTGCCCGCTCTGCCTCATCTTGCCAGATGCAGTTGTACCTAGAACCATGCTTTTTGGACCAGTCCGCTTGCTGGGGGGGGGGGGGGGGGGGCTGGGGGTCGGAGACAGCACCTCTGAAGACCTGAGAAGGCGCAAATCTGTAGCTCAGATGGGGGGTTGGTGCTGCTGGCTGACACCTTTCCTGTTTTTGTGAAGGTTTTTAATTACAGATTTAAATACTCTGTTGCTGGATTTGAAGGTAGCACAATTGTCAAACTTTGAGAAGTGTCAAAATATCCCAGCCCTAATTGTTATGTAACTGGCCCCACAAGTAAGTTTCACAGCTGGAATGGCTCTCACTCTGCAATCCTCCCCTCCTGACCTTCCTCACCACAGCAGTCCTTCCCCCGTTCCGCTCTCCCCAAGAACCCAGCACCAGGAGCGAGACTTCCCTCCCCCACACACCGCAAGCTAAGGCTCACCGTAATAACCCCCCGTGCACACTCACATGCCACACAGTGACCACTGACTCGTCTCCTGTGCCAGCACTCACAATAGAGGCGAGACCCCTTTCGGCCGCCCAAGGCAGGGGACCACACACAGGGAGGAGTAGGTCCTCATTCATACAAGAAAAAAAAAGGACAGGGCACAACTCAACCTGAACCTCAATGCCGGGCCTTGCTTGCACCCCAAAATAAAAAACAAAACCCCAAAAGAAAAGGACGGAGTGCTGCTGGTATTCTTGGTCCTGATCGCCGCCTCCAGACGCTGACGTTTGCTGCTTGCCCACTTCACGCAGCTCTGGAGCAGGAACTTCGATCGCACTGGGGGGGAGGGGGTCCCTTACTGCACGGGGGCACCGCCCCAATCCGCCTCCTGCCCAGCCTGCGGCTCTGCTGAGTCGCCGCTCTCACGCCTCTCTTCCCCGGTCCTGGCCGAGCTGGCCTCCGTTGTGTTGCCTACTCAGCAGCGCTCCGCCGGCACTCAGTCCGCAAATTAAAAAAGAAATCCTCTCCCGGGATTTCCCCAAATTAAACCCGAAAAGAAACAAACAACGAACCGAAACTTAAAAATATTCACAAAGGAAAAAGAAACCTGGATGAAAACGTAAAACCAAACTCGAAACCCAAAACAACCAAAAAAGAAACGAAAAATAACCAAACCAAACCAAACCCCCCCCCCCCCCCCTTGAGAGAGACAGCAAGCCCAATGCACAAAAACCTTCTAACGCGGAGGTTTTTGTGCATTGGGCTTGCTGTCTCTCTCTCCTATGGACGACAAAAATGACATAAGCATAAATAAATATATAAATAAATAAATGAAGAATAAATACATTTTGGTAGTGAAAAAGGCTATTTCTGTATTTTTTACATTTATTTATTTATGCATTCATACATTTATTCATTCATTTATTTATTCCTGTATTTCCACGTTTATTTATTTCTGTATTTCTGTGTTCGTATGTTAATTGAGAGGGTGGTCCTCAGTCTAAAGCCGGATTGGTCAGCTGGGCGAACCAGACAGAAGCAAACGATTCCTATCAAATCTACATTACATAACCTGGTTAGCTAACCTTGATACTAACTAAACGCCATGGCTCGTACAAAACTTTCCATCAATAACACAGGGCTACATTAAAACTAAGTCAACAACTCAGTTTAACAAAGCGCCTTGTAGCGAGCTAAAGGCAAACCTCCCGTATAGAGGGTTTGCACTGACGTCACTTTCCGAACGGAATACGCCCCTTCAGTCGGACTGAGTGGCAAAACATGCTGCAACATCGCTGTCTTTAGTAGGGGAAACTGCGAGTTTAAGGCAATTGGACAGTGATCCTTACAACTTACCAAAGAACCAGTAGTCCATGGACATTGACTTGTGGCTAGGAATCGGGGTTTCCTGACATTTGTATGTACCTGATTTACAAGCCGGGGAAATAGCCTACCCAAAGCAAACCCTGAAGGCATACAAAAGACGGGGCATTCTAAAACGCTTAACGTGGCTTAATGTTCCCAAACTGTCAGAGACATTTCCTCCTGTCAAAGCGTTTTCCTCTTCGTTGACGCCCATGAGGAAAACACTTCGTGGCTTAGCCTAATTTTCCAAACGGCGATCAACTAGCCTAACAAGAAAGCAAAACTGAGAGGACAGCGCTGAACGTAACGTCGGCCTAACTACCAAATTCCTTGGATTTTAGTTTTGCTTTTTTGATAGGGGATGATGTTTATGTCATGTGAGATGTCAGACAAATTTGGTGATCATTGGACTTTATTTTGGAACATGTTAAGCCACGTTAAGCATTTTCCTTATAATGGGTGTCAATGGAGAGGAGAACGCTTAATGTAAGATAACGTCCATACTCATATGATGTCGGTTTTGATTTTTTGACACTGACGGGTGGAAGTGTTTATGACAAGAGATGTCCGAGAGAAATTTGGTGATCATTGATCGCTGTTTTGGAACGTTAAGCCACGTTAAGCCGTTTCACGTAAGCGTTTTAGAATGTCCGCAAAAGCCTTGACGCTTGGTCGTAGGCTGGCCTACTTCAAGGCAGGATTTGTTGGCGAAATTAAAGTGATGAGGACACCAATGGATATTCTGCTTGTATGTGGTTTGTACAAATATTTTCATTTTATTACAACTTTTATTTGGAAAACTGTAAGCTACACGTTTCTGTGCCTGGACTCCAGTTGTTTCTGCGAATTGCAGCGATCCATTTGCTTCTCTTTTCTTAAACTGTAAAAAGATAGCTCCAATTTCTTGTTGAATCTATTTGTACGGTCAATCGCACAACAGCTCTTTCCCATTTTAGATGTAGACAAGAAAGTAGTAACACATTTACGCATCATACACTTTTTGCCTACCCATTAGCCTCAGTGAGTGTCCAACACACACACACCCACACACACTAGTCCTGAAAAGTCACCAAAGTTTCCTTCCCATATTATACACTTAAGATATTTGCCACGGTGGGCAGATAAACAAAACACATTTAAGCCTATCTGCAATGTAGTTTGGCCAGCGTAGGTCACGTTACATACTGAGTCGGAGACGACGAGGCTTGGCATTGAAAAGTCTAATAATCTCATCAGTGTCCAGGGAGTCTGCAAGTTCACGCTCCAGTGATAGCAGGGTCAGGTTGCTATGCCTGAGTGTGGTCATTGATGACCGTGAGTGTGTTTTGATTCGAATAGCTACCGAAAACAGTCTCTCAACAGTGCATGTTGTCATTGGCAAGGTCACTATCACTCTCAAAAGTGTGTGCACATTTGGAAAAATATCCGCAGGGCAGCTGTCTAGCACTTCAATAAGAGTAGGGAAATTCTGCTGGTCTGATTGCATAGATCGATTGTAATGCTGAACGAAGACTGAATTCTGTGAATTCTGCATCCCCAACTTCTAGGCCATAGAGCCGACATGTTGGTTCCAATAACTCTTGGTTGCCAAAGATCGTGGATCCTGGCAGACATGCTCTGGCTGTTTTCATGATGCCATATGTGTCCTCATAGAAACGACTGTTTATCTCGGTGATTTGTGCATCCAAGATGATATTCCAAATTTGTCTGAGATCTGTGTCATTTTTAACACCTGGAGTCTTTCCTAGTGGGGAGGTAATGACTGAATCAGCAAACCTTTGTGGCAATTTTCGTTTGTGTGATGATGTGACGTCCCACTCTGAAATGTCATGCTTGCTCATCAGCTCTTCAGTCAACTTCATGACTTTGTCGAAATCCCCATCCAAATTGTTTCTAAAGTCCACAAGGTTCGAATTCAGATTTTCAATCAGGCCAATTGAGTCTGTGACAGCTAGCATAGAGCTCTGTAAACCCTTAGTTGCAAATTCGGAGGTGTCAAAAAGCTTTCTGAGTGTTACCAACAGGAACTTTTTTGTTTGAATTTGATGCAACAGTGAATCTGCTTTAATTTTTGTCTCGCCGTTTTTTTTACTGAGCACTGAGCTAGCATTTCCAGAATAACATCTAGCAGTATGAGCACTTTGTTTACTGAACCTGCTTTTGAGATCCAGCGGGTGTCTGTGGCGTGCTCAAGCTCCAAGCGCTGTCGTCCAGGGTGCATCTCTCCCTGTATCTCATGGTAAATTGCGTGTCTGTGTGCTCCGGCAATAAAGGTGTGCAGAGTGCTCAATGTCTTGAAAAAAGTGCTTACATGTCCTGACACCGAGGCCACCGTGCTAAGAACCAGGTTTAGCCTGTGTGAGTTGTAATGAACATAGATGGCGTTGGGAAACGTTTGTTTCAGGATTACATGCACTCCTCCGCGGTTCCCAGACATTACGGCTGCCCCATCAAAACACAGGCCAACATACAGGAGAGGGTCCAAGGCCAGTGGCTCCAATAGCCCCAGTATCTTTGCTGAAATGCCATTAGCAGTCATGTCTGATGTGTCCAGGAATCCAATTGCCCTTTCTTTAATGATACCAGCATGAAAGTACCAAACACACACAGCCACAACCTCCTGTTTGGACTTATCCTTATACTCATCAGCTAGTATGGCAAAATAAGTGTTGGGGATTTGTAGTTCATCCTTGATTTTTTTTGAAGTATAAGCGACGCTGCACAGGCACATTTTGTGTTTCAGGGCTCATGAGAGTTGCATTGCGCGGGAGCTGTTTCAGTCTAGTCTCAATGGACGGATCATACTTGGACACAAATTTAAAAATTTCTAGGAAGTTTCCTTTGTTAAGGGAGTCGCCACTTTCCCTGTGGCCTCTGAGAGGAATATCTTGTTTCGAACACAACATCACTATATCTAGCACGACTTTTAAATGGTTATACAAATACAAATGTTTCCCCATGAATTTGACTTTAAACGGTACCTCGGCTGTCTGGCAAGTGACTGGCCCTGTATGCATCTAACTGGCTAAGTGCGATTGTGTGCATCTTTCCACTAGCATGACGGCTGCATGCTTGACGAAGGTGTTTCCAATCCCGAAATCCATGTTTAACAAAAGAGTAATCTGTGTGGCCAATGCCTACAGGAAAATGCCTACATGCCTTGCAATATATTGCATCCCTAGTCTTACTATACTCAATCCACTGAAAATCGTCATATCCCTGGTTTGAAAAGCTACGTTCCTTGCCAACTATCACACTGGTAGGGAATTTCTTGAGACGTGGTTGGGTTGGTGGTTTATGTACCCCTGACAGATCTGATGGCAGTCCAAGAATACTCCCACAGTCCATGCTGCTGACACTTCCAGATGTAGATGGGCTTTCAAAACACTCCTGTGGTAGTGTGAGCTGAGTTGATTGGTCGCACTCCTGCAGAGGGCCTTCCTCTGATGGGTTGCTGTCAGCAGGTGGTGGCTGAGGGCTGGCTGATGCAACACAGTCAGTGCTAGCTAGCTGGTTGGCGTCAGCTGCTCATGTATTAGCACTAGCTGTCTGCTCCAAGTGCTCTCCACTGACTAAGCGGGCTTTTTTAAAGAAATTATTTATCTTACACTGCTTCTGCTTTATTGCTGCTGCAACTAGTCTGAACGCATATCCACTCAAATAAAAAAGAAAAGACATAAATTTGTTACTTAGAAAATGTCATGTCATGCACAGCGGAGACTGAACGGAGAACTCAATACTCTTGTGCAAGTAATCATACAATGTAACGTTGAGGCAAGCGAACTTGTTTAACTGGGTAATGCAGATGTCAGTCAAATCTATGAAGCATACTACGTACAAAATCAATCCCATTTTCTTCAATTTCAGGAGCATTTGATAATATTTTAATTATAAACCACTTTAACAAAAATAATATATAACTATTTTAATAATTTCATCCTAACTGAACGGGCCTGGGTAAATTGTGGGCGGGCTATGCCCGTCAGGCCTGTCCATTGGCTATGCCACTGGAGTGAGGGGATACCAAACACCAAACAAAGGCTCATAATTCAAAAACCATTTATCGCACCATTTACCACTGAAACAAAGACATTGTGAGAATCTGCACAAGTGTACCTCTGTTTTGATGTATAATTTATGCATGTAGAGCCAGTAGATTTGTGTGCATTTTCTGAAGAAAATGTGAAGTGTGATTGCATTTTGGGCACACTAATAAGCCACACAAGAACAGTAGTGTGCTTGCCCTTTGAGCAACCACACTAATAACACTAATATTGCTACTACTCCGCTGATGAGACCATCACAAATTTTTGTGTCACCCACTGTCTCTCAGACTGTAACAGGTAGAGATAAACTACTGCCACTGTCTCTCAGGCTGTAACAGAAGGATATATTCCTCTGCCACTGTTTCTCAGTCTTTGACATGCAGAGATATATCACTCTGCCATTGTCTCTCAGGCTGTGACAGGTACAGATATATTGCGCTCACACTGTCTCTCTGACAGGCAGAGAGACAGTGGCAGCACAATATATATCAGGCTCTGACAAGCAGAGATGTATTGTGCTGCCACTGTCTTTTAGGTTTTTCACACTGCACTTAGCCCAGGGCTAAAAGCATTCTTAGAAACTTCTTAGCCCCAGGCTAAGGGAGCTGTTACCCCCAGGCTAAGAAAGCTTTCACACTGGCACAATCCTGGCACATTCCAAAGTGGGCTAACCCCGACTTTAGCCTAGGGCTTGCTGGCCCTGCTCTGGAGCAGGGTTAGCCCCGAGTTTGCGGGGTTATCCCCTGAAAATCAACTAAACACAGGGCTAAATGGTGTCAGTGTGAAACGGGGCTAAAGTCAACAATGGACTTTGCGTCACATTTTTGTTGTCTAATCACATGACTTCTTCGTCACGTCATTACAGTACGCGCGTGCTTTATGTTTACGTAGTAACTACTACTAACCGAAACCGGCAACATTCAGATGTTAATGGTACCTAGCAAGCTAGCTAACTTAAAGCAACAATAATATGTCAGGAAAAGACTTAAAAAGTTCAAATTGGCCGCAAGCGGAAATGGCATTGTTCCTGAATTTGTGGTCGGAAAAGTCTGTTCAAGACAAACTAGATGGAACATGCCGCAACAGAAAGGTGTTCCACCATCTGTCAGCGAAGCTAGCTGGAGCAAGTTTCAATAGGACACTGGAACATCTCAAACAAGACAGCTAGCGAACAACTAAGCATTCTCCAATAAAGACCAAGGTGTGACTTTTCCTGATTTTACTGAAGGAATGATTTTGTTGTAAAACTGAAAATATAAACAGAAAAAATATACACATCATTATACATGACTATTAAAATAACAGAAATACATTAAACCGAGGATTTACATCATAGCCAGTTTATGCTAATAGACTAAATAGCACATACTAACATGAGTGTAGCTTCCCAGACAGCAAACTGACTCTGCCCCGGATCCACCCTGGAGGTATCACAGACTCTGGAACGGATCCACATAGCGGGTTCAGAACGGAGTCCACTTGTACCACGGGATGAGTCCAGAAGGGATGAATATCACGGATCCGTACTAGATCCGGCACAGATTCAAACTGGACCCGTTTACAAACCAACACATCCAGACCGCATATGTTTTGGATCCGTTCTTTAGACAGCACATCCAATATGGATCCATTCCTTATACAGTGCTTCCTGTACTGATCCATTTTGGATCCGTTCATTAGACAGTGCTTCCAGCCTGGATTCATTATGGACCCAGCATGGGTCCAATTTGGACCCGTTCATGACTCATTAGCTCATTTGATTCAGACCACCCCGATCTAGTGTGTAGAATAACTAATTTGCCTCTATTAATAAAGCACATATGAGGTTCTGTTTAGACAAAAAAGGGTTAAAGCCGTTAAATTAAAAAAAGTAGTTAAAACTGAAAGTGACCTATTAGTTAAGCACATTAACAGAAGGAAGACTTTAATTGGGGATAAAAGCATAGTTTCCTATAAACCCAATAATTTTTATCCAAAGACTTGTTACAATGAAATCTAATGAAGATGCATTGACTGCGGTATTAAAAAAAAGTACTTGACCTTTATTTGAAAGGATTATGTGAAATTAACAATGAAATAAAAAATATACATTTTTTATTTTAAGCCGACACTTTTATACAAAGTGACCTCAAGTAAGTGTGACCTGGTGAAACTAACAGTCAAAGGTCTTGGCTCTAGGGTACTCGACTATGCCACCTGGGGACTTTCACCCCAAGAAATGTTTATGTCTTATATTCCTAAAATATTGTACGGAGACAAGAGGGTTCTCACATGCAGGTAAGCTAGCAAAGACGACAGAGATGTAGTATTTGTTTGAATACAAAGGTTTATTTAACAAATAAATTAAGTTAAAAATATAAGTCTGCACTTTATTGCTACAAAAACTCTTAAAGAGGTAGGAATGTAATAAGGGCAAGCAATGCTGCCAGAGGAAGGGGTAATAGCTGCCACCAGAGAAACAACTTGAAAAATGATAGGGGATGAGTAGGCTGATCACCGAGGAGGTTACCTTTGCTGGGAAGGGGAGAGACCGACACACTATGCGACATGGGCGGCAGTGTAGCATAGTGGTTAAGGAGCAGGACTTGTAACCGAAAGGTTGCTGGTTCAATCCCCGCTGGGACACTGCTACTGTACCCTTGGGCAAGGTACTTAACCCACAGTTGCCTCAGTAAATATCCAGCTGTATAAATGGATAACATTGTAAAGAACTGTAACCTATGTAAGTCGCTTTGGATAAAAGCGTCTGCCAAATGAATAAAAAAAAAAAACCTTGTTCCTGGTGCCTGCTAACACACACATGCACATATACACACGCACAGCAAATTGTGACCACAGCAAATAGTGAAGTGCACTTTACCACTATGACACTGCATGCAGTGCATGAAGGAGGGGACCCAGGTCCAGCGACCCGCCCTGCAGACCAGCAGCTACACTCCATGATAACTATGTAGGGGGAAAAAAGGGGGAAAGATTACAGCCCCAACCAGTTGGTTAAGGACTAAATACAAATTTAATATAAAAATATTGAGCAAAAATAGTAAAAAAAACAATAAAATAAAGAAAACACTGGGGCAGCCTAAAATCCATCTACTGATAAAAATCATGCACAACAGATGGCCAAACACACCAACTAAGGCCACTTACATAAAAACCTTGCAAGGCAAAAGCTAAACAAATTACGGAGGCAAAGCAGCAGTGGCGAATCTTCCTAAAGAGGTAAAAAACAATATTCATCATGGTCGTGCATTCACATAGCACTGCTCCTGATTGCTGCGAGCTACACACACGGGAAGAGGCGGCCCTAGTTTAAATTTTACCTCTACGTGCCTTCCGGTTAGCGCGAGTGAGACTGGTGCCTACTCGGCGTCTCCAGCGCAGACCTAAATTAAAACATCGCCGTTACACACACACATATTGAAAATACAGTATCACTCATTTATTACATGGATTTTAACAAAGCTACGGATGCAACAGATTGAATAAAATGCAAATACCTTCAGTGGAGCACACACAAACACACACACACACACCAACGGGACACGTTTGTAGACCAACGAATACCTGTTACCTAACAATTCAATTTTAGACACACGCATCAGCACAGCAATGATCTAACAGTGATTGAAATCCAAACAGGGAGCGCATACCTTTCAGCATTGATAGCAGTACAGACCGGAAAGCAGTGAACCAAGGCACTCGAACTGACATACCTGACGAAGCGGCAATATATATATATACAAAAAAAGGGACCTTGGCTAATTAGTGGTTAGCCACCCAAGTGATACTTGGGGGGCGTGGCCAAGAAGGGAAGGAGCTATGTTGGCTGAGAGGCAAAAGGGTAACTCTGCCGGTTACATAAAGATTTAGCATTTTCAACGATATGAACAATTTCAATAATGTCAACAATGAAATAATAAAAATATATCAAATATTTTGACCAAATAAAAAAAAAAACTGACACCTCTCAATTTTATTGAGGTTGGCCAGCCACACAACACTTTCTGGCACAGGCCCACCTGTCCGAGGCCAAGTTGAAGAATCTAATAGCATGCTTTTCGATCTGTTGCCGTACGGCAGATGTGGTTCTTTTTCACAGTATCTGTAATCACACAGATCAGAAAAGTTAGCCAACTGTCTAAAGAGATCTGTTTTCAAAACAATCACTCAAATCAAATCATTTTTTTTAATTCACCAAAGATAAGATAGAGATAAGATATGACAAGATAGTATAATAAAGGGAAAACCATCTGGTAAGAAATATATACATAAACAAATGCAATTTTATCCAATGTCGCTTACAGCGTCTGTAAAGATAGGGTCGGAGATTTGCAAAAAATCCCTACAAGAAAGGTAGATTTAGAAAATAGGTCCCACCCCCCTTGTTCAGACTCAAACCAATACCTGCAACGCCTGCCATCTCTGACCCCACCTTTATGACTGCTGTGAGACTTCTTGTTTTTCATATCAAAATTACTTGCGCAGGAGCAATGTCTTAGTCGCCATCTGGCTGAAGATTCTCTTCCCATTCACACCCTTCCAGCTGATCCCTCTGGCAACTTCATCTGGGAATATCCTCTCCAGGATATTCCAGGTGACTCTCTTGGTGTCGTGGCCCCCAATGGTGGACAGGGAGGAACTCTATGATGGGAAAAAAGGACTTTAAAAAATGATATTCATCTATAGTTTGAATCTAAAGGTGAAGCCTTTTCTACCCTAATAGAGAAAAACAAGGACAATCCCAGGTATTTGTTCAGCTCCATCTCCAGACTAGTGAAGAGCCCTGCGTCAGCCAACCCTTGCGTCCCAGCAATTCATAGTAGTGATGACTACATGAACTTTTTTGACAGCAAAATTATAAAGATACGTGACACAATTCAAAAAATTTCCTCTAATTCTGCTTCCAGCCTGGCATGTCCAAACTCAGATAACGTAGAGATGTCCAATAGGCCAGCCACATGCCTTGACTCTTTCACACCCATTGAATTTAGCGACTTCTTCTCCCTAATTAATTTGTTTAAAAATGCTAACTGCCTACTAGACCCCATTCCAACTGGACTCTTAAAACAACTGCTACCTGAAATTGGCACTCCGTTGCTAAATCTTATAAATGCCTCCCTTACGCTCGGACATGTACCTCAGTCTTTCAAGCTAGCAGTCATCAAGCCCATTTTGAAGAAGCCCACTCTAGACCCAAATGACCTGTCGAACTACAGGCCCATCTCAAACCTCCCATTTCTTTCGAAAATCTTAGAAAAAGTTGTAACAAAGCAACTTTGGTCCTTCTTACAGTCCAATAATATTCTGGAAGTCTTTCAGTCTGGATTTAGACAGCATCACAGCACGGAAACTGCTCTCATAAAAGAAATCAATGATCTACTTCTCTACTCTGACAATGGCTGGATCTCCCTACTTGTGCTCCTAGACCTAAGTGCAGCCTTTGATACTATTGATCATCTTATTCTATTAGACCGACTTGAGAACCTTATTGGCATAAGTGGAATGGCCCTATCATGGTTCAGGTCTTATCTTTCAGAGCGACATCACTTAGTCTTCATCAGCAATAAGTCCTCCAAACTCTCCAGAGTAAGACGTGGAATACCACAAGCATCCGTGCTTGGACCTTTGCTCTTTTCGTTATACATGGTCCCTCTTGGAAATATCATTCGTAAACACGGCATTAATTTCCACTGCTATGCAGATGATACCCAATTATACATATCGGCCAAACCTGATGTCTCCCTGGAAATATCAAACATGGAAGCCTGCCTCAAAGACATAAAGACATGGATGGCCCATAATTTCCTCCTCCTAAACTTGGACACAACAGAAATATTGGTCATCGGGCCAAAGTCTGTCAGGAGCAAACTCACCAATATTACATTAAATTTTGAAGGTGTCTCACTGGCCTGAAGTGCAACCATCAAAAACCTTGGCGTCATGATTGATCCTGAGCTCTCTTTTGACACCCATATAAAAAACACCTCCAGGACTGCTTTCTTTCATCTGAGGAATATTGCCAAAATCAGGAAAATTCTATCAATACAGGATGCTGAAAAGCTAATCCACGCTTTTGCTACATCCAGATTGGACTACTGTAATGCCCTCTTGTCAGGATGTGCATATGCCTCCCTAAAGCCCCTTCCGCTGGTTCAAAATGCAGCTGCTCGTATTCTAACCAGAACAAAGCGCTTTGAGCACATCACCCCAGTATTAGCCTCTCTCCATTGGCTACCTATCAAATGCCGCATTGATTTCAAAATACTTCTCCTTACATTTAAAGCTTTAAATGGGCTTGCCCCTCCCTATCTTAAGGACCTTCTCCGCCCATATACTCCAAAACGATCTCTACGTTCTCAAAGTGTGGGACTTCTCATTGTTCCAAGAGTGGGTAAAAGTACTACAGGCGGTAGAGCCTTTTCGTACCGAGCCCCTCTTTTATGGAACAGTCTAGGGAGCAGACAGTCAGGGAGCAGACTCTCTCTCTGCCTTTAAGTCTAGGCTAAAAACGTATCTTTATTTCAAATCTTTTAGTTGAGGGACACGGCACAGTGCTGACATTGATCATAGAGTCTCTGGTGGACTAAGTGGTCATTGCTGTCACTATATCACGGCCTGGGTACTCTGTGTTCAGCTGATCCGGCTGTGGTCTGGCGTTGACTGCCTTAGGGTCACCCTCATGATTGTGCTGGCCCCTTGCCTCTCGTCCCCTAGGTATGCTGCCATAGTCCTTATCTGCCGGGACTTTTCCCCATTACGCACATGCATCCCTCTTCCCTCCTCTGTTCCCCCCTTTGCCTTTATGCCTTTTTGTTTCCATTCCCACACTTAACATCCACTAATCACTGTTCTCTGTTTGTTTCCTACCCCTGCTCCGGGCTCCTGCCCGGAGCTGTAGCTCAAGCGTCACACCTCGACTTCCAGTCCTGCTACCTCACTACCCTGCCCGTCAAGCTAACTGCGTGCCAAAAACCAGACATTATAGGATAGATTTACTATGTCGTTAATTACTGCTGTCTATCTAAGCCAAATGTCTTAAAGTACATTGTACAACTTTAAGACTATCTCTAATTCTATCTGCCCAGTGCCGGCCAGAAGCAGATGGGCTCCCCCTCTGAGCTGGGGGAGCTCTGCTCAAGGTTTCTTCCTCTTAATTGGGGAGTTTTTCCTTGCCACCGTTGCCTTAGGCTTGCTCTCAGGGGGTCTCAGGCCTGGGATCTATGTAAAGCTGCTTTGTGACAACTTGTGTTGTAAAAAGTGCTATACAAATAAAATTGAATTGAATTGAAATTGAAAGCAACAGCAGACCCTAGTGCAAAACCTAAAGTTACACTTTATTACCAGAAGGTAATATGCAGAGAACCACAGAAAATCTGAAGATTGAGTAAGGTAAGGTCAAAGTCCTGATTACTTTAAAAAATCTGTTACATTTGCACACACTCAAATTTTGAGAGTGGAATAGGTAAAGAGGTTAAACAGCTTGCCAGCACTGAGAGAAACTGAAGAGTCATAATCTGTGAATCTGTTAGGATCAATGATACCTTTCACATTACACAGACATCTGATTACATAGAAGCTTTTGTTCAGTTTTGGAACAGTGGTGAAGTAATTTATTATAACATAATTGGGAATTTTTATACATAATGATAACATAATGATCAATATCAACATAATGATAACTGACAATGATCCTAAAAACACCAAACTGGCCCTGGTGAAGTTTTACATACCATTGAATGTTTGGTCTGATAGTACATTCATAAGTTCACACACATGGATTTTAATGGTTAAAAAGAGCCCATTTGATAATTAATGGCTTCACCTGAGCACTATTCCCAAACAAATAAAATGTTGTCTGCACGACCAGTCATATTTCCCATAAGTAATCAGTATCTCACAAATTCTGCTGGAGTATGTGAACTTATGAGCACCGCTGTAAACATTTAGGAGATTTGAAGTTGAAGAGAAACGCTTAAGATGTGAAATCAATATCTCAGGGAAAATGTCTGTATTGTTATAAAACAAATCTATTACAGCTGAATCATTATAAAACTGAACACTGTTCAGAATTAATGTAAAACAAAACTGTAATGAGATGAAAACTCACCAGCTTCTGCTTCATTTAAGAGTTTGCAGGGTCTCTCAACCAATCCTCAAACTGATTCACCTCCTCCATTGTTTGTAGCAGAACGTTAACTGGCTGAGGTTTGTCTGTTTCCACAGCTGGGCTAAGCTTGCTAGTTAGGTAGTTTATTTTAGCAATCAGCTGATCCTGGTGGTGCTTCAAATATTGTAGCAAACTCGGGATCTGGACTTCCACAGCTATGAATAACACATTTTTTTTTTACTTAAGTAATTCTTAATTCTGCAACCAAGAAAACAATAAATAAAGCATATGATGTGGCTAATTATCGTGTCCTCAGAAGATCTGGATTCTTCTGTGGTGGCAGTTGATCCTGATCGAAATAAAGGCGCGTCCGGTGTGCGGGTCCATATAGGATCCGGCATGACTCGGTGTTGTGAGCAGAGGTGGGGCTAGGAAAGGCGGGTCCGCAAACGATCAGGTATGACTCTGTTGTTTGACTTTGCTTTGTGCGGAAAAAAATAAACAATAATAAAAAAGGGCCTTCAGTTACACAATCCACACATAGATCACAGAGGGACAGGGATAATACTGAGAGCTGAGGCTTACCGGTGGAGAGACAGGCTAGGGGAAGGGAGGTATCCCAAGGAAGAGCCACCCCAAATCACACGTGCCCACACATCCACACACAATGGTGAAGGGTCAAACCAATGATGTACAAGTGAAGACGGCACACAGGAAAGGGGGATACCGCCACCAGAAGAAACCAGCCCGCCCCCCACTTTAGGCTCTCAGCTTCTGCAAGACAGAGAAAGAATACATACACTTGGTGGGGCAACACGCCTAAACAGATAAACTAAATGTAACAACCAAAGCACCTTAACTGCAGTTGACCAAATGCTGAAACAATAAATACTGGTTATCAGCAGCTATAGAAAAGGCCTCCTGCCAGTGGTGCAACACAAAATAAAAAAAAGAAAACCAAATAGACTGGCATAGGCCAAAGGCTGAAACAATGACACTGGCTATCAGCAGCTGTAGTAAAATGGCCTCCTGCCAGAGATGAAATTAAATACAAAAAAACCCCACAGTAAAAACATGCTAACGTATATGAGACGATCGCTAGGATGTGGCTAAGTGGTTGCTAGGGTGTTGCTAGGTGGTTGCTAGGCTGTTGCTAGGTGGTTACTAAGGTATATAAGGTGGTTGCTAGGCTGTTACTAGGTGTTTACTAAGATATATAAGGTGGTTGCTAGGCTGTTGCTAGATGGTTACTAAGGTATATAAGGTGGTTGCTAGGCTGTTACTAGGTGTTTACTAAGATATATAAGGTGGTTGCTAGGCTGTTGCTAGATGGTTGATAGGGTGTTGCTAGATGGTTACTAAGGTATATGAGGTGGTTGCTAGGACATTGTTGGATAGTTGCCAGGGTGTTGCTAAGTGGTTGCTAGGGTGTTGCAGAGTGTGCAGTAAACAATATGGTCACTGGGTGTTGCTAGGGCATTGCTGGGTGGTTGCCAAAGTGTTGCCAAGTGGTTGGTAGGTGGTTGCTAGGGTTTTGCTAGGCGATTACTAGGGTGTTGCTAAGTGGTTGCTAGATGGTTGCTAGGGTAAACAATATGGTCGCTACAGACACACCCACCTTTGGTGAGTGTTGGGTCACATGACCCAAAGCAGCAAATCAGGTCCCGTGGCTATTGGTCAAATGGTGACCGAGTGGTAAGACTTTGAGAAATGCACTGAAGTGAATGGGGGGATGGAAGGATAAAGAAACGAGTAAAGGACGAGTGCGGGTCAGTATGGGTTTCAATGAGTGTTGGGTGGCATGACCTGAGCCAGCATATGAGGTACTGTCACCGTAGGCCGAAAGGTGACCAAGCCGGAGGACTTTGAAAAATGAATTGAAGTCAATGGGAGGATGGTGGGATGAGTGAACGACAAAAAGACAAGTGCGGGTCAATATGGCTTTCAATGAGTGTTGGGTGGCATGACCTGAGCCAGCATATGTGGTACGGTGGCTAAAGGTGACCGAGCAGTAAGACCTTAAAAATGAACTGAGGTGAATGGGAGGATGGAGGGATGAGTGAATCACAAAAAGACGAGTGCGGGTCAAGATGGTCTTGGATGAATGTGGGATGATTTGTCCTGAGGCAACATGTGAGGTATGGTGGCTATGAGGTGAAAAGTGACGGGAAGGGAAGGCCATGAAGTGTGAGGGGGTGATTTTGGAAATGAAATGGAGTCTATGGGGAAAAAAGGGATGAAAAAACAACAAAAACCAGAGAACGAGTGTGGGTACGGCTTATCTGTATACAAGCACACCGATCAGGGTCAGACCGGACGGGTTACGGTTGATTTGGGGTCGATATCTCGAAAACTGTGGGAGGAGAAGCGGGACAAAATTTGGTGGAAGAAGAAGAAGAAGAAGAATCAGATAACAATAGTGTGCTTGCAATCCTCCCATTGACTTCAATTCATTTTTCAAAGTCCTCCCGCTCGGTCACCTTTCGGCCTACGGTGACAGTACCTCATATGCTGGCTCAGGTCATGCCACCCAACATTCACTCTGCAGTTATTTATTTGTTATTTATTAGGTTTATTTCATTCTATTTAATCCAAAATGTTGTTGTACATTTTATTCTACTTTGCACTGACACTGTTCTGCAATCCATGGCATTACAATGTTCATTTTATGTTAATGTTAAGGAATCGTTTAATGAATAATGTTTACTTCATATTGCCTTTAATTTATTGCTTGTAGGGATTCACCTTAACTTAAAAAGATAAAAATCCAAGGCATGTGTTAGCCCGTTTGTCATTTAAACTATTTTGTTATGGTCATTTTTTATATGCCACTTTGATGTTTGATATGCCGACACTTGACAGTGGCCTCATTTCAGTTTTGGTAGTTTCATTATCAAGTTGTTTCTGTGTGCAAAGAAAAAAAAAGCTTTGTACCTACCTACTCTGGTTTCTTTTTTACTGTAAGCTATAGGCCTTCTATATTCTAAATGGGCATATTTATTATAATTATAAGGTCACCATAATGCAGACTTTTCAAATAATAAGTGAGAAGAAGGATGGAACACATCCTTTTATAAAATAAATTCTTATGCCAAGTCAAGAAGACAAATTGTTTAATTCGGTGTTTCAGCTCTTTTGTCTGGTGTGGAAAAAATGGAAGACAAGGTCACAAATGAGATTATGGATCAATGAAAAAAACATGATTCGACGATCAGTCAACGATAGGCAAGACTTGACCAATCAGATTCGACTATGTAAATTCTTAGTTGGGGACACCCCTAATATTTTTCAGCGTTTTTAAAGCCTAATTTATTAAAAGCATGTGAAGTGCACATGGCACAAGGATGCACATGGCAGGTCAGCATAATTGCCTTTTGGGGAACTGGCTCCAGGGGTCCTGTACAAAGGGAAGGGTTAGGAACCCAGTCTGTGGCCATGAGTGTCGATAGGCCCTATGAGTGGGATACATTGGCCCCCATGTCCCAGCCCTGCATTAGAGGAAGAGAGGCACTTCTGTACTGAGGCATAAGTGAACAATGTTTCCAACATCACACCCACTCTCACACACCCTCCCACAGCATGCACTAGGACAGGTTTATGTAATGTCTCCAAGTTCAACCAAGGAGTGCCCCCCCCCCCCCCCTCTCAAATCTGTGCTGGGGCACTTTTTCCTCTTTCCAAAGAGGAACAGGGCTATTTGCACTGTTCTTGTGTTCTCATGACTGTGTCACTGTTTTACATAAAAGTGACACCTAGATTTGAGGAGATATCAGATTGAAGGGTTGTAGTGTTGGGCAGTACTGCTTGTAATCATAGGATTGTAGATTCAAATCCAGTCAGAGGACACCCAGAGAGACAATTCTTGGGAGAGAGTCTTTCACTCCAACCTTTATGAGCTGGTTTGTCCCTATAATATGGACTGTAAATGCATCTATGGACCTTGCAGCTGCTGACAATTGGAAAACTAATGTGCATGCTCATGGCAGGGTGCACATTGTTTCTGAGTGAAATGTAACCAGAATAAAAATGTGACCTGCTTCCCATCAAAAGGTACCCCTGTTCACAGGGGGCCCATTTGGCAATGGTCAGGCCTGTTTCAGTCAACCCACCTCTGTACAGGAGCTGGAGGAGTGTGTCTCCCCTGCTGTCAGAACCAGGCATTGCAGAAGAGCTGAGAACAGAGAGCCAGCCTATCTGTCCACTCCATACCATTTAACCAGGGAGGGCACATTGTTACAGGGTTTGTCATCAGCACCAGAGGCTGGAGGCCAGATGCAGAGGGCTCCAGCTTGTACACATCAGGAAATATATCCATTTACAAAGGCTAACTAAATTAAATCACAAACCGACTTCCAGGTTGTCTTTCGCTTCAAGCTTGGGCTTGAAAAAGGACAGACAATGCACTCACATTAATGGGATTTCACTTTAATATATTTTGTTCCAGAATACAAAGAGGAAACGAATCACATTCCGTCAGTGCTTCAGCTGGTAATTCCTTCACATGTCCAGAAGGGCCAGCTGAAGCAAGGATGACACATTTTTGTAATTACAGGGTTTTTTTAACTTGGCAAATATTGCACTGCCAACTGAAATGCCAGGCTTCAGTAAAAACTAGTGGTCAACTGAAGCAATGTTTTTTCCTTTTACTCAAATATTAACATGATTATCATCTTTGGTCAGAAGTCCTGTAACCTGATATGCTGCTGTCTGTGGTATCAGAATGGAGCAGAGTCGCTATGATTTCAATATGGGCAGAATATGACATTGATTTGGTGGATAAATGCAATGAAGCAAGCCAGAAAAAGATCATATTAAAAACAGGTGCCAAGCACTGACACTGCAGCACTCTCTACTGCTCTTGCTACGACTTTAAACACACTGTTTAACACACTGTTACAACTTACTTCACATGGCTGTAAATGGAATAGCAAGCCATCACCAAACCTTATTCTGCATTGTGTGAATGCAGGAAAAAACAGGCAAATAAATCCCAAAATGGCACAAGACAGAACTCTCAATCTAAGGTAGCAAAACGTGAACTAGCCAACTCTGGGGATCTCCTCACGGATAGCTCTGTCCTCAGTTCAGTTTATTTATTTATTTTTTTATTTTGAAATGAGGAAACCCACATTTACAGAACTGATAGGAAACAGGTTACTCCCAAAATGCTGTCTTGTGAATCCTAGCTACACCAAACAGCACAACAAACCACCAGTGCTTTGGTGGTGGTGTGCCCCAAACAAACCACTGTATATATGCATCCTGGCTAAAACAATCAGTTTGCAAATGACAGAAAATCATTGTAAACCCCCAAACAAAGTGCTGATTGCTGGTGTCCCCATCCAGACTGCATTAAAACCCTAGTCACCAACATCTTCCTCAAGTTTAAAGTTGCTGCCACAGGATTATATTTTCTCATTATTGCATTTTCCTCCTCTTCTAGTGAGTAGTTCACCTTTTTATGCATACCTGGAAGGGAGGCTGCCTCAAGCTGCGTAGTTACATTTCAGCAATTGCAAAATAAAAACTGAAACAGAAAGTGTATGCATGTGTGAGGAGTACATGTTTGACCGTAGCCTTACAAATATTCTAAACCATTTCTTTGGAGCAGGTAGAACTACAAGTAGAATTGCAGCTAGAATGGTGCAGGTAGGACTACATTTAGCACTACACAAAGCTGAAACAGGGCACACTGCAGTATATGTTAAAACACACTCCATCAGGTCTCCTGAGCCTGCATGCTGCTGGTGGCACACTTACAGATCTTTCACAGAACAATTTGTTGGTTTGCTGAGAGAATTCACACTTTCAAACTACACAGATAGCTCTCATGGAATTAGAATAGTACATTTTGCTCTGGGGAACATAATCTTTTCTTGTTGGTCTGACATTAATGACTGATTCCAATGTAAGCAGTGTCAATATGTTGTCTTTCTGGCCTCCTTTTCATATCGGACTCATGCTCTGTGTGTAGTTCCAGGAGACTGGGGCCGACATGGCTTTGCATGTCCATGTTAATAGGTCTGACAGTATGGGAAGCACACAGAATGAACACTTTACTTCCTGTGTGTGGCCAAGGTCATCTGTGGGGTCTGTGCTTTTCACCTGGGCACCTCCAGGTTAAAGGCCTGAGGTTTCCAGCTCAGTGCCAGAATCCAGGTAAAGCTTGACCACACTGCGAGAGAGAAGCGCAGAAGTACTGTTCTCTGATGTGTTCTGCTTGGCTAGTCACCTGAACTTTACCTGGGTGTTTCTGCTGCTTACCCTAAAAGGATTTCAGGGTTTAGCTCTAGGTGTTGACTGTGAGTCAAACAAAGTGTCTCTCACCCTTTTCCCTTCTCCCTATCTCAGTGTTTCTCTATTCCCTTCTCTCTTTCCTCTGCTCTCCCTGTCTTCTTCCCTTCCCCTCTTCCACCTTTTTACTCTTCTCACTCTTTCCATGCCCCCCTACCCTTTCCTGATCTTCCACAGCCAGTCTTGCTAAAGTGTTCATATCACTTGTTTCTCTCCACTCTGGACACACATGTGCAACTACTGTCCAAGGCACTGTGAGATACCAGTGAGAACCTGGGACCTGGGAATCTATTTACCCCACTTTGCCAGGTGCATAATTTGGGAATATCCACTGCATCATTGAAGGTAAACACTTGTGCGTAGTAAGGCCTGTGTTTATTTAATCAAAGTCTGGCAAATTTTGTGTTGTATCTCCCAGAGAATATTTTGTTGCTTGTGAATAAATTAAATGTTATCTATAGAACTGAATGGTCACAGAGAGCAGTTCTTGACATAGATGTTTTCCATGTTTTTATTCAAAATAAAACCATAAGCCATAGATTTATTTGCTATGTCACTTTTCTCTAGTGCTCTGTACAGAAAGCCAGAGCTTGTGGAATAGACTGGAACAATGAATGACAAACTGAGAACTCACCTCTGGGTGCAGTAGAATTGCTGCTGTTGCATAAATGTTGGCTTTGTTATATAGCTTTACTTTTGTTGCTGTATTTACTTTGTTGTATATGGGTACCATATTACATTAAAATTCACAGGGAATCATTCTAGAGCTATTGTAGAGGCATTGTTAAATTTGCCTCAAAAGTTGATGATCTATTCAATTAATCACTTCTTGATCAATTTATATATTGATATATTGATTGATATTTTGTTGTCATACATCATCATTCCTGTTTACTGGTTTTTGTCAGCATATTCCAAATGCATTTTCAAAAACTGGTGTCCACAAATTGGATTCCTACCATTGTAAAGAATGGCAGGAAAGAACCCACTTTACTGAGTGTAAAATTTTCAAATAGTTCAAATAGTGGAAGCAATTAGAATTTATGAAGGAAATTAGAATATCTACCCCATTCTTGTCAGCTTCTTAGTACTTTGGAATAATAAATATTGACATTAATGTTAATAAAAACAGTGGGTATCTCAGTAATGTTTGTTTAATGTAAATGACTGCTGATTATTCACTGTGCCCCACCCCTTCCTCCAGTGTTGGCACATGGGACAAAAGTTTAAAAAAAACCCTGGCCATTATTTAAAGTTAGATAAGAGGCAGTATGTGAGAGAGTGGCTGTTCATTTCTTGTCCATTTCTCTCTCAGTGATTCACCCCAACCCCACATCTTTGTAGTTCTGAACCCTGCAGGGTTCTGCACCAGGTGGCTGTCTCTCATGGTGCTAAAATATGATGGGTTGCTAAATGGCCTGCTGGCCTCTGTTTGAGTGACTTGTTGGAATGCTAGGGTCTTTGATTAGTCTTTGCCCATTGCTTTCATTGATGCTTGTGTGATGTGTAGGAGTGGAAGGGGCTTATTTTGTATGAGGGCGAGTGGACGTCATGGTGTGTGAGATTTAGACCTACAGAAATGTCAACATCCCACATTCTATGACATAACCCACACAGATATATGTGAGTTGAATCTGTTTTCACTTTTCTATGAAATTCCAGCAAAGAGCTCTGAGAGATGTACTGAAGGTTAACAGAAAGGTGCGATGGTTTAAGGTCCATGGAATATTTTCTTTCTGGAGCCAGAGCTACTGTACAGATCTGTCACCTCCACCAGAAGATATTCCTGTGGCCGGTGCACTGTCTCTGTAAATGAAAGTTTGCAGTGTCTATGCTGTTGTACTGTCTGCATTGACTGGTAGTGTAGCATGGTGGTTAAGGAGTAGGACCAATGGTTGCTGGTTTGATTGCCAGCTGAGGCATGACTGCTGTACCCCTGGCCATGTTACTACCCACAATTGCCTCAGTAAATATCCAGCTATATAATTGGATAATATTTATAAAAACTAACCGTGTAAGTCACTCTGGATAAGAGTATCTGCTAAATGCCTGTAAGCCAGTAGGTTAGGCTTAGGCTCCACACAGCAACTGATTCAGTGAGGTGCAGTGTATGAAGGTAAATATGATGCAAAATGCAAGAGCTTGTAGACTTGATTTTGAGAACTTGTAGAATATGATGTGAGAACTTGTAGAGCATAAATCTGAACTCGTACACTATATGGACAAAAGTATTCAGACACCTGACCATTACACCAACAGGGACTGTAATGACATTGTATTCAAATACATATACTTTGTATACTTTGGAATTTGTGCCCATTCATTCTGTAGAGCATTTATGAGGTCAGGCACTGATGTTGGACGAGAAGGCCTGGCTCGCAATCTCCGTTCCAGTTCATCCCGAAGGTGCTCGATGGGGTTGAGGTCAGGGCTCTGTGCAGGCCAGTCAAGTTCTTCCACACAGAACTCATCAAACCATGTCTTTATAATCCTTGCTTTGTACACTGGGGCACAGTCATGTTGGAATAGAAAAGGGCCTTCCCCAAACTGTTGCCACAAAGTTGGAAGCATAGCATTGTCCAAAATGTCTTGGTATGCTGAAGCATTAAGATTGCCCTTCACTGGAGATAAGGGGCCTAGCCCAAACCCTGAAAAACAGCCCCATAACATTATCCCTCCTCCACCAAACTTCACAGTTGGCACAATGCAGTCATGCAGGTAGCGTTCTCCCGGCATTCGCCAAACCCAGACTCGCCTATCTGACTGCTAATCAGAGAAGCATGATTCGTCACTCCACAGAACACGTTTCCACTGCTCCACAGTCCAGTGTCGGTGTGCTTTACACCACTCCATCCGATGCTTAGCATTGGACTTGGTGATGTGAGGCTTGCATGCAGCTGCTCAGCCATGGAAACCCATTCCATGAAGCTCCTGCCGCACAGTTTTTGTGCTTACATTAATGCCAGTGGAAGTTCGGAACTCTTCAGCTATGGAATCAGCAGAGCGTTGGCGACTTTTACGCACCGTGCGCCTTAGCAGTCGTTGACCCCGCTCTGTGATTTTACGTGGTCTTCCGCTTCATGGCTGAGTTGCTGTTGTTCTTAAATGCTTCCACTTTCTAATAATATCACTTACAGTTGACTGTGGAATATCCAGCAGTGATATTGCAAAGGTTGCATCCTATCACAGTACCACGCTTGAAGTCGCTGAGCTCTTCAGAATGACCCATTTTGTATCACAAATGTTCGCAAATGGAGACTGCAAGGCTAGGTGCTTGATTTTATACACCTGTGGCAACGGGTCTGATTGAAACACCTGAATTCAATAATTAACAGGTGTGGCCAAATACTTTTGTCCATATAGTGTATGATTAATGTGGCTGTTTTACTAATAAAATGGTTAATCTGTAAAAATTTTATAAAAAAGGCCAATTTACAGAGTTTTTAAGGAAGATTTAAAATATTACATCATATTTTACACACTATTAATTGAAAAATTCATAAGATGCATTTAATTGTAAAAATATGGTTTTGTATTATGAGTTGTTATTGTACTCTGGTTGCTTATATGTTGTATCCATATGTTTTGTATTTCTGTAGTCACTGTTTATGTTATTGCAACAATATTTCACAGTGAATTTTCGACTTCCACCTAAGGCTTAACTTGGATAAGACTGAGATGCATCAGGGTCCTACCCAAGACCTCTCCATCAGTTTCAACTCCACAACCTATTTGAACAATAGCACTCCTGCTGTCAAAACCCTTGGCGTAATGCTTGACAACTGTCCTTCTCCTCTCAGGTTGCAGCGGTGAGTCAGTTGTGCAGATTGTATTTGTACAACATCCAAAGGATCTGCCCCTACCTCACTATACTGATGAGCCAAAACATTATGACCACTCACAGGTGAGCCGAATAACATTGATCATCTCCAAGCAAGGGCACATGTCAAGGTCTGGGTAGATTAGATGGTAAGCGAACAATTAGTTGTCGTAGTCAACTTGTTGGATGCAAGAGAAATGGGCAGGAGTAAAGACCTGAGTGACTTTGACAAGAGCCAAATTGTTTCCACCGTCGAAAGCGCCTACAATGGGCACGGAACTGGACCTTGGAGCAGTAGAAGAAGGTTGCATGGTCCGATGAGTCCCGTTTTCTTTGAGATCACATAGATGGCCATGTACGAGTGCACCATTTACCTGGGGAACTGATGGCACCAGGATGCACTGTGTGAAGACGACAAGCCGGTGGAGCGAGTGTGATGTTCTGGGCAATGTTCTGCTGGGAAACCCTGGGTCCAGCCATTCATGTGGATGTCAATTTGACACGTGCCAGCTACCTAAACATCATTGCAGACCAGGTACACCCCTTCATGGCAATGATATTCCCTGATGGCAGTGACCTCTTTCAGCAGGATAATGCGCCCTGCCACACTGGACACATTGTTTGGGAATGGTTTGAGGAACATGATGAAGTGTTCAAGGTGTTGCCCTGACCTCCAAATTCTCCACATCTCAATCCGAGCATCTATGGGATGTGCTGGACTGACAAGTCCGATCCACGGCGGCTCCACCTCACAACTTACAGGACTTGAAGGATCTGATGGTAATGGTTTGGTGCCAAATACCACAGGACACCTTCAGGGGTCTTGTAGAGTCCATACCTTGGCAAGTCAGCATTGTTTTGGCAGCACACGGAGGACCAACAGCATATTAGGCAGGTGGTCATAATGTTTTTGTCAGGGCTCCGCCCCCTTAAGCTGCGGTGTTTTTGTTTTTTCCCCATACCTGTGTTTTTGTTTCCCCTGTGTTCCAGCCCCGCCCCGCTCCCTGCCTGGTCTACGCCCACCTGATCCCCTCATCACCGGCACCTGCTTGCCTGCTCACCTGCATCCCATTGCCTCGTTACCTCTGCCCTATATCTTCCCTGCGTGTCTCTGTCTCGTTGCTAGTTCGTTTCAGTGAGTTCTTCCTGTCTCGTCCCCGCTTTAGTTCCCTTGAGTCGTTTGCTGTTGCTGTTGCTGTTGCTGTTGCTGTTGTCGTTTCCTGCCTGATTCCCGACTTCGTTTCTGCCTGCCGACTTGGATCCGTTTGACGCCATTCGCCTGCCTGGTTCCCGACTCTGCCCGCCCCGACTTCCGATCCTGGATCTGCCCCCGGACTGCTTCCCCGTGTTTTTGAACCCTGCCTGTCCCTGTACTACGAACTGCCTGCTGATTGAAATTAAACGCTTGGTTCCGTTTACCCGGTGGTCCGCGTTTGTGTCCCGATCTCTGATCTTGACAGTTTTAGTGTATAATCAGTGTATGTATTCTACACAACTCCTAGTTCAGGACCTGGTCCTCTCATGCCTGGAATACTGTTACTCTCTCTTTGTTTGTCTTTCTGCCTGTGCCATCAAAACCCTGTAGCTAATCCAGAATGCAGCTAAACTAGTCTGAAATCTCCCTAAATGTCATCAAGTCATTCCCCTCCTCACCTTACTTCATTGGCTTCCTGTTACCGCTCGCATCAAGTTCAAAACTTTGGTGTTGGCATACAGGACTGTGAATAAGACAGGTGGAATGGGGTCAGAATAGCAGAATCACTGGCCATCGTCTCATGCAGACTGAAGACCCACCTCTTCAGACTGTATCTTGGTTCCAACTAAATCCCTACCCCCTAGCACCTGCCTCTTGTACAAGTATTACTTGCTGCTTATTTACTTGTAGTAGTGCTATGTGTTATGGATACTGTGGACTAGTGACTGTGACGGATGTTAGTGTGTGTAATTGGCTTCATTGAGTTTCTAGGCCAGCTAGCTTCAGGTTAGCACAAGTTGATGTTGTGCTTGCACTCACTGAGAATGTCGTTACTGTTGCTCATTTAACTCGAATGAATACAGTTCTGTTCTTGTATGCTGGAAGTTGTTCTGCATAAGAGTGCCTGCAAAATGAATATAATGTAATGCAACAATATAAAATGGATATAATGTGACATGTAGCATTTTACTTCACAGGTCCTTGAAAAACTGTTCCACATGAGGATACATCGACACATCCTCTGCTGGAGGAGACAAACAAGGACATGTCTCGCTTCTTTCGTATGTCTCCTACAGTATTGGAATCATCCCTAAAGAGGTGATCATTTATCAATTTCTGGGTCACAAAGGATGCAAGGATACCAGGATCAATTTAGCACTATTGTGTCAATCCTTCCGTGTGAGGTCCTGCTTGTGTTGTTCTTGTCTTCCCATCTGTCAGTATGGATGTGTCATTTGTTTGGTTTTTGTTTTCAGCCCATAACCCCACCTCCTGTCCACCTATCTGCCCTGCTGCCACACCCACCACCTGAAGCCCATCCTGCACACCTGTTCCCTGTCATCTGATCATCGGTCTGTGTATCTATACCCCTCTATCTGCTCTGTTTCTTTGCCAGTTCATCACAGGACTTTTTTCAGTCTCCTTCTTCTTCACAGGTAAACCATGGCCACTTTGTTCTTGCTGCATGTGTTTTTTCACATCATCGCTGTCACACTGTCATTAAGAGAGCTGTTTAGAGCAGGTCAGTCATTGTGTGCTGATTGCATTAACTGAACTTTCCATTACATTTACTTTTATCACCATGACAGAATGGATTGCTAGAGTCCTCTATAAACAGTACTCTACAAAACATTACTCTGTGTCTGTGTGTAGTCTGGTGCTTCCTGTGTAAAGTACTCTGTCTGTGTATGCAGTCTGTCTGAAGGCCCTGTTTCCCCCCTCTCACAGACCCTGAGAGTGCACTGAGTGTTAGCATCCCTGTGGAGCGCTCACTGCACCCCCTGGTGGTAGGGTCCCTGGTGGTGCCTTGCTACTTCCTGGACAGCACCTCCAACCAGGGACAGGGAGTCAGTGGTGGTGGTGGCCTCAGGGGGCGTTGTGCGGGTGGAGTCCGAGTACACAGTCCGGGTCTCCATGTTCATCTACCCCCAGGTGATGACAGACACCAGTATGGAGATCACACAACTGCGCTCCTCGGACTTGTGTATGTGTATGTATATATATATATATATATATATATATATATATATATATATATATATATATATATATATATATATATATATATATATATATGTATACACACACAAGTCCGAGGAGCGCAGTTGTGTGATCTCCATACTGGTGTCTGTCGTCACCTGGGGGTAGATGAACATATATATATATATATATATATATATATATATATATATATATATATATTTATTATTATTATTATTATTTATTTATTTTGATTTGTTGAAACTTTCCTTTTTTGATTGCCTGAGATTCTTCCATTTTATTGGCCAAGACTGGCTGTCTTTTTCATGGACAGAAAAGCTGTACTTTGTGATGCTGACACTTCCCTAGGGAGGGAAAATTTTAAAAATTAACAGACCCAAGTAAATTAGATAAAAATGGCCTTGAAATTTGATCAAGATGCTTGTTTTGATTGGTTGAGGCAGAGGGTCTCTGCAATAGAATGTGTTGATTACATTACAACAATAAGACTGTAAGGTTGTGTTCCACTACCGTGCCATCTCTTCCCACAATAGTCTGACTTTCGAGCAGGCCAAGATGGCCTGTTCCCAGATCAGCGCCACGATCGCCACCCCAGCGCAGTTGCAGGCTGCCTTTGAGGACAGGTTTCATCAGTGTGATGCAGTCTGGCTGGCAGACCGCACTGTCAGGTTAGGCAAACCGCTTCAGCTTCATCTGAGTGACCTGCCTTATGGGAGTACAGACGCATTAAATGAAGGCCTCACATCTATGATATCGTGCATGAATCATAAGTTTTGAAGGTGTATTATGAATATTCCTGTTTAATGTGGTCTCCTCTCCTCTCAATCCATTACCAATCACAAAGGAGCAATATGTACTATTTCATTAAGCATACTGCATCTATATGTAATAACAAAAGTGAAGTGGATAGATCACATCTTCAGGGTTTGGTAAGGTTTTGTAATGAATTTATGCCTTTCGTAGCACAGAAGGCATTCTGTCCACGAAAAAAGGTCTGTTACATTTGGTGCCCCATACAGTTACGGGTTAAACTGCCCCCTCAATTTCACTGCCCCCTCAATCTCTATCTTATAATAGTTTGGAATTTGGATTGAAGTGGGTTCACAGGTGAAACACAAGGACTTCTATGCCCTGCATTAAATGTATCAGTGATTATCACTTGACATATTATGCCATGATATTATTTCCCATGAGACTACTGTTGTGTTGTGTTGTGTCCCTGCACAAGGTACCCCATTCATAATCCATGGGAAGGTTGCTATGGTGACAAGGACAAGCTTCCCAGCATGCGAGCCTACAAAGTGAGAGACATCACAGAGACAAACGACGTATACTGCTGTGCATACAAGATAACAGGTATGATCCTCCCCTGCATATCTCACTCATTCAACCCACTGTTCCTGCCTTGCCTTGGTGGAGGACTGAGCAGCCCACACACCACTCTCCTCTCCTCTTCCTCTTTGTTGTTTCAGGGAGGTTGTTCTACTCCATGTCCCTGGAGACGTTCACATTTGCCGAGGCAGAGCAGCAGTGCAGGAAGCTGGGTTCACACCTGGCCTCAATGGGGCAGCTGTACCTGACTTGGCAGGCTGGCATGGACGTGTGCAGCGCTGGCTGGCTGGCAGATCTCAGCGTCTACTACCCCATGAGCGTAGCCCGACCCCTCTGTGGTGGGGGCCTCGTCGGGGTCCGCACTGTGTACCATTCCCCAATCAGACAGGGTACCCCCTTCCAGACTCCTGCTAGGACACCATCTGCTACCAAGGCAAGCCAGCCATCTCCTCACATGGGAGTTTCCCTTCTGACAGAAGAGCACAGACTCTTGTCACAGGAGATCTGGGGATAGTGCATGTTTTCCAGGCCTGCAACACTTTATTAATGGTTTAATTATGCAGCCACACTTAGAGCAGATCAGGCTGACTTCTTGTTTCGGGGAAGTGACCAATTCATCTGATTCATCTCTTTATCCCTGTTTAAATGATCCCAGAACACCCTCTCAAACATACTGTTCCTGACTGCAGATGAGGAGGAGGTGGACTCAACCATGCCCACACTGATTCCAGATCAGGTGGCCCCCTTTACAGAGGGTATTGAGGTCTTCCTCATGAGTACTGCCACAGAGACCGAGCTGTGAGAGGAAGTGGTGGCACTTCAGCATGGGAGAGTTATCAGAATCTACAGCAGGCTGCCCCTGGCCCCACCCCCTGCCCGCCTGAGGACCTATCCCAACCGCCCAAGCGAGGAAGTCATCACCACAGTGACCCCCCTGCCCTATGCAGGAGAAGAGATCCTCCAAGAGAATGACACTGAGGCTGTGCTGCCCTCCACAGGTCAGTAGCCACACTGGGGTGCCTGTGTCAATCAGTGCAGGTGAATTTAACCTGTGAGGGGATATTAGCTTTGTTATTGATTGTTATCTGTTTGGTGGTGGTTTAGGTTTTGTAGCGCGGTCATAGGTTGTTTTCTTGACTTCCTCTGTCATGGCATGTCCCCAGCAGGTGTGGTGTTCCACTACTGTCCTGGCTCCAGCCATTATGGTCACACCTGGTTGAGGCCCAGCGGGCATGTCAGAGCGCAGATGCAGTCATTGCCAGTCCAGAGCAGCTGCGCTCAGCACAGCAAAGTGGCATGCCTCAGTGTGACCCCGGCTGGGTGCTGGACCAGTCCGTGAGGTGACACCACTGACAGACTGACCGTCAGCCCCAGTGCACTCAGCCAAAAATGCCACTCATTGGAGAATGAGGCGTCATGAACCCCATGATGAGTGAAACTGCCATGTGCTGTCAATTTCTGATTTGGCCGGACCAATCGAAATACTGTTCACCACAGCAAAGTCATATTAGCGGTTCAAATCAATGAGTCCTTAACAACATATCCACACATTCTGGCATTCCTGGAGCCTCACACTCATGAAAAAGCTCATTTATGTGTTGTGTAAACAAGTACTGGTGTGAGAACATTGGGATGGTGGCCAGCAGACGAGCCCTACAATGTATACTGCTATGCCCATGAGCTGAGGGGTAAGAGCACCCCCTGAAGGACCAATGAGGTGCTTCTGTATGTGAAGTCATGTCTCTCTGATTAACTGTGTTAGCATAGTGGTTAAGGAACTGGACTTGTAAGCAAAAGGTTGTTGGTTCAATTCCCTGCTGGAGCATTGCTGCTGTACCCTTGGGCAGGGTACTTAACCCCCAACTGCCTCAGTAAAATATCCAGCTGTATTTGTTAAAAAAAACTAACATATGTAAGTTGCTCTGGGTAAGAGTGTCTGCTAAATGCCAATAATGTAATGTAATTTTTGTGCTGGGCCAGGAAAATTATATCATGGGTCATAAGCTCCTCGTAGTCAAAAGCTAGAGGCAAACAGAATCTCCAGGATCATAGTCACTGCAAGAGTAGGCACACATTACAGTATAGGCACCTGAGCTACAGAGCAAGAGGGACACACACCCACACACATACATACATGCTCTAGTTTTAAATTAAAATCCATTATGTTTCTCACTGATGACTGGTGTCATACAGTTATGATGAATATTAAACACAGGACTGGGTTCACACAGGAAAACTAGGACAAACAGGACAACAGCAGCCACACTGGGCTATCCCTAGTTCCTATGTAGCAAGTGGTGAGTGAGCTGGCTTAGACTGCTGTGAGAAGCATTTGCCAAAACAGACTCAGATATTCTAGCTGGTAGCTAAAATAGAACTAGATACACATGTACAGAGCACCAATGGTTTGAGCTTATGAATGAATTGTAAAAATTAATTTAGTTAAGACAAATATGATATTCCAGTATGATGTTCTCAGTAATTCTATAGATTTATAAAAGTGGAGCTGTCTGTGTTTGTATCTCAGGGGAGGTGTTTCATGTGGGCTCCATTGATGGATCCACGTATGAGGAGACTGTCTCTCACTGCCGTGAGCAAAGTGCCACCCTGGCCTCCACAGGACAGCTATATGCTGCCTGGTAGAGGGGTTTCGAGAAGTGTCATGCTGGCTGGCTATCAGACTGCAGTGTCAGATACCGAATGCACAGCACTCTGCCCCAGTGCTCTGAGGGAAGGACCTCAACCTCACAGGCTACCCTGACCTCAGCATCCACTATGACGCCTACTGCTTCCAGGGTACAGGCAGCTCCTAGCTAGCATCCCCATTCTCCTGCAAAGCAAACCCCTGCTCTCTGTTTCAGCAACCAGTCACTGAGCTGTGTGCATTTGTTACAAATTAGTTTCTCATCAGGTCAGCTCATTGTTAAATTGTATCACAGAGACAATGTTGATTTGCTTTCTAAGTGTGCAGTATCTTGTCTTCAACAGAGGGCCCAGGAGATATTTTTGCTCCAAAATGGTCTCGTTCGTTTGTGCCACGTTTGTGCCGTAAAATTTTCGTTTGTGCTGCTATGGATTTGTAGATATAAACATTGCATTTTTGGGCAATGACGTCACCCAGCACCCCAAGCTTCTCTGAATTGCTCCAAAATGGTCTCACTCGTTTGTGCTATGTTTGTGCCGGTTTGTGCCGTAAAAATTTTCGCTTGTGCTGCTATGGTTTTTTAGATATAACAAATTATATTGTATGTGCTGTGACGTCACCCAGCACCCCAAGCTTCTCCGAATTGCTCCAAAATGGTCTCATTCATTTGTGCTACGTTTGTGCCGGTTTGTGCTGTAAAAATTTTCGTTTGCGCTGCTATGATTTTTTAGATACAAACATTATATTTTTAGGCGATGACGTCACCCAGCACCCCAACCTTCTCTGAATTGCTCCTAAATGGTCTCGTTAGTTTCTGCTACATTTGTGCTGGTTTGTGCCATGATAATTTTCGTTTGTGCGGTCATGCTTTGGATAAACACTGTACTTCATGGCAAAAATTCTGTGACAACTTCCAGAACGCTGCCTTCTCCATAACGAAGAAAGTGGCTTCTACTGTGCAACGTTTTGCTGGTTGGTGCCCTGAAAAAACTTACATTACATTATTTCCTGATAGGCCTACACAGAGCGCTTCAATGCCAAGAGCAACTTCACGCAGGTCATTTTTGCATATCATGGGCATATAATCTATATGACATCTTACTCTAAGGAATTGTCGTGTGATCCCCAGGATATATCTCTGTCGACAGGCCTCATCAAATCTCATTTATTCCAGACATATCCATATATATATATATATATATATAAATATAAATTTAAATTAATAAATGTAAACATCTGATATTCTAATAGCTTGATAGCAATTGAGGCAACCGTACTTAAGTAGGCTACTTGAGTCGACAGTTATTAGTCATAGTCATAGCCATATTAGCTGCTCTTAGTAGTGATTTTATTCTGACACTTCTGAAGAGATTAATTATTCTTTCATTAATCATGTTAACTGTATGGAAAGTGTTTTGTGTAAAAAGAAATGATCCTGTTCCTATTTCCATCTGTCCACAGCTTCCCCTTTCATTGCCCTGTCTACGGCTGTGGACCCGCCCGGATCTGTGGAACCACACAGCTCTCGATCTGGACCAGTGACAGAGTACATCTCTGGGAGTGGCAGTATGGATCATGGGTCAGATGTTGCTGTGACCCTGATGGGGAAGGGGATGACCCTCTCTGGCAGAGGCTTGGTGTCTGGGACACTGCAGGAGGCCAAAGAGCAAGGCACAGGGGACATCACCTTCCCCATGGGGAGGGGGTCAGATAACCTGTTAACATCAGGCTCCAACTCTATCGAAGGTGGGCTCCCCTCTGGCTCTAGCAAAGGATTCTTGGGTTGCAAGGGTGGTGGGGACTCTGTGATCACTTTGTTGATGAAGGGTGGAGGGCCCTCCTCACAGAGTCCGTTAAGGTTGGAACCAGTACAAGGACCTCTGGAGATCAGCGGTTCTGGAGACGTCACAGGATTCAGGATTAGTGGATCTGGGATAGACAGTGGTTCTGGACCCCCAGGTCTGTCGTTTGTGGATTCCAGCTTTGTGGACTTGCCAGGAAAACCCAGAATAGATCAGGAGGCATCTGGAATTCTGCCATCAGGATCCAGCAATGGAAGCAGATTCCATTCCAGATCTGGTCTCCCATTGGGCAGTGGTGACGCCTCTCTTTAGCTCTCTTACCATGGAGTGACTATGCTAATGCATCCACAGTCACACAGAACAAATGACTAATCATCACTGTTTGAACCTTTGTGCACTTCACATGAAATTTATAAGTTTCTAGAAAATTTCTAACTTCAAACAAAAAATTGTGATAAGGATCTCACGTCTCTTTCATACAGACTAAAGCATTTCTTGTAACCAATCTTTGTGCAAAACCCAATCGATAGTAAAGAACCTTGTTCTCTCTGAGCTGTCACCACAGGTATAGATTTAGGGAGGGATGGAGGAATATGTCCTGTCCAGTGTCAGAAGGATGTAATTAAGTAACTACATTACAATGCAGCATTCACGTTAGGGCTGGGTGGTATAGCTGTCGCGACATATCAAATAGCTATTTTTAGTGCAATAACAGCTATCCCCAGGATGCAGTGTTAGGTTTCTTCCCGTATTGTTTTCCCTTTAGTCATACCTGGTGCGGGAGCACACCTCCAAAGTTCAGCGAAATGCTTCCGGGGCAGAAAAATGTCACTTGTATCTATATGTTGGTTAACTTACCTATTAGCTTTAAAAACACATAGCATATGTTTTCACTCTTTATCTTTGTAGCCATGTGTTTCTATCTACCACATGGAAGCAGTATAGTGCTGTTGCTCTGATATCAACATTAAATAGATACGAGTGGCGTTTTTTTCTCCTGGAAGCATTTCACATGGCCTCGGAAAACTGGAGGTGTGCTCCCGCATCAGGTTTGACTAAAGCAGTGTTTCTCAACCTTCTCCTGGAGGGCCCTCTCCCCTGCATGTTTTAGATCTCTGCCTGCTCCAACACAGCTGATTCAAATGATCAGTTTGTTATTAAGCAGCTTCAGGAGTTCATAACGAGTTGATCATTTGAATCAGCTGTGTTGGAGCAGGGAGAGATCTAAAACATGCAGGGCAGGGGGCCCTCCAGGAGAGGGTTCAGAAACACTGGACTGAAGCCAAAATAATGCGGGAAGAAACCTAACGCTGCATGCCGGGGATAGCTGTTACAGCGCTAAAATAGCTATTCAATATACTGTCATGGCTAGCTAGTTTTTCTGCCATTCCCATAAAATTTTTACAAGAATCAGATTTAAATGTGAAAAAATTATTCTTTGCAATTGAAATACATAAACGTGGTTTGCAATAAGCAAAAAATATACGAAGTACCTAATCTATAACTGCGGCTCTGTCTATACTGTAGGTGACAGGGGTTACGTGCTGCAAAGTGTTCAATTCTGTACCTCAAAGAAAACGCAGACATCAGCTCTTGCCACAGTTCACAGTTCCTAAACATTAGTTTAGGAAAACAAACTAAGATACAAAAGTAAACGAGCATATTGTTATTATCTGGGACTACATATACCCCAGCAAAATAGGCCTAAATAAGATAAAGGTAGGTGAAAATTAGCAAACATTAGTGCTATTCTCTTTTACATGTAGTTACATTCTGAAAACCTAACTGATAACACTGCTGGTATACCCACAGACACCAAGGAAGGTTGAATACAACCGCATACAAGCATTCGGTCAGTAATGATGTGTACTGTCAGTACACAAAATGGATGTGGATGAGTTGGACAGAACAGGTGGCATGACAGAGCAGATACTGTATGCAAGCTGACACTGGTCTGCTGGTTCCTCCACAATATGGCTATGAAAGAAGCCATTTGGTCACCACTAGATGGACAGCAACAAGAGGACCCTATGTCCGAATCGGGGCTACGATTCTGACCTTCACAGAGTTGATGGTATGGTACACATTACATGTAGCCGTGCACCTTCTACCCCCAGGTTACATCTGTAAAGTCTATTCCCACATGTGTCGGTTACAAATTATATGTCTAGAAAAGACAACATAAGGACAAACCTTTTGATCTAAAAATTTGATTTATATAATGGAGTCCTGTCAAAATCGTCCTTTATTTTAACCAATGATTTACCGATGTTCTGGATATTCCACTGCTCACACAACAATTTTTTTCATCCACCTTTGTCTGTCAGGACTGTCTACATCTCTGAATCAGAGAAAAATATCTTTTTTCTCTTTTGGCAGCATTGGCTTGACCTGCGACTCACAATGCCCTTATATGGGATTTTCAGGCGTTTACTTATGCTTATTACAGATAACATGCACAAGCATCTAATTTAAGAACAGTTGGGGTTCATCATCATGCGAACAAGGGTAAGAAAGAAATTGGGTGTTTCCGCAATGTTCATGCATTTGAAGTGAGTTTTTCGTACAGAACTTTGCCGAGAACAAAATACAAAATGTTTGTATCTTTAATACAAACATTTTGATGAATGAGCCCCCCTTTCTATTCTAATTCAATTCAATCCTGTCTCCCTCTCTCCATTTCTGTGCATACTAATGGTTCCTTCCGCATTCCAGAAAACGCACAGGACTACCAGTGGATTGGACTCAATGATAAGATGGTAGAGAATGACTTCCGATGGACAGATGGATCCACAGATGTACCATTCAACTACCACCTGCCGTTCACCTGCAAGACCAGCCCAGGTGAGGACAGTGGCCTGCTGCTTTGAGCCAGGATTCATATAGGGCTCTCCTAGCCATTGGGTTCAGTCAGTGACCTCTCCAATGGTGGAAGTTGTTCCCCGCTTAGTGTCACCATTTCATTCTGTTTGAGTGCACCAACAGATAGGAGTCATTGCCATGGTATCTTTCTGCCCTCCGCAAGCCACCTGCGGCCTGCCCCTAGAAGTGGAGAATGCTAGGACTCTTGGAAACAGGAGAGATCGCTATGCAGCTAACTCTGTGATCCAGTACCAGTGTAACCCTGGGTTCACACAGCACCACCTGCCTGTGGTGCAATGCATGCAGGCAGGCTGTGGGAGAGGCCACGGGTGGAGTGTGTAGGCCATGAGTGCATTCAGCTCCTTAACACGTAACGCATTCTCATAGACCAAAATACACACTCACACACACATCACCAAATACACACATACACTTTCACACAGTAAATACAAAAACACACTCTCACACACCAAATACACATTCACACTCATACACATAATCACACACACTCCTTCACAGACACGCTCACACAGACTAAATATACAACTCATATACAGATGCTCCTCAACTTACGATGGGGTTACGTCCCGATAAACCCATCGTAAATTGAAAATATCATAAGTCGAAAATGCATCTAATCCACTAAACAGCGTAGCTTAGCCTAGCCTACCTTAAACGTGTTCAGAACACTTACATTAGTCTAGAGTTGGGCAAAATCATCTAACACAAAGCCTATTTTACAATAAAGTGTTGAATATCTCATGTAATTTTGTAGACGTGATGGGATGCGAAAACACAAAACACAATATCCAAAAAATGCTAACAGCACAGTACACTGTAGAGTATTGATTGTTGCCTTGCTGCCGCTGCCCAGCATCACGAGAGAGTATTGTACTGCATATCACTAGCCCGGGAAAAGATCAAAATTCAAAATTTGAAGTACGGTTTCTACTGAATGTGTATCGCTTTCGCATCATTGTAAAGTTGGGGACCGTCTGTACACACTCTCTCACACACACTCCAAATGACATTAATCCCTTTATAAGAATATGAGAAAAGGCAAGTAAGAGCACAGGGCTGCCACAACAGTCTTGTCAGACTGGTTCAGCTTCATTCACTGTGTCTAACCGATTAGCTTAGTTTAAACCATTGCATCTAATTGGTCCAGCTTCATTCAGTGCACTTCACCTATCAGCTAACTCTCAATCACTGCATCTCTCTGATTGGTTCAGCTTCACTCACTCCCTCACTGTATCCTTCTCTCCAGCTGACAACAGCCATGGTCCCCACAGAAGATCAGCCCAGAAATGGCCAGGGATAAGACTGCTTTAAACAGAAAAGGAGGGAGGAGAAAATTTGAAGGGGTTCAAAGAGCATTTACACAAAGTCTTTTCCTGGAAAAGGGGGATCTCATAGCAAGCAAATACAGTCCAATGGCGCAAATACAGTCCAAACTCCAAGCAGGCTGAGATTAAAGGTTGTTCATCTGCCCACTGTATTCATTTCCGAGCACGCTCTACACTGTCTTTAGCGGGATGAAATGAGTCAAGATTTTTTTTTGTGAGTTCTATGTGCCAGACACAGTGAACTATTTGAACAAATACATTACTTATATTACTATTTAGTGGGGTTTGCTTTAATGGCAGAAGGCTTATACTAGACTTATGGTAGAGGACTTGTGTGCTGCTTGAAAGGTGGGAAAGGATGTTGATGAGATGTCAGCACATTAACATCCTTCAAACCTACTGGACCTCCTCAGTCAGCCTTTATTGGAAATCTCTGGGTATTTTCTCCCTTTGACAACAGCTTCTCCCATCCAATCCTAGCAGCAACCAGCCATTCAGCAAGAAGAAGTCAGCCCATGTGAAAATATACCAAGCAGGTAGAGACTGTATGATTTAAGACCACATGGTTATGTCTTAAGACCAAACAATTATACATTAAGACTACAGTTATATTTTAAGACTACAGGGTTCTGTGTCAGGGTGTGGGAAGGTCACCTGATTGGTGAATGAAGAACCATGATATTGGTGTCACATCAGCATGATGTCACCCAGAGATTCCAGAACCCCACTACAAAGTTTACTAGGAAACAGACTTTCTGTCTCACTCTTGCTCTATCTCCCCAGGTGTCTCCAGGTGTTTTGTGGCACAGTAGGATTGTTCATTCTAACTCATTGCCTCAGGGGGCTATAATTAGATACCAAAGCTGTGAGTAAACCTCTGCTCTTGACAATAGATTGTGAGACAGGACATGACAGGTGCCAAACACCTACATAATGCCATGTGGCACACTCTTTCACTACAAATTGCTCCTGCTACAGGTGTCACAGCATGTCACTTCTTATACATTCCATTGTCTCTGGATCAGACAGATAACTCTCTCTCTCTGTATGGCAGAGATTCATAGCATGGAACATGTACATGAAAGGTTGTCATGATTATTACACTTCAATGCTGTGTTTACAAAGATAGACTATTTATTTATTTTGCAAAAAATAGGGCTTCTTTCTACACACTATTTTTCATACAAAATGGAAGCCCAGAGCGTGTTCAGGAATAGATAATTAATATTAAAAGACAGAACAGGCAAAGACAAAACAGTTATTTTTATCATTTAGTCCAAGAGAGCCACAGATCATATTATGTACAAGGTATATAATAATACTTATAATATTAATATGTCAGTTACAGACGTTTGAAGCATAAAAGGTTTGTCGCCCCTCCAATAAAATGTAAGTCCATTTACAAACTAATGATAAACTTCTACAGTACTGTGTGGTTACTTCCTGTGATAACTTCTTGGTACTCTTGCTGTCTCATATTTCCTGTCCACTCAGCATGTGTGTTTGTGTGTGTGTGTGTGTGTGTGTGTGTGTGCACGCGCATGTTTGTGCCTGCGCCTGCATGTGTACATGTGTGTTTGTATGGGTGTGTTTAACAGCAGTTCACCCTGTGTGTCAGCGATGCTGTCATGAAGACCGAGAGTGAATGCTTAATCCAATTACTTGAACTGTATTCTGATTGACAGACCAAGGGAGGGTGACCCCACCCTTCAGTAGCAGTGGTGGGGTTCAGTGTGAGATGTAGCAGTACACTCCGTGCCTGTGATGGTAGTAGGGGAACCCAAAGCTGCGCACTCCGGGTTCTGGGGGGCCG
Organism: Megalops cyprinoides; assembly: GCF_013368585.1. Lineage (NCBI taxonomy): Eukaryota > Metazoa > Chordata > Actinopteri > Elopiformes > Megalopidae > Megalops > Megalops cyprinoides. The sequence continues at coordinate 37,487,755 of NC_050590.1, read as the reverse complement.
CAGTTGGGGCGGGGATGGGCAATGGGGTAGCGTACACTCCCATCCGCCAGCCAGCCTGCATCACAGCGATCTAGTCCCATAAACCTCCAGGCTGCATACAGCTGGCCCACCTTGGCGATCTTGGCCCCGTCCCCCTCGCATATTTGCGTGGCTTCTGTGAAATTAAGCCCATGTGGCTGCTGCAGGAAATAAACATGTCCTGGGGGAACACAGAGGACATAGAACAAGTCAGCACGCTGCACAAAACATGGAAGCATCTAATACCCATAAATCACCGCATCAGAGATATCAAAACACTTTTGGCTGGTCCTCACCTTTCAGGGAGGAGGAGAAGCAGAAGGCATCGTAGTGGTGCGCGTGGCGGTGGCGTGCGCCATAGTTCCGGATGCCAGGAGCCATGTCTGCACCCCCGCAGGCCTTGCGGGGCATGGTGATGGGGTACTGCACTGTTCCATCTGCCAGCCACCCAGCGTTGCACCAGTCCAGCCCCTCCTCCCACGCTGAGAAAAGTTGATCGAAAGTGGCCAGAGCAGAGTCCTGCTCCTCGCATGCCTTCTGTGCCATTCCAAAGTTCAGATGATAACGCCCCCCAGAGGGCTGGTAGGGGAACACCACTCCTGAAGGGGGGAGAGGAGAAAGCAGGCCTCTTATTTCACAGGGGAGACACTAAAGGACCACGAGCAGTGAGCAGCAAAAAAGCAAGAAGCCCTTACCTCGCAGCGCCAGGTCGATGGTGATGCTCTCATCCTCCAGGCCATCGATGACCTTGCAGCGGTAGCGGCCCGTGTCATTCAGCTGCAGCTTGGCGATGACAAGGGACACCTCCCCTGGCATACTGCGGCGCAGGCGAACACGCCCCTTGAAGTCCCCAAAGCTGCGGTGCAGCTGGCCCAGAGCCACCAGCACATCTGTCTCATGGCCCCTGTCAGCTGGCAGCCAAGACCATTTCACCCTTGTCCGGCGGGGGATGCTGAGCTCGGGTTCATAGCGGTAATGGCAGGGCAGCGTGGCACTGCTCCCCCGCACAGCGAACACTGGACCTTCTGTTGTCTCCACATGGAGCCGCACTCCATTAAAGTAAACTGCAGCATGGACAAAGCACAGACAAAGCAAACAGAAAACCAATCAGGAGATGGGCTGACTCTTAGAGAGTTAGATTACTTATGGAGGCTACAAAATTACTATGCAATACATCTCCTGTTTGAAAAGTAAGGGGATGTTAATCTGTGAGCTTTGTACTAGCATACTCTCTTTTTCGCCGTTGCCGTTGCCATTGTCTTGGTAAAAGAAGCCGTTGGAGTAGCCCACAGCAGCTGCGAGGAAGCTGAGCAGCTGCAGTTGCAGCACTGTGACCAGCAGGGGGAGAGCATTCATCATCTCCCTTGTCATGCACTGAAACTTCACGGCGCAGTCCGTCTCTAGCAGTGAAGCTCTGCGTGGAATGCACGGAAATGTAGCATTACGTTGATTATGTAAAGTACTCACAGTATGTTCCTTTCAACAGTTGGTATATGAACATGTGGTATGAGGATGCCACTAATGGTTGTGCAGCAGAAGACAGTGAATCACCATTGATTGAATCGGACCTCACTCACTCCCTTATTACACTTTCTTATTATTGTAAGAGAACTGCTTGAAAAATCACTATGCTTTCCATACTTCCAAAGACATCCTCTGAATACAGTTAATATTTTATGTAATAAGATCAGTTGTAGACACAAGGAGTATATATATGAAGAAAGAAACAGACTGTCGAGGAAATGACTAATAAGATGTACAAGGAATAAACGTCACCTTTTAAAATGGAAAATACAATGCATTGCCACATGCACTGCAGGTGATCCCGAAAATGAATGACTTCTATATTACTGCATTGCAACAAACAACAATAGTGCAAATAAGTGTGAGGTGTAAGGCTGCTACTCAAATGCTTACCGACTTGGTAAGCTTATGATCAAATCACTTCTTAGAGAAGGCACTTTGTAGCCTTAGACTGAAGACCTGCACTTAACACGTAACCCTCTCCCAGTGAACTCCAATTCACCTGATATTCATTCCTCTATGCAAAACGACTGTGTTTGAACAGTGAGAGTGGCAAGTGAACAGGAGAAGTCAAGAGAAACTGTGAACCAAGTGCCATTGTTGAAAAGTTGGTGTAAATGAGGAATATGTGATGATTATATTCCTCTAAAAATGATTTAGTGCATCTTTAATTTACAGTTATATTCTGAAGATAGGGGTGAGGTTTTTAGGCTATTTGTAACAAATCCTTTTTGTTTACACAAATAAAGAATTGACTCTCATGATACTGTTTGATAATCATCTTACTGGAATAAAGTTTCAGAAGAGTTCACATAGCGCCTATTAAGAATTTTACCTGTACTGTTATCCAGCGAGTTGTGGGGCTGGCAGTTATCTAAAGCCCTCTGACTTAATGTTCAGTATTTGCCAGTCATTGATAGACCAACATTTGTTTTGTAAATGTAAATGTAAAAGTAAATGTTTTCAAATAGTGGTGTTTCTTTCGAAATGCTATTTGTCATCTACGTAAAAAGTCCTTTCAATATTTTATCACTGCCTCCTATATATTACAGCTGTTTAGTTATGTTAAGCCAATGATTTATGCAGCCTTGCATCAACCTAGCGAGCAATAATTTGTTAATAATTATGTTTAAAAATACCAGGGCTACATGGTTGGCTTTTGTTGCCTTGAAAAGATCAATGCAAAAGAGTAGAAACGCAACACAGTGCTTGACTCAATATCTCTCTGCCGCTAGGAGGTGCAATTACACCTAAAGGAGAGAGCAGCCTGTCTTCTGAAAGGACTTTGAACAATTGTCTTCTACCGATTACAAATTATACTAGTTCATCTGTGTGAATTAATATTAGTTAAATGTTTGATGACGGGTTTGAATACATAGTTTGTTTTCAGATTTTAATTTATTAGTCAAGTCGCTCGCTGTGAGGACTGTCTGTTCGTTTGTTTTAATGACCATTTGTGTCACATCCTTTTGTTACACGCCAGTCATTCTTGGTTAATCAACTCACAAATCGTTTATGAAATTAAAATATTTCAAAGTATTAACAAATCAGAATGCATCTTTCTGCGTCACTCGATTGCCAATTTTTAACTTAGGTTAAAGGAAACGTGTTTACATAATCATTCAAATGTTACCAATAAGTGCATTAATGTAACGTAAAATTCTACGCATTAATGATTACGTTCATTTGTATGATATTGGTGCGAGAAGACCTACTCATTGAAGTGTAATTTGGGATCTGATTACTCACAGATTTAGTAATGCGTGTCCGTCCAATGGACTGGGTGACGACTGAATTAGTTGTTTCTATTCCTGTTTCACCTTCCTCGCGCGAAAGTACGTTGTAGTAAATACAATTTATCGCACGCATTTGAATTAATCTCTGGAGGAAATGAAACGTGCAGCCGTGACGTCACCAAAGCAAGGCACCCCTCTACGAATTTGGTGACCGCCTGCTGTTAAAGCAACAGGACAACTTTTCCAAGAAGCAGTGCAGAGTTTACAGCCAACTTGAATATAATCCGGTTTAAATCTGAATCTAAATGGAATGCCTACCTCTGTGAAAAGAATTGGGAATTAACAACACCGTTTCATAATATGTTGTTGAAAAAAGGTGTTTGCAGTTGCACAAGAACAAAAGATGACCGGATTTAATCTGAACAATGAATACAAGGTGAGTAACATACTTTTATGTATCCATTTGTCCGTTCTCTAAGCCCAAATATACAGCATTCAAGACATGTGTAAACACAAGAAAATATTGTGTTGACCCCACGCAGCTCCTCTGGGGCCAAGAGGGGTTCAGGTTACTCTTTACACCCTCCCCATCGGGCTTGTTAAATACCCATTATGTCCACTTGAAAAATGACTAGTTTACTGCACTGACCTAAAGTGACACCATACACAGTAAGTCATATGAACAACTTCAGGCAAATTGTAATTATAGAACCTGTGATGGAAAAAGGAGATGAAATTCCATTGATCCCAGATGACTTCTGAAATGTGTTGATTTCCTATAGTTAATAGCTAAGCAAAATATTGTCATCGCTGCAGAAATGTTTCCTCTGTGAGTCATATGTCCCTGAACTGGGACTATCATTAGTATCCCCCTCATACACCTTGCCCTACATTCACCCCAGCAGTGTCATGAGCCAGGGAACACACATTCAGAGGATTCCCGCTTCCTACAAACATCAAGGTCTTTCCTCCCCATAGCCGTTATTTCAGCATGGGGATGGTTCTAGTAACACATCAGAAACTGTGATAAACGAATACATTGTCGCGGGAGGAAAAAGCTGCCAGGCGGCCTTTAATGCTAGCAGGAAACCCCATGATATACCTCTGCGCTCTGCGTGTCTAGGGCCGAGGGGGGGGGGGGGGGGGGGATATAGACTCGTGCATCCTTCTAAACCACAGCTGTGTCATGACATCACTCCCACTTTCTCTGTCTCTTTCTCTCGCTCTTTTTTCTCTCCTCTGAGAAACACACGCCCTTCTTCCAGATGCAACTGAAGCATGCCTGTCAGTGCTCTCAGATGAACCACGCTCAGATGAAAGCATTTGCCAGAGGTCACAAATACCAAGACAGTGTTGACCATGGGAGATCAGGAGGAGGCTATAATTTGTACAATAAACCTTGGCTCGGAGGGGCGCTCAGTGCTCAGCACGTCTGAATACAGTGCTGCGCATGAATGGAGCAGAATGAAATGCAGTTTAACCCACATTGACAATCCCACTGTGACAGGGCTTTTTTTTACAATAGAGCGGCAGTGCGTGGCTGGAGAAAGACTAGGGATAGTTTATGGACCTGGCATTTGATTCCGCCCATGGAATACTAAGACTCTTGGCTGCCATATAATTGTAAAGGACAAATAGCAAACTCAAAACCAGTTGTTTAAAGATGTGATCACACAGTCCAGGTCTGCACATTGAAAACGCAGTCTTCCATTTGAAATGGCCATTCGCCCCTTTCAAAAAATTAGAAGGTCTGTTCCCTTTCATTGAGTTACCTGGTCATTTCTCCCTCTTAATCTGGTCAAACATAGCCATGATACTGCAACAGCAAGACTAATCACGAATAGAGGCGTAGTGCGCTTTGGTATAAAATAGGCCTAATATACACTCAGTGACCACTTTATTAGGTACACCTATTCATTGATGCAAATATCTAATCAGCCAATCATCTGGCAGCAACTCAGTGCTGAGTGACTATATCACAAAGACATAGTCAAGAGGTTAACTTGCTGCTCAGACCAAACACCAGAATGGGTAGGAAATGTGATTTAATTGACTTTGACCATGGGGTGATTGTTGGTGCCAGACAGGGTGGTTTGAGTATTGCAGAAACTGCTGATCTCCTGGGATTTTCATGCACAACAGTCTCTAGAGTGTATAGAGAATGGTGTAAATAACAGAAAACATCCAGTGAGCAGCAGTTCTGTGGGCAAAAACACCTTGTTAATGACAGAGGTCAAAGGAGAATGGCCAGACTGGTCCAAGCTGACAGGAAGGTGACAGTAACTGTCGGGGCTCAGGCAGGGACTCAGGCGCGGACCACGGGAGCGTCGGGTTCCGTGCGTCTTTAATGGAATCGTCAGGCAAATCGCTAATCCGAAAACAAGCAGGGTCGAAAACCGGGAGACAGTCCGTGGACAAAGCGAGGATCGGGAAATCGGAGCAGGCAAGGTCGGGGAACCGGACAGGCAGGCAATCAAGCGAACGAGGCAAGGAGGCAGGCAAAAACGAGGTCAGGGTACAAGCAGGGTCGAAAAACGGGAAACAGGCAGACAGAAGCATAAAGCAAACGCGGGGGCGAAACAGGCGAAAAACACTGTGACGAACTAGCAACAGGACAGGGAAAAGCAGGGAACATATAGGGCAGGGCAGACGAGGGGATGGAAAGCAGGTGTGCAGGCAATCAGGCGGGCGGAGACCGGGCGGGGAGCGGGGCAGGAAAAACACAAGGAAAACAAAAGCACGACAGCTAAGGAGGCGGAGCACTGACAGTAACCTAAATAACCACACGTTACAACAGTGCTATGCAGCATTTCTGAACATACAACACGTCAAACATTGAGGTGAGTGGGCTAGGGGCAGGCGAAAGCCCCTCCAGGTACCACTCCTGTCAGTTAAGAACAGGAAACTGAGGCTACAGTGGGCACAGGCTCATCAAAACTGGACGGTAGATGATTGGAAAAACATTTCCTGGTCTGTCAAATCTCGATTTCTGTTGTGACATGCAGATGGTAGGGTCAGAATTTGGCGTAAACAATATGAATCCATGGATCCATCTGCCTTGTGTCAACGGTTCAGCCTGGAGGTGGTGGTTTAATGGTGTGGGCAACATTTTCTTGGCACACATTATGCACCTTAATACTAATTGAGCATTGTTTAAATGCCACAGCCTACCTGAGTATTGCTGCTGCCCATGTGCATCTCTTAGACCACCGTCTATCCATCTTCTAATGGTTACTTCCAGCAGGATAATGCGCCATGCCACAAAGCACATGTCATCTCAAACTGGTTCCAGGAACATGACAATGAGTTCAGTGTAGTCCAATGGCCTACACAGTCACCAGATCTCAATCCAATAGAACACCTTTGGGATGTTGTGGAACGTGACATTCGCAGCATGAATGTACAGCTGACAAATCTGTAGCAACTGCGTGATGCTATCATGTCAGCATGGAGCAGAATCTCTAAGGAATGTTTCCAGCACCTTGTTGAATCCATGCCACGAAGAATTCAGGCCATTCTGGGGGCAAAGGGGTGTCCTATCCAGTATTAGAGAGGTGTACCTAATAAAGTGGTCACTGAGTGTATATATACATATATGCATTATATTCAAAGGGGACACAGGGGCTTCCCTCTCTGTTTTCTAATTTGAGGGTTGCTTTTAACTTGATCAAAAATTATTGTGTTGCAAGTTTATCAAAACCTGTGTTCGCACAGGCTCAATTAATGCTACTGTATGGATGCACAGAGTAATTAATCGTAAGTGTAACAGGGAATCAATGTTAATTTTGATAGGAGCTTCTCCGACCGCACTGTTTGTTCAGTGCACGCGCATGATGTAGAGTTAAACAGAAGACAGTGGGGTACGTGATGAATAGTGGTAACCTGACTGTAGAGTTTAATCACAACCCAGTGGTTTAAAATAGAAGATATTTTCTGTGTTAGCACATACTTGATCTGAAATAACTTGTTTTCCAGGGGAGAATCCTTCCTGGCAGAGCCACCCTGGTGCCTGATTCTTCTGCCGATTCTGCAGTCCCGTTCTTCCTGCGGGTCTTCAGGGTGATACGCAATGTACCGCCTCCCATCCCCTTGGCCTGATAATACACCCTTTAAGGACAGGTCATGTACCCTCAGGTTATGACCTGTTTAGTCCTAGAAGCAAAACTGTCTTTATGCAAGTTTTGCTGAGCTCACCTTTCAAATCAGCGTGTTCTGTGGTGTTGGGCGGGCAAAAGATAGGAGGCCCATTGCTCCTCAATATTGTCAACCGCAACTACAAATTGGCATGAGGTTATCTTGCCATTTTACATTTGTACAAAAGCACATTGTTGTTGGGACAGATTTACAGGGCACCTTCCACTTAACACAAGGTTGCTATATTGCACTTGACATTGAAACCCAAAAAACCAAAACCTGGAAAAACAATCACATTTTCAGAGATCACCCACCTTTAATGACCCTTTAATTCCATGTAATCAATGCCTTTATTTACTATTTCAGTTAAAAACACCAAACATAATGGATTTTGCTTCAGAAACAAGACAAAGTCAACATTTTCTATGTATTGCTATTATTATCCAATTATGTAGTGTAAAAAAAAACATCAATTTATTTTTTGATAAATCATAAAAAACTCTGGTCAAATGGGGAAGGGTGACCGAACAAGTCTGCTACTGAGCTGATGTCAACAGAAAACCTTTGTGTTTAATGACAACTATCAAAGCAAGACATTCAAAACCCTGCACAGCCAGAGCCAGAATCATTATAGGGAAAACAAAGTCAGTGTTGAAACCACTGCAGAGTCAGTGCCAAAACACTACTGATTTCTGTTAACCATGCTTCGTTAGAAAACATCAAAATAACAATTTTGATGATAGCCTGTACAACACATATTTTACAGTGTTTCACAATATTAATCATTACCCTTACATCTATAGTTACATGGGCCTTAGTGCAACACAGCTCAATTCTAGCTCTATTTAGTCAGCAGTTTATTGCACATCCCCTGATTTCACAATCTGGTGAAGGTCTTTGTCGTTTAACTATATATGAAATCTATGTGGTCTTGTGAGAGCTTCAGTGCCACTAAAGAAAACCTTTTCAGTTCAATCTATTTTCCATTTCATTTGTCCAACCTCAGCTGTTGGTTCTCTGTACACTTCACATCCATTTAGTGCAAACAGGGGAGAGTACGTATGTGATGGATATTGCACACTCCTGTTGCAGGTTAAGTCAAACATTTTGTATCTAGCTGTTGGCAGCATTCCTTGGCACTGGCAAAGGAATGAATGGGTATTTTAAGAAATATAAAAGGCCCAAAATATCCTGCTTCTAACAAGAAAATATTCCAAATAGCAAATAAGCCTATAGGGGTCAGTGATTCAATTGACTGGAGGACAATTAAACTGCTAAACACCACTTGGATAAACATTTCTTAGAAACAGATTTATGTTTTCTATTAAAATTATTCATGACAGTAAATTTAAACTAATCACTAGCACTCTGATGCTCATTTTATAAATTCTCCTTCAACTAGCTTTCAGAGCAAATGTGACCCACAAACTGTACATATATTCTTCTTGCTTTTCCCCCCTTATGCAGTCTTGTTTTTGGAATCACTGGCTTTATGTTGTAATAAGCTCGTCACCACATCTCAACCTCTGCACCTCTGAGCAACTCTCAGTAGCCTGGGAAATCGCAGGGTGGCTGAGAACAGTGAAACCAGCAACCCCCGCCAACAATACCCACTCCCATCCCAGGCGGAATAAGGGTAATGACACAGCTGGGGTGGAACCCAGGCCACAGAGCTTGTGCTCAAAATTTTACCTATTCATGATACTGGTGCCACCAAAGAAATTGAAACGAGGTAAAACCTTGTGAAAAAAGGAACCACAAAAATATTTAAAAAATAAAACAAAATAAGCAAAACAATTCTATGATGTTATTCTGACAGGAGAGATATTAAATTGTCTACACTTTGGTAAACTTGCAATTCTAGCAAGAGTCTCTTCCCTGTAAAGTGCTAACTGTTGCCAAGGATAAATAAATGTCAGAACCTGAGTAGAACCAGATGTCCTTTTTAAAATTCCATCAAGTTTGAATAATTTCCCTCTTGTATTATGATACACAAAATCATTTTCACAACTCCTTCAAATAAAGTATGTAAGATGGTATCTGCATTAAGCTAAGAATTTCTAAGTTAATACCACCAAAAGAGAGAAAAAAATCTCCATAAACTACGCTGCAAAATCACAGAAACATAAGGGATGGACTTTTAAGAAGGCTACATCACTCACCACTCACCACAATCAGGGAGCAACTATGGTGACAATATTCACAGCATGCTTAATTCTTGGAACAGGATTACAGATTTAAAATATGGATCTGATGTGTGAAAGAGGATGAGTTTCAGGCCATGCAATGCAAGGTTTCAGCCAACACAATTCTGACAGTCTGCTGCTTCCCCCTGTGGTTGTGGACGTGGCAGTGCAGGCAAGGCAGGTGGGTGGGGCTCAGACAGAAGGGCATGGCTATGCATGACCATGGGGAAGACTTCAAGAGAGAGCGGGGCTGCATGAGGGGGTGGGGCTCTAGTCCTCACAGCCAAGGAGCTCCAAACGCAGCGTTATGCGCTCGTGCCACTCCCACGGGATCACACGCACAAAACGGGCGTAGAAGGGCGGCTCAAACACATTCCTTTTGTGCACATTGTTGTCACTGTTGCCTTCAAAAACCTGGAAATAAAAACAAATAAAAGTCAAAAATATACTGGCAATCAACAGTAAGGACCAGGTGAATAAAGCAAATATATCAGGAAGCAAGGCATGCCGATTTAAAGCTTTCAATTTAACAGGTTATTTTCACATACCCATCTGGTCCTGACCATCACTCAGCAAGAAGGTAAATGATGGGGGGTTAGCACATCACAGGAAAACCCTCCCAGGATGCCAGTCACTCTGAGTAGGGTTCTACACTGACCTTGTCTGTCCTTGTGTTCTCATCCTTCACCACACTCCAGGACTGTCCATCATCACTGTACGTCACCTTGTAGGCAGACACAAACTGCACCACTCCAAAGTCTTTGGCTCCCTGGGTGATGATGCCTGTCACACGCTTTGGGGTCTCCAAGTCCACCTGTCATATGAGGGCAAGGAGAGGTGGGGCAGGGCAATGCAGGGTGTGAAAAAGCAGAAATGATTTTAAGAAAGACTGAAAGCAAAGGTATTCTTACTATATGCAGGCATGTCCCCTACCCACTGAACCCAGACTGCTAAATGTGGGTGTGTCTCCACCTAAAGAACCCAAATTGCTAAATGTTGGTGTGTCACTCCCTACTGAAATTGGATTCCTAAATGTGGGCATGTTTCTACCTACTTTACCTGGACTGCTAAATGCGGGCATGTCTCCACTTACTGAACCCATACTGCTAAATGTGGGCGTGTCTCCAGCTACTGGATCCAGACAGCTAAATGTGGGTGTGCCCTGCTCCATGCTACTGACAGTGTGCCCCTACCTGCAGCCACTCTGTGCGCTCATTGGTGGCTGGCGACCAGGCATTGGTCTTGCCCTGCTTGTCCAGACGAGCGTAGTGTGGGTGCCAAGTAAAAGCATCAATACCCCAGGTGCGGAAGGTGCTAGATGCAGTGAGCTGCCTGTCTGAGATCAGGCGAGACTTCACACCCAGAGGCTCAGAGCAACCTGTCATGTTTAAATACACTGTGAACAAGACACCAGGGGGAGAGAGAGAGAGAGAGAGAGAGAGAGAGAGAGAGAAAGAAACAGCATGATAGACAGAGCGCAAGCACGGGCGCATGCAAACACACAGATGAGGGCAACAGGCAGTAATGGCGCATGGGAGTAAGACATGCATTGGCATGGTGAGCAGAGCAGTGGGCGACAGGCAGACGCAGCATGCAGCAATGCATGCTGGTGTGTACAGAGACTGGCCCTCATCCTGCACATCCTGCAATCATGTGACCTAATAACCTAACTACTGTTTTGCCTGGGCCTGGCATGTTAGCACAACGAATCTGCCTCCAGTCAGTTAACTCTAAGAACTGCAATTCAGGTAGAACAGACAATATATACAAAAACTGTTTTAGAGCTCAAAAAAGAAATGCACTTTGCCCACTTAACATCAAGCAAGGACATTGACTGGGAAAGCCCCTGCTGTTTTGCTGTTTCTCTAAATGCATGACACATTTAACTTTCAAAGAAGAATCATTTCTGGTGACTGGGGTCTCAGCTGTGGTCAGTGAGCCAAGAGAACCCCATGAATGAGCCAACGAGAGATGCACACTGCAAGACTGAGTCAATGAGAGATGCATTGCACAAATGAGCCAACAGGAGACAGAGAAAACACAGAAGAGGAAATAAACGAGAACTGCACCTACTAGCCAATGAGAGAAGCACTGCAAGGATAAGTCAATGATAAGTCATTGCTTAAATGAGCCAATGAGACAGAAATGAGTCAATGAAACACAAATGAGTCAATGAAAGTGAGAGAAGTAATTCAGGACTTTGCCATGTGAGAGACAGTCAATGTGACTGTGTACATTGAGGCCCATAAGTGGAACAGATTTAGATTCTACTGGAGCGCTGATCACCATCTTCTACAACCCCTGGCAAAAATTATGGAATCACCTCGCTTAAAGGATGCTCACCCAGCTTTTTTACTTCATAGCAAATAAACAACTCACAGACATGACACAAAACAATTCTTGTCGAATAGCTGAACATTCTGGCTTTGTGAAACATACACTATATGGACAAAAGTATTTGGCCACACCTGTTAAATATTTAATTCAGGTGTTTCAATCAGACCCGTTGCCACAGGTGTATAAAATCAAGCACCTAGCCTTGCAGTCTCCATTTGCAAACATTTGTGATACAAAATGGGTCATTCTGAAGAGCTCAGCGACTTCAAGCATGGTACTGTGATAGGATGCCACCTTTGCAATATCACGGTTCGTGAAATTTCATCCCTGCTGGATATTTCACAGTCAACTGTAAGTGATATTATTAGAAAGTGAAAGCGTTTAGGAACAACAGCAACTCAGCCAGGAAGCGGAAGACCACGTAAAATCACAGAGCAGGGTCAACGACTGCTAAAGTGCACGGTGCATAAAAGTCACCAATGCTCTGCTGATTCCATAGCTGAAGAGTTCCGAACTTCCACTGGCATTAATGTAAGCACAAAAACTGTGCGGCGGGAGCTTCATGGAATGGGTTTCCATGGCCGAGTAGCTGCATGCAAGCCTCACATCACCAAGTCCAATGCTAAGCATCGGATGGAGTGGTGTAAAGCACACCGACACTGGACTGTGGAGCAGTGGAAACGTGTTCTGTGGAGTGACGAAGGGAGTCACGCTTCTCTGATTAGCAGTCAAATAGGTGAGTCTGGGTTTGGCGAATCCCGGGAGAACGTTACCTGCCTGACTGCATTGTGCCAACTGTGAAGTTTGGTGGAGGAGGGATAATGGTATGGGGCTGTTTTTCAGGGTTTGGGCTAGGCCCCTTATCTCCAGTGAAGGGCAATCTTAATGCTTCAGCATACCGAGACATTTTGGACAATGCTATGCTTCCAGCTTTGTGGCAACAGTTTGGGGAAGGCCCTTTTCTATTCCAACATGACTGTGACCCAGTGCACAAAGCATGGACTATAAAGACATGGTTTGTTGAGTTCAGTGTGGAAGAACTTGACTGGCCTGCACAGAGCCCTGACCTCAACCCCATCGAGCACCTTCGGGATGAACTGGAACGGAGATTGCGAGCCAGGCCTTCTCGTCCAACATCAGTGCCTGACCTCATAAATGCTCTACAGAATGAATGGGCACAAATTTCCACAGAAACACTCCAAAATCTTGTGGAAAGCCTTCCAAGAAGAGTGGAAGCTGTTATAGCTGCAAAAGGGGGACCAACTCCATATTAAAGTATATGTATTTGAATACAATGTAATGGTCAGGCATCTGAATACTTTTGTCCATATAGTGTACTTCAAACAAATTAAATTATTTTAATTAATGGCATATATTTTTCCAGATCAAGTAGAGAAAAAAAATCATGGAATCACTCAATGTTGAGGGAAAAAATTATGGAATCATCAATAAAAAAATCACAATTAGTACTTTGTTGGGCTCGGGCTTTTATGATGGCCTGGATTCTTTGAGGCATGGACTTCACTAATGAAAAACAATATTCTCCATCAATCTGATTCCAACTTTTTTGAATAGCGGTTGACAGATCAGCTTTGCAGGATGGAGCCATGTCATGGACCATTTTTTTTTTAAATTTCAACCATAAATTTTCAATCGGATTGAGATCCTGACTGTTTGCTGGCCATGTCATTGAGTTGATATGCCTTTCCTGAAGAAAAGATTTAACACTCTGCTCTGTGGCAAGATGCATTATCATTTTGAAAAATGACTTCATCATCACCAAACCTATTTTCTATCGATGGAATGAGAAAAGTGGCCAAAATTTCAATGTACAGCTGTGCATTGACTGTTGAGTTAATGATTGCCATCTCTCCTGGTCCTTTACCTGACATGCAACCCCATATCATAAATGAAGGGGGAAATTTGATTGTTTTCATCAGAAAGTCATCTTTATATGTTTCATAAGAATGGTACCAAACAAAAGTTCCAGCATCATCTCCTTGGCTAATGCAGATTTATGATTCATCACTGAATATCACTTTCATCCAATCATCCACACTCCATGATTGCTTCTCGTGTAACCTTGTTTTCTTCTGTTGAGGTGTTAGTGCTGGTTTTCGTTTGGCTTTTCTGTATGTAAACCCCATTTCATTCAGTCCATTTCTTACAGTTCTGTCACAAACATTGACTCCTGTTTCCACACATTTGTTTTTCGTTTGTTTTGTTGTGCATTTCCTATTTTCAAGGCATACTGCTTTGAGTTTTCTATCCTGATGTTTTTACATCTTCTGTGGTCTACCCATATGTTTTACTTTTATAATCTTCCCATTTTTTTGTACTTGCACCAAATTGTAGACACAGCTCACTGGGAACAACCAACATCTTTTGCCACAGTCAGCGTTGGATTTCCTTCTTGAAGGAGTTTTATAATCCTTTCCACTGTTTCAGTTGACAACTCTCTTGTCGGTGCCATGTTTCCTTTCAATTAGCCAAGTCCAACAGCTTGTTAAGGTCTGCAAGCACTCTCTAGTAACTGCAGACTAATTTGCATTTTTGGACTTGTGCTGGTATTTGTTTTAGAAAGGAAAATTACAAGGTGATTCCATAATTTTTTCCTCAACATTGAGTGATTCCATAATTTTTTCCTCTACTTGATCTGGAAAAAATATGCCATTAATTAAAATAATTTAATTTAATTTGTTTGAGGTATGTTTCATGAAGCCAGTATGTTCAGCTATTCAACAAAAATTGTTTTGTGTCATTTCTGTGATTTGTTTATTTGCTATGAAGTAAAAAAGCTGGGTAAACATCCTCTAAGTGTTGTGATTCCATAATTTTTGTCAGGGGTTGTATCTCAGTTAAATATGCCATTTATTCATTCATATAAGAGCACAACACTACCCAGTGTTGTGTCCAGTTGCTGACACCCGTTCTATGCAAGCCAAATCCTACAGCTCAGACCTATGTTCCAGTCTCAGTCATGCCGTTCACTGACAATGGCCAGGACCAGGGGCATCATAACACAGTTGGTTTCATTGTGGCAGACTTAGGCGGGTTTTGTAGGCATGGGTCTCTGCCCCTCTTGGATGAGGTCAGTGAGCAAATCACTGTTTGCTGCAGTGCACTCTGGGACTTGTAGTGTGAAATATAGCTACTGGCAGGAGTGTATCTGAAGATGAAATTCATCTTGCTCCTAGAGAAAAGACTAGTGTAGTACAATAAGTTAAAGAAGGAAAACAGCACAAAGAAAATATAAAGAACAACTCCTTGGCCTGGCTCTTGGCTTATTATGTACGTGTGCAAAACATAATCAATCCTGATTCCTCTGAGAGGTTGAACATGGGAAGTTCTCCTGTTATGTGTGGAATCTAAGGGGAACCTTCCACATAGATATTGGGATGGAAAAACCATTTTAATGAAACCAAAGCAGTCTTATCCAAAAGAATAACCTAAGAGCTACTCACAGTCTGAATGCTAATGAACCAAACCTGTGACTTCATTGGTGACTCCTGACTGTGAGATAACTTCCGCAAGAGCGGCCATTGTCCCTGACTATGACAGGTGTGACAGAGCGGTCACTGTCTCATAGTCTGTCCCTGACCATGAGAGGCCTGAAAGAGTGGTCACTGTGCCTGACCATGAGAGACCTGAGACAGCGGTCACTGTCCCATGGTCTGTCCAAGAACATGACAGGCCTGAGAGTACGGTCACTGTCTCCTGGTGTGTCCCTGATCATGAGATGGCCTGAAAGAGCAGTCACTCTCCCTGACCATGAGAGGCCTGAGAGAGCAGTTACTGTCCTTGCACATGAAAGGCCTAAGAAAGCTGTCACTGTCTCTGACCATGAAAGGCCTGAAAGAGCAGTCACTGTTTCATGGTCTGTCTGTCCCTGACCATGAGAAGCCAGACAGAGCGGTCACTGTCCTTGAGCATGAGAGGCCTAAGAAAGCTGTCACTGTCCCTGACTGTGAGAGGATTGAGAGAGTGGTCATTGTCTCATGGTCTATCCCTGACCATGAGAAGACTGAGAGAGTGGTCATTGTCCTTGACCATAAGAGGCCTTAAAGAGCGGTCACCCTCCCTGACCTTGACAGCCCTGGTAAAGTGTTCACAATCTCTGACTATGTGACTGCTTTACTCAGGTGTGTCAGTGTCTGAAGAGGAGAAGAAAGTCTTTACCATTTAGCTCACAGCCCACCAGTTCCATGCGCAGCGTGCAGGCCTTGCGACAAACCAAGGGGATGATGCGGATGTACTGAGCCACGATTGGAGGGTCAAACATGTTGGTCTTGGTGCCATCGTTATCCACGTTCCCTACAAACACCTGCGGAAACAAAGAATAGCAGCTACCACACCACCTTACCCCAGACTAACATCTGAGCACCTTACCCAGAGACTGACCCTACACTTGATTTGGCCTCCAATGGGCTCCAGTTTCTAGCATTAAACTCTCCATTTAGATTATAGTGACAGGTACACTCCCTCAGGTGCTGCACCTTGTCCTTCCTCTGGCCCTCGCCTCTGTATATGCCATAGGTCTTGCCATCGTAGCTGGATGCCACTTTGAAGGCTTTGATGAACTCCGCGGTACCCATGCGACTGGCACCCTGTGTGACAATGCCTGTCAGTCGCATCCTCCTCCGCAGGTTGATCTGCAGCACACAGAGTGGCAGGTCAGTCACAGAAATCACCACCAAAGTGCTTAGTATAGGCGAAATGCAACTACTCACCAGGATGGCTTTAAGGGGCAATCTTTCATAACAGTCCAAAGTGGATCCATATTTCAATAGTGGTTTTATCTGTGTACAACACTGCGGATAATGCTGCAGTTTTCCTGTTCCACTGACACACACACACTCATGCACACACATAAACACAGGCAAACACACATACCCATGCATGCACAGGCACTCAAGCACACATACACACATACATATAGGCACACACACAGAGGCACACAGGTACATTGCTTGCTTGCGGTTGTCCATCGTATCCGATGATGACGTCCACGTCTTTATTGGTGAGTTTTCTGGTGGCTGAAAAGTCCTATCCTGGATCCACAGGTTCTATTGCAAATGTGGCATGTGCATGAGGTGTTTGGGGCAACCGTGGCTGTGCCTCCCCTGAGCCTCTTCTGCTGTTTCCTGGCTATCCACAGTGAGTGTGAAGCGTCTAGTGCAGTAGTGTAGAAGTCTAGAAGTGCTTGTAGTTATTGCATGTTAGTGCATGTTAGTGCATGCTGCATGCTGCTTTCTGCTTGCAACTTTCTACTTACAACTACCGCTGCTGGCTAGCCCCCTCTAGGGGTGAAAAGAGGAGCCGAGTGCGTAAATCTCCCCTGCCAGTACACAGCATCTCCACCACCAAGACTACTGTAGTGCCTCCTCGTGGCCACACACGGTAACTGGGCTCTTTGTGGACCCAGGCTAAACTACAGGGGATCTCGGAGCAGCAGTGGGCCCTAGAGACGCGGTGTGCAGGCCCACCATAGTGTGGACACGCCCTGATGCCCGTCAACCACAGCCCCAACTATGGATAAATAGTCACACTGCCTTGTGGGTTAGCGTTTTAAGGCAAGGCTAAGGGAGCACACCCTGACAGAAAAGCACTGCGCTGGTGGTGCGCAATAGGCGGGTCTTGATAGACCAAGGTCCTG
This sequence comes from Megalops cyprinoides, assembly GCF_013368585.1. Lineage (NCBI taxonomy): Eukaryota > Metazoa > Chordata > Actinopteri > Elopiformes > Megalopidae > Megalops > Megalops cyprinoides. The sequence goes on along the minus strand of NC_050590.1, from coordinate 37,470,164 downwards.
GCAACCTCCTGCAGCCAAGATGAAGGACTGGTCGTCCTGGGTTTACCCATGCCATTGGGTTTACCTCATCATGGCGAAGATAGTGCTACTGGGAATGGTGCACCCCCTATGGCACTTTAAACACTTCCTCGCGCAGGTCTCAACCTCTGACCACACAGGTACATATACACATGCACACACACATGCTCACCTCAATCCAGGGGTTCTTGTCATGGGGAGCTGCAGTCCAGGCATTAACAATGCCCTTGTTGTTGAGCCGGGCGAGCTCTGGGCCCCAGCGCTGCAATCCCAACATGCCATAGTACACAGAAGAGGCGGAGATCTGGGACTCAGCAATGCCCCCACCTTCCATCCCCAGCAAGGAGATACATCCTGGGGACCATAAAAAGAGGGGGAGACAGGGGAAAAGAGAGAAAGGCTCATTCAAAATGTTTCTATTCATTGTTTTGGTCTTTCCTTTCCCCATATGTATACTATATGTACCATATGTATAATATATATGTATTCTGAGTAAAAATGATGGTTGCACTTTAGTGACAGGAATGTATGTGTGTCATACCAATAAAGCTCATTGTATTGAACTGACAGAGAAGGACAGAGAGACATAGTTACACAGAGAAATACAGCTAAAGAGAAATACAGATATACCCAGACAGAGAGAGAGCAATCAGAAGACACAAGATGGATGGAAGGACAGATAAAGAGGGAGGATACCCATTAAAACTGCCAAATTCCGACTGTGTATTCATCACCCTAATATCCTTTAGATGGGCATGTATGACATATAAGACATTCATAGGATATTATAATTATGAGGAGAGGGGTTGGCAGGTGATACATTTGGTGCAGATCCATGAATTACAAGAGTCCGGTCATTTCTGTTCCAGTTTTAGTTTTGGAAAAATGTATCTATTCTTGACACCAGGCACCATGTTAACTGGTAAGCATCATTCTTCCTGCATTTGTCATGGGTCATTGAGTGAAATGTCACAATTAAACAGTTTCTAGTGACCTATAACTCAGAGTCTCCCTGCAGGAATAGCAGGAGCATTTCCCCCAGTTACCCCACCAGGTGCAGAATGTGGGCTAGAGAGAAAAGAGCAAATAACCAGTTACTACGTGTGTGAGGTATACAAAGTTGGACAAGTAATAGCAATGGTTCATTCAATCACCACTAGAAAAGTAATATATAACACCGTTGACTCTGATATTTTCATGGGTACTAGCAGGCTAGTAAATGAATATACTGTTACACTGTGGCCTAAATAGTATCTGATGAAATACTATTTATACTACACTAGATACTATTACATACATAAACAGAAATAACAGAAAAGATTCAAGCCCTATCATGGGTCACTATTGCAGGATGTAAGGAAGATGAAGAAAATATATAGGAACTAATTGGGGAAATAAAAAGTAACCAGAGCATGAAATTCCTAACTACTTTTATTGGATCATGAGATACATGCTGGGCTATTACCAGCTAACATGACATCCAGTGAAACACTTAGCAAACCATGGTTCCACCATCTGTTAGTCTGGTGGAAAGACTTGCCACCAGCTGGCTCATCGATATCACTCTGAGCTGTAAACCGGCTTTCCCCTACAGTGTCTCTCTGACCCCCCCAGCCCAGATGATGAAATGATGATGATGAAATCACGCAGGAGAGGGGCAAGGCTGTAGCTCGGTGATAGAAGAAACTGATTGGTGCTTGTGGTGTTGGGGCAGGGGTGATACTCACGCAGTTGGCAGTGCTTCCCAACATAGGGGGAGGAGCACCTGCAGTTGTAGTCCCCATCCAGGTCGCGGCACACACCTCCGTTCTGACAAGGCTGTTTTGCGCAGTCATTCACATCTACAGAAACACAGCACTCCATTTCCATACTATTCGTACACCACAGGACACACTCAACAAAAAACATGCTTTAGCCTGGGTATACTGTCAGATCCACATACAGTAACAAATTTAATGTATTTTCAAATACATTCCAGATTTCAAACACTCTGCATTGGATCCATTTGATTTTTTTAATATGAATACTTAAAATGTAATATAAAATATTTGAAAATGCAGTGAAATTAGCTTTTAGTGTTTCAGATATATTTTCAAATAAAAATTATTTCATTCAGATATACTGTATGTTGTGGAATGTGGAATGACAAATGTTAATCATGCACACATCTATATGGAAATATATATGATTCCACCTCTATAGAAAATATCATTTTCTCACATTTATAGCCATATAAGTGATTGCAAAGCCATGTCAACCAAACAAAATATCACTGTGCAGCAACTGCAGTCAGTACTGTGTGAAATGTACATGTGAAACATATTAGCTCCTTATTCTGAAGTGTCTGGAATGCAACCACTATTTGATTTTAAAAAGATATAAAACTTTACTTCCCCTGACCATTTTCTCTGACCACACCATCAGCTCCTGGTTTCAGTCCCTGTACACACTCTGATGTCCACTAGAAGGCATTGTTGTCTTTCAAATTCTTTTTGGCATTTGGCAGTTCTTATCACCCTGTTCTGTAGTCAAGTGGTTGGATCATCATGTTGTACAGCAAAAATAAGTAAAAATATGCAGGACCATCACAACAGAGTGGTGAAAACAAGTTTAGTCTATACTGGTAGCATGAAGTCCAATATATAAAATAAACAAGTCTGATTGCCCCCCTGAAATGACTCAAGTGAGTTTCAAAGGAAAATGCACTGACATAATTTTCTCTGATCAGAAAGCCCTGACTGTGACCCTTATATCTGTTCTCTTTAAAGATCCAATATTTATCTCATCATGATGCAATCTGTTTATCACAAACAAACCCATGGTTGTGAATGCTCCTAGTTGAGGTCAGTTCTTGTCACTTGCAATAGATCTTTCCAGTGGCAACATGATGAATGATCATGTGTGCCACCAAGCCTTCTGCTGCTGCAGGGGGGACAGGTGGTGACTAACCTGGAGAACAAGGTAAAACCTGATGTCGTGGCTGTCTTGCTGTTAGACAGAGTGGAGGGACTTCATCTCTCATGAGGGTATGGAACACAATACTGATGGATGAACTGTCATCACAACACAGGCAGCAGAATCACCGGCAGCAAGCGCTTTAATATCATAAACCTGAATGTCCCTGTCAGAGACAGCACCCTGGATCGATAGCTGCTGATGTACATGGGACAGAGCAGAGCATGAGAGCTGAGAACCATCACACACTGGCAAAGAGGCACACACAATCGCCTAGCACTGCCATTCACTTTCCTCCTGCTGTACGCCTGTGTTCACAAATCCCTCTCATGTGGCTATTCACAAAAGCAGCATGAACTGTTCAGTAAAAGCCACAGCCTCAGAATGGAACAGACAGGGGGATGCTGCGATCTATCACTGTCAATATCAGCCTTGCTAGCACAAAGCACAAAAAACAAAAGGCTTAGAGATCTGTATAGCGTATAGTTTTCAGTATAGATTGAGAGGGCTATAGGACCAACATCAGTATGCAGCAATATCATGCAACACCTGCCTGTGGGACCACTATAACGGATCTGAACAGCATATACGGTCACCAGTGTGATTTCACAGTACAAATAGCTGCTTATTTATCCAAACCACTTCTCTTTTTCTTACTTAAAACTGTCATGCCACAACCCGAGGGAACAGAGAACCATGTGTTAGGCTACAGAGTAAAGCACCCTGACCTGGCCTAGACTGGCCTGGTTTGGACTGGCCTGGCCTAGTCTAGAAACCTGAGATGCCAGGAGGAATCACTAAATCATTGTGACAGTGCCCCAGTGGTGATGTGATGCAATGTGAGGGATTAGGTGCCTGACACAAGGGCTGGAGGGCCAGGCCACCCACAAAGGCCCAGGGCACCAGAAAGAGCCAGCTCTATACGTGACTTTTGTCAGATTGCTGGAATGACAGGTGCACACATCTTCGATGTAGGATTGTGGCAGGTCAATTTTGTAATTTTTTTCACTAAAAACACACAAACTGTCACTATCTTGTAAGTCAAGAGGAAAACAAATTAAAAAGAACTGATGATTAACAATTTAGCATGTGGTTAACCAGAAAGCAAAGCATGCAACACTCAGCACATCCACTGCATCACCCAGCAACAACAAATTGCACACACAAATACATACACACACACACAGCCCTGTATGCCACTGTGGCAGAGGAAGTTCCCCTGGGGCTAGAGGGCACACTATCCCACTCCTCTACAAGCAGATTCATTCCCTGCTCGGGTTTAAAAGAGGCTTTGACAAAGTATGAGAACCATAACTGGGTCTACCTTTCATCACAATGCAAACGCTCTGGAAGTGAGCCTGAATCAAGGTCCACAGATGGCAGTTTCCTAACCCATTTCACAGACTAAACAGAGCAGACAGCAGCAGCTGCTCCACTTGTGACTGAATCTAATTAAAGCAGCCACCCACACACCCCCTCCTTTAGCTCCCAGCACTAGTAGCAGTGCTGGGAGGGGGCTATCTTCTGATCAGGTGTGCAGGGCTGCATGTCCACCTGGCTTACACACACACAAACACATACATGCCAAATACGGTTGTTCCCGTTGAGACCCGTGGACACATCCAGAAATAGCTGAACAGCACAACATTGTAAAGAAGAAAACCCAACTGAATTGAAACCAAGCCGGCTCTCCCCATAGCCCAGGGAGGCTTGATGTCCTAAATGACACTGCAATCAATTACTGCAAAGAAAATGCTGTACAAGTCATGGACCACAACTCCCAGAGGTTCAATATGTTACCAGGTGATAGTTTATTAAGCTTTGTAATACCTAGAAAGTAAAGGAGTTGTGGCCTTAAAGGTTTCCTGGCTTAAAACTATAGCATCAATAGACCATGTACCTCTAGTTGTGATTTAAACAGGGTTTATCTGCTTGTTGCTCCAATACTCCTGGTGCAGTGTGGAGGTTTTGGCCATTGGACAATCTGATGGGTTAGACTTCACAATGAGAGCCGGATTCTGCCGACCACAGCCGGTTTGTTTTGACCCCCCAACCCCCCACCCCTCTCCTCAGGGGCTGTCAGCCAACAGAAGTGCAAACACAGACAAGTGGGTGCGTCTGAGTAAACAGAGCTCTGAATTGCTAGAAAACACTAAATCCACCGCTGGTGCTCACAGTGCCCAGCTACCCTGCAAGGCACTAGCTTTTCTGAAATTCACTGTGTGTCAAGAAATCTCCCCTGCCAAGAGTATGGAAGAGCTCCCGTGAGAAACCACTGCATGTGCACTACCAAGACTTTACAGCAGCAACTGAAGGCCTACTCTGCTCCCATAGAGAGAGAGAGAGAGAGAGAGAGAGAGAGAGAGAGAGAGAGAGAGAGAGAGCGTGTGAGAGAGAGAGAGAGAGAGAGAGAGAGACCCTGAACTGTGTCATTTCTGGGCACGTCAGTTATTTTTCTTGAAGACCGCAGGAATGACCACAGCTGGAGGGGACTCGTTGTGCTATTGGATGGCCGGGTGGGGGGGGGGGGGGGGCAGCTTACTGTTCGTGCAGTGGATGCCATCGAAGCCTGGCTGGCACTTGCAGACATATTCGCTGAACATATCCCCACGGCGGGAGTTGCTGATGACCTCGCAAGTAGCATCGTTTTTGCAAGGGTTGGGGCTGCAGGGACCTGGGCACACATTAAACAGTGTCCTCAGCACCAGCCATTGCCAATCAGGCCACCAAACAGTATTTACAACCATCGCAATGAATATTCATACCTAATAAAACATTCATATCACATCTGTAGTGTGCAAAATGTAAATCAGTTAATTACTGGTACTATCAAGTACAGCTAATCAATAGTAGAAATGTGTTGTGGTGTAAGGATTCATATCAATGCAGACTCAATGACACAGCTGTATCAATATTGCATGCAAGAAATGATACTTACCTTTGATTTCTTATTTATTTGTATTCATATTAATGTATCAGTTAGGATGAATGCTTGAGACAACGCTACTGTATGATAAATAACACACTTGATTATCTTTGAACATTCACTGTTATTTCAACAGAATATAATTAATCCATGCTAAGATACACATTTCTTTAAAAGAATGGCATCAATTTAAGGTTATATTGAATCATACTGTATTGAACTGAATTCTTACATAGACAGATAAATAGATCTTAGATAGACAATATATTTCAATACATTGTGTCATTTCTAAGGTACAGATAATGTTATATTGTTGTTAAGCTAGAGGTGCCTCATGAAAAGGCCCTGAAGGATATACACACTGACCATGTACAGCGACTTTCATCTTATCCATCTGCAGTATTATTACAGCTGGATACAAAGAGACACCGTTTAGGTTAAACACTTTGATAGATGGTGAAACTGCACTTTCACACCTTGGGACTGTAGACTGACACCTACTGGTTACAAGATTGGCTCCCAAGCCACTACAGTACCCTGTCATTCTCACCTGTCTCAGTAGAGTTGCAGGTATCTCCAGAGAAGCCGTCGGCACATATGCAGATGAAGGGGGCATCACCCACCCCTGTCACACAGGTGCCCCCATTGTGGCAAACGTTCACCTCACAGTAGTCACCTGGGAAGACAGAAAGGTTAGCACATTAGCATGTTTACCCTGGGCACTACCTGGTGTACTTTGGTAGGCCATCAACAGCATTCCCAATCCCAACACTACCCTCCTCTCAACCCACTAGCTCTCACAGTCAATGATAAAGGATTCAGAAGTGTAACTGGCTGCCATTTTACTGCATGATAAAAGGGCGGCAGTGTAGCATAGTGGTTAAGGAGCAGGACTTGTAACCGAAAGGTTGCCGGTTCAATCCCCGCTGGGACACTGCTGCTGTACCCTTGGGCAAGGTACTGAACCCACAGTTGCCTCAGTAAATATCCAGCTATATAAATGGATAACATTGTAAAGAACTGTAACCTATGTAAGTCACTAAATGTAAAAGTGAGATTTTTTTTTACTCCTGCTCTGCTGAAAACCTTGCTCTGGTGAGAGCAATCTCCTGGACACTAAAACCCATGAAGAGGTTACTCAGGGTCAACCCTTTTAGAAAAACCAAGGAAAAACAACCTCACAGAATCACAAGAGCAGCATCTTGTATCATCTTTGAAAGAAGGGGCACATTTATCTGACCAGTCTGATACACTAGAGCAAACCTGCTGAACTAAGGAGCTGTAATGCCACTCAGGCCTGGCTGGCAAAGCACTTCCTTATCTGATTCAGTCAGCTTATCTTTTCTGTGGAATGTCCTCTGCCCAGGTAAGGCATAGGCCTCATTTAGAGTGTTAGCCTTTAAGGTCAAGACCTGCTCATGTTTAAGATTGGAAAAGCTAAGCCTGCCTCTACTGCAGTACATGAATTTATTTAGTACTCCCACCTTAGCATTTCAACAAATATGGTCTGAATTCTTTCCCATTTTAGGAATTGCAATGGCATAACAGGGGAATGACATCAGTGACCACATTTACATAAGTGACCATATTTAGGGAATTGACTCCATTGACAGAGCGGACAATGTTCAGCAAGGAAAACATTCTTTTCACTTCAAATAATGGGTTTTTACCACACATTATTTATTATTTAATTCCATTTAATTTAAATGATACTCCTACTTGGTAAAACAGATTGAGTTTCTGGCTTTCCCCATTAATGCTTCTTTAAACAATTACAACTGCCAACACTCAACAAACACCCCAGCTGACTGGACTGGGAGCTTTTAAATCCATGTGCTCATGGTGGACCATTCACTTCCCATTAAAACCTAATACTATTCAATGCTGCAGTTTCCTCCAACAGCACAGCTCCCTTGTCATCTACAGGCCTCATTACAAAGTGAAAAGTATGTTTCAGCCCGTGTAACAAACCTTTGACCAGAACTGCTACAATGTTGCAACCATAGGTGGTGTGTAAATATTCATTCGGCACTTTGGAGCAGGATGCACAGAAATCAAGAAGGGCGGCAGTGGTGAAGTTTTAACACCACTGAAAGGACTTGTCTCAATGATACTGCAGGTTTCACTTCAATTTAACAAGAAATAAAAACCTCTTCATATATAGAAATGAAACCATGTCCTGCACGCATTGATTCTTCCTGAAATTAATCATGTGTCTGTGATTTATATTGCTGGGTTTTTTTCATATTAGTTGAATCTACTCTGAAAACGCCTACATTTGAGTAATGGTACCGCAAATGCAATACAAATCATACACTAGATTACAGACTGATGAATTTGGTGAAAGTTATATGCACATCAATAAATCCAAAGAAAGCTGCTTGAATGATTTTCTCTGGGCAGGAAGTACAATTCCCTGATATTTGGTGACTGTAGCACTCATGGGGTGCAGACTTCAACTCAGGAGAGAGCAGGCTTGCTCCCTTGTCCCAACACCATATACATCCAATTCTGCCACTGGCTGGACTAATCAGCTGTCACAACAAGGAGATACAATCACTGATTAAGATCAAAAAGAGACAAAACCGATCAGGGAGACCTCGACTTGACTGGAAAGCTACAGCACAGTGAGGCATGCATTTATCAGAGATATCACACATAAGCCTCGGTGCACATGACAATGCAAACACTCAAGAGTTGTCTGGGGCGGGCAGTTACACAACACACTCCCACTGAGCCTCAGAGGAAGATTTCAGCCACAGCGAACCTCTGATCCTTCTTAACAGCAGGTGGAAAAACTAATGAACAGACAGGCTCCAGGAATCTGCTTACATAAAATGCCGCGCTAAGTCTGTGTGTAACCAAGTTCCTGCCAGAGGCTGGAGACCATGCACCTATGTTAAGGAATAACATCACTGTATGAGTGATGTCACTGTGGTAATACAGTCATGTCATCTTGCGTTTGTTTTGATGTTTGTGCAATGAGCGTGTTAAATTGAAATTCTGTGATTGTGTACAGAGGTTTACCCTGGACTAAGGTTGCCAAACCAACCTGTTCTTTTTTTTGGGCACAGACAGATACATTTCTCCAAAGGAGCTTAGGGCCTGCTGGCTCACTGACCAATAGAACAACCACTAACAACTCCTCTATTCCTGGCATACAGATGGGAACCGTGTTCCACAGAGCACATTTTCAGCACGCACGCATACACACAGAAACACACACAGTCACCACCACCCTGATACCCTACATCCGTTATCATTTACGTGGGAACTTCATGTTCTTGAGCTTTCAGGCACATCACTGAGCACCAAACCTTTTAACAAACCCTATTAGAAGGACTTAGTGACAGGCAGGCACTCCCACTGAACAAGAACTGCAAAAGAATGGCTTCCCGAGACCACCTGCCGACATCACAGAGACCACGCACCCCAACATTCAGATGTCACCAGGGGGAACGTGGCTGAACTTATTCAAGTGACCATTGGGCATGTGAGCCGGGCATATCAATGCCTGTGGGCATGAGCTCAGAGAACGGCAGGAGATTCCAGCACAGCACTCCTTCGCTACTAAAAATAAACTGAGAAAATCATTTTAGTATTACTCGGTTTTGTTTTCCTTCACCCCACACAGGAATTTCAAAGAAAGATTAAAGCCAGATTAAACTCAGCAAGAAACCATGAAAAAGCAGCTCTTTGAAGTTAAAAGCATCAGCCTTTGCAGAAGGTATCCCATAATAAACAATCTTGGAATAGTCCCCACTCCCTAAAGTGCCCTAATGAGCTAAGCACTGGAAACAAGACAAAACAATTGATAATAATTGTGCTGGAATAACCATTTTAGCTCTCACAATGTTCAGTTATTTGTAAATACTCTTCAAAGTAACAGGAAATGTAAGGTGCTTCTCCTTCGGAGCAGGGTGTCATCACATGGACATGGTTGTACGGTGTAGACAACAGCACATAACAACACAGGTAATATATTAAAACTGGACCACATCACACAGGTGGACACATGAGTATATTAAATACAGTTCGGGGCAGCACCCATACAATCCAAGGAAGGCTCACACAAAACCAGTGAACAAGCTAAAGACTTCTTCCCTCCACTTGGCAAATATATCCTTTTCCTGATAAGATCTGAGTTGACCAATCTTTTCTGTCTCATTCAGTGAAACCATACAGCACTAGACGAGAGATGCATGATTTCACCAAGTACAGGAAGATTACGCTTGACTGATCATTTCTGGTTTTGGGTTCTTAGGAGTTTCTGTAGTGTACTTTGGAGAGCAGACCATTTCCTGGTTTGCAGTTGCTGAGCTACACCAACACAATGCAGTTTCCCTTGAAGCACAGTAACCTAGACTCATTGTGACATAATTACTTTTCACAAGCACTATCATTCTCACAGTATGCTGTGACATTATTGTCACAGGCACTATATTCTCAAGAGTATGCTCACTGTGATATCATTATTCTCACAAACACAATCATGCTTACAGTACACTCACTGTGACAACGTTATTCTCACAGACATTATTATTCTCACAGTATCAATGTGTAGAGCATATGTATTTTGCTATTACAGGAATATTTCCCTTCCTATAAAATATCAGTTATACTCATAAAGATTAAGAGGATTGACAAGACTGAAAATAAAAACATTAAAAATGCTCCTATCCTATTTATTATTTCTTTTCACAATGTAAACACAGTGCAAAAGAAGAAACGCTAAAAGAACACAATTTTTCATAAAGACACAAGATTGCAAAGCAAAGTGAATGCAACCAAGACCCTTCTGACACCCTACTTTTTGTAACAAGACGAACCAGGGTGTGCCAGGGGGCAGTGTTATTTAGCATCCTGGAAAAAGGCTGCATTATAATGGCAGGGCACATGCTGTGCACCATGCCCGTCCAAAGCGCCAGGCCTGCAGGGGTGCACCGCGATCCGCACACACGGAGGATGTGAGCTTCCACTTTACACACATATCCTAAGGAACATTAGCGTTAAAAAACCCTACATCTGCACTGTGGCGACACACAATGGGATCAGTAGTATAGAACATATGAAGAAGCACTTAGAGCTCTCAGATTACTGGAGAGGAAAAGAGATAACAGCTCTGACTTCAGAAGCACCTCTCTGCATGACCACATCTGTTGTTTAGGGTTTGTTTCCAACATGTGATTTACTATAGGAGGATGCTGAAGGCGGTTAAGGACCCAGAAAGTCACTCCTGTCCTCCCTTCAGATATAGTTGCACTTATGACCTGCCTAAAAAGAATAAAAAGTCATCAGAAGTTCATTTCAGCATATTTCAATTTCTGGCGGATCACTAAGAGAGAAGTTAAGTTAATAATTAGGAAACAAATGGCTTCAGATCGATTAGTGGTTACTACATGTACTTTCTCTGGGCCTGCGCTTTGTTTTTATTTATTTTTTTTTTTTTTCACTTTGACGGAGGCAGGATGGCAAGGGCCAGTTGGACGGACTGGACGAATGGCGAAGCGCCAAACATAGGAAAGCGAAAAACTCCAGCCCTCTGCCTTAACTGAATGACAACAGACATTACGGGACGAATTGTCCCGGCCTCAAAATCTCATGGGACGCAAACATTTCATTCAATCAAGCCTGTGAAGAATCGCGGAAAAGGGTAAAAAAAAAACAAACACACAAAAAATCAATGTGATCAATATTCTTGACTAAAACTAAAACTGACAAAGACAGGATACACTGGTTACTCCTCTACTAATATCCAGTCCGAAAATAGAATAGCTGTATAATTTTGATAATGTCGCAACAAAATAAGTAAAGAATGGGTTGCCCACTCAACAACTAGCAATTATTTTGCATCTCATGAACAGCAGACCAACTGGTTATTGCACTTAGCCTACCTATCATACCATATTAACATACATTTCTGTAAAACGCTGATACAGCTAATTTATTGGCTGAAGAAAACTAATCCCGATCCCCTGACTTTCCATATAAAAATTTCACTATCAACAAATTTATTTCCTACTCCCACTGTCCAAAACAACATCAGCAACTAGCATTCCCTAAGAGAGGTGGCGTAGTGTTTTGTAAACAGTGAAAACAGGCAAACTCAACAAAGCGGACTTACCCGTCGCTATCCAAACAGCACCAAAAAGTAAACAAGCGGTTAAAAGAGACGCAGAAAACGAGGTGCTTTGAGATTTCATGCTGGGTGCAGTTTCTCACTCGTCTCGTTCCGTACTGTGTACGTTGTATTATTTCCTTTGAGAACACTGCGCTGTTCGGTCTTCCTCGGACAAATTGATACATATAACGGACGGTTGTGGCATTAGCTGGGACGGAGGATTAACAGCAGCACGTGTGTCTGTGCAACTATCCAATTAGAAACCAGTTTTGAATAATAAACCCAGCCAAAGGGAGACGAAAGAGCGGACTCGCTATGTGCGGCGTCACGGGGTGCAGTTGGCCGACAAATAGGGTAAAGAAAATAGACAGCAAAGTAGCATCGAAGAAATAAACAACGACGGAAACACACTCTTCAATGCTCATGCAGATGTTGGCTACATGAAGACCAAGATAACGTGTTTCACGCGAACCCATCTTCTACTAGAAAAGCAATGAGTAGCTAGGTTTAGTTCACACGAACGGCGTAGATGTCAACGACACATCAGTTTTTAGAAAAAGAAGAACAAATTGGCAACCAGTTTGCGTTAAAATTCGTTTTGAACATCGTTTATGATTTAAAAAATGCAATGCAAACAGAACCGCTTTGAGCTCTGATCTTCTTGGCAAATAGTGGTTCTCAAAATCATTAGTAAAATAGATTTAGATGACTGATAATCCCCCTAAATAAAGAAAAACAAACAGTGAGCATCAAAGAAACCAATCTCTGTGTTTGATTCTGAAAGTGCTCTGATTTCGGATAGTCGTCCAAAGTTTTATGCATTCTCCTATAGGCCTATTCGTCGTCATTGTGACCGAGATACAGTACTTTGATTTAGACTGCTGCGCTATTGCCTCGTTAATCAGAGGCGACAATGGTGTAGGTAATGATTTAAACTGTTCAATGTCGAATGGGACACGACATCGTCAGTTAGTCAGTAACAAAATGGATGCGTTTCGAACCAAATTCCACCAGATTGCTGAAGATGGGTTCTGTCTCTATCATTGCTGCGGATTAGCTCACTGTAGCCGCTACCATCCTCATGTCTTTGTTGTGGGATGTGCAGTGTACCGACACAGACGAGATATATTTACATTCCGTTACGTCAGCGGTTGCTTTAAATACTACCAAGCCTTATGGAATGCCAGTGGTATCACGTAATTGTGAAGGAGCTGAGCTCATAAGCACGAGGTTGCAGGTTCAAATACCTATCAGAGCACTACTGTTGTTCTGCTGAACAAGGTTCAGAACTGCTTCAGTTAAATCCTGCAGTATAGGTAATATCTTAGAATGTAAGTTTTGGATTGTAACTCTAGTTAACGGTGCCTAAGCAAGTGGGTAATTATGTAGATGCCTTTATTTGAATCCCTTTATTTTCACAGGATGAGACACTGTCAGGACATACAGTAGAAGATAGAATGTTGTATGGCCTGTTCTATTGTCTTTGACAATACATACTTGCCCAGAGCTAAATATTTCTGCTGTAGTGTTCTCATGTTCATTACTAATATGAAATAATTACAGCACCTCCCGTGAGAGAAAGCATCCAGTCAAACTAGTCATCATGCTATCCTCAATATTCTCCCTTATACCATTTTCTTTTACCTGAAAGAGGCATTTCCCATCAATCATGTGTTCTCTTACCTCTCACCACTTAAATCCTTATTAAAATCATTTTTATATTGTTGTAAATACTATTACTATTACTACTACTCGACTATTTCGAGAAATGAACACAAGTACTGTGAGAAGGGGTCTTCACATGGAACATGCAAAAAAGCATGCATGCAGTTAAATGAAACTTGAGAAAAGAAATTGTCAACCTCATAAGATATTTATTTTATACCCAATACAAATTATATGATTGCCTCATTGTAATGAATAAACCTCTTATTGTATAGGTTATCGAGGATACACTGCATTTAAGGTGAATGGGGGTGTTGGAATAAAGATTTGGTATATTGTATATTGCTCACATTTCTCATCAGAGATGTGACAGTTTAGTAAGGAAAGCAGGCTGTTCAGCCCAGCTAGGTTATTCATTCGGCCTACAGTCTAGATTGTATTTAGCACTGTGCTGAGCCTGGTCTTGAACACTCCAAAGGTCTCTGCTGCTGTAAATCTTGGAAAGCTAGTGTATGCATTCAAAACTCTGATCCCAAAAATATTTCCCAATGTTGGTGAGAAATTTAACAAATGTTCTTGTTCTGCTGACAGCAGTTGAAATCCACTTTAGTCCACTTTTTAATCCATTTGAACACATTTTAAATGCTACACACCCTAGCATCCTATAGCATTTTTTTTAAAAATTGCTTTGGCAAAATGCCTAGACCCAGATAAATGTGAGTCAACTTTTACTGTATTTTTTGTGTTGTATTATTGTGTTTTTATTCTAGGTTGTGTTTTAATGACCATGCTTGACCTTGGACCTTTCACAGTTTTGCCTGTGAGCAAATAGTGGCCTGTTGCCTATTAATAGTAATGTTTCATTGGAACAACTTCAGCCTGCTTTGTATTTCTTGTGCCTATCAACAGGTGCCACAACTATTCACTTTTGGTGCACCAAAAAAAAAAAAAAAAAAAATCTGTCAGAGAAGTCAGACAAGAAAATACATTCATGAAGGAGTTGTCAGCTGTATTTTTCTGTATAGATGAGTCCAAAAATCAAAATGTTTTTGCACACTGCCTTGAGTGAAATGGGTTGAAATAGGAGCTCAGTCCACATCCACCTAACAAGGAGAGGTGGGTTGAAAGGTTAACCAGGGCCTATGTGTCGCTGTGTTGGAACCCTATTCACGAGATTCCTCATCTCAAACCACTGTCCAACAAATGATTTTTTAAAAGCTGCTTTTTGGCACCACTGCCAAGAGAGGAGTTGCTTTACCACCCAGGATCTGACCCTATGCTGGCAGAAATACAGGTCTGCAGTCAAATGGGGAAAAAGAGAAGCTCAGAGAGAGGAAAAGACAGCTGCTGTTTTCAGTGATGTAGAGCCAGCTTTTCTAACATGCTGCTTAACCTACTGTTGAAGGATGCAGCATATTCATTCACAGCATTTTTAATTACACATTTCAACTTGCTATGTGCTTTGTTGTCACTAATCTCAGAACAGAGAATTTATTCCCATTGGAAACTGGAGTTTGTCCATTCTGGCACTTCTGAGGGGCAGTAACTTCTAGAATGTGGATCCTAGATACCACCGCTCCTCACAGGAAGAAAAAGGAAGGACCCTGACCTGCAGCTGTTCAAAGGAATTCCTCATCAATTGTGACATCTGTAATTCAAACTTTTAAATTTTTTCAGAATAAATTTTGCAACAAAGGACTTTTAAATTGTTAAAGTAAATGCTAAGTTAAATCTTCATGTCAAGCCCTAGATAACAAGATGGTTGAAAGTTGAAACAATCCAGCAATTGAAATTCAAATGAAGTTTACAGTGCCCTCCAAAAGTATGTTAATGGTAGAATGGAATGTGTAATTTTTGCTGTTAACTGAGGTGTTTGGATTTTAAATAACAAGAATGTGAAATAAAAGTAGAAACTATGAACTTTTATTTAATGGTCTTCACATGCACATACATTTTACCATTATAGAGAAATGCTTGTTTTTGTGTTGAGTGCTCCCATTTTCAGGTGCGCAGAAGCAAGTTAACGAAAGACTGACAGGTGTAACTCATTGCTCAGGTTGTCAGTGCTCCGCCCCCTTAGCTGTGGTGTTTTTGTTTTTCCCTGTCCATGTACTTTTGTTTTCCTTGTGTTCTAGGCCTGCCCTGCTCTCCCACCCCCCCCACCCCCCCCGATCTCCCACCGCCTGATTGCCTGCACACCTGCTTCCCATTCCGTCATTAGCCCTGCTCTATATCTTCCCTGTGTGTCCCTGTCCTGTTGCTAGTTCATAGCTGTGTGTATTTCACCTGTTTTGTCCCTGCCATGTTTTCATCTGTATGCTTTTCTCGGTTTTTGACCCAATTCCTGCCTGCCGCTCTGCCCTGATCGCCCGGTTGTTCTGCCTGCCCGGTGTTTGACCCTGCCTGCTCCTGTTTCCCTGAATCTGGATTGCCCTCGGACTGCCTCTCTGGTTTTGACTCTGCTTGCTTCTCGATTACGATTCTGACTGTGATGTCAATAAAACCACCTGGAATTCGACGCCCCTGTGGTCTGCGTTTGAGTCTTTGCCAGAACCGTGACACAGGTGTCTCATTTTGCATGGATTGTTCACACACAAAAGGGCAGTGGGTGTCTAGCCTTGATCTTTTCATCTGTGTTGATTGCATTTGAAGCAAGAAGGCGTACACCAGCATGAAAACCAGAGAACTGACTATGGTAGAAAAATGACTAATCTGTAAGAAGAAAGAACAAAAATAGTCATTTAGAATCATAGCATAGTAAATGGATATATCAAGTACAGCAGTTTGGAAAGTGCTGAAAAAAAGAAACCACTGGTGGACTTCAAAATAACTGCAGCTCATGACAGAAAAATCATCTACAGACTGCAGGTGTGAAAGTATCACAATCCACTCTTCGCAGAAGACTTTGACAGCGGAATTATAGAGAGTGTACTGCAAGATGCAAACCTCTTATCAGCAGCAAAAATCAAAAGGCTAGATTAGAATTCACCAAAAAAAAAATTAAGACTAGCCAGACGAGTTCTGCAGCAAAGTTTTATGGACAGATGAGACCAAAATAAACCTTTTCACCAAAGTGATGGAAAGCCAAAAGTATGGAGAAAGATAGGAACTGCCCATGATCCAAACCATTCCACCTCATCTGTGAAACATGGAGGAGGTAATGTCATGGCCTGGGTATATATGGCTGCTTCTGGAACTGGCTCACTTGTCTTTATTGATGATGTAACAGGTGATGGCAGCAGCAGGATGAATTCAGAAGTGTATAGAGAGATTTTGTCTGGCTCTGTACAAAAGTTTCTCCAATCTCATTGGCCAGCACTTCATCCTGCAACAAGACAATGACCCCAAACACACTGCCCATGCAACCAA
Organism: Megalops cyprinoides; assembly: GCF_013368585.1. Classification (NCBI taxonomy): domain Eukaryota; kingdom Metazoa; phylum Chordata; class Actinopteri; order Elopiformes; family Megalopidae; genus Megalops; species Megalops cyprinoides. The sequence goes on along the minus strand of NC_050590.1, from coordinate 37,453,110 downwards.
AGCTTTTATCGATGACAAACAGTGGAAAGTTTTAGACTGGGCAAGGCAGTCACCAGATCTAAATCCAATTGAGCATGCATTTTACTTGCCGAAGAGGAGATTGATGACAGAGAGCCCCTGCACTGCAAAAAATCCAAATCTCACCAAGCATATTTGTCTCTTTTCAAGTCAAAATATCTCTTTACACTTAATATAAGACACAGTCACCAAACAAGCAAAATTTCCTTGAGCTACAAGGACTTGTTTTTAGACGGTGCATCTTGAATATCTTGTTTGGTGAAACTGTCTTGAAAACATCTTACTTTGAGTGGTATATCAAATTAAGCAAGCCTTTTTGACAAGTCAGAAGGTTTTTAAACTGCATGACACAAAAACACTTCCTAATACCAGTTAAAAATGGATCAAAATTAGTTTTTTCCACCTAATTTTAAGATCCCTTATCTTAAAAATGCTTAACTATAACACCTTATTTCAAGAAATCTTAACAAGTGTATTTCCACTAGTTCCATTGGCAGATTTTTTCACTTATTACTAGCAAAAAACACCTTGTATTAATTATTTTATTTCTTATTTTTGAAGGGCTATTTTTTGCAGTGTGTAACAAACATCAACTGAAAGCAGCGGCAGTGAAGGCCTGGAAAAGCATTTCCAAAGAACATACCACACGTTTGGTAATGTCAATGGGTAATACCAATGCCTTTTTTCATTACAAAGGGGTTTAATGGCATTGCATAGCAACACATTCACAATAATGTGTGAGTAGTAAGGAGAATGTGAGTAACATTTGTTAAATAAAGAGACTGTACATACAAACAAAATGAGTGCACACCACAGAAGGAGTTCTGTGATGAAGAGGGGACCTTGTGTTCTTTTACCACAATCCTTTCTTGTCATTTGCATGTTCTCTTCATCATCTTATGTGTGAAATGCTTTGATATGCAGGTATCCATTTCCACCTGCATGCCACTTTCCATTTCCACCTGTATTTTCCAATGAAAATGGCTCACACTTTGTAAAATGGTTCTGAAACAAATTAACTGTTTACTCTGGGGGTCCTTGTCGCAACTCAGGCAGGGACTCAAGCGCAGACAGCGGAATGGGGTGCACCAAGCGAAGTATAACAAGCCGATACGGGGAATCCAGAAAACGAAGTCAAAAACAGGCAAAGTCGGAAAACCAGAAAGACACGGCAAACAGTACCAAACAGATCCAAAAACACGGTCGAGGGAAACAGGCAAGATCGGGAAAACAGGCTGGCAGGCAGAACAGGAAAAATAGCTTGTAGCGAAACAGATAACTGAGACGAACTAGCAACGAGACAAGAAACAAACGGGGAATATATAGGGCAAGGCAGATGACAAGATGGGATGCAGGTGTGCAGGCAGGCAGGTAGAGACAATCAGGTGGGCGGAGAACGGGGCAGGGCTAGAACACAAGGAAAAACAAAAGCACATGGACAGGGAAAAGAAAACAACCGGCTAAGACGCCGCAGTCATGACAGTACCCCCCCCCCTACGGACGCCACCGGGCGTCCCAGCAGGCAGTCCAGGATGCCGCCGGCGAAAGTCCGCGATGAGGGAAGGGTCAAGTATGTCACGGGCTGGGACCCAGCATCGTTCCTCCGGGCCGTAACCCTCCCAGTCCACCAGGTATTGGAGTCCGCGACCCCGGCGCCGGACTCCCAGCAAACGGCGCACGGTGTAAGCTTCGGATCCGTCGATCAGGCGGGGGGGCGGAGGGGCCCGCGGAGCTGGGCAGAGTGGGCTGCGGACGACGGGCTTGACCCTGGAGACATGAAAAGTCGGGTGGATGCGCCGGAGGGAGGACGGGAGCTTGAGCCGGACAGCAGTGGAACTGATCACTCGGGCGATGGGGAAGGGACCGATGAAGCGTGGGGCCAGTTTGCGGGATTCCACCCTGAGGGGAAGATCGCGTGTGGACAGCCACACTCGCTGCCCCCGGACGTAGCGGGGAGCTTTGGAACGGAGCCGGTCAGCGGCCCGCTTGATCCGGGCAGATGCACGTAGGAGCGCAGTCTGGGTGCGCTTCCAGGTACGCCGGCAGCGACGGACGAACGCCACAGCCGAGGGGACCCCAACCTCCTCCTCCTGAGCTGGGAACAGTGGGGGCTGGTAGCCGAGGCAGCACTGGAACGGGGACAGGCCGGTGGAAGAGGATGGCAGGGAGTTGATGGAATACTCCACCCAGGGCAGCAGCCGACTCCAGGAGCTGGGATCTTGCGAAGCGAGACAACGCAGCACCGTCTCCAGCTGCTGATTAGCCCGCTCGGTCTGGCCGTTGGTCTGCGGGTGGAAACCTGAGGAGAGACTCACAGATGCCCCCAACAACTTGCAGAAAGCCCTCCAAAAGCGTGACGTGAACTGGGCCCCCCTATCCGACACCACGTCAACCGGCAATCCATGCAGTCTGAACACATGATTGATCATCAACTCCGCCGTTTCTTTAGCCGTGGGCAGCTTTGCCAGCGCGACGAAGTGCACAGACTTGGAGAAGCGATCAACCACTGTTAGGATAACCGTATTACCTTCAGACGCGGGCAAACCGGTGACGAAGTCCAAGGCGATGTGGGACCAGGGTCGCTTGGGGATAGGCAGAGGGCGCAGCAGTCCAGCAGGGGGGTGATTGGAGGGCTTGTTCTGTGCACAGACTGAGCAGGCGGAAACAAAGCTGCGGACATCCTCTTCCATGGCGGGCCACCAGAAACGCTGCTCGATGAGGGCCTTGGTGCGTCTAACCCCTGGGTGGCAGGCCAGCTTGGAGGAGTGTCCCCACTGCAGGACCTGGGAACGAACAGACTCTGGAACGAACAGACAATTAACCGGACAAGAACTGGGGCAGGCGTCGCCCTGTTGAGACGAGCGTACTAAGGACTCGATGTCCCATAATGCCGCAGCCAGCAAGCACCGAGCGGGCAATATGGTGCTGGACTCAGGCGCCTCCTCCGGTGGGGAGGACTGGCGAGAAAGGGCATCGGGCTTGCCGTTCTTGGAACCTGGGCGGTAGGAGAGAACGAAGTCGAACCTGGCAAAGAACAGGGACCAGCGAGCCTGGCGAGGATTAAGGCGTTTCGCCGTACGCAGATATTCCAGGTTCTTGTGATCAGTCCACACCAGAAACGGGATACTCGCCCCCTCCAGCCAGTGCCTCCACTCCTCCAAAGCTAGCTTAACGGCTAGCAGCTCCCGGTCCCCGATGTCGTAGTTGCGCTCCGAGGTGGAAAGCCGGCGCGAGAAAAAGGCACAAGGATGGAGTTTGTTATCTAGTGCGGACACCTGAGAGAGCACAGCCCCCACTCCCACTTCCGAGGCGTCCACTTCGACGACAAACTGCCGGGCAGGATCAGGCTGGGCGAGCACCGGCGCAGTGGTGAAGCGCCTCTTGAGCGCCTGGAATGCCTCCGCAGCGACCGGGGGCCAGGAAAAGCGTCTGGAGGGGGAAGTCAGAGAGGTGAGAGGAGAGGCAACAGAGCTGTAATCACGAATGAACCGTCGATAAAAGTTTGCAAAACCCAGGAATCGTTGGAGCTCACGACGAGAAGTGGGCGTTGGCCACTCCTCGACCGCCTGGACCTTGCGACGATCCATCCGGACCCCTCCGGCTGTGACAACACACCCCAGGAAGGAAATCGAGTCCCGATGAAACTCACTCTTCTCCGCTTTAACGAACAGGTGGTTCTCTAGCAGCCTCTGCAGCACTTGGTGGACATGAAGGCAATGTTCAGCAGGTGAGCGGGAGAAGATGAGGATGTCATCCAGGTACACGTACACAAACTTGCCGAGCATGTCACGGAGAACGTCGTTTACCAGGGCTTGGAAAACGGAAGGAGCATTAGTAAGACCGAAAGGCATGACCAGGTATTCATAGTGACCCGTCGGGGTGTTAAACGCGGTCTTCCACTCATCCCCCTCTCTGATGCGGACCAGGTGGTAGGCGTTGCGCAGATCGAGTTTGCTAAAGATCTTCGCTCCCTGCAGGGACTCGAACGCCACAGACATCAGCGGGAGAGGGTATCGGTTTTTCACCGTGATGGCGTTTAACCCCCGGTAATCGATGCAGGGGCGGAGTCCGCCGTCCTTCTTGCCCACGAAGAAAAAACCCGCTCCGGCAGGAGAAGACGAGGGGCGAATTATGCCGGCTGCCAGCGACTCCTGGATGTACTTATTCATAGCCTCCGTCTCCGGTGGCGACAGGGAATACAGGCGGCCCCGGGGCGGAGTGGTGCCAGGCAGGAGGTCAATGGCACAATCATAGGGACGATGAGGCGGCAAGGAGGCGGCGCGGGACTCGCTAAAAACTCCCTTCAGGTCCAGGTACTCGGGGGGCACTCCAGACAGGTCAGGAAACTCATCGGCGATGGTGGAAGCTGCAGAGACGGGGACTGGAGCGTCTTTGAGACAATGAGATGCACAGAACGGACTCCACTCCGATATTCTGTTCTCCACCCAATTGATCCAGGGGTTGTGTTTGCAGAGCCAGGGGAGTCCCAGTACTAACGGTGCTTGGGGTGTGTCCATGATGTGCAGCACGATGTCCTCACGGTGGTTGCCAGACAGCAGAAGACTCACCGGCGGAGTAACATGCGTGATCTTGACGAGCGGCCTCCCGGTGATGGCAACCGCCTCTAGGGGGGTCTGGAGCGGAACCTGTGGCAACCCAAGCTGCAGGACCAGGCTAGCATCGATGAAGTTCCCGTCCGCTCCGGAGTCAATAAGAACAGCAACCACCTGTGGCTGGCCATGAACAAAGAGGGACGCTGACAGCAGTGGGCGAGTGATTGGGGAGTTTGGAACAGGCGTTGTGCTCACCTGTATCTCCCCAGTTACAGGTGCGCGCTGGCCTTTTACTGGGCACTTAGAGACGAAGTGCCCTGGGTTGCCGCAATACAGGCAGGACCGGGTCTGGATCCGCCTTTGTCGTTTCGCCGGAGAGAGGCGCGTGCGGTCGATCTGTACGGGTTCCGGAACAGAGGGCATCGCTGCAGCAGACAAAGGCTTCCGAAACTCCCCCGCTGATCCCCGAGACTCTGCTCTCTCTCTCCGACGAGCAGACAGGCGGTGGTCGATGCGGATGGCGAGGTCGACCAGGGTGTCGAACCCAGCCGGCAGATCCCGGGTGACGAGTTCGTCTTTGATCTCCTCCGAAAGCCCATGGAGGAACACGTCGTACAGGGCCTCTTGATTCCAGCCACTAGTCACAGCAAGGGTCCGAAAGTCAATGGCATAGTTGGAGACCGAGCTCCCTTGCTGACGGATCTGCAGCATCTCCCGAGCAGCCTCATGACCGGTGGTGGACCGGTCGAACACTCGCTTCATCTCCTCACAGAAGGAGGTGTAGGAGGAGCACACAGGCGAGCTGACATCCCACACTGCCGTTCCCCACTCTCTGGCACGCCCGGTGAGCAAGGTGATGACATACGCGATTCGTGCTCGGTCTGTGGGAAAGGTGGACGGCTGGAGCTCGAAAACCAGAGAGCACTGTGACAGAAAGGAGCGGCAGGTTCCAGGCTCACCAGCGTACGGTTCCGGAGGTGGCAGACGGGGCTCCCTTCCTGGCTGAGCGGCAAGAGGTTGCGGAGCAGGTGCAGGGAGGTCTTGTGCAAGCTGGAGGTGCTGCAGGTGAGTAGAGAGATTGTCCATGCACGCCGCGAAGCACTCCAGGGTCTTGCTAACAGATTCCAGCTGGACATGATGTTGGTCGAGCAGGGCTCCCTGTCGGTCTAACACTGACCGCAGCTGGCTACTGTCTGCTGAGTCCATAGTTGGCTAGTTCGTACTGTCGCAACTCAGGCAGGGACTCAAGCGCAGACAGCGGAATGGGGTGCACCAAGCGAAGTATAACAAGCCGATACGGGGAATCCAGAAAACGAAGTCAAAAACAGGCAAAGTCGGAAAACCAGAAAGACACGGCAAACAGTACCAAACAGATCCAAAAACACGGTCGAGGGAAACAGGCAAGATCGGGAAAACAGGCTGGCAGGCAGAACAGGAAAAATAGCTTGTAGCGAAACAGATAACTGAGACGAACTAGCAACGAGACAAGAAACAAACGGGGAATATATAGGGCAAGGCAGATGACAAGATGGGATGCAGGTGTGCAGGCAGGCAGGTAGAGACAATCAGGTGGGCGGAGAACGGGGCAGGGCTAGAACACAAGGAAAAACAAAAGCACATGGACAGGGAAAAGAAAACAACCGGCTAAGACGCCGCAGTCATGACAGTCCTACCATAAGTAGAATTATTTTAGTGTATATTTTAAAAAGGTTATGGTGTGCAAGTGCCCAGTTTGTTTAGAGTATCATTTAACAAAACACAATTATGGCATATGATTTTTCTGTTTAAAAAAAGATCCAGATTGGTTATGAAATTAATCCTAAATGAATTAGTTATAAAATTATTCATCCATATCCATTTTAATTTATATAACTTTGTATATTAATATATCCAGCACGTTACATTTCATGGTATTATTTAGAAGCTGGATTGACAAAGGAAAAATCAAATCTAACTGGAGGCTGTGTGGTTGTTCACTCTCAGAACTAACAGGTTACGATGGAGAATACGTCCTGATTTATGGCGCCATCAAGTGGACATTATTCCATTTTGCAACTAAAGCAGTTCACATGTCTAAAACCTTTCTCACATATCACCTTTTATCATCATGTTTAGGTTCCCACAACCTCTGAACTGCTTCAGATTATGATCCATTTTGAGAATCATGATGTCATCACAGAAATGTGGACATTTTTTTGGTATGTAGGTGTCTGTTGTTTAATTTGAACTGCCTTTGTGACCTTATGACCAACTGCAGCACCCCAGCCTGTAGTACATGCATAATGTAAGTATTTTTCAAAGTAAGTACATAAAAGAGAATGGAACAATATCCAAGCTGCAAAGAACGAACATTTATCCATGTTACCTTTGGTGCGAAGCTGGCAGCTGTTTATGAAATGCAAAAAATATAAATAAAATGGGAAAGATGAAATGAACAATGTGATCTTTTGAATAATAATAATCTCTCACAAAGAGTGAATGTAGTGTAGCAGGAATGACAGTGGGTTGTGCATGAAGAAGGTCCAAATGGACCTCTCACTGCTGATTTGATTTTAAGGATCTCCCTTTGGCCAGTTATGAAACTGCAACAGAGAAAGCATGAAAGCTTGGCTAACGACATGTTTAAATTGCTTTTCACGGGCTACACAACAAACCCTGCAGACAGTGCACCCCGGCTTTCCTTGCTATGTGGCAGTTGTCCTGCAGACGCCTTGACATGTACGTACATATCAACCAGCTTCCCTAACTGTCTTCCAGACCAAGCTCTCTCTCACATGCTGCGTCTGTCAGCCTGGATCAATTTGCATGGATCCAGGGGCTCAGACTGTCCTTATAGAGAGTCAGTGTGGGTGTTAGGAGATGAGACCCTTTCTGTGGGCAAAGAGGCCTCCCTACACACTTCAGATCTGGGAGTATCTGCAAAGGTAGCCATGTGAGAGTGTCTCCTGTTCCCCTACCCCTCCCCCCCCAGCACCAGGGTATTTGCGTTTTTACCTTGGACCACAAGAACTGGAGGGCTGTAAACAGAAGCCACTTAGAACAGTCTTGCAGAGTACAGGAAATGTAGTGGGTCTACAGGCTATTGTTTCTTCTGTTTACTTTCACATGTACATTCATTAATTTGGCAGACGCTTTTATCCAAAGCGACTTACGAGTGAGGTACAATGCAACACAAGTAGAAAACCATACAGAGTCAACAATATTAGAAGCACTGCATGAGCATGTTTCAAAGGTTGGCCAGGCAAGGTACAAACTAGCAGGAAAAGCTAGTGAGTGCATTAAACCATTAGATTACATTTTTTTATAGTTTAGTAGGAGACAGTTTGAGATATGAAAAGTTCCTTTAGGGGGTAGTGTTTCAGGTGCATAACTGAGAGTGGAAGAGCTGTGTCTTCAGATGTTTCTTGAAGACAGAGAAGGACTCAGCAGAACGGATGAAGTGTGGAAGTTCATTCCACCATCAGCGGACAATGGTGGAGAAAATCCTAGATAGTGATTTTATGCCATGATGTGACAGGGCCACCAGGCACCGTTCAGTGGCAGAACGTAGCGGTCGGAAGGGAACACAGAGTTGCAGCAGTGGGTTCAGGTAGGTAGGTAGAGTTTTGTTGGTCACCCTGTACACAAGCATCAGGGCCTTGAACATGATGCAGGCAGCTACAGGGAGCCAGTGAAGTGAGACCAAGAGAGGTGTAACGTGAGCCCTTTTTGGTTGAAAACCAGACATGCAGCCACATTCTGTATCAACTGCAGTCAGTGTTGACAGTCTAAATATGGACATGAACAATGTACAAGGTCCCTCTTCCTTTAGATGAAGGGAACTTACAGAACATCCAGGGCAGTTCTGGGAATCCTGCAACTTCCTACAGTGCCCATGGGCTTACCTTCAGTGCCAGCCCTCCAGATAGGTACTTGTGACAGACCCCATCTGTAATGGAAGCAGCCTCCTTGATCACCTATAGTAGGCAGCAAGGGGAGAGGCATTTCCACCTGAAGAAAATGGATACTGATTGGTCTTATGTCAGCAGGGTCTGGGCGGACCTTTCCACCTTGCTAGAGACACTAGAGTTCTATATGCAGGAGAGGTTTAGGATTAAGCTTCTCTGATGTGTCAGCATGCCTGCTGCCCCTTATCACCCCCCAGAGTCTGTGTGAGAGTCTCAGAGTCTAATACTCTTTTGTCAGTCTGGTCTGTGTTCTTTTTCTCAATCCTTACATTAGATCCTGTTTATACCTGGGCCCTTCTTGTTAAATGGCTTTATACTGAGGCTGTGAGGTTGAATACACCTAACTCAGACTTTGAGGTCACTTGCACAGAAGAATTCTGAAAAAACTGTCCATTGCTTTGTACATCACAAAGCTAAGGCACATCATCACATCTTTCCTAAGATGCACTCATACCAGTGGATTGTGGATATAATTTCACATGGTGCAGAGAAGTTCAGGTGAAATCATCCTTTGTGGTTGCTAGCCCACTCCTCTATGGTGGTGGTTAGACCCTGGCTGCTATTCTGGAGTGTCCCACTTGAGTTGCATGGGCACCTATTGGGCCTCCCCCTTGACCTCCATGAGATACCACTACCTAAATTTATCACCATTGTCAATGGCCTCCTCTGTCATAGAGATAAGTGGGATCTTGATCTTCTCATTATCCTCCCCCTGGCAGCTAACCTGGATGGAGTCACTGGTAGATGATGGAGTTATACACTGGCCCTGGGTAATCATGTTTAGATAGCTGATCTTGCGTAGAGGAGTGTTCACATCATTCAAGGAACCAAAGTAACCTGTTTTTTGTTCTGTTTTCCCAGCCACTTCCCGTGGAGCACATGCCTGACTGGCTGATGTTAAGGGGGGTGGTATTTATCCACCAACATTCACAGCCCCAGTTTAGTCTGACACAAAAGGATCAAGGTTTCAAAGGGAATGTTTAAAGTAATCTTCAATCTGAACAGCTAGAAATGCTCCAGTTACTGAGCACTGCAGACCACACCAAAAGGACTCAAATCTGATGTAGATCACCATCATTATATACATTTTTATTGTAAACAATTCAGTGTGTGCACATTTCTACTTTGCAGTTATAGCGTGCTGATCAATTTCAGAAAAGGCCCTTAATTACAGGGCTTTGCCATGTGTTTGCCGAGTTTGTGACCCCTGCGCACCTGCTGATCAAAGCTGTGCCCGCCTTCTACATATGTGAGCAGAAAGGGTCAGAGGTCAACGCACAAAGCAAACCACTGCAGCAGAGAGAAAACATCCTCTGCCCCCACACCATGACCCGTTCACTGTGCAGTCTGATGACAGCGGCGCCTCTGTCTTGTCCAAACTGTGCTGCTGCTGTGGTTTTCTCTTGTTGGGTGTGAAAAAGTCCATTGAAGACTGTTGTGTTCAGCTTGGTAAATATGGGCATTACCCTGAGGTTTAAGGCTACAAAGAGGATTCACTCACAGGCAGACGTTATCTGTCACATTGACCTTTTAAGGCAAACCAGGGTTTACAGGTAAAGAGAAGATATCAGTTCCACAAGTGGCTGAGTCTTTCTGCTAGTATGAGGGGTTAACTGGCGTGAGAGGGAGCATGGTGTCTCTACAGAAACACTGGGCTTGTCTGTGCCATTGGCTTTATATGGTTCAATGTATAGTTTTAATTAGCTTTGAGAAAGGACAAAAATGCATCATTTATACTTTAAAAGTATCCTTTAAAACAGCTTGGCAGCAGTCGCCTTGCCATCATAAGGTGGAGCCTTGCCGTCAAACTCTGCAGGCAGGATGTCTGCATCAAACTCCTTGAAATAATTCTCCAGCTCATCACCGTGAACAAAGACCTGAGATGGGGGAGACAGACTTAGATAAGCTTGGAGATAAGATAACATTGATAAAAGGCACAAAACATAGGATTCTGTCCATTACAGCCTTTACTAAAGTGAGCGCTAGCTTTAGTCAAAACTCCACCCACTTTCCTCCCCAACCCCAACCCCCCCCCCGCCCCGCCCCTCACCCCACCCCACCCCAACTCTTCCACCCCTACTCATTCACCCTCTGACCCCCTTCACCAGCTCCCTCTACTGCCCTTACCCTCTCCAGCAGTTTACTCTTCATGAGGGGCTTGACCACATTGTAGGTGGTGGTGAAGTACCAAGGCTGGTGGATGAAATGCACAGCTTTGAATCGGGCAGGGAAGGAATCCTGTTCATGTGGGAAAAAAACAGAGAGAGCAAGGTTCAAAACACAGTACTTCATCAGTCTGGGTGAGCAACACACAAAAATGAGCCATGCTGGAGTGTGTCTGCGGTCAGTAAAGAAATCTTGCAACAGACATTAAAATGGCTCTGTGTCTAGGAGCAACAGTGGTCTATGTAGTTAATAAAGAACTGCGTATACATTAAAGAGGTCTGTGTGCAGTCTATAAAGGCAGTCTGTGTGGTCCATAAAGTACATTACATTACATTTTTGGCATTTAGCAGACACTCTTATCCAGAGCGACTTACATAGGCTACAATTTCATCCATTGATACAGCTGGATATTTACTGAGGTAATTGTGAGTTAAGTACCTTGCCCAAAAGTAGAACAGTAGGGAATTGAACTGGTAACCTTTTGGTTAAAAGTCCTGCTTCCTACCACTATACCACACTGCTGCAACACACTATTGGTCTGTAAACAGTCATAAAAGTGGTTAGCATGTGGTCACTAAAGAAATCTGCATGCAGTCCTTACAGTGGTCTATATGTGCTGAGAGTGCTGTGGTCACCTGCAGCATGTCCACCATCTTCTTGAGCTCAGTGGGTTTGATACCAGAGGCCTGCTGCATGGTGAAGCCTTTGAAGTTCTCAATGATGCAGAAGCCATTGATCTGGGTCTCCTCATTTTCCAGAAGTTTTTCCAGGATCACACAGTAAGCACGAAGGATCTGCACACATACGGAGTCAAAGACTGCAAAAATACACCTCATAGAGACTGCCCCAAGCAGGTTAGCAGCACAGTAAATATAAGACCCAGTATTTTATGCATTATTTTCCCTGGTTATAACAATCACCAGAAACTCACTATCTGTTTGATTTTCCAGGAAAAACAAAATAAAAAAAATGAAACAGGAACTATGTGAGCATATGTGTGTGTGTGTGTATATGTGTGTGTGTGTGTGCATGGGTTAGCCATTAGCAGAGGGGGCAGGCACCTCATCAAAAGTGATCTCCTCATAGTCCCAGTTCTCAATGTTGAAAAGCAGCACTACACGGCCATACTTGTCCCTGCTGGACAGGATACCGGGGTACCCAGCCTCGATGGTGCTGCGCACCGCCTCAGGGGTCAGGTTCTCGAACAGCTCGGGGTACTGCTGCCTGAAGCGGACATAACCTGCCAATAAAATGCAGATACAGTCAGGCTTCTGTCATGGGCACAGACAAGTCTCAACCAATGGAACACAGCTCAGTATATATCACACTCACTGTGCCACAGCTCAGTATATCAGATTAGATCAGTGTGTCAAATCAGATTGACTACATTTCTGTATATCAGGCTGAAAAGGGCTACACTTCACTGGATTTAAAATTTTGTAGTTCTGTGTAGGTGATTGAGTAGAGTATAGCTTTGTACAGGTGACTGAATGCACAGCTACCAGGCTGAGGTTGTCAGGTACCCTTCATGAGCTCGAAGGCTCTAGCCACATCATATTTTCGGGCTCGGATGAACCGCAGCAGCATGCTGTCTGGTTGGTCACCAAACTTGTCCTTCACACCCTTGGCCAGGTCATCCCCTGCATCAGCTTTCTCCTTGATCATGGCACGGATCTCCTTCACCGCAGACACCTTTTTGTCATCTGTCTCGTTCAGTTCATCCTTTGCCTGCATCAAGCAACACATGTAATATGGTCTAATGTAGCTACTTTGTCTCACAGTGTGAGAGTGCAATTCTAGGTTTAACAACAAGCAGGCTTGTCAGGCTGTACCTTCTGTATGGTGTGGTCTGGCAGTTTTGCACAGGGCCCAAACACGGGGCCATGGTCCCTCACGGTCAAACGCTCCAGCTTTGCCCTCAGTGCTTGCTCTTCCTCTGACACCATCCGGAATGTTCCGGTCTGTGGGTAGATGGAGGCCCAGGAGAATGTTTAACAACATGAATGCACACATGTCCTATGCTGTCTGAAATAAACACTGAGACCTCTCAATTGACAAATCAGTGAGCTCCATTGTAAGAGCCCAAAATCTCATCATGGGTTGCGAGGGATCCTTGTAAAGCTCCCTTTGATTGGTCAGATTAGGAGGGCATTCGAGTGTTCACATCCATCACCAACAATGACTGCATTGAGTTCCCAAGGATCAGCAACTACAGCCATGTGAAGAAAATATCTGTATTTTTCCACAGAGTGGTTAATATCTACCCTGCTGTGGTCAGAGAATAACACCAGCAGCAAAATCTCACAAATGGGCAGTCCAACCCTAAAGCAGAGAGATCCATCCCTCATTTCTATGTCCCCTAAGATCCTCAGAACTCTCTCCCTACTGATTCACAGTACATTTATTCATAACTTATTAGATGGACAGATGTCCTTTCCAAGGAAGACCTGCATATCTACATGATGTTCTTTCACACCATAGTGTATGCATTTTTGTGATGCAAGGTTAAAAATCTTGCTCAAGCATACAACAGTACCGATGTGCAGTCTGGGGATTGAAACTGCAACTTCCAAGTTGAGTAGAATTGAAGTTGCAGGTCCAGCTCATATACCACCGCACCACCAATGTCTTGGTGTTGTATCATTGTCTAGCTGACTTTTGAATCTTTGTCTTTATCTTCCTTGAAAGAAAGGGTAGGAGTATTGTGGGAGAGAAATGCACTTACAGTTACAGCCATGTCTTCAGGATGTTATTGCAGCCTCACACAAAAGCTGAAAAATAAGACAATGTAATTTTAAGGGTGGAATTCTCTGGAGAATTTCTACAGAAAGAATTCATCATCAACTCCACTGCACCCCCCCCCCCCCCACCCCCAATAGACAGACACACTCACATGCACACACATCCCAATCTGACACACCTGTTTCAGTGAGAGAGGGTTCTGACCCCAGCTCCACCGCACTGGCCAGTAACAGGTGGAAATGTGTGGGAGAGTCAATGAGGTGGAGAGACTTGGATAATACTGTTCCATCTAGACGTTTAGGCAGCACCAGCAAAACCACAGCATGTCCCTGGTTCATTTCATGTCTGCAAATTGCCTAGTATTTAATTGATCATCACATGGCCATCGCCCAGTACACTGACAAACAGGCTAAGTACTCCACTGGGAGTCTAACATTCAAACAGAGTTGACTCAGCCATCAGCTGCACAGATTCCCATCAGTCTCAGCATGGCTGAGGATATTTTTTACATGTGCCCTTTTACATTAAATATTACATTAATGTAATTCAACAGATGCTAGAGGACTGTCTAACAAGTCACTTTAAAGAAATCTGAATCTTTCCAGCGAAAAAAAAAAAACAACTCTGTGATATTGATATTGACTGCTGTCTCACCATCCTCAATCAGATAGCATTATCTAAGTATCATCCAAAAAACAACAGCCAATTTTTAGCCTTGTTTAGCCTTGAGGAATAAATGTTGTCTGAACTCTTTTTCATTTCCAGCAAAGAAAAAAATAACATGAACTTTTTTGCTTTTGTTGAAGTAACAAAATGATACACTGATTCATCCAGCCCCTAGAGGGTGCTCACACATAGCAGTACCCTGAGTCCCAGAGTGAGATTGGCAGGAGCCAGGAAGAGTTTGTTGTCCCGCTCAGAGCCGCGAGATACTGACCCTTACCTTGCTGGGAGTGCTAACCGGTGCACTGGCCTGGACAGACAAAGTAAAACGTGGTACTGCAGTGTTAGAGGAGGCAAGTGAAGCAGTGAGGGGTGTAGAGTCTGAGCCCAATCATTTGTAGCTTCCCCCTCTGTAGGATTAGTCCGTCACACGGCTTTACTCAGAGCAGATTTTCAGATAATCAGCATAAATACACTACAGAAAGGAGGGGAGGGGGGAGCTGAACTGCCTAACCATGCCCAGCCAATGGCGGTATGGCTAAAACCGCGGGCTTCAAGGGAGGAGTCAGAAGAAAAGAACCTAATAGGAATAGAGCGGCAGCTTTGGGAAATGAGGGGGGTCAAGGAATATGTCATGTAACAAGAGGGACTTGACAAAATTCCAGCACTTATGAGGCCAAATAAGAAATGGCTATTGTTCGATCTGCAACGTGGGTGATGGTCTAGGAGAGAGCAAGCGAGTTCAAATTCCAGCTACCTCACATGGATGTACACACGTGTGTGAACAGAACTGTGTGTCCTGGACATGTGTGCCCTGTAATGCATGGATGGACCTGAACATGCGGTACCAACATGAACTACATTGAGTCATCACTATGGACTGAGGGGGGGGGACAGATCCTGGATACCATGATGAAACCCACTCTGAATCAGTTGAGCCCGGGACTCACCGTTCATAGGAAAAACAGCCCTAACTCTCTAACAACTTTTGGGAATGCTAACATTTGTCCTGATGTATTTAATTCTCTGATCATGTTGGGGTACAGGGGCTTGCCCCAAGGTGACACAGCGTGCATGACAGGTTATTTGGAGGCAGCACAATGTTGTCTCGGCCACCTAGGTGAATCCCAGATCCGCCGGGTTACAGACCCCGGCCCTGACTCTGCCACCACCGCATGTGACGCACCACCTATTCCTGATCTCAAACTCCCCGTGATAGGGTCAGCTGTCCTTTCCTCTGTTCAGGCAAGGTCGTTGGGTCAATGCAGATGGCCTGGGGTGACACCAGAGGCCCACATCACAGGCTTACGCCACTCCCCACATGTTGCCTGCTGTTGCAATCCGGAGTGGTGGTAATCTCTAAGATAAGGGCCTTATCCCCGTAAAAAGCGGTGTGTGTGACGACAGCAGTGGGATTGGCGACACAATGCAGGGCTCTGTGCTCCCAGGACTACCCAGCACCACAGCAGCTGAGGGGATCGGGCCCTCTAGACTAGGACAGGGGTTTGGGTCAGAGGTGCTCATGGGGGAAGGGGAAGAGAGGCCAAGGCTGGGTCAAATTTGGACACGTCAAGGACGCAGGGTTCCATACGTTCGCCATCATCATGATCACAGCACCAACTGTGTAAATGAGCATACGTCATTCAGTTTTGGAAACAGGTACTGAAATTCATTCATTGTGAAACAGCTCCCACACTACTCACAGGGATTTACAACTTGGAAGTGACAGGCCAGGTAGGGACCATCACTGCAAGAGGCGTCCAATCAGTTGCCCTTTTGTGTGGCGGGTTTGTGCTCGTTACAGCTCATTGGACAGCTGTTAATACGGCAGAAACTGATGTCTGATAATCTGGGCCAGAGCAACTGAAAAACATGCCTAACATAGTAATTACATTCATAAATGATCTGCATCTGGGAACATTTTTCAAGATGTGGTCAGATTTAAAAATTCCCCCGTATGGACTTCATCAGTAAAATGGTGTTATTATGATGGCAGCCTGTACGTAAAGGAGTTCAGGGGATTGGATCTGTCTCACACAAGAACTGATGAAGCTCTGTATCTCCACCATCAATCTTCATCAGGAGGTGGAATAGTATCAGGGGTGGAGGTCACCCCATTCACCCCAACATTGCACTTTGTTATAATGCAAATATTTAATCCTGTTGTAATTTACACTTTAAGACAAATAACTCAAAAATACACATATCTCAAACCATAGTCATAAATAAAATCAGTTTTCAGAAAAATGTTTAACCACTTAAAAGAGGAACATTGCCCATTTATTCACCAGGTGCCAAACATGGAATGGATGGCTTGTAAACAAAGGAAAACAAACACAAACATCAGGTCAGTATAAATCTTTATTTAATATAACAAAGTCGGGTGATACATGACATAAGTCTCACTGCAGGTGGAGCAGAGCAGTCATTGCCAAAGTTTCATGACATTTGTGTGAATATGTGCATAGTGACTCCACCATTTTAGCAAGCTGCTACCAATTTCAACCTTAACATTTTAATAACAACTGTTTTATGCTACACCAATACACCGCCACAGCAAACAAATTATGCAAACCTAATATTTCAGAAAATACAGCAACATGCTTCTGTTAAGACTTTACCATTTAAATCTGACACCACAATCACTTTCAGATCTGTGCATGAGGTATAAACAATATTTTATTTTTGTTCCTTGGTAACATTTAAATTAGTCTTGACATGGAGGCATAACAGTGTTGCCCAAATATCACAGACAAACACGCTGCATGTCACTAATGAGAAACTCCCCATCCACAGCAGATAATTTCCCATAAACTCGTAGCCAATCAGGATACTCACTGAACATCTGATATGGGAAACACTGCAGCTTAGCTGCACTTCCTCTCCCTTACCGAAACCCTATTACATACAGAGACAGCCCACCAGTCAGAGTATAGGTCCCCAGCAGTCCTCATCCAGCTGTTCCAATCAATCACTCCTTCTCATGTGAACCAGCCAAACTCCCCCCTGGGGAGAGGGCTTTCAGGGAGGAGCTAGTGACTCAATCCAGAGATGTCCTCCAGGACCAACACTGGGCAGCAACAACACAGAGGCAGACACCTCTCTGCTAGGTTCCTATCAGTGCATCAGTGTTCTATCAGCTCCGCCGGCCAATACTCATCCTGCATGTAGTGGCTAGAGGAGGAGCTAGATTCTGAGGTGCTAGTGTCCAGGTGCTCAGCTTGACTCAGAAAGTCTTGCTCCCACTGTCCCTCAACCAGTTTGTATAGATCCATCGCAGCCATGGCATCCTCCACTGAACTGTGGCCATTCATGCCCATCTGAGGGAAGACAACAGAGCAGTCACTTAACACATCACTCACCCAACTCACCATGTCATACATTCACTATATCAAACATATCCATCACTCACCATGTCAGACTCACCGCATAGTTCGCAACATCATACTCGCACATCACTCACCGTGTCATGCATTTGTCATGGCACACCCAATCACTCACTCATGCCAAAATTCCTCCTTCTCTTGGACATACACAGCCTAACTGATCATATCATCTCACACTCCCATTCAATCCAAACCTAATTCACTGCATCACCCCCACCCCCCAACCCACAGTCTCTGATTACTTAAAAGACATAATCCTTTAAATTCTTTTCAGATTATCCCCTTCTAAACATGATAGACTAAAATACTAATTAAAATAATATCATGCCAAGTACATTTCTATCCAAACTCTCATATTCCTCTCACAGGGTCTACATGTTTAAAGCACATTTAAAACATGAAATATGTAATGTTGCAAGATTAAAATGTTAATTAAATGGATCCTTCTCAAATCTCAGAGAACAATTCAAGTTTTATTTTTCATTGAATTTTACAATGTTACATGGTTCATCTGCCATTTCCACAGCTCTATTTTCATGAGGCTGTTTGAGATTAAAAACCTTCCTCTACAGTACAATGCCAGTTTTGCTTAAGGGACTGGAAGCCACAACTTCAATTCAGTCCCCCAAACATGACACCTTATGCCAGCACTGACCAAAAATAATAAAAAAAAAAACAAATAAAAAGACAAAAAGCAATTCATTAACAACATTATAACAACAAATAACTCTCCCAGTACCTGCATACAGCTAAACAGCATGAAAAATGTTATGTCAAATTGTTATGTTAAATATCACAAAGTCAGAAAATGACAAAATGTTTTGTGGCCCTAAGAACAAATTACAGCATGACTTTGACTGGCTGGAATATAATTTATATTATTTTCCAAAAAGATCTTGTCAATTGATTTTTTTCACTTGCTTTACTCATTCAGTCCACTAGTACTCAGTAGTGCTATCACAAAAAGGAATTTATAAAATGATCAGTTGCAATCCATCATTCCTGTTGGTCAGTTTGCATTCCAGCTGTGATAATATTATACCATGAGTGAATGGAATTTCTGTACATCGTTTCAATACCAGTGTCCATTGACAAACATGAATATTGCAACTGATACATTCCTCATAAAAAGGAGCTAAGATAAGGTACAGAGGGTGGAAAATTTTACCATCTCTGTTGAGAAATAAGTATTTCTTAGAGTTCCTTTGCTGGTGTACTACATGTGTAATGTTAGTATGAAATCAAGAAGTCTCAAAAGGTAGCTTGTTAGCTAGTTTGTTCACTAGCTGGCTAGCAAATGCAATACCACCATTTAAATAATGTAAGGAAAGGTATGGTACATGTTGTAACAAGGTAGATCCAACTTTCATTGGCAGTTTGGCAACTTGATCATTTTGGTCTTTCTTCACCAGGAAACACAAAAAACTTTTTTCAATCATGTTATATTTTTGTTTATTTGTCAGCATTGTTTCACAGGGAATACCATTTTATGTTAATTTAGGAAACATATCGTACTGTGAGTTGAATGTATTGTCTCATGCCTACTGCAAAATTTTCAAGCTACTTGTACAGGTCCAAAATCTACCAGGACAAAAGGACTAACCCTGCTTGCTCCCAATGCATCAGGCTTGCCTTGTTCAGTCAGCCCAAGATACTGTGGGTCTAATGCCAGGTTCTGCTCTGAATTCACCTTGACTGAAAGGAGTTTGCACTGTCACGACAGAGTCTTGACTGTTACACAGTCAGTACGTTTACATGGACAACAATATTCCCATATTAACCCGATTAAGACAATACTCTGATTAATAAACTACCATGTAAACCGCGATTTCTGATTACCTTAATCCAGTTAAGGTCATACTTGAAGTAAACGCTAATCAAATTAAGATGTGGAGTATTCCTATTTTAGTCGCATTATCGAAGACATGTACACACCTTAATCACACTATTAATGTCCTGTGGGAGTTTTTGCTGCATTTTGCGACAGGACACATACACACACGGCAGTGGTCAACCGTTTGACGGCAAACAAGAGCATGAAATTCTGGAGGGAACATTGGACGGCATGACGTGGGAACGTAATAGATGTGTGCCATTAATCGATCTATGCTCTATAACATGTAAAACAGGAACATGAAAGGAATATTCTAAAAGCAACTCATGTAAACACCTTAATTTTACATTTACATTTATTCATTTAGCAGATGCTTTTATCCAAAGCAACTTACATAGGTTACAGTTCTTTACAATGTCATCCATTTATACAGCTGGATATTTACTGAGGCAATTGTGGGTTAAGTACCTTGCCCAAGGGTACAGCAGCAGTGTCCCAGCGGGGATCGAACCAGCAACCTTTCGGTTACAAGTCCTGCTCCTTAACCACTATGCTATACTGCCGCCCATCAGAATCTTGTCTTATTCAGAATAAGGTCAATAGTTAGATTACTGCTGTCCATGTAAATGTAGACTCAGCAGGTGAATAAACCTCTGCTTCTGACTGAC
This sequence comes from Megalops cyprinoides, assembly GCF_013368585.1. Taxonomy (NCBI): domain Eukaryota; kingdom Metazoa; phylum Chordata; class Actinopteri; order Elopiformes; family Megalopidae; genus Megalops; species Megalops cyprinoides. Next base: position 37,433,133 of record NC_050590.1, on the reverse strand, counting down.
CAATGTGTTTGCGTTCACTATCTCACAGCTGTTGCCATAGGTATCATGAAAGAACTGATGTGACCATGAGGCAAGACTATGGTAAGAATCGAACCCCTTTCCCCTCAAAAGTGCATCTTCTGCTGGCTGCAGAGTGAAGTCTCACCTGGATGTTCCTATTGAGGAGTGCTCTGGCCAGGTTCTTCAGCGAGATGCTGCCCCTATTTGGGAACTTCGAGAGTCTTCGGAGCAGACGCATGCGACTGGTGTCCCTGATCATGTGACGAGGGGGCAGGAAGCCCAGAGCCCGGAAGTCATTATGCAAGGCATGCCCGACCACAACCTTCTCCTTCAGGATCTGGATTATCTGGAAGAATAATACAGAAATCAAACCCAGATCTCAGTAACACTGCCATCACACCCTGGGCAAGTCTCTCCCTTTCACTCAAAGCTCACCAACCAAACCTGCTGGAACACATGAATCTCAAAATGGGTAGGGCCAACACTTTGTTATACCATGAACTGAACAAGAGTTTTTCTTTACAACAGCACCTTTACTCACTATACGGAACCTCCTTTCCCATCACTAAAGCCAGCCTCACCTCTTTCTTTGCCTGGTCAAAGGGCACAGCATGGAGTAGGTGGCGCTTGCAGATTCCGCTCCAGCGTGTGCGGTAGTCTGTGACTGGGTGCTGAGGCTTGATGTATTTGTCATACAGTACTTCACCGTAGTAGTTCACAAGGCTGCATCGCGCCAGCTCACTGCAGCGGCCCTCGGGCCCTGTGCCCACCATCTCGCAGTCCATGGACACCAGCCGCGTCGGGCCGATTCCACCACAGGGAGAGCTGCGGCCACTGGTCGGAGGACTGACCTCCGAAGAGAACCCACTGTCAACCTCCCAACGCTCGCAACGCTTGGCCAACTTCACGTCTCTAAGCTGGCCGGCTAGTAGGGTTCCGGCCTCGGTATGCAGTGAATCAATTCCGGATTCTGCGTCTCCCTGGCCCCGAAGCTTCGTGCACAATTCTCTCCTTCTCTTCTTGAGAATTCTAATCTTCTGCAGCGTTGCTCTGCGCCGTTCTATCCTGCGTAACTTACTTGAGGTCCGCTTCCTCGATAAACACTCCTGTCCGCCTCTCTGGTTCTTACTGACGTGTGACAGGGAATCAGATTGACACGCGCTTGAGCAGGGTAAAGGTCGGGGGTTCGGTAGCATTTTCCACCCACTTCCGATACCTCTCGAGTCGTTCTCAGTTGTCATTCTGTCTTTGGAACTGACAGCGGCAAAACAGACACATCGGCGTATCAGACGTAGCACAGGCGTATTTGCATAAAATTAACTACTATGAAATTAATTCAACACTCAAAATCCAAATACAATGCTCTGTTACATTTTACTTGCCGCGAAATTAACTACGGCACAGTTTTAGTGGGGCAATAAATACTAACAAACTGTCTACTTAGACATATATTACATACAACTGTATCATTAACATTGTTGATATAGTTAGTTAGCAGCATTAGCAGCGTACATCGTTAGTTAGCTAGTTAGCTAGCTTTCATGGTACAGCGAGTGTACCAGCAAGTTAATTAAGTTATAAACATAAACCGGGCGAGCAAGACAGCTTACTGGATATCATTAGCTACATAGTATCACCACTACTTCAATGTTGCCACTTGTCGTTGTAATTTAAATCCACATTTAGCTAGCTACGCTTCGATAACCTAGCTGATACAACAGCAAGCCAGCAAGCACTTAGCTACCTAACAGGTTAGCCGGCTTTAGGCCGCCATTATTAAAAAAAACTGGATCCGTATCCTATAAGAAATGCATCCTCTTTCAAATATTCACACAGCAATCCGTTCATAAACACATAATTAATTTCTTTCATAACCTCTATTCCAATTACCACACACACATCGTATCACCAGTTACTTACCTTACACGACACGTGGCCTCTTCTCTGACTGTACTGGGAGAAGCATGCCAAGGCATGTTGGTCTCTCTATCCCCGTTTAGATTGGTTGGCTCAAATACGCCCCTCCCACTTTCAAGTGAGGTCACTTTGTTCGCAAATGTCAGTTCAGAGTAGGTGCCTTGTAGGACAGGGAAATATGTGGCACTGAGAATCAAATAGAGGACAGGGAGTGTAATGTGAAAATTACTGGAACCTGCGCTAAACTGTTGCCCGGTAGTATATAACTTATTCTGTCGCATAGAATCAATACTGCACATTCTACGAACACTCGACATTTACATTGGATTGGAACATTCACTGCACTTGCTGTTTATAAGACAATAGAAATTCAGGGATTCTTTAATAAAATAAATACTTAAAGTGATTTGGAATAATACTGAACGCTGACACAATCACACATTTCGAGACTCAAAACAACTAAATTAAGAGCTAACAGTGTCCAAAAACGTTTGCCTAACGTTGCCGTAATGTGAAGCCAGTGTCACTACCTGATCTGCCTTGACTTGCTTGCGTCGCGGCGCTTTGTATTCGAGCAAACATCGTAGATTCGCAGGTCCCTGTAGTCTATATTAATTTGAAATGCTTTGCCAAGCCTTACATATAGAAAGTGTAAGCCTGTCCTCATATTCATCTTTTGATCCACTGAAATGCAAATGGCGTTTATAGGCAAGCTGGTAAACACTGGGAAAGTATGGTGGACGCGTCAAAAATGACTCGTGACTCGTCTACACATTAGGTCAGGTTTAGTTCTTCAATGTCTTGGTGTCTGGGTACTGGTTAAGTAGTGTGTGTACGTCATTGGCTATGCTTTGTATTTAGCAGTTACATTTATGATGGATTTAACTGCAGATATTTAATGCTACTCCTCGTGTATTATAAAGGGTTGAGAAAATAATGAAAACACCTAACAAATGAATATATATTAACTAATGAGTTGTGCTGCCCTTTTCCTACTGACAAGCTTTAGTAATTCTTAGAATGCTGTAATATGTTTGTTTCTAGTGCAATACTGGGCATTTTTTTCAAAAAGGGAAAAACCTCCATTTGTTTGTGAGATGAAGAAAGTGTTAATCTAGTCTGCACTCTGTGTTCCAAATCTTCCCATAAAATAATGTTTCAATAATGTTTTTTATCTGGTGATTGGGAAGGCCATGAAAGGTGTTTGAATTCATCCCGATGTTCATGAAACCACTCTTAAATCCATACAATATAGGGGGATAGTGCAGCCTAGTGGTAAGGAGCAGGACTCGTAACCGAAAGGTTGCTAGTTACAGTTTTTTACAATTGATTACACACTAAAATTAAAACTTTCCCACAATTAGCAAAACCTTACACTCAAGGAGCAAAACACCAGCCCAGATTTGCACAACTGTAAGCACATTGTCAACTTCACACTTTTTGCAAAACACTACACACAGTGATTTGCAAAACACTAAACACACTTGTATACATTTGACACAGAAATTTATCATGATGCCATTTCCTTGCAATTTCAAAGCAAAGGCTTTCAAATGAACACACCCATGAACCAATTGGTTAAACACAGTCACCAGGTGTGCACACACACAGGTGCTTAATTGCAGACACACCAATCAGGTTTAAGCACAAAAAAAGGCAGCAGGTAAGTTCACCTGTCTTCAACAAAAATGGACGGTGTCAGAGGAAGAGGGAGAGTGCGGATGAGAGGGGGAATCCGGAGAGAAGGTGGAGGAAGAGGCCGAGGTAGAGGCCAAGGTAGAGGAAGAGGAAGGGGTAGAGGGAGAGGAAGACCTGGAGGAAAGATAGGACGTGCAGAGACATGCAGAATGTCGAGAACACCAAGGAGGGAGGGGCCCCATATTCACACAAGAGCAAGAAAGAGAGATCATAAACCTCGTTTTGGCCAATAATGCAATCAGACTTAGAGAAATTCAAACCCATATTGTCAATGATCACACAATTTTCAATTTCAATTGTCCAACAGGTCTCTCTGTCAACAATAGCCCGTATCCTTAAAAAACATCAAGTTCTGATGAAACAACTGTATAGAGTGCCATTTGAAAGAAATTCAGACAGGGTAAAAGTCCTGCGGCGTGAATATGTGGAGGTAAGTTTTGTTCACTGACTGTAGTATTGTGTACTGCACACACAACCTTTTTACTGTACATGTAATTTTACTGTATAGCAGACCTACACTATATTGACCTACACAATGTGATCTTTTGCTGTATTTCAGAGAGTTTTGCAAATGGAAGAGGAGGAAGTCCTGCATGAGTTTATATACATTGATTAGGCTGGATTTAACCTGACAACAGTGAGAAGAAGGGGAAGAAACATCATTGGCCACAGGGCTATTGTCAATGTACCAGGGCAACGTAGGGGTAACATTACCCCTTGTGCTGCCATTACATAGAATGGGGTCCTCTACCGCCATGCCAACTTGGGTCCTTACAACACTGACCTCATTCTTACATTTTTAGACTGATTACACAATATTATCACAGCAGCAAACCAAAGGGACCAGATGCAATACATTGTCGTCTGGGACAATGTATCCTTCCATCGTTCTGCTCTGGTCCAAAACTGGTTTCATCAACACCCACAATTTACAGTTCAATACCTTCCACCATACTCCCCTTTCCTAAACCCCATCGAGGAGTTCTTCTCTGCATGGCGGTGGAAGGTTTATGATCTCCGGCCCTATGTCCAGACACCCCTCATTCAAGCTATGGAGGATGCATGTGATCAAATTGATGCAGCATCAATACAAGGGTGGATTCGTCACTCCAAAAGATTCTTCCCACGTTGCCTTGCAAATGAAAATATAGCCTGTGATGTTAACAAGGCCCTGTGGCCAGATCCAGCTAGGCGGAGAGATGTTTAGTTTTCTTTTTTTTCAGTACTGAACTGGATACGTAATTTATGTTACAGTACTACTGTAAGCTTACAATACAATGGTACGTTCAGTAATACTGTATGAAAACTGGAAAATGTTTTGTTGAAATGTTCAGTATTGACTGACTTGAGTATATGAAAAGAAATAAATATTTTCATTAGTCTGCACAATTGGTGTCATGTAATATTGAATTTATTTTTACACTTTCACTGTGTAAATGCTAAAAGTGTTTTAGGTTGAGCACAGGAGTGTTTACCTGATTCAAACAGAATCAGACCATATGATGGATGTGTTTATGTTTTGACAAGAAAATAGGGTTTTTATAAGAAATTGTATAGTTTTGACTTAAGTGTTCCATTTTGCAAAAGATCTGAGGTGTTGTGCTACTTGGGTGTAGTGTTGTGCTAATTGTGTGAAGTGTTTTGAAAAACCAGGCCTGGTTTTCAAAATTGTGCTTAAGCAATTGAAAAAAACTGTAAATTCCCCACTGGGGCACTGCTGTTGTACCCTTGGGCAAGGTACTTAATTCAGAATTTCAGTAGATATCCAGCTGGATAAATGGGTAACATGTAAAAATTGTAACCTTTGTGAATTGCTCTGGATAAGACTGTCTTCTAAATGCCAATAGCATCTAATTTAATATATCCAGTAGGTCAGATTATGTAATATAGCCTATCACTCACAAAAATGAGTTTGAATTCTTTTGCCATAATTCTACCATGCAGAGTAATAATCTAATCTAATTAGACTTGGTTTTCTCCAAACACAAACCTGTCCCAATATACAAAAAGAGCAAAAGATGTCTCTGAGAACACCCTTCACCTGTTTCACCAAAACTGTTTGTAATTGTGTAATTGTTTAAATGTGTTCAAGGCTGTTGTCTTTTCCTTTTCAACCTTGTCAGTAACCGAGCTCATGTCAATCAATTGCATTGCAAAATGGAGTAAGTCTTAGTTGTCAGTTTGTAATTGTCTGCTCATCTTTGTAATGTTTTGAATCACCTTGTTATTTTGCCCCACCTGCCTAATTAAGGCTATTTAAATACAGGTGTGTGGCAGGAGATGGAAATTGTGATTTTTAAAACAAAGCACTGTTTGAGTCACTGCTTCATTGTCAGCCAACTTCTCCACAGATTCATCAGACCTTATTACTTTCTTCCATTACTCAGAAGTCCAGGTTCTATGCTCATTTCATCATTGTTGCACATTGGCCATGGTGACAAGCAGTTTCTGAATGGCATTGCTACTATAAATATCACCTTTGTGAAAGTCCCAGCATGTTTCTTCAGACTGGGTCACAGAGGTGTAGATTCAGTTCTGTGGCAATTTTTGAGGCCTTTTTGTGTTTTCTTTTTTTCAGTTAAATGTCTATTCTTGTCAGTGAGTGTTAAATTGTGACCACTGTTTCTTTCCTGATGCATGTGTAGCCCTGGGACCAAGGTGTGTCAGTCATAATTACCTGATGATCGCCGCCACTTTCTTGTTTCTATATGCATTGGGGTAGGTCTAAGGTAGAACGCTGGGTAAAGTACTTGTATTTCTTCCTGTATGCAGGGAATTCCTTGGCTTACATCAACTTTGGTGCCCAGGAGTTGCAGTGAAAGCAAGCAAATGGCTTGGGAAAACAAGCTAATGTTACCAATCGAGGGTAAAGTGCTTTCCATTTATTTGTTCTATCCTTTTAGTTTGTACACTTTGCACTTATGTGGGAATTTGCCACAGATGGAATAAGTGAGGAATGTTTCAGATCATTTCAGATACTTAGTCGTTTTGCATCAATGACTTTGTAATGTCAGCCACTGTTTGTTTTTTGTTTTTCATATTCATATTTTAAATTTGGTGCAGCCAGTGTCTAATGGCTCACGGAGGGATCCAATAACTGGCTCCACCTACGGTGGGAGTTCACAGCTGTGGGTGACTAACCAGTGCAAGGACTGCTGCAGAGGGCTTTTATCTCCAACCTGCTTTTTAAAATGGACATAAAAATAGAGCTTCAAACCAAAGTGGTTGTTTTTTAGTTTGTGTTTGCTACAGTGAAATGGAGCTCCCAGATTAACTAAGGGTTAAATTAAATACTGTTAAGTCACTGTATTTAATGATGTGACACACACCTGTAACTGATGCACCAACAATTTGACCTGTTAGATCTGTTATGTTGCTTTAAAAAACTCTTTTGTATATTGGTAATTAGTTGACATTAGTATACTTAGTTGACATTAACATGGATAGATTCCTTTTAAATTGTTTCAAAATCAGTCCTTTTTCATTTGGCATTTTATTTTGTCTACTCCCTGTACTGTGTAATGTTTACATTTACATTTACATTTATTCATTTGGCAGATGCTTTTATCCAAAGCGACTTACATAGGTTACAGTTCTTTACAATGTTATCCATTTATACAGCTGGATATTTACTGAGGCAATTGCAGGGCAAGTACCTTGCCCAAGGGTACAGCAGCAGTGTCCCAGCGGGAATTGAACCGGCAACCTTTCGGTTACGAGTAATGTTGCATTAGCTGCGTCAACAAATTAAAATATTGAGTTTATTCTTGTAATGTTTCTATTTGAAATATTGTGCCGTTTTTCTTCAAATATTTCAAGTTTAAACTTGATGTATATTAAAAATTCCCCACCATGACTCCACCCCTACTTTCTGAGTAAATTTCAGTTTATCCTGAAGAAATTTCACTTACAAAATCTCATACCTACAGTATGAATTGGCTTGCACATGCATCTGAAACACACAACACACACGCGCACACACACTTGTATGGAATGCTTGCACACAAAATGTGAAACATTCCATTTTTGTACAGGTGGGCATTCATGTTGTAAAGTGGGAGCAGGTGGAATCCAATTGCAGAGACCACACAGCAGCACAGATGGGTTGTGAAGAAACAAAGTAATTTTACTGGAGTCTTAAAAAAACCTTTGTGCACAGGAATGTACACATGGCAGGGCAGCTCAAGACTGAGCAAAGAAACAGGGAGCATGGGACACATGACCAGACTAACTATACACAAGTGAAATCAATAAGATTACACAAGGCACAAACACAAAGACAGGACCTCTAGTGGCAGTCCAGGGGGGCAGCAGGCAAAAGAAAAATCAGCTAGGTGGTTACGAAGACGCCTGCTGGTTGTTGTGAGCAGCAGTCTCTGAAACCCTGACATGTGTATGTTGATGTGAGTGTTTGATGTGTATATGTTTGAGTTTAGTGTGTAAGTCATATAAATCTGCAGTTTCATACGTCTGTGTGAGCATTTGAGAGTGTGTAACAAATTTTGAATGATGCACCACACTGCACCATCACTGGCATCATATATCACTTCAGTCAGCAATAATTATGCTTGACACCAGAGGAGGCTCCTCCATTGAGGAAAGGGAGGATCATCCTCCCTAAAATTCCAGGGAAAAATAAACTTCCAAAAGAAAAGAAATACTTTATTAATCCTGAAGGAAATTTGAATTTCACAACTGCACCGTCCGGCATACAAAAACAAGAATAAATTGAATAAAATAGAGGTATAAAATACACCAAATAGAAAGATGTTTGTGCAATTATGAAACAAGAATAAACAAGGGTAAGGTTATTGCTATTATACAGTATGAAGTGCAGTAGAAAAACAAAAAGTACACATAAATTTAACAGATTAAGCTGTTAAAATACTGATGTTTTTTTCAATTGCTTGAGCACAATTTTGAAAACCGGGCCTGGTTTTTCAAAACACTTCACACAATTAGCACAACACTACACCCAAGTAGCACAACACCTCAGATCTTTTGCAAAATGGAACACTTAAGTCAAAACTATACAATTTCTTATAAAAACCCTATTTTCTTGTCAAAACATAAACACATCCATCATATGGTCTGATTCTGTTTGAATCAGGTAAACACTCCTGTGCTCAACCTAAAACACTTTTAGCATTTACACAGAGAAAGTGTAAAAATAAATTCAATATTACATGACACCAATTGTGCAGACTAATGAAAATATTTATTTCTTTTCATATACTCAAGTCAGTCAATACTGAACATTTCAACAAAACATTCATAAAACATTTTCCAGTTTTCATACAGTATTACTGAACATACCATTGTATTGTAAGCTTACAGTAGTACTGTAACATAAATTACGTATCCAGTTCAGTACTGAAAAAAAAGAAAACTAAACATCTCTCCGCCTAGCTGGATCTGGCCACAGGGCCTTGTCAACATCACAGGCTATATTTTCATTTGCAAGGCAACGTGGGAAGAATCTTTTGGAGTGACGAATCCACCCTTGTATTGATGCTGAATCAATTTTATCACATGCTTCCTCTATAGCTTGAATGAGGGGTGTCTGGACATAGGGCCGGAGATCATAAACCTTCCACCGCCATGCTGAAAAGAACTCCTAGATGGGATTTAGGAAAGGGGAGTATGGTGGAAGGTATTGAACTGTAAATTGTGGGTGTTGATGAAACCAGTTTTGGACCAGAGCAGAACGATGGAAGGATACATTGTCCCAGACGACAATGTATTGCATCTGGTCCCTTTGGTTTGCTGCTGTGATAATATTGTGTAATCTGTCTAAAAATGTAAGAATAAGGTCAGTGTTGTAAGGACCCAAGTTGGCATGGCGGTGGAGGACCCCATTCTGTGTAATGGCAGCACAAAGGGTAATGTTACCCCCACGTTGCCCTGGTACATTGACAATAGCCCTGTGGCCAATGATGTTTCTTCCCCTTCGTCTCACTGTTGTCAGGTTAAATCCAGCCTCATCAATGTATATAAACTCATGTGGGACTTCCTCCTCTTCCATTTGCAAATCTCTCTGAAATACAGCAAAAGATCACATTGTGTATGTAACGGAGTGCCTGCACCTTTAAGCAGAAGCAACAGCAGCAGTGCGGTGTAGCATCGACTGACGTCACTGTATGCGACGCTAGTCATGCCAATTGTTTGCCGTGGGATTCCTTTAAAAGCCCGGCACTGCTGCAGCCAGGTAGGCGATTTGAATTCTGCTCTATTTGGCATTTTGCGTCCTCTGCTCTAGTCGCTATCGCTGTCGAGCAGTAGTTGGGTGCCCACGTCTCGACCGTGAAGGTATGTTGGTCAACGCTTGCTTTGACGCTGTGATTTTATGTATGCCAGATCAGGGTTGCTAACCTCTGCCTTTGGTTTTAGGGCAAAACATTTGGAATATTGCCCCTATTGTGATTCGCAGTGTGCTGTATTTGGGGTACAACTTAATCGGTGTGTGCGCGTCCTTGTTTAAGTTACTGGTACGTAGCCATTCAGCATTTTTGGAATTATTGTCAGCGATTCTTAACCCGCTTGTCTAAATTATTGCTATCTGCTTTTACTTAGGCTGCTTTGCTGTGTCGCTGTGTCAGTACCTCGCAACGGGAGTTCATCTCTTCTCGTCTTTGGCCGTGGTGGGTCGCTTACCGGAAGTGCACAAGATCAAGGCTACATTCTGTTCACCGGCTGCTGTCCACCATACGAGGGAGCATCCGAGTGGTAACGTGTGATTGTGTGTTGGTGTGTGTGTGCGTGCAGGTGATTGTGTGAGTTATTGTTGAGAGTGCTGGGTGTGTGTAGACATGCTCACTGTTGGTGCAGGGTGCATGCTTGTGCGTGTGTGTGGGTGTGTGTGTGGACAGTGGGTATGGGGTTCCCTGGTGGGTAGCATGAGGAATGGTCTAATGTTGTGTTGGATTGTAAAACATAATTTTCCTTGTTAGCTGTCCTGGTTGTTTTCTTTTGTTTGTTATTTTCGGTTTGGGTGTCTTGCGTCTGTTGCTAGGCCCCCCATCTGTGACTAGTCTTCAGTTAGACTACTTCAGTTTTTACACCTTCCAGGCTTGGTTAAGGCGCATTGCTGTGTCTATTGAGGATGTGTTATTTGTTATGATCTGGATGTGTGTTATTACCTGTGGCCATAATTGCGAATTGGTTAGCCCTGTGGGCTCAGACCTAACTGGTGGGGCCCTTCTGTGTTGTCTCATTATTGTGTCTCTCTTTTCTTTTCTGGCAGGACTGGGGACATCCAGCAGGGAGGCTTGACGCCTGGTGGTGGGTATTTGTGTCTCTGTTCCACCGTCATTTGCAGTGTAGTGTCACCGGGGTGTGCAGTGCAGTGTGTGTGTGTAGCCACGTGTGGTCCTTCTGACCCTCCTTCCAGACAAGGTCTCCCTCTGGTAAGCTCCTCCTCATTTTAGTTCATTTTGTGTCCATGTTGGTGTCTGTGTCGCCTTTAGTATCTGTTATCAGTACAATATTCCTCTGTGTCCAACTGGGTGTTTAGCCCTACTAATTAAAGTGTAACTTATAATACAAATAAAATAAAGTGTATATACAATTTTAATAGAACCCTGTCTCTGCTTCATCCTTGCACAAACCTGTGTGCCTTGGTGTGTATTATACGGGAAGCTGGTTGTATTTGGTAACCGGTGGTTAGTTCCAACCCAGGCTAATTTCCTACAAAGGGATCAGACCTCCAGTAGGCGGCGTAGTCGACACAAAACTCCAATCATTACCCTGGCTCCGCTACATGTAGATCAAAATACTGTCGGTCTGCTATACAGTAAAATTACATGTACAGCAAAAAGGTTATGTGTGCAGTACACAATACTACAGTCAGTGAACAAAACTTACCTCCACATATTCAAGCCGCAGGACTTTCACCCTGTCTGAATTTCTTTCAAATGGCACTCTATACAGTTGTTTCATCAGAACTTGTTTTTTAAGGATACGGGCTATTGTTGACAGAGAGACCTGTTGGACAATTGAAATTGAAAATTGTGTGATCATTGACAATATGGGTTTGAATTTCTCTAAGTCTGATTGCATTATTGGCCAAAACGAGGTTTATGATCTCTCTTTCTTGCTCTTGTGTGAATATGGGGCCCCTCCCTCCTTGGTGTTCTCGACATTCTGCATGTCTCTGCACGTCCTATCTTTCCTCCAGGTCTTCCTCTCCCTCTACCCCTTCCTCTTCCTCTACCTTGGCCTCTACCTCGGCCTCTTCCTCCACCTTCTCTCCGGATTCCCCCTCTCATCCACACTCTCCCTCTTCCTCTGACACCATCCATTTTTGTTGAAGACAGGTGAACTTACCTGTTGCCTTTTTATAGTGTTTAAACTTGATTGGTGTGTCTGCAATTAAGCACCTGTGTGTGTGCACACCTGGCGGCTGTGTTTAACCAATTGGTTCATGGGTGTGTTCATTTGAAAGTCTTTGCTTTGAAATTGCAAGGAAATGACATCATGATAAATTTCTGTGTCAAATGTATACACGTGTGTTTAGTGTTTTGCAAATCACTGTGTGTAGTGTTTTGCAAAAAGTGTGAAGCTGACAATGTGCTTACAGTTGTGCAAATCTGGGCCGGTGTTTTGCCAGTTATGGGCCCAACATAAGAAGCCGTCAAAAAGAGCAAATGATTCATTTGGCCGGTAGAAAACAAACAAGGAAATTTATTAAACAAAATTATAAATAAGGGTACAAACCTACAGGCTTTGCTGAGTTGAAGGGCCAAGATATGAGAGCTAGTCTAGGCTGGTCTAAATGTCTTGTGAACTCTTACCTCTCTCCTGTGCACAAAACACAGTGTCTTCCAGACCATTTCCTAGCCTGTGCTTTCTATCTACACTATGCTAAACAGAAGGATCTCTCACATCTTGCAGGGAAGGCCAAAACATAAAAAATAAAGACAATAACTTCAGGCTCAACTTTTTTAGGTTTGTGCTTTCAGAAATGACTTATGAGTGGAATTCCACAGTGAAGGTGGTTATTACCTATGTGTTGACTGGCTGTTGCATGAAGCTGAATTGCTGAAAAGCTTCGCAGGCAGAGTTGCTGCCGGATTCCATCTCCACCAAATAAAGCTTTTTCTCCAAGTGCGCTTTTGGTCCGGTTCGTTTACTTTTAAAATTAGAAGAAAATCCAACAGGACATTATGCCAGAGTGTGCCGAGCTAGGAAGGTCACAGAGGGGAACGTTGCCCTACTGACTGAAGATGTGGAGGAAGAGGTTGCATTCCTTGGCTCACTGACTGTTGATGCAGATGAAAGTCCATGGATGACAGAAATAAAAATGGATCACTGCAACATTGTGTGTAAAATAGACACAGGGGCAGAAGTAACGGCAGTGCTGGAGACATTGTGCAGTCAGGACCAGCTTAGTAGACTGAGAAGATCATCAATGGTCTTAAAGGGACCAGGAGGAATGCCATTGATGATAAAGGGGAAATTCACAGCCATGCTTAAGAGAGGAGAAAAGAGCACAACACAGGAAGTTTATGTCGTGGAGGAGCTGGCCACACCATTATTAGGCCGTTCAGCTGCCACAGCGCTGCAGTTGGTAGCCAGGCTGGATGTTGTCAGTTTAGACTCAGAAGAAGCAGTAAAAATAGAATTCCCAAAGCTATTTAGTGGTCTAGGGAAGATGCAGGGAGAGTACAACATTGCACTGAAGGCAGGGGCTAAACCTTTTTCTCTCTCTACTTCTAGACACATTTCCCCCCCTCTCCTACCAAAGGTAAAAGAACTAAACCGCATGGAGCAACAGGGAGTCATTTCAAAAGTGGAACAGCCAACTGAATGGTGTGCGCCTATGGTGGTGGTACCCAAGCGAACAGGCTTGGTGAGAATATGCACAGACTTCACGGAGCTGAACAAATCGGTCAGGAGGGAGAGGCATCCACTTCCCTCAGTAGAGCACACACTGGGACAGCTGGCAGGAGCCAGAATGTTTTCAATGCTGGACGCCAATTCAGGAGTCTTTGCTATTAACCAACTTCATAACACCACTTGGACGGTATTGTTATAATCGCTTGTGCTTTGGAATTTCCTCTGCTCCAGAGCACTTCCAGAAGCACATGACACAAATCCTTGAGGGTCTGGAGGGCATTTTGTGTAAGATGGATGATGTGCTCATCTGGGGAGTCACCCAACAGCAGCACGATGAAAGTCTATGCGCGGCGTTGTCACGACTTCAGGAGGCCGGGGTTACGCTCAACGAAAAATGTGAGTTTTCCAAGAGCAAAATCCTGGGGCAGGTCATCGAAGCATCAGGGGTGAGTGCAGATCCCGACAAAGTGAATGCAGTGAAGGCCATGAGAGAACCCAGTAATGTCAGTGAAGTGAGAGGGCTGCTGGGAATGATAAATCATCTGTGCAAATTTCTGCCTCACCTGGCTGAGAAAACTCATCCCCTGAGAGATCTGCTGAAGAAGTCAAACATGTGGGCATGGGAGTCCCAACAGCAGGAGGCTTTTGATAGAATCAAAAATGAACTAACAACAACACCTGGGCTGGCACTATATGACCTGAATGCTGAAACATTGGTCTCTGCCGATGCTTTGTCATATGGGCTGGGTGCTGTCCTCCTCCAGAAGCAATCAGATCAAGCATGGAAACCTGTAGCGTACGCTTCGCGTGCCCTCACCAGCACTGAGCAGAGCTACACTCAAATAGAAAAGGCGGCGCTGGCCTCCACATGGGCCTGTGAGAAGTTTGCAGAGTTCCTCATAGGGAAGAACTTCCACATTGAGACAGACCACAAACCATTGGTCCCTCTGTTAGGCTCAAAAACACTAGACACTCTCCCACCGCAAATACAACGTCTTAGGATGAGATTGATGAGGTTCTCGTACACAATTTCACATGTGGCCGGCAAGAACATTGCAACAGCAGATGTGCTTTCCAGAGCTCCTGTAAGCAGAACAGCGGATGGACTACCGGAGGAGGAAATAAACCTCTATGTTGACATCGTCATGGCGAGTCTGCCAGCTACAGAGAAAAGGCTCAGAGAGATCCAAACACACCAAGACAATGACCCCACACTTGCTTAAGAAATATTGTGTAGAAGGATGGCCAGATAAGTTCTCCATTGAAGGGGTGGTTTGGCCCTATCTGCCATTCTCAGGAGAGTTCACGGTACAGAATGGACTGCTGCTCAAAGGAGAAAGAATAGTCATCCCAGCATCACTCCGAGCAGACATGCTAAACAAGCTGCACGAAGGACATTTGGGCATAACGAAATGCAGAGAGAGTGCTAAACAGTTAGTGTGGTGGCTGGGCCTCAGCAAAGAATTGCAAAAGATGATAGAGAACTGTGACACGTGCACGTGAGAGAACAAACTTAAGGGAACCAATGCTGCCTACAGTGTTTCCAATGAGACCGTGGTCCACTGTGGGTGCGGATTTATTCCAATACAACAACCAACACTACTTAATCATTGTCGACTATTTTTCTAGGTACTTTGAAGTTGCCAAAATGTCATCAACAACGTCAGAAGCAATGATCCAGCACTTCAAATCGATCTTTGCCCACCATGGAATTCCAGATGTGGTGCATTCAGACAACAGGCCACAATTTTCATCGGGTTGTTTGCGAAACTTTGCACAGGATTGGGGCTTTAGCCATGTGACGTCCAGTCCTCACTTTCTGCAGACCAACAGGGAGGCAGAGAGAGCGGTGAGAACAATCAAAAATCTTCTAAAAAAGTCAACTGATCTCCACCTTGCTCTCATGGCCTACCGTGCTACTCCACTGGCTAATGGGTACAGCCCTACTGAGCTTCTCATGGGAAGAAAGATTAGAACGCCTGTTCCTGTCATCCTGTCCCAACTCACACCGAGATGTGTGGACATTGAAAAGCTTAAAAAGACGGAAAATACATACAGGCAAAAACAAAAACATAACTACAACCTTAGACATAGAACATATCACATGTCACACCTCCATCCAGGCGAACATGTGTGGATTAAAGACACTGTGGAGCAAGGCACAGTGGTGTCTACTGCCGACACACCCAGATCTTACATCATGGAGACACCTGGAGGTGCCCTTCGGAGAAATAGGTTCCACCTCTATCCAACCCCGGGGGCTCCTGAAAATGCAACCAACTTACCTGACACATCGCCAGAAGTAAACACCACATCAGATAGAGCAAAAACACCTAACTCACCAAAGGCCCAGGATCAACAGCAGCAGCAGAGCCAAACGACTTAGAGCTGAACGACTTTCTCCAGAGAGAAAAAGGCCCCAGGGTACCTGAAGGACTTTGATTGTACTCGTAGGTAGAGGTATGAAGAACTGAGTGGGTAATGGGGCAGAATAATCCCCACACTCAGTAGAAGGGCTGGGCAGTCTACCCCACCTTTCTTTAGAAAAGGAGAAAAATGTTGGGAAAAAAAAAGCTTAGGTAAATGAATTATTTTGTTATAATTGTTAAGTTCAAAACAGCAACAACAAAAGTAAATACAAGAAATAGAAGTTGAGTTGCACTACAGGTTGTGAAACTGTTTATGTAATACATCTCCCAAGAAAAAAAAAACAAAAAAACAACACTTTGTCTCAGAAAGGGGGATGTAGTATTAGGTCATTTACATAGATAGGAACCCTTGTATTGTTCACTCTTGACTGGGGGGAAAGAATAAAAAAGAGAACGGAGTTCCGGAGGACAGAGCATGTCGAGTCGTCGAGTCATCGTCGGGTCAAGTGTCGTGTCGTGTTATTGTGCTTAAGATAACAGAACGGAATTCACATCTCTGTGCTTCATTTAGTTGGAGGGACTTGTGTGTGGAACAAATATCTTATTAAAAAGGGTGTTAATTATTTCTTTGGGTGAAATTCCCAAAGTGGCGTAGTTCGGAGACTGGCACCTGTCACATCTACATCTTAATACTGTAGTTTGTAATTAACTTTGTTGTTGGTTTAAATTGTTGGTTACGTCTTAAAGTAAGATCTAAATCCATTTATTTTGAAAAAAAATTACAGATAGAACAATAGCCCAGAAAGACCAATTGTACCGGTACACAACAAAATGGAAGTGTACCCGGCAGAGTTACCCTTTTTTTGCCTCTTACAAGTTGTCCTCCTTGCAGCCACCATAGCTTCTTCCCTTCTTGGCCATGACCCCCAAGTAGCACTCGGGTGGCTAACCACTAATTAGGCAAGGTACCATTTTTATATATATATATATCCGCTTCCTCAGGTATGTCAGTTCGAGTCCCTTGGTTCATTGCTTTCTGGTCTGTACTGCGATTGATGCTGAAAGGTATGTGCTCCCTGTTTGGTTTTTAACCACTGTTAAATCGTTGCTGTTGTGCACGCATGTGTCTAAAACTGAACTGTTTGGTAACAGGTGTTTTGCGAGTCTACAAATGCTTCCCATTGGTGTGTATGCGTGTTCCGCCGAAGGTATTTGCATTGTATTCAATCTGTTGCACAGCTTTGTTTAAGTCCGTATTACAAACGAGTGATCTTGTATTTTAAATATGCGTGTATGTAACGGCGATGTTTTAATTTAGGTCTGTGCTGGAGACGCCGAGTAAGCACCAGTCTCGCTCGCGTTAACTGGAAGGCACGTAGAGGTAAAATTAAGGCAGATACTATTTGCACCCAGGCATCCATAGTCAACAACGCTACTTACACCCGGGTACACCTAGCCAATATGGCTATTTACACCCAGGTGTTAACCCAGTGTTAACTGTCTACACGCTTTTATAGTAAGGAATAGAACTACAAACAATTTCTACAAACTGTAGGATATGTAAAAAAATGACATATCCAAGCCCATTTGTCCAAATAACCATGATTTTATGAATAAATTCATGAATTTACCATGATTACAATGTGGCTATCTTTCTAGTCTAAATGGTGTGTTCAACTGAGCTGGTGTTTTTACCGGTTAAGTATTATTTGCATGTAACGATAAACTGTGTTGTGTCTACCGTGCAGTTCAGCCCTGCATCCTGCCCAGACTGGAACCCACAACTCACAGCACCTTGGATTGGGAGGGGAGTGTAACAGCAACTGAGCTAAAGGCCGCTACCTTTCTTGCTAGCACATCTCTTGAATCAATTTCAATTATACAGACATTGGGAAAGTAGCCTGGAAAAGTGAATGTTTTTTGTTTACTGTAACCTACCTTGTATTGTTCACACGTCCCCCCAAGTTCGACACAGGTCCACAAAAGTATGGGAGACACATACCATATCAGCCATCGACAGCGCCATCTACGGTTAGAGATGAAGCTATCCACTTACATAATGAAGTGACGTGCAACCAGGCACACAATGTTAGGCTTTTCTGGAGCTGGGTGTAAATGGAAGAATAGCCTTCATTCCACTATTAATACCCAGGGTGCAAATAGACACTCCGTAAAATTAAACTAGGGTTGCCTCTTCCTGTGTGTGTAGCTCATGGCCATCGGGGGTAACATGTGTTGTGTACTTATAGTACTGATATGTGAATGTACAACCATGGTGAATATATATATATATATATATATATTTTTTTTTTTTTTTTACCTCTTTAGGAAGATTTGCCATTGCTGCTTTGCCTCCTTTAATTCTAGTTTAGCTTTTGCCTTGCAGGGTTTCTAGATAAGTGGCCTGAACTGGTGTGTTTGGCCACCTGTTGTGTGTGATTTTTATCTGTGGACGGATTTTAGGCGTACTGGCTGCCCCAGTGTTTTTCCTTATTTCATTTCATTACTATTTTGCTCAGCATTTCTATACTAAGTTTGTATTTAAGCCTTTAACCAGCTGGTTGGGGCTGTAATTAATCTTCCCCCCCTTTTCCCCCCTACATAGTTATCGGGGAGTGTAGGTCTGCAGGGCGGGTCGCTGGATCTGGATCCCCTCCTTCACGCATTGCATGCAGTGCTCGTGGTGGTAAAGTGCACTTCACTATTTACTGTGGTCACTATTTGCTGTGTGTGGGTATATGTGCGTGTGTGTAAGCAGGCACCAGGAACAAGGGCACACGTGGTGTGTCAGTCTCTCCCCTTCCCAGCAAAGGTAATCTCCCCAGCGGTTGGCCTACTCATCCCCTGTAATTTTTTTACAGTTTTATCTCTGGTGGCAACCATTACCCCCTTCCTCTGGCGGCATTGCTTATTACATTCTCACCTAAGAGTTTGTAGCAATAATTTGCAGACTTGTATTTTAACTTTATTTAATAAACTTTTGTATTCAACCTGAAATACTACATCTCTGTCATCTCTGCTAACTTACCTGCATGTGAGAACCCTCTTGTCTCCGCACAATATCTTAGGAGTATAAATTGGAAACATTTCTTGGGGTGAAAGTCCCCAGGTGGCATAGTCGAATACCCTAGAGCCATGACCTTCTACTTTACGCCTACCAGTTCACAGAAGTAAAAAAAGAGTCTAAAAAGAGTAAAGTATCTTTTCCATTTTGTTTGTTCCATATGTGCTTATATAAGTGACTATCATCCATCAACTATGACATGTATCTAGAGAGAGAAATGAGCAGACAACCACAAAGTGGTCAGACTTTAGCATCACCTGCAGGTTGTGTAGAGGAAGAGAAATCTCCTGCAGAGGTTGTGCACATGTCTGTCTCTCCCTGAACATTAAATAAATAACCATAAACTTTCCTCTCACTGAACAATAAATTAAACAAGCCTTCACCTGCATTGTAAGGAAACAAGCCCAAATCTTTCCTGACATGCATTTGCGAAGAATCCACCCAAACATGTCCTTTGTATTCCCCCTTTTTTCTGTCCTGTTCTCCGTCTCTGTGGCACAGTTTTATTGTCCCAGTTTAGTGTGAATGGTAATGCCTACTGTCATATCATTTCATTGAGAGTTGCTCAAGAACATACACACTCCTGTAAAGGCTTGTTCTGCAGGATCTGGTGTAAAAAAAAATAAAACAAAGAACAGAAGGGAAATTCAAGTTGATTTTTGTCTTTCCTGTGGGGCAGGTGTCACTGGAATTTGTGCTCTGCTCTGAATGAATTGGGCCTCAGAGGCCACAGATACAAATGTAGGAACAGTGACCTGTGGCCTGAACGGTAATGAAATTGTGATTGCTCAAAGAGGAAGGATTGCTTGCTCATGTTTTTTCCAACATAATTCAATGTCCTTATTAACAAGTGTAACAAAAAGGGCTGTACAGGTTCTTGAGGTAGTTCATCACTGTAATGAAAGCAGTTCTGAGATGATTATCTGAATGTAATTGGATTATGCTAATTACTCCTGTCTGCCAAAGCAATTTGCAGTTTAAAGTCATTAAAAGCAAGTATGTAATCAACTGTGTTGTGATGGTAATTAGAGCTGTATTATGTTAGCTGTTCATTGTCATCATTAACTGTTCATTCTAGATTGTGATGATGACAGCAGACCTGTGATAGATATTCCAATAGGAGGCAATCAGGACTAGTGGTTTGTTGATACAGGGAATACTGTCAGTACTGTCAGCATAGCACTGACTGGAAACATCAGCTGTGTCCCAATACTAAGTCGGCTGCCTTAGAAGGGAGCATTTTCACTATTTTGCACACTTGCCCTTCATAGGCATGTCCCGAAGTCATTATAAAATGCGCCCTTCTAAGGTGCCTTATTTCGGTTAAATTTGAAGGCAGCATCTGATGTAACCCTCGCCAGGTAGGGTATCCCATAAGTCTTTGCAATTGCCTTAGGCTTCTCAACTTCCGTTAAATTAATGGCGGCTGAAAACCCTGATGAACTTGCGGGGGCGCTTGTTTTCAAGTGTAAGTATACAATGAACTTGATAATTTGTTATAGTTATGTTTAGAAAAATACATTTTAATAATTTAATACACTGGAATAATGTATCTAGTGTTTTTAAGCCTCGGTGAGCTTTCCATGAACGAGCCAGCTAACTTGCTAGTAATCACGTTACTCTCAAATAGAATAGGCGAACATAGCTAGCGTTTGTTTCGTTAATCAGTGAACGAAGTTTAACGTTAACTATTTTACAGCTACCAAAACACTTATTATGATAATCGTATTAAAACTGAACTAGTGGCTAGTTATGTAGTTTTTAAAGTAGCTGAACTGGTGGCTAGTTATGTAGTTTTTTAACGTAAAATTAATTTTCTCTTCAGGGACGAAGGAGGCAACGACAGCCTTTATAAGAGCTCGTGGAGTGTGAGAGACTCTTCACGGGCGAGAAAAACCGAGCACAAAGTGGATGGCAGTAAATCAAATTCAATTAAACAATAATCATTGCATTTTGCACCGGTACTATACACGCTTGATCTCGTAAAGCTGTCAGGTGTAATGTTGCATGAGTGAACATTAAACAATTATCAAGTGGATATTGTGATGGGACTACTCTCGCTTACTTTTCATTACTTTTTCCCCCATTTTATTTTTGTAGGACTGTGCTAGGGAGAAGTGGCCTGAGGAGCGTCGTTACCCCTCAGCAAGCCCACAAGGAGTGGGAAAACCTGAAAAAGGTAATTAAATTTCATGTAGTTTATTTGAAATGTTACTAAAGTTTAAACCCTTGATCAATACTTTTATATTTTTAAAGGGAGCGTTCGATTTCTAATGTTATCAACAACCAAATGGTTGTACTTGACAATCAACCATATGGAAAAATACCCAAATAATCTTTCTAAGGGAACTGATATTTCATTATAGCTGCTTTACATTTTAGGAATTGAAATGCCCTCCATCGGGGAGTGGGACCTAAACAGTAGAGGTCACTGCAGGTAGCTAGCCTTGGTTCTCCCTCATGGATAAGGTATTAGGACAGAGGCACTCCATCTCTCTTGCAGCAGAGAAAAGGAGCCAGAGAATATTTATTGTTTTGGAAAAATTAATTAATAAAATACAATAGTTTTTTTAACTGTCTTCATTTGGCTCCTCATTTATTTATATTGCATTTTGCATCAAATCAATTTCTACATTACTGACAGCAGTTGCAAATTGATACAATTCACAGTTCACTTTAGTAATGGAGTAGATTTCTAACTTAAGAGCTATGACTTGTGTACAAACAACAGCAAAAGAAGTAGTTACACAATTTTGATTTATTTGCAAAAATAGTCTTCCTAACATCAACAAGTGAATGCATTAAAGAACAATGAAGCAGAATAAAAAGGATTTGAAATCTTTGAAACATTTTAAAGAATAAATATAGAACTATTTACATATGAAATTGATTGGGCAAAAAAAAATTCACAAAATGTTATTTACATATGAACAAAGGCAATCTCTGAGAGCATTTCCATTAACTGCCTCGTGTACCACCTCAACATCCACCTCCTCGTCCCTTTCCTCTTGCTCTTCATCTCCTTCAGGTTGAAAGATGTCACAAGATGTGGACTTCAAGGGCTTTGAGGATGATGGCTCTCCACCTTGTCTTCATCATGCCAAAAGCTTGTTCGATGACACAGCGAGCCTTGGAATGTATCCAGTTGAATTTTGCCTGATCATTTCCCCTCACTGGTTGCTTGTAAGGAGTGATAAGAGCAATTGGGCGCTCCAGGCATGGGCACCCTCCGTCACCCAGCAGGAAGCACCCAGGGGGTGGGTAGGTGGCCTCTCTGTACAGCTTGCTATGCCGCAGAACATCATGCGCAGAGCCAGGGAAACCAATGTAAACATCAATAAACTTCCCTTCATGGTCACATACTGCTTGCGTTTGTATTGATGTGTACAATTTCCTGTTTCTGTAGCATTGTGCATTGGGCTCTCCAGGGGCCTTGGTTCTTATATGGCATCCGTCAATGGCGCCTACGGCATTGCGAAAAGCTGGGTGGTGACCAAGGTGGGCAAACCCTGCTCTGACTGATTCCAGCTCCTCCTCTGTTCTTGGAAGCCTTATCATTCTTGGTAGTACTGCCTTCAGCTCACGAGCCACTTTGTGGACCACCCTGTGGACTGTTGAGTGGGGCATATCAAAAGCCCGTGACACCACACGGTAGGAGGTCCTACAGGCGAACCAAAATGTAACGGCCAACACTTCAAGGGTGTGTCCCCAGCCATGATGTTCTTCCTGGTCCAGGAGGAGGAGCAATGCTTTCAGAGTTTCTCTGCCAAGCCGGAAGTCACGTCTGGTGTCTTGGGCCACATCCAGAAACACCTTGAGTAGGGGCACAGACCTGTTGAGGCAGCAGTAAGTCCTCGGGCTGTCCTCCTGTTGAAATAGACAATAAAATTTAATCAAACAACTATACCCCTTATGTTGTAAATTGTATTTTTTAAAATTAATTTGGTAATTAATTGCAAATAGTTTTGTTTTATTGAGAGTTTAAATACTTTCAACAAAATATTTATTAAAATATATTTTAAAATACTAAATATACAGGTTAATATTGTATTTATTGAATATTGTAATGTATTTTTTAAAATAATATCTTAAATTTAGGATTTTAGTGAAAATAGGTATCATTGAATAATCAATTATAAAACATTTAATACTGAGTATATTTTTTCTGGAATTAGCCTATGTTTTTTGTTAACATTAAAAAAAATGTAATATTTGGTAACCTAACACTTTATTATTTGTACTGATCCTAATGCAATAAATATTTTATCAGTTCATGACTGTTCTTTATATTGTGTTGTGACATTGAGTTGATAATTCCAGGTGGGATGAATTTTGATGTCAGTTACGTTCTAACTGAAAGTTCGCTATTAAATTTTATATTATTACATTGATTTATTTGTAACAAATAACTTCCTCCTCCTCGTCCTCAGTAATCGTCGTTGTGCGGCATTTTCGTTTTCTTCATTTATTAAATAGAAAATCAGGACAATTGCGTCTAGAATTACAGAATCCATTTGGGATGGATCCCCGGGGCCAGGATAGTGAAAGCCCTCAGCTGTAAGCGCCATAATTAATGACAGTAAACACTGATCTTGTGCAGGCACATGGATACTCTGTGACATCATTCTGCCTTCAAAGTGTGTCCCGATTTCGTTGCCTTTTGAGGTTCCTTTTCCGTTAGGACGCTACCCAATGTTGCCAGATGTACGATAATTATCGTATTTGTACGATAATTTTGACCTATATGATGTACAATCAATACTGAAAAAAATCACATAATGTACGATAATTTCTGAATTTTGTGACACTTCAAATAATGGTTGTTGTAATCATAGGGCTTATACTCTGATCTAGCTGTGGATCCTACGTCTACAGAATGTCTTCTCATGTTACATCATGATTGTGAGGAGAACGTGAATGTGGTGTTACGCATCTCTTCTCACGTTGCGTCTTTTCGGCCAATCATATCATGGAGAATGATTCTCTCACGAGTACAAGTCAACGTTCCCACCACTCCGCACTTAGGTCAATTCGTTTCCAAGCTGAGGTCGATGGTAGTTTAGCAATAAAGTATAGAAAATGAGTGCTGAAAAGGAAGGTGAAGACAGGGGAGAGGTGAAGAGGAAGGCAGAGTCTGTGGAGCAGCCTAAAAGTAAGCACCATCAACAAACATACAGAACTGAGTGGGAAAAGGACCCCAGTTTTGCAGGATGGCTAAGACCTGTTTCAGGCAATGACATCAAAGCCTTCTGCCAGTGTTGTAACGTGCAACGTGGCTGAGATCACTGTTTTAAAAAATCACGAAAAGTTGAAGAAACATCAGGACAAAAAGAAAAATCTAGCCCCAATTCAAAGGTCCATAGCACATTTGCTACAGAGACCGTTGGAGAATGAACAGCTAGATACAACAGTGAAGAATGCAGAGCTAAAGCTAACAGGGTTTATGGCAGAGCACAACATAGCATTGAGGACCTCAGACCATTTGGTCGAGGTCTTAAAAGATATATTTAAAGATTTGAAAACAGCTCAGCACATGAGCCTTGGTCGCACAAAAGACAACTGCTATAACCAAGCATGTCATTGGCAGCTGTTACTTTGAGAGTCTAACCGAAATCCTGAAAAGGAAAAAATTCAGCGTTTTGATTGGCAAGTCAACAGATATTGGGAATGTGAAAATGCTCTGTGTCGTTCTTTTTTTTTTTGTTGAGGGCACAAAGAGGATTCAAACTCGTTTTTGGAAACTGGTGCAGATCTGTTCAGATGAACACAGATAATTTGCTACTGAGGGGGCCACAGCAGAAAGGCTTTACAACGAGATGATGAAGTCAATCACCGATGCAGATGTACCGATTGAAAACATAATGGGGTTTGAGTCGGATGGCTGCAATACAATGATGGGAAAAAACAATTCTGTCTCCAGCCGAGTGAGGCATGCAAGCAACTCCCTCGCAGGTGTGAGGATTTAGCCAGAGACATTTATGGATATTTCAAAAACAGTGCAAAACATGTTGCGCAGCTCTGAGAATTTCAAGACTTTTGCTATGTTGAACACCACAAACTACTGAAGCCCTCCCAGACCAGATGGCTGTCATTGAGCGAAGTTGTGAAATGTGTGTCCACTCAGTGGAATGCCCTGCAGCTTTTTTTCACTGACCAGTGGCTTGAGGTCAGATTGACCACTGCGGACAATATTTTTCACTCCCTTAATGATGAGTCTCTTCGTCTGTACTACTATTTTCTAGAGTGGGCACTACCAAAATTCACAGACCTTAATCAATATTTTCAAAGTGAAAAGGTGGTGATTACTTCATTGAAGAGTAAGGTCTGCGAGACCTACACAGATCTCCTGACATTCATGGATAGGGACTATGTTCTGCACACTCCATTAAATCAGATCCACATAAATGACGGCCCAAAGCTCAGACCACTAAACACGATGTACTTGGGTGTAAAGGTGATGCAGCATGTCCAGCAGGCTAAGATTCCAGTAGCCACCGACAGATTTTCATGTGCGCTGTCAGAATTTTCTCAAGAAATGGGTTGACTTTGATGATGCCCTTTTAACCCAAATCGTGTTCCTCTCCCCTGCCACTGCGACCGATGCCAAGGCACGAGCAGAGCATCTGTCTCTGCTTCCCCTTATGCAACAAGTGCCACGGTTGATTGACATGACAGACACAGACCGTCTCCAAGCCATCGATGACCAGTGGAGGCGATTGCCACTCGTGGCCTTAAGCGAAGATACAAAGGCAATGGATGTTGATGAATTCTGGCACCATATCTCTACTTTGGAGGATTTCGAGGGGGTAACTGTATTCAGCAAATTGGGAAAGCTTGCCCTCGATGTTCTCGTGTTTCCCCATTCAAATGCATCATGTGAACGTGTTTTTTCCAAAGTCAACCTCATCAAAACAAAACCACAAAACTGGCTCATTACAGACACTCTAAATGGGCTCGTGCACACATCAGAGTGTGTGAAGAATGCAGGAGGATGCCCTGCCTTTAAGCCAACGAACACTATGTTACGCTCCATGACGGCATCTAATCTGTACCGCAAAGTGATTACCCCCTCAACATCTGGCAACACACAGGCAGTGGATTTGGCTTCTGATGACAGCGACTCAGAGGTGGAGTTTGGACCTTCCCACTAAGATACACCTAGTTATTTATCTATTGTGGTAATTTGCAGGTTGTGTCAAAAAGTTGTTTGTCTAGATAAATAGCTGTATTTTGTATGTTAGACTCGTGTACGATAATTTTCTTCCAAATACGATAATCTTGAGCTTCTGGTATGATACTTGGACATTTCCAATCTGGCAACACTGACGTTACCTTATAAGGGAGCTCACTTCTAAGGGTGCAGGCAGCAGGCAGCAGGCAGCTGACTTAGTATTGGGACACAGCCATCATCACACACTGAAATTACAAGATTTTGGTTCTGATGAAAGCATCAAGTCCAGTAGCAGGTGAATCACCCCAATATAATACTGGCAGTGACAGGTTTTGTGGCAGTGTGGTTTTGCAAAAATTCTTAGGGGTCCATTCTAGTGTCTGATTTCAAAGTCCCAGAGAAAGTTATGCTTGTTAAAGTTTTGAGTAGGGAGCCAGCCCCTAAGAAACAGTATTGGTACCCACATGAGGCACAACCGTACATTTGTCCAACTATGGAGTCTGTACTGGAACAGGGAAATACTGAAAAGTGTCAATCACCCTTTAGTGACCCTACTTTGCCTGTGAGCAAGCAAGACAGCTCTTTACAATTCACAATGGATTACAGAGCTCTGAATAGAGGTATGACTTCTGTCACCCCTCTGGCAGTCTCTATACCTAGTGTATTATCTGTCCTATCATGGATAGCTGAGTTTTACACTGTATGTGACTATCAAAATGTGACCGCACGCATGATTTAGGGGCACATTCGCAAAATTGCCATTTTTGTTTTATCACAAGATAATAAAGTACAGATTCAGAGCTACAAAATGAAGCATCACTTGCCAAGATTGACCAAATATTTTGGCCGTAATGCTCAATAGAACATCATGACTTTGCAAACCACACTTCTGAGAAATCAGCCCTTTTCTCTTCTGCTGTCATTCTCACCTACCCAGCTGTGATAGACAAGTTATCCCAGTATGCAATTGACTATGAAAGGTTGGAGGACTAATGGCTGCTGATGGTTGGAAAATCCTTGCCATTGTTCATTGTGGGTGTTCATTTGCATTTGAATAGTTGGAGGACTACCTGGGAGGACTACATGGAGTTTAGCAATTGTTTCAGCCACAGTGTTTCTCTAGGCACATGAAAGAAGAGCTATGATACTCTGAATTTGTGAATAAGAAACTTTTATTGAAATGCTAAAACAATTTCACAACATACATGACATAAAATACAAATTACAGTACATCCATACAGTACAATAGTATACTGAGTCCACTGAGGCTTTCTCTTGGTGGCAATTTGTTTGTTGTCGTTCGTCATGTCACTCCTTCTCCCGTTACTGAAAAGTTGTCCCATGATGAACATGTCCTTTTCCGACTGTGACAACACGCTGATCATATTGCGTAGTTCATATATGCGTTCGTAAGACAGTTTCTTTGTACAGGATTCATATCCGGGTTTTGAGATTTTTTTTCGCCTTCAACCGCAACCGCAGTTGAAATTGAGGATTGCCTCCATTTTTTGGTCACACTCAGAGTCAATGAAGTCAACAAACTTGATGGCATCTTCAGCTTCGTCAGTCACAACAGCGAATGGTACATCCTCTGATGGTTCTTCGAAATCCGCTTCGTGATCACTTTCACAAACCTTTTGTCCAAGTCCGGAATGCTTTCTTTGTCATTGCTGTCCTCACCTTCCGAGTCAGACAGGACAAGGTGCATCTGATCCCCCTCAAGAACCAATGAATGCTCAGCATTGTGTTATGACACCACAAAAGAAGAAAGCAATCGAAACTCCGCTGTCAACATTCCCACCAAAGAAGAAGGCCATTTCAGTCATAAATTCAGTATTGTTTAAATTACATTTTTATCAAAATGGCTTTGTGTTGTAAATTGACACCACAGGGAATGTGAGAGGGTGATCTTGAACTGCATGACTGTATTAAAAGACGGAAGCATACGATATGCCAGCACTTTTTTAAATATAATAGGAACATGCAACATAATAGGAAATTGACGACGTTTTCTCCCCTGTCAATTCTTGGAGGACCAACTTGCCTTGATACTTATTGTTTTTTTTTTTATATTTACAGATCACTTTCAGTTTCAAAAAGAAGGGGGATGATAGATAAGCACTTTAGGAATTTGAATCCACCACTATCTCATTTTTCACGAAAAATGGTTTTTGTGGTCTCCTGTAAAGTTGACGCGGCCACAATGTGGAGGGTTTGCTTGCGTCAGGTCACAAATGGTTTCTGGTTGATTTTCACTTGCCTGAATTCACAACATAAGTTGGCATTCATGTTTGATAATGTCCAACACACAGGGAGGAGCCCCCCACTAGGGTGGTTGAACTCTCCCATGTATTCTCACAGGTGTTTGGCAATAATCCTGAGACCCTTTTCTAAGCTTTCAGCCCAGAAGAGGAACATTTGTTTCTCTTGGATGAGTTTCTTCTGTTGCTTGCAAGGGGGCTAAAGGTGAATCCAAAGAATCTGCAAGTGATGAGAAGACAAGTGACCTTTGTAGGGACTCGGCAGGTGGATGGGTTCGTAATTCACACAAGGTGCAACGTGTTTGGAGACTGCCAATTGTGTTTTGCTTTTGCTCTGAGAATCAATGCAACTGGTATCTTTATTCACAAATTATGACCTGGTATTGTGAGTATGCCTCTTACCCGTTGGAGTTAGGCAAAATTTGGGACTGTGATGACCTGAGAGGTGATATGACCGGTGTGCCTCTTCCCTGTTTTCATAATTAGTCAGCACCACATGCTGTCTGTCCTCAAGGGGAAATGCCCAGAAAATATATTGTTTTTGTTTAAGTTCTGAAGCCCCATCTCAATATTTTATAAAGCCATAGAGTAATTTGTTTTATTGAATAGAAGGGCGTTGAGGCCTCAGCAGACTAATCTCTGATGTTTAATCTGTTATTGGGTGCTGTTTGTTTTTGTGAAATTGGTACACTATGTATGTGATTGTACTATGTGAGTGTCTTAACTGTGAAGAAATTTTGTCTTTTTTTGTTAGTGCCTTGTTCAGGTTCCATGCTTTTCCCTCAACTTAATGCTTTCATCTATGCTTTTTATTTCACCACTCAAAGCATGAAAGACTTATTGAATTGAATTCTCTGAATGAAACAAGCAAGATCATGTCCAAAAGATCATTTGCTCTTACACATGAAATATTCTTACATTCCCTTTAGCACAATGTTTGAAGCAGCATATGCTCAAAGAAGTGGTTGCAAATTCAGGTAAGGACTTAGCTAAGTTTAGCTCAGCAATAGCAAACATTTGCAGTGTGTGCGGATTTTCCCCTCAGGTATATTGCTGCATGTCCATGCACCCCTCCCCCGATTGGCCTATCTGCGATGGCATTGTCATGGGTCAAAGATCTCTGGCCCCACGCTGGAAATCCGGTGTGCAGAGATTTTAGATCAGGCAATAGGCCTTTCTCACGCTGCCATATTGGAAAGCAACAGGGGGTAAAGTTACTTCCGGTCAACAATGGCTACCTTAGGCGAAGATGTGTGTGTCTCTCTGATGTCTTACAGATCTTTGGCAAATCTGCCAAAATTTCCAGCTCTCGCAGGTTGCTGAAACGGTGGATATATATTGCAAAACAAAATGATCCAAACTGGATCGAGGATATAAACTGTTTCATGAACAGTTTATCTTTAATTATGAAGGTAATGTCAGCTAGCTATGGAGAGATGGCTAACGTTAGATAA
This sequence comes from Megalops cyprinoides, assembly GCF_013368585.1. Classification (NCBI taxonomy): domain Eukaryota; kingdom Metazoa; phylum Chordata; class Actinopteri; order Elopiformes; family Megalopidae; genus Megalops; species Megalops cyprinoides. The sequence continues at coordinate 37,403,362 of NC_050590.1, read as the reverse complement.
AGCCACCTAGCAGCTTGTAAATGCACTTCAATAAAGCTGTGTAATGAAATTATCTAATTGTTCATTGTCATAACATGTGTCATGACAGTTTAATATTCATTCATGTCTGTTACGTGCATGCTCTTTTTGGTATAGTGTCCGACGTAGTAGATGGTAGTGTTGTAATACGAGCACGGTGCTACAGGTCACTTAAAAAGAATGAGAAGCCACACAAACTGGAGGTGTAGTGAAGATAACATTGAATCTGTTAGGGGGCAAAAGGAACAAAAGTGCAGAATAAATTATTGTTTGCATCAAGCTGTTGATGCTTTAGCTAAAATAATATTGAAAAGACGCGCAACAAATGGCTATGGTTTGTCAACAAAATTATGTTGTCCAGAGTATGCACCAATAATTGACAAATGAACGCTACGTACCATATATACCGCATATTTCAGTGTTAATAACAAATGCACCTTCCTGTGTTGACTAAACAAACAATACATTAAAGCAGCAGTAAGGAGTCAAACTAGCGAGCTAAATTCTGTTTAGACCACTAGTTGTTGTAAACAGGTCGTGGCTGTGAAAGTGCACGCTACAGACAACTTCCTCCCTCTCTCTTGATGGCTTGAATCCACACTCTCTTGCGGTCCTGATCACGAGGAAATGAGAAAAAATTTAAATAGAGCTGTTTTGTTTGCTGTTTGTACAAAGGTACAAAACACCACTTTTTGCTTCTTGACTGTGTCATTGTCAATTCGCTAGTCATAGGGAAGAAGGCTAACTAGAAGTAAAGATACCCCCTGTTGGCTCAGACCGGAAATTTGCCATCTTTACGTGAGAAAGGTGAATAAATTGTTACTAGCATATACAGGCTCTAATATTACCAGACTGGAATGCAATTTATTAAAAACGATCACTGACCTGATGTTTTTTCGGATGAGTTTTAACCAATGGTAGCCTGTTTAGGCGACAAGAGCACTGTTCTTATCCAATCAGCAACTAGTTTCAACTTTCTGTGAGGCGGTGCCAGGAAATATTTGCGGGGACTGTATCAGTTGATTACTGTGCAATATGCTAGCATGCATTCAAATAGATGGAGCATGGAATGGAAGCGAAACTTGTGATGGTTGGCGCAGACACAAGCACAATGGGGGGGGGGTGAAAAATGGCGATAGGCTTGGTTAGATGAAAACAGTAATGACGGACAAATGTTCGGCGTATGTTGTCACAAATTAAACGTGCCCGGGAGCTGCTTTGCACCGGGTGTTCGAAAAAAAAATACAGTATGGGACAAGTGGCAAAAGGTATTGTCTCTGCATGATACAGATCCCTCACACAAAGCAGATGTTCAGCTCTTCGTTATACGTCAACGTTGCCGGGAGCTGTGGCCACTGTAGCTGCTGCCACTTCATCCATCCAACCGCGTGTGCAATCATAGGCCCTGTTCACACCCGGTATTAACATTAGTCTTGCGTGATCCGATCACAAGTAGACAGCTCTAAATACGTCTGTTCACACCTGGCATTAAAATGCGTCCCTACATGCATCTCGAGCGACCACCTGTGATCAGATCTCACTTCTCCACTCTATATGCAAATAAACACGTACATTATTTCCATTCACATCATTTAAAGGTCTGCTTGAACGAATCTTGTTATGACTGTCACTATGAAATAATGCGTATTGTATCTGTAAATGAAAACCTAGTTGATGAGCAAGCTAGATTCCGTTCAATTAAATAGGACTACCCTTAACTCAGCTGCAGCTGATCTTTTGTTAAATTCTCTTTATTGTTGGAAAAAGCAGAAACGCTAGATTAGAACATTTTGAACTTCACCATATTTTTCTGGCACCTTGCCAGTATGGTTGAATTAAATAGGCTAAGCAAGATATTATGTTTCCAAAGTTTCTTATGTTATTCACTGCAATGAAAATGTTTGATAATGTAGTTTAATATCAAAGGGTGTTTGCTGATTTGCTAGTGTTGTGAATACATCTATGAATTACCTTTCTAAAACTGAAGCACGCTTGTTATGGAAGAAGGGACATTCTAAAATGCTTAATGTGAAAGGGCTTAACGTGGCTTAATGTTCCAAAACAGCGATCAATGATCACCAAATTTCTTTTGGACATCTCTTGTCATAAACACTTCCACCTGTCAAAAAATCAAAACCGAAATCCTATGAGTATGGATACTATTTGATAGGAAATAATGTTTATGACATGTGAGATATCAAACAAATTTGGTGATCATTGATCGCTGTTTTGGAACATTAAGCCACGTTAAGCGTTTTATAATGTAACCTTGATATTCATGATATCGTAAATCTTGACTCCCGCAATAGTCTAACATTTATTTGTAGAATTACAACACTTCATGTATTGTTCATAATACCATTTTTCCATGTAATATATTGCATTATACCTTTGGGGCTTGGAAGCATTCGAGGTAGCTTGTGAACTCTAGCTGTTGTTGTTGCCTGTTATCGCACTTAAAACCCTTTCGCACGTAACTTATTTTTCATGCTATGTAGTGCACATGGGTCGTTATGTTTTCATTAGCATTATTTAGCCTCTCATAGTTTTCAGTTAGCATTTGCTGTATTTTTTTAACCTTAAATCACTGTTACCTCAAAGCTAAAATTAGCAATAATTTTTTCAATCTCGTGTTCTAATCGCACCGGTTTTAGCTACGTGTTAAACACCTAATCACACCGGTGTGAACGCCTTTGGCACGCAAATGAGTAAGTAGCTGCTTCCACTACGCAGAGGATGTCAGTTGAGTAGGCAGACCTTCAACGTGGCCCAGGACGCATTTGTGTTTACACTGTTAAAAGAATGTGGCCATATGCGGCCCAGACCACCTCCGAATGTAGTCTGAGAGATCGGATCTCAGTGTGTCCTAAATGCGTCTTTGGTGCGTTCACACCTGTACTTAGTGCTGTCTACTTGTGATCGGATCACCCAAGACGCATGTTAATACCAGATGTGAACGGGGCCATAAAGTCCAGAACATATAGCGGAACATGACCTGCCTTTCAGGAAAGTGCCAGCCCTAGTTGACCTGTGCAGAATATCACAGGACAGAACTGCACTCTCCAAACTTAGCGTGTCAGATAGCCTACACAGGCCAGCAACCTATCCACTCATGACATTGCCTGTCACATTAGGCAATGTTTAGCGCACAAGCTGTCAAAACAGATGTTTTCACAGAATGTTGACAAGTCCACAAACCGCAACATGGACAGAATTTTCAATGTATTGGTCCGATTCTATGATGATGACTTGGACAAAGTTGTAACACAGCATCTTGCTACTGACCAACTTTTATTCCAGTTGCACTTTTCATTTTTAATAGCATTTAAGAAAAAAAGGAAGCACTCTTAATTTGAGCATGGTAATACAAAATTGTATTAATGTATTTTATTTGTTTTACAATTTTGTCCCATTTTGGAGAGGGTGGAGAGGGTGGGTCTGTGCAGTGTTGAAAGTCTGCTCTTTTCATCTCACCTGCTTTCACTCTGCAGTCAGCCAAGAGGGAGGAAACACACTTCTCTGTGGGAAACAAATGCCTGATACCACTTTTTTTTTTTAGGATTTTGTGCTTCATCAGAAGGGTGTCACTTTTTTTTAGAAAAAGAAAAGAAAGAAGGTGAGTAGCTGAAGATTGATTCTGAGTCAACTCTGCCTTTGTTTCCAGAAACAAAGAAAGTAATCTAGCATGAGGGAAAGGGGTGACTTCTGAGTTCCAGCTGGCTGCTGCTCAGGGTTGGAAAGACTGCTGGCAGCTTTGGAAAATGTCTCCAAAATGTCTGCCTTTCTCGAGTCAGCAGCTTACAAAATAATCTTTAATTAACTTGTTGACCACAGACACAAAATCTTTTTTTTTTCAAATGCCATGGCAGTGTTAGCCTGAATGCCAAAGAAGAGCTAACCAGACTTTAATAGCAACATGCTCAAAGACCTTTTATTTATTTCCTGACTCATGATACCTTCCTGTGAATGAAGTCTAGATTGACAGGGTTACAAATACACTGCATAACTCCCGCTTGGTAAATACTGGCTCTGTTGTGAAACTGTGCAAACTGGGGCTGAATGGCTTTGAGATTTTAAAGTGTGTTGGTTTAGTTTTCTTCAATGGCTTCTTCAGATGCATTTTTCATTGGATTTAATGTATTTATATGTTTATGTTTCTGGAGCTTTTCAGCCTGGCATTTGAAAAGCAGACTGGAGCAGGTGATGGGATTCTGTGAAAGGGGTGGTGCCAGCAGTGTTTCTTTAAATCCTGTGCAGCTCTTTGGCAGGACAGGAATTGCACAGTGCCCCTGCCTTTTTGGATGTTTCTGTGTCTTATCATTAATACAGTTTTTTTTTCAAAATTCTCCAGTATTTGGTTGTTGTGAAGGGTGAGGAAAGGTACAGCTATATCTGTAAAGAATGTTCCAGAGGGAGGGCTGGCAGAGTGGGTGCATGTCTGCTCTGCGTCTGACCTGCGTCTGGGGGTCAGAATGTTGTGTTTAAAGTCCTTTCATCTTTACAACAGGGCTTCTAATATGTAGCAGGTAAACATCAGCAGCTACTGTTGTCTGTAGGGTGTAGGACTGGATTTCCAGAACAGTGTGACTTACTCGTTCCCCTCTTAAACACTTTAGATTCATACGTTTGAAACTGCTTAGGCTATGGTCAGATAGTCGCCCACATCGACAGGTGCAAAGGTGAGATCATATATATAATGGACAAAAGTATTCGGACGCCTGACCATTACATTGTAATGACATTGTATTCAAATACATATACTTTAATATGGAGTTGGTCCCCCTTTTGCAGCTATAACAGCTTCCACTCTTCTTGGAAGGCTTTCCACAAAATTTTGGAGTGTTTCTGTGGGAATTTGTGCCCATTCATTCTCTAGAGCATTTATGAGGACAGGCACTGATGTTGGACGAGAAGGCCTGGCTCTCAATCTCCGTTCCAGTTCATCCCAAAGGTGCTCAATGGGAGCTGTTGAATCTGGGCTGTGTTCACAGAGGGCATTGTCTGACTGGTGCTCTAGGTGCTGTTCTCTGACTGGTTTGTACTTGTCCCAGTGGAGTCCCAGCCCTGCCTCATTGTCGTCTTTGGGGGCAGAACCTGCTTTTCCCACACTTTTGATTGGACATCAAAGATAACGGATTCTCTCTCTACCAGCTTAATTTATTTATTTGTTCATTTTCGGTGTGTGTCTGTATATCTGTGTGGGGGGTGATGTTCAACTTTAACATTAAGGTTCTCCCCTCAGCCCCCTCCCTCCTACTGTCCTTCTGTAAAACCCAGTACCAGACAGAAGCCACTTATACTCATATCATTGCTGAGGTGGGTGCATGAGTCACATAATTGTGTACGGGTTACAGATTATGAACTTCCGAGCCATTTCTACAGAAGCCATTGCACAGCTGGGGAACTTTGGAATCTTATGAACAATACTGCAACATTGCTGTCTGTAAGGACACGAAACTGCTGAATGGTTTGGTTATAAAATTGGGTATGCTGTGATCCGGTAGGTTACCATGGTTCAGGATGCATGTGTGATGGGCTGGATAGTGGTCTTTGACCTTTTACCTGGGCTTAAATTACCCCCATGAGGTATGAAAGCCAATACACAGGGGTGCAGAATAGAACTGGACTCCAAGCTATGGATGAATGACCATGTTGTTGGCGGTAGCCTGGGTCCTGGATACGGAGGGGTCAGGCTTCAGGTGTCACTGCGGTGGTGATTGCACAGCTGCTGGGCTGACACAGTTGTGTGTCCAAGCCAGAAGTGGTTCCCTGGCTAGGTCCATGAGTGCTGTGAAGCCCAGCAGGGCTGAAATTGCCCAACAATATAACAAAAACACATTTTTGCAATCACACAGCAGGAGGAAAGTGACATGCTTGACTGTAATGGAATGAAGCTACATTTTTATAAACTCTGTGGAAAACACTCCTCGGTGTAGAAGTTCTATGATTGGCTGAAAGTTAGACCTGGTTGCAGAGCTGGCCCCGCTTTGGCACCTTTTTGTTTTGTGATTCAGTGGTAGTGCCCTGACCTCATCAATATTAATATGACAGCCTTGATCTACTCCCTCCCAAATGACCCTCTTTATCTGTAAATACCCTTGTTTTTTTTGTTTTTTTTGCTATCCTGCTGTCTTTCAGGTCAAGGGTCCTGGCTCCACTCAGTGTAGCAGTTTTAAGAGAGGAGATATCACAGAGGGCACCACTGAGCGTATCTCATAGAAACATGAAATTATCGCAGATAGAACAACTTGGGAAGAGGAACAGCGATGCATTTGCAGTGATATGAAATCACCTAAAGACACAATGAACAGCACATTTTATTTGTATAATTCAATTCATATGACACTTTCTTGGCCCTTACTGTGCATCAGACAATAATCAACAACAAAACAAAAACAAGAAACAAACAAAACAAACAAAATGGCAAAAGTTAAATGATACAGAACTGTGTGGCATGTAAAATGAAGGCATGTAAAAATGTGCAAGTGTCATGGCCACATCAGTGTAATCAACACCGCATACAGCAACATGTGCATTATATTATTACTACCCAACATGGAGACACAATACCTTATTATATATTACAGCAGGGGTAGTGAATTTATTTATAGAATGAAAGCCACTTTATATAAAGAAAGTGCTTTTTAAAAGCATTGACATTGCTACTATCCGCAATGTCAAGAGAGAGGTTGCGCCAAAGCTGGGGAGAGACAGCAGCAAATTCTTTGGCTGCAAATGAACAATGCTTGAAATCAGATGACACTAGCAGAATGAAGCTGGTAGATCTAAGGTTGCAACTGGGAGCACATTACTAGCTCCCACAGATACGTGGTAGCCAGATCATTAAGGGTTTTATAGAAGGAAAATCCATGAGATGTGATTGAACTCTGCTGTATGTAAGACAAGTGTGACCTAATATGTTATAACTGCTTAGGGTACTAGTGGAAGATATCATATGAGCTATTTGTCTCTGAGGGGAGGATAACCTAATTAGCGAGTTATTGAGAAAAAAAGATGAAAATTTCTCCTTTGCCCCTCACTCCTGTTCTAGAAAGCAAAGACGTATTTTAAGAGCAAATCCACTTTTCCCATTTTACTGGACTAGAATCAGACTGACAATATGCTGCTGCAGACTATAATCTTAGCATTAACAGGATTCCAGCCACAGGTTTCTCAACATCGGTTTACTTTTCGTGAGAACAGGTTTGTAGAGCCTGTAGAGAGGGTGACATGTGATGAAGTGCAAACATTTGTAGTATGGAAATACACGCCCATATGTGTACCAGTGGTGCAGAGGTATATTTGCTCTCTACTCATAACCTACAAGTCTTGCATTTTGTTTCAGCTCAGGAGAATTGTGGGCCAGTGTTTAGTAAGCTGTGCTTGAAAGGTAGCAGGTTCAGATGCACCAGGCTGGGCTACAGAAAGCAGATTAACCTGAATTATCTGTTCCAACAAATATCCATCTGTTTTAATTGATAACAGACACTGTACACCGATGAGCCAAAACGTTATGACCACTCACAGGTGAACCGAATAACATTGATCATCTCCAAACAAGGGCACATGTCAATGTCTGGGAAGATTAGATTGGTAAGTGAACAATCAGTTCTCGTAATCAACGTGTTGGATGCAGGAGAAATGGGCAGGAGTAAAGACCTGAGTGACTCTGACAAGGGCCAAATTGTTATGGTCAGACGACTAGGGCATCTCTGAAACGGCAAGGCCTGTGGGGAGCTCCCGGACAGCAGTGGTGAGTACCTACTGACAGTGGTCCAAGGAGGGACAAACCACAAACTGGCAACACAGTGTTGGGCACCCAAGGCTCATCGATGCGCGAGGGCAACGAAGGCTATACCATCTGGTCCGAAGTGACAGAAGGTCTACTGTGGCACAAGTCACAAAAAATTTTAATGATGGTTGTGGGAGGAATGTGTCACAACACACAGTGCGTTGCACCCTGCTGCGTATGGGGCTGCGTAGCCACAGACTGGTCAGAGTGCCCATGATGACACCTGTCCACTGTCAAAAGTGCCTACAATAGGCATGCGAGTGTTGGAACTGGAGCTTTGGAGCAGTGGAAGAAGGTCACCTGGTCCAATGAGTCCCATTTTCTTTTAGATCACGTGGATGGCCGTGTACGTGTGCACTGTTTACCTGGGGAACTGATGGCACCAGGATGCAGTGGCAGGTGGCCTCTTTCAGCAGGATAATGGTCCCTGCCACACTGCACATATTGTTCCGGAATGGTTTGAGGAACATGATAAAGTGTTAAAGGTGTTGCCCTGGCCTCCACATTCTCCAGATCTCAATCCAATTGCGCATCTGTGGGATGTGCTGGACCAACAAGCCAGATCCACGGCGGCTCCACCTCACAACTTACAGGACTTGAAGGATCTTCTGCTAATGTTTTGGTGCCAAATACCACAGGACACCTTCAGGGGTCTTGTAGAGTCCATGCCTCAGTGGGTCGGCGCTGTTTAGGTGGCACACGGAGGACCAACAGCATATTAGGCAGGTGGTCATAATGTTTTGGCTCATCAGTGTATATATAGTAATGATCACAATATTACAAAATGAAAAATTGTGTTAAGTGACTAGCCACTGTGACCTGTTGCCAGATTGCTATGTAGCACAACAAAATCTACACTGTGCTCCCATTTTATAAAAGGAAGAATATGATTATAATATAAATACATGGTGACAGGAATATAATTTTCAGTCTCGAGTGCAATGAGTTGGATGCAGTATTTTGGACTTGGAGCCCTTGCTGGTGACGCGGCTTCTAGGAACACAGTTCCGAGGAACACACTTTCCTACCTTCGAATGGAATACTTGTGACCAAGGCATGTTTGGGAATTATGCACTTTATGACCATGAGGCCAAACGGGTTGTCCTCTGGACCAGTTTCAGGAAGATGTTGCAGATGGTTGGCGAGTGGTTCTGGTGGGACCGCATTTGGCTCCCTTCCAATCTGACCTGGTCTGACCTGGAAGACCAAGAAGGCCGTGTCTACGCCAAAGCGTCTGATCTCTACATCACCATGCCCTTTTCCATAGCCTTCCTCATAATCAGATACCTCTTTGAACGGTGAGCTAAAGATGTGCATATGTAATACCATACTCAAGACATTGTGTATTTATATCAAATTACCCAGAAAAATGGATGCATAGTGTTGGTATTTAATCAGCTGTGTATTTAATGAAGCAGTTAAATAATTACATTCATTTGTTTTTTGTTGATCCAGACCGCTATACTCAGCTCCCCAAAGTTAAGGCTCCTGGGGTGAGCAGATGGCTGCTAGCCAGATTATGAGGGTTACATGAGTGTTAGATGAGATAGGTGTTGTGATTTTGAGGAATCCACCATGGCTGCTGATGTACATGTCTTCACCAATCTGGTTTTCTCCAGGCTGATTGCCACACCTGTTGCGGCCTCGTTTGGGATCAGGGACAGAGTTCGGCAGAGGGTTGTTGTAAGCCCTGTCCTGGAGGGGTATTTCTGCTCTCACTGCAGAAACCCAACACAGGTATGCCTCCCCCCAACATCACAGTTCAACCACAGATATACCCCAGGCCAGCCACAGTTCAACCCCCTTCCCATGTTGATTAGTTGTTGATCAATTAATGGAGTGATGAAGACCTCCCCATTTTAACACCACTGGACATCTATCTCTTTTCATTCAAAACAAACCGTGGCTATCCTTAACCTGACTATCCATACGTACCAAAACATTCATGTTGATTTTCTTGCTTATAGACATATCAGAAGAAAAGTGATCTCACTGTTGTATGGGCAAAATAGCATTGCTCCATAGCTGACATAGTTGAGATAAAAAAATGACATTTTGTTTCTGATCTTCAAGCATGTAGCAGTGGGAATGCTGATAAGCAGCAGGTGCGTGTGTGCGTGTGTTTGTGTGCATTTGTGTGTCATTTGTGCATGTGTGTTTGTGTATGCATACGAGCCGGTGTGTACTCCAATAGCGTGCTCTTTCACCAGTGCTTATTGGATGTTTTCGTCTCAGTCTGATATCGATGGGCTGTCGAAAAAATGTGGATGGACCAGTAGGCAGGTAGAACGCTGGTTTCGTCAAAGGAGGAACCAGGACAGACCGGGACTTCTGAAGAAGTTCAGGGAGGCCAGGTGTGGGAACGATTTAATTTCTGGATCCAAAGTTTGGAATTTAAATCATGCAAAATCAGAAGGCTGCATTCACTTTTATATTTAATAATTTGGCCAGAATCCATATCTACCATAAATTACTTCACATGTCATACATTTGTACATCTTGACATTAACTGTGGCACATCAAGTTAAGTACAGCAATTCCTCCCTTTTGGATTTGATCCTCTGATGTTCTGTTTGTGTTGTCACTGCACTACACTGCCTGTACGTTTCAGATTTAAGTTAGGTGGTCACTTATAGGAGTATATTTGTGATTAGCTGTTTTTTTTCACTGCAGTTGGAGATTTGTCTTCTATTTATTGGTGTTCATTGGTGGATTCATAGCACTGTATGATGTAAGTATCCATTCATGTCGATTCAATATTTAGTGTCATTTTATAGTAGATTAATTCTCCTTGGTGTCCCTTTCAATTCAAAGACTCAGTCAATCAGAATAATGAAGAAACAGTCAAAATAACCAAGATTCAGTCAGCACAATAGTCAGTCAGACTGCCAAGTCTCAGTCAGTCAGTATAAGATTCAGTCAATCAGAATAAGAACACTCTGTCTGTTAGCAGAAAATGCAGGTTATTAGGAAAGCACTCATTGCACAGTTGGGCCATGGAGATAATCACTTTGAATGACTTCACATCTAAGTTGCACAACAAGCACTTGAGCACATGGGCACATGGCAGAGTGTGTGTTGTTTTGAACCTGTGTGTGTAATACTCCTTCTCACCTGCGCAAGGTGACTCTCCCCACCTACAACTTGTCAGTTAAGTTTTGAGAAATTTTCCAACAGTGCTCTGGGGCAGGCTCCCTCAGTGAGAGTCCACTCCCATGTTGAGCAGCGTCGCAACTTGTCCCTGTGGGATTTTGCTTTGTGAGATTTCACAGCTATTTTGTCGTTGAGCGTGCGGCAGCAAGTCCTCAGCAGTGCCAAAGGGGACAGCTGCGTCTCTGAATGAGCTCTGTCTCCCTGGGAGATACTGGGGGCCCTGAGAACCAGCATTACGAGATCAAATCCCAAATTCAGAGTGGGAGGTGGGGTTGCATGGGCTTGTTTCCTGCCAAACCATACAAACTGGACTCAGAAATTTTCCTCCACTCATGGAAAAGTGATGTAATTTATGTGAGTATACAATAAAGCAATCAAAAATTCCAGCATATCATGTGTTGCATATATCACAAAAGTATGTGAATATTGACTTTGAAAATGCAATGTAATCATTGAATAAACATTAGTTGATATGTGGGAATTATATATATATTAATTTATATATTTTGCATTTGTGAAATGATATCTGTGACAGAATCAAGGACAGAGATCTGTTGTTGTATGTTGGCATGCATTGCAGCATTGTAGTTTTCACATTTCAGTATGTGCTGTTCTGTGAGGAGTGCTGCCAGGGAATGTTTCCAGTCTTTGACCATGGCAAGTGTAACAGCAGAAGTGAATCGATTAATACAGATATGCTGGCCTGTGGCTGTCAGATGTGGGAGGGATATGTATATGTTCTCATACATTGGACGGTGAGATCATATCAGAGAGGAACGATTGGGGGGTTTGTAATAGATCTCAGATTTAACTCTGGTGGCTGATGTTCCTGTGTTGCATTGTCTGTTCTGCAGAAGCCCTGGTTCTATGACAGCCGGGAGGTGTTTGCCAGCTTTCCAAAACAGGTGAGTATGCTGGATACTCATGTGTATGCTGATTACTCAGGTGTGTGTAAGTGTGTATGCTGGCTGTGTAGTTGTCTATGTCTGCAGTGGATCTGTTGTTTCTGCCTGCAGAGTCAGTGTCTCTGATTTTGGTTTAATTTTGGACTCTTACTCTCTACTGAACTCCCAGTACTGGTATTACATCACAGAGATGAGCTTCTATGGTTCTCTGCTCTTCAGTGTCACATTTGATGTCAGAAGGAAGGTGAGTATCACAGTGGATTAGTACCATGGTCTCCTCACCTATGAACACCTGAGGTGACGGCATTGGAGTTCTAACAAAATGAAGTCATGAAGGAACGAGCATGGTCTTCTCCTAAAAAACAGGCCTTTCCACAGATTGACTTTTTTCTACTCTGCAATAAATGACTTTAATGTGTCAATCAAAAATTACTTTAATGTGTAGATCACTAAGGATTATTGCCATTGTGCGGAAAGCATGGAACTGTTATTCTAGAAATACTTAATTTTCCCCACTTTTTGTTTGTGAAATATTTATCTGATTTGCATTGCCCTTCCCCCTCCATATTTATCTGCCTTTGTCAGGATTTTAAGGAGCAGATCATCCACCATCTGGCCACCTTAACTCTGCTGGTGTTCTCCTGGTGTGCTAACTACATCCGCATCGGAACACTGCTGATGATTGTCCATGATGCCTCTGATGTTTTGCTGGAGGTAAACCTGAGAATAATTCTTATGCACAATGTGTAAAATTTCTTATGCAACAATTGCTGTTTTTTGTATATATTCTAGCACTGTGTTACAGTTAGATGTCTGGTTATTGTGTAGCTTGCCCCTCTTTGTTTATTCTCTTGTGCTCCTGCGTTGGGCATTTAATGTGTCAGATGGCCTTGTAAGTTGCTATGGATACAAGTGTATGGAAAATAAATGACAAATAAACTTTTCTTAGATACTACATGTGGTCCAAGCACAAGACATGTAGTTTACATCAAAATCAACAAACCAAAAATCAGTGGTGTGGGGTCCAAGAGCCCATTCACAGGGTGGCTATGGCAGTGACGTGGACAGAAATTTGATGTTGAAATAGAGAAGTGTATACATTTTCAGTCTAGTCTTTGGAGATAGGTTGGTGCTTAGCTTTAACTTTGTTGTGCTTTTCGTGGAGTTTTCTCTTTTAGTCTGAAAAGTTGTTCTACTATGCCAAGTGGGAGAAGACCTGCAACAGCATCTTTGTGGTGTTCGCCATTGTGTTCATAGTGACCAGGCTGGTCATATTTCCTTTCTGGTAAAGAGTCATGTGTTATCTTTTATATTACAGATTAAAATCATACTCACTGAATCATATGTGCATTTGTACGAGAGTACTTGTGTGTGTGCACTGTTTGTTTTTGCACGGCAAGTATGACTGTCTACATTATGTGTTAAATATTATCTCAGGATTATTATAGTTAATTAGCCTCTCTCATTAAGTTGTAAATGTTTATGGCACAACAGTGTGTAATAGCCATGGTCAAGATACACAATACAACCCTGACTTTCACATCAGCTGCCAAGCTTAGCACAACGTTTTGCCTCCTTTAACAGATCCATTTAGCCCATATTCATGTACACTGTCTGTTTAACTGGATTTTAATAAAATGAAAGCAGAATTTCTGAAAATGAAGTCTAGGAAATGGTTTTTTAGGGAGATCAACCTCCTACCCTACTCAATATGTTTATGAATGAGAGTGATATTTAAAACATGTGACCCAGTTCATGTGACCCTGTACTTGCTCTGTTTTTAACCCGAAGGAGTGTGAAGCGCTGGGACATTTGGTCAGCACAATGTATTTATGTTATGAAAGGTTGTTATATATAATTATAAGTTTTAATCAAACATTGTTATTATTATAAAGACAAAGACAGGCTGTCTTTCTCTCAACCTGTGTCTTTCTGTCAGTGTCCATGCAATGCATGTGAACTTGTGGTTGTAGTCATCATCTCCGTAACAGCCTCTCTGTGTTCCCACTCTTCCAGGCTCATCCACTGTACGTGGGTCTACCCAGTCCTACTCTTCCCCCCGTTCTTTGGCTACTACTTCTTCAATGCTATGCTGGTCATCCTGCAGCTCCTCCACCTGTTCTGGGCATACCTGATCCTGCGCATGGTCAGGAAGTTCCTCTTCAGCAATGTAAGTGCAGCCCACCACCCCAACCCTGCAAAGCCTACCTAGAATAACAAGGTAGAGTAACATGCTTTCCAGAATGAGTACTGGAGGCCAAACTCTAGCATGCAGTGATGTGAAAAACAAAAAGGATGAAAAATGGAACAGGACAAAGATGATACCTTAAAATCAATTTAACACAAAAATTTCTTTTGTGTTCCCAAATATTTAAAAAAGCAAGCTTTAACTGTTTGAGATAAAAAACATTCTCCATTTTAGAGGGGTGATGGTTGTAGGACAGGTAAAGACAATAATACTTTCAATTCTGCCATAGTATTAACTTTGGTGAAGCTTCTACTATCTGGGATTATACAGTATGTAGTTTTAGCTTTAGTTATAATGAGGAATGAAACTGAGGTAAGTTGTGAACTGTTGGGCAGGCGAAGGCCACAGGAGGTGAGGTTACAGACAGGTGAAATTTGCGGAGCCGGAATGTCCTGCGGACATGTACCTCTGGCAGGGTCAATCAGGAACCCAGCACCTCTGACTTCCTCTTCTCGGTGCTGATTCTCCTCTGTCGCTCGGCAGGGGACAGGCGAGTCAGGCGAGCGCGGTCGACCTGCATCGGCTCCGGGGAAGCAGGCGGCGGAATAGCAGGGCTGTGCACAACTGGCGTGGGCAGTTGTGCTCGAGAGGGGCTCGGCAGTTCACTGACTCCTCTCTCCCGGCGCCGCTGCGCCAGGCGCTGGTCGACTCGGATAGCCAGGTCCACCAGGGCGTCAAAGCTGGCCGGCAGTTCCCGGGTGGCCAGCTCATCCTTGACGGACTCAGTAAGGCCGTGGAGAAAAACGTCGTATCGAGCCTCCGTATTCCAGCCGCTGGAGGCAGCGAGAGTGCGGAAGTCAATAGCAAAGTCCGACACGGACCGACGCCCCTGGCGAATCAAGAGCATCTCCCTCGCAGCCTCGCGACCATGTCTGGATCGATCGAAGACCCTCTTCATCTCCTCCGCAAAGGCCGCGAAGGAACGGCAGAAAGGGACGCCGGCGTCCCAAACCGCAGTGCCCCACTCCCTGGCGCGTCCCGTCAGCAGGGTAATGACATAGGCGATCTTCGCCCGGTCCGTGGGAAACGTGGAAGGCTGCAGTTCAAAAACCAGGGAGCACTGGGAGAGGAACGACCGACAGGTTCCCGGATTCCCCGTGTATGACTCGGGAGGTGGCAGACGGGGCTCCCGGTTAGGGGGTACAGTAGGAGCAGATGGGGGGGCTGCAGCGGGCGGCGAGGGGCGGTTATCCTGGCTCAGCTGCAACTGCTGCAGCTGAGATGTGATGCTGGCAAGGCTGGCAGCGAATCCCTCCAGGGACCGGCCGATGGTTCTCAGCTGGGTTTGGTGCCCCCCCAGCAACGCGCCCTGCAGCTCCAGTGCAGCCCGCAACTGGGGTAGGTCCGCTGAGTCCATGATGGCTAGTTCGTGCTGTCGGGGCTCAGGCAGGGACTCAGGCGCGGACCACGGGAGCTTCGGGTTCCAAGCGTCTTTGACAGAATCGTGAGGCAGAATCGTTAATCAGAAAACGGGTAGGGTCGAAAACCAGAAGGCAGTCCGTGGACAGAGCGAGGATCGGGAAACGGGAGCAGGCAAGGTCGGGAACCGGACAGGCAGGAAATCAGGCGAACGAGACAAGGAGGCAGGCAAAAACGAGGTCTGGGGAAAAAGCAGGGTCAAAAAGCGAGAAACCGGCAGACAGAAGCAAAATGCAAACGCGGGGACGAAACAGGCGAAAAACACTGTGACGAACTAGCAACAAGACAGGGCAAAGCAGGGAAGAAATAGGGCAGGGCAGACGAGGGAATGGGAAGCAGGTGTGCAGGCACTCAGGCGGGCGGAGACCGGGCGGGGAGCGGGGCAGGACTAAAACACAAGGAAAACAAAAGCACATGGGCAAAGGAAAAAACAAAAACACAACAGCTAAGGAGGGGGAGCACTGACAGTACCCCCCCCTCTACGGACGCCCCCAGGCGTCCCAGCGGGTGCGCCAGGATGCTGGCGGTGGAAATCCCTGATGAGGGCAGGATCCAGGATGTCCCTGGCAGGGACCCAACACCTCTCCTCGGGACCGTAGCCCTCCCAGTCCACCAGGTACTGGAATCCACGTCCCCGGTGCCGGACCTTTAGCAGGCGGCGCACGGTGTAAGCCTCCGTTCCGTCGATCAGGCGAGGCGGCGGAGGAGCCCTCGGAGCCGGGCAGAGGGGGCTACTGACGACAGGCTTGACTCTGGAGACATGGAAGGTGGGGTGGATACGACGGAGCGAGAGCGGGAGCTTGAGCCGAACCGCTACGGGACCAATCACCTTGGCAATAGGAAAGGGGCCGATGTAGCGGGGTGTGAGCTTGCGGGAATCCGTCCTGAGGGGAAGATCCCTAGTGGAAAGCCACACCCGCTGACCCAAGCGATAGCGGGGGGCTCTGGAACGGTGGCGATCAGCGAGCCGCTTAACCTGCGCTGAGGAGCGAAGCAGGGCGAGCCGTGCACGTCTCCAGGTGCGGCGACGTCGCCGGATGAAGGCAGCTGCCGAGGGGACGCTGACCTCCTCCTCCTGGGCTGGGAACAGGGGGGGCTGGTAACCTAGACAGCACTGGAAAGGGGACAGTCCCGACGATGATGAGGGCAGGGAGTTAACGGCATATTCTACCCAGGGCAGTTGCTGGCTCCATGCTGACGGCTCCTGGGAGGTGAGACACCGCAGTACGGTCTCCAATTGCTGGTTCGCCCGCTCGGACTGGCCGTTGGACTAGGGGTGGAACCCAGACGACAAACTGACCGTGGCACCCAGCAGCCTGCAAAAAGCCCTCCAGAAGTGAGAGGTGAACTGGGGGCCCCGGTCGGACACCACGTCTGTGGGCAGCCCATGTAGCCGGAACACGTGGTGTATAAGCAGTTGGGCTGTTTCTCTGGTAGAGGGGAGTTTGGGGAGTGGGACGAAGTGGACGGACTTGGAAAACCGATCTACGATGGTGAGGATGGTGGTGTTACCGTCAGATGAGGGCAGACCGGTGACGAAATCCAGAGCGATGTGGGACCAGGGTCGTCGGGGAACTGGCAGGGGTTGCAGCAGGCCAGCGGGCGGCTGGTTAGATGTCTTGTTTCGGGCGCAGACCGAGCAGGCAGAAACGAAGCTGCGGACGTCCTCCCTCATGGTGGGCCACCAGAACCGCCGACTGATGAATGCCGCCGTACGTCTGGCGCCGGGATGGCAGGCGAGTCTGGACGAGTGCCCCCATTGCAGGACCTGAGAGCGGACAGAACGCGGAACAAAGAGGCGATTAGGGGGGCAGGAGCTAGGACCCGGTTCGGTCCGGAGGGCGGAGTGGACGACGTTCTCAATGTCCCATTGTGCCGCTGCAACCAAGCATCGGGCAGGTAAAATGGTGCTGGGTTCTGGAGTCTCGTCTGCTGGCGCGAACTGGCGAGACAGGGCGTCGGGTTTCCCATTCTTGGTTCCCGGTCGGTAGGACAGAGTAAAGTTGAACCGGGAAAAAAGCAGAGACCAGCGGGCCTGTCGGGGATTCAGACGCTTAGCCGACCTGATATACTCCAAGTTTTTATGATCTGTCCATACCAGGAACGGCGTCTTTGCCCCCTCCAGCCAATGCCTCCACTCCTCCAGCGCCAGTTTAACTGCTAGCAGCTCCCGATCGCCGATGTCGTAATTGCGCTCCGTGGGCGAGAGGCGATGGGAGAAGTAAGCGCAGGGGTGGAGTTTGCTGTCGGTGGCAGAGCGCTGAGACAGGACTGCCCCCACTCCCACGTCTGAGGCATCCACCTCCACGATGAACTGCCGGGCAGGATCGGGCTGGGTCAGAATGGGCGCTGAAGTGAAGCGGCCCTTCAGGTTGCGGAACGCCTCTTCCGCTCCCGGGGACCAGGTAAATGCCCTGTTGACTGATGTCAAAGCAGTGAGGGGAGCCGCGATCGTACTGTAATTCCGAATGAAGCGGCGGTAAAAGTTAGCAAAGCTGAGGAAGCGCTGCAGCTCTCGACGGGAAGTGGGGCGAGGCCACTCCTCTACAGCTCGCACCTTCTGCTGGTCCATTTGGATGTTACCCGCCGTGATCACGAAACCCAGGAAAGAGACGGTGTCCCGATGAAATTCGCATTTCTCTGCCTTGACATACAGGTGGTTCTCCAGCAGGCGCTGGAGAACCCGACGGACATGCTGGACGTGTTCGGGCAAGGAACGGGAGAAGACGAGTATGTCGTCCAGGTAAACGAACACATACTGGTTCAGCATGTCACGGAGGACATCGTTTACCAGTGACTGGAACACAGCTGGGGAATTCGTCAGACCGAATGGCATGACCAGATATTCATAGTGCCCGGAAGAAGTGTTGAAGGCAGTCTTCCACTCGTCTCCCTCACGGATACGGATCAGGTGGTAGGCGTTGCGGAGGTCGAGTTTAGTAAAGATGGTGGCCCCTTGTAGCGACTCGAAAGCAGTGGACAGGAGCGGTAGGGGGTAGCGATTCTTAACGGTGATGGCGTTGAGACCACGGTAATCAATGCAGGGACGGAGGGAGCTGTCCTTCTTCCCTACGAAGAAAAATCCAGCCCCGGCAGGCGAGGAGGACGGGCGGATGATCCCGGCAGCTAAAGACTCCCGGATGTAGCGATCCATGGCCTCCCTCTCTGGCGGGGACAGGGAGCACAGGCCCCCCCTTGGGGGTGAGGAGCGGGGCAGGAGGTCGATCGCACAGTCGTAGGGGCGATGCGGAGGAAGCGAGGTGGCGCGGGACTTACTGAAAACCGGCTTCAAGTCCAGGTACTCCGGCGGCACTGCCGACAGATCCGGGAATTCCTCGGGCGAGGGAGCGTCTAGCGACACAGGAGCCAGAGCATCGCGAAGACAGTAGGAGTGGCAGAATGGGCTCCAGCCCAGAATCTTGTTGCCCTGCCAGTCAACGTGGGGGTTGTGCCGAGCTAGCCAGGGATGGCCCATGACCACGGAAGCTTGTGGGGTGTCTAATATGTGTAGAACGATCTCCTCGCGATGGTTGCCGGAGATGAGGAAGCTCATCGTGGCGTGAGTGATGCGGACCAGCGGGGCCCCGGTGATGGCGTGGGCTTCTAGCGGTGAGCGCAGCGGGACACGGGGCAGCTGCAATTGGGCTGCCAGGCCGGCATCGATGAAACTCCCGTCAGCCCCCGAATCGAGTAGCACTGAGACGGCGTGGGGCTGGCCCCCGATGAGCAGAGCGGCCGAAAAAAGAGGGCGGACTTCAGGGGACTGGCTTAAGGGGGTCACGCTCACCTGTACTCCCCTAGCTACGGGTGAGCGCTGGCCCTTTACCGGACAGGTCGCCACGAAATGCCCTGACTGCCCGCAGTAAAGGCAGGACCCGGCGCTGATTCTCCTCTGTCGCTCAGCAGGGGACAGGCGAGTCAGGCGAGCGCGGTCGACCTGCATCGGCTCCGGGGAAGCAGGCGGCGGAATAGCAGGGCTGTGCACAACTGGCGTGGGCAGTTGTGCTCGAGAGGGGCTCGGCAGTTCACTGACTCCTCTCTCCCGGCGCCGCTACGCCAGGCGCTGGTCGACTCGGATAGCCAGGTCCACCAGGGCGTCAAAGCTGGCCGGCAGTTCCCGGGTGGCCAGCTCATCCTTGACGGACTCAGTAAGGCCGTGGAGAAAAACGTCGTATCGAGCCTCCGTATTCCAGCCGCTGGAGGCAGCGAGAGTGCGGAAGTCAATAGCAAAGTCCGACACGGACCGACGCCCCTGGCGACCTCGCAGCCTCGCGACCATGTCTGGATCGATCGAAGACCCTCTTCATCTCCTCCGCAAAGGCCGCGAAGGAACGGCAGAAAGGGACGCCGGCGTCCCAAACCGCAGTGCCCCACTCCCTGGCGCGTCCCGTCAGCAGGGTAATGACATAGGCGATCTTCGCCCGGTCCGTGGGAAACGTGGAAGGCTGCAGTTCAAAAACCAGGGAGCACTGGGAGAGGAACGACCGACAGGTTCCCGGATTCCCCGTGTATGACTCGGGAGGTGGCAGACGGGGCTCCCGGTTAGGGGGTACAGTAGGAGCAGATGGGGGGGCTGCAGCGGGCGGCGAGGGGCGGTTATCCTGGCTCAGCTGCAACTGCTGCAGCTGAGATGTGATGCTGGCAAGGCTGGCAGCGAATCCCTCCAGGGACCGGCCGATGGTTCTCAGCTGGGATTGGTGCCCCCCAGCAACGCGCCCTGCAGCTCCAGTGCAGCCCGCAACTGGGGTAGGTCCGCTGAGTCCATGATGGCTAGTTCGTGCTGTCGGGGCTCAGGCAGGGACTCAGGCGCGGACCACGGGAGCTTCGGGTTCCAAGCGTCTTTGACAGAATCGTGAGGCAGAATCGTTAATCAGAAAACGGGCAGGGTCGAAAACCAGAAGGCAGTCCGTGGACAGAGCGAGGATCGGGAAACGGGAGCAGACAAGGTCGGGAACCGGACAGGCAGGAAATCAGGCGAACGAGACAAGGAGGCAGGCAAAAACGAGGTCTGGGGAAAAAGCAGGGTCAAAAAGCGAGAAACCGGCAGACAGAAGCAAAATGCAAACGCGGGGACGAAACAGGCGAAAAACACTGTGACGAACTAGCAACAGGACAGGGCAAAGCAGGGAAGAAATAGGGCAGGGCAGACGAGGGAATGGGAAGCAGGTGTGCAGGCACTCAGGCGGGCGGAGACCGGGCGGGGAGCGGGGCAGGACTAAAACACAAGAAAAACAAAAGCACATGGGCAAAGGAAAAAACAAAAACACAACAGCTAAGGAGGGGGAGCACTGACACTGTCAATGTCACTACCCACTCTTTTTTTACAGACATAACTGAGTGCATACCCCATCAGGTGACAGCATACCCAGAAACAACATCCTCCTCAGGCTCAACAGAAAGAAGTGACTGCCCCCCAAAACAGTCACATGACATGTTGCAAGCAGTGCAGCTTGTGTGATTCAATGACCTCTTACACCACTGTTTAATTACAGTGCCTTGAAAAAATATTCAGCCGCCAATACTGTTTTCACAATTTATGGTCTTGGATTCCAAATCGAAAATATATTGAAGTAATATATTTTTTCCAGCTGAATGACGCAGTATTGTACGTCATGACAAATCAAAAGAACCCTCCACATCCTTTCAAAATTTTGAAAAAGAAATAAAACTTAAACTTTGAGATTTAAAAAGTATTCATGCTCTTTGCATTTATAAGGCTAACCTTGCGCAGGTGCAAGATTTTGTCTTATAAACTCATCAGATTTGTTGATGGTCTCTACCTGTGCTGGAAATTAGTGGATCACCTGTTTTGAATTACTTCATGAGCATAAATTCCCTCTCTATAAGGTCAAACAGTATGGTTTGATTTCCCATTGAACAAATCAAAATGAAGAGAAAAGAGCATTCAAAACAAGTTAGGGATATAATTGTGGGGAAGGATACAAGAACATTTCAAAGGCACTGAACATAAGTGGAATAAATATGGAACTACAGCCATATTGCCTAGGGCAGGCCAACCCCCTAAACCGAACAAGTCACCGAACAAGAATGGCGCTTGTCAGAGAGGCTACTGTGATGCCAACTGTCACTCTAACCAAGCTACAAAAGTCAGTGGCTGTAACTGAAAATGATGTCCATGGCTCAACAATCTCCAAGCTATTGCACAAAAAGGGCCATTATGGAAGAGTAGCAAAGAAGAAGCCCTTGCTAAAAAAAAAAAAAAACAAGCCCATGCTTGCCCACAAAGACTTTTCAAAACATCACTTGGAAGATACTACAAAGAACAAAGATATGGCAGAATGTCTTGTGGTCTGGCAAGACTAAAGTGGAACTTTTTGGCTCAAACACTAAGTGGTATGTGTGGCATAAGGCTAATGGCACACTGCACATCAGCCAGGAAACACCATCACCATGAGTGATTCATGAATAAAAAAAAAAAGTCTCTTATTAGTCCAAATCTCAGGTTGTGGATATCATTTCTGTGAAAAAAGAGTTTGGGGCTGAATGCTTTTTCAAGGCACTGTATATTGCAGCAGGTGGCAAGGTATTTGTTCCCCAACAAACATAATGGAAAATGAAATATGCAGTTGGGTACACTTCAAAAGTTCACATGCAGTCGAGGGACCTGATTGTGTGTGATTTAATGTACAAGGGATTCTTTACTTTACAGAATTAGAATTCTCAGATCAGTGTTCCTCGCTCAACTAACTCACAGTTTAATAATTATCTCTTGTTGAGGCTTGCATGAAATGTGTGCCTGCAATGCTTTCTTAAATTAAAAGTAGAAGGTGTTGATCCAGAAATCTGGTGAGAGTCTGGGGACACAATCTGGCATGGAGCAAGCCTGCATGTCCCAGGAATGATTGAATGTGATAATTCAGCATCCCAAAGTAATGATGTGTTGTGTGCCAAGTGATGGTACATTAGGTAAAGAATTGGGTCATAGTGAGGAAGATGTGCTTCCTCCAAGGAGTTAGTTCAAACTAGTGACAGTGAGCTTATCTCAGAGAGGTGACTCAGATTTCCTAAAATGCCACAGCTGTTCACACCTCTGCTACACCCAATATTGAAGTAACTGGAAACTGGCTACTGACAGAACACTCTCTTTTGTTTTCCTTCCCACCACAGCTGACCGGTGATGAGCGGAGTGACCATGAGGAAGAAGAGGAGGACTCCACAGAGGAGAATGGAGTCTGTCAGAAAGACTTGTTGGAGGAGAATGGAACATGTCAGAAAGACTCATTAGAGAAGAACGGAGCTCATAAAGTGAGGAATAGCACCGGAGGAGCTGTGCAGCAGGAGCACTGACACCGTGGAGTAGCAGGACTTCCTGAGGCCTCCAGGCGAACAGCCCAATTCCAGGGAGAGCGGGGGGTGGGAGCTGGGGGGAGGACTTTACACATGGACCTGCTGATGAGGAGAAACAAGCTCACATGAACACATACACTATATGGACAAAAGTATTTGGACGCCTGACCATTACACCAACAGGGACTGTAATGACAGTATTCAAATACATTTACTTTAATATGGAGTTGGTCACCCTTTTGCAGCTATGACAGCTTCCACTCTTCTTGGAAGGCTTTCCACAAAATTTTGGAGTGTTTCTGTGGGAATTTGTGCCCATTCATTCTGTAGAGCATTTATGAGGTCAGGCACTGATGTTGGATGAGAAGGCCTGGCTCACAATCGTTCCAGTTCATCCCAAAGGTGCTCGATGGGGTTGAGGTCAGGGGTCTGTGCGGGCCAGTCAAGTTTTTCCACACCAAACTCATCAAACCATGTCTTTATAGTCCTTGCTTTGTGCACTGGGGCACAGTCATGTTGGAATAGAAAAGGACCTTCCCCATACTGTTGCCACAAAGTTGGAAGCATAGCATTGTCCAAAATGTCTTGGTATGCTGAAGCATTAAGATTGCCCTTCACTGGAGATAAGGGGCCTAGCCCAAACCCTGAAAAACAGTTGTGGCCAAATACTTTTGTCCATATAGTGTACATACATCACTAATTTCAAGCACACTGACACACACAAATGTCTCACAAATGTACAGGCACACACTCAGTGGACTAAGCACATGCACCGGACATGCACACACATACACTGACGCATGCACACAAACACAGCATGCTTGCACATGCACTCACACACATACATATACACACACTCAAAAACTAAGAATCTGATTACCCACCCCAACCACAATTCCAAGACAGACATAGGATCATTACACAGTATTATTGTTGGCAGCACATGAAGGCCTCTCCCACAGTGATACACTGGAGCTCCCTGATTGAATCATCACCTCATCACTTCAATACTGTTGAGGAAAACAACATGACACGTCTCATCTCTGCTGTCCCTGCTAGTGGGGCAGTTAAACTCAAATTTTCATAACAATTGTGCATTTTATGATAAAAGCATCAAATTTGGTAGAAAAACTCACAAAGGGGGTCTGATCAGATTTAGAAATGGAGGTGCTTCAAATTTGGCCCCTGGGGGCCACAGTGGCCATTTTTCAAAATGGCTGCCAAATTATCATTTTATTTCATATAAAATGATTACATAAGTATACATAATAACATAAGTATACATTTTAAATTTTTTTAAGTCAAAAGAAATGTTACCTTGGCTTACATTGATATTAAATTGTATAATCATTCAATTGTATATTATATATATTCATATAACACTTGGTTATATGAAATTTTGTTTGTGCAGTCTTTTAAAGAAATGAATGGGAGTGAATGTGGAGACACTGAAAAGGTGAAAAAATAAAAATTAAATGTTAAATAAATTGGAGTTATTTAGTACACATAAGTGTACTAATGAATAATATTGGTAATTTATCTATGATTGATAGAGCCATTGTAGGTTTTGTCTCTTGGTTGCTATAGCAACACACACAAAACAATTCCAGATTTGAAAATATTTTCTTTAACTTCTAAACCTGGTATTTAAATCTTGACTGGAAGTGACCCATTCAGTAATTGTGACAACTGGGGATGGTGTACACACCTGTTAGATAAATTGCAAGCCATCACTCATGGAAGTAATGTCCTCTGCAAACCACAGTTGCATGATATATGTACTTTATCTCCATGCACCCATGAGGAGGCAGACAGCAGGATGATTTTGCACACATCTTATACTGCACAAAATGGCCATCAAAAGCTCATGATTCGAACTGTTGATACAGATGTTGTAGTGCTGGCAGTTGCTGTGGTGCAAAGTCTTGGTGACACTGAACTCTGGGTTGCATTTGGAACAGGGAGGAACTTCAGGTACTTAGCTGCACATGAAATTGCACATGGGCTTGGTCCTGAGAAGGCATCTGCACTTCCAATGTTTCATGCTCTGACTGGTTGTGACTCAGTGTCTAGTTTTGTTGGACAAGGGAAAAAACAACATGGGCAACACGGAAGGTTCTTGCAGAACTTACTCAGGCATTGCTGAGTACAGGAACAGTCAGGAACTGAGCTGTGTTCCATCTGACATTCCAGCACATGTAGCTGAAACCATTGAAAGGCTCACAGTTTTGCTCTATGACAGAACCAGTACATGTCTGCTTGTTAACACAGCCAAAAAGGCACAAAAAAGGCACAGTGTTCGTCGAATTCCACCTACAAGTGCAGCTCTTGAACAGCATGTGAGGAGGGCAACCTATCAAGGTGGCCTTATATGGGGCCAGGTATTACTGCCATCTCCTCTCTTGCCTTGTCCAACTAAATGGGGATGGGTCAAAACAGAGGGTGGTATTTTTGAACCACACTGGACCTCACTTGCTGAAGCATCTAAGGCCTGCTATGAACTTAATGCCTGCAAATGTACAAAAGGCTGTATTAATCAGCAATCAATCACGCACAAGATGTCGGTGCGCACAGATGCAGCGGCTCAGTGCATCCTGAAACGTAACTGTGTTTGTTGTTGTTTTACTCCTTTTACTTCTTCTCTTCCTGAAATTCAATCCGAGTGCATCGAACTTAGTGTATTAAAAATCTTCTACAGTGGGGAAGAACTTCTACATATAGGAACAACGCACCAAATTGCCACCACAAGCGCCTTCCAGCACTCCCATCAGATACCAGCGGAGATAGTAAGAACACCGGGGTCTCCATGGATTACCATACCGAGCAGCAGGCAACAAAGACGAGCAGAGAACAGAGACAGAATGCTGATCCGGTATCCGAGCAAGGCTAAGGAATGCCCCTCACAAACCACCCAGTCTCTTCATCGCCAACGCCAGGTTGCTTTCCAACAAAATGGATGAGCTGATACTAGATTTATCATCGCGAACACCCACCCGGGACTGTTGCATGATGATAATTACAGAAACTTGGCTTAATCCAGGAGTCCCGGACGCAGCCATCGAGCTAGCAGGCCGCTCAGCCCACCGCAGTGACTGAAACAAAGACTCCGGTAAGAGCCACGGAGGTGGCCTGTGTATTTACGTTAATAACAACTGGTGCACAAACACTGTCATCATTGACAAGCACTGCTCACCTGATCTGGAGTTTCTGGCATTGAAGTGCCGACGCTTCTATCTACCGCGGGAGTTTTCTGTTGTTATTGTTACAGCCGTGTATATCCCACCAGACACAAACGCTAACCTAACCTAGCACTCAGCTACATGCTAACAGCGATAAACAAACAACAGAATGCATAGGCCGAAGGGGTCCTCATTGTTGCTGGAGATTTTAACCACACCAATTTGAAGACTGTGCTTCTGAAATTTGACCAACATGTAAAGTGTGCAACTAGAGGGGAAAACACGCTGGACTGTGTCTATTTCAATATCACCAAAGGATACAGAGCCTCACCCCTCTCACATCTTGGACAATCTGATCACTTATCGCTATTCCTAACCCCAGCCTACAGCCCCATTATTAAGAAACAGAAACCCACCACCAGAACTGTTAACCTGGCCTGAAGGAGCATCTCTACAACTGCAGGACTGCTTCCAACACACCAACTGGGACCTGTTCTCTGATCAAGATGTGGATGTATACACCTTAACAGTACTCTTCTACATCAGGACCTGTGTTGAGAATGTCACCATCAACAAATGCATCCGTGTATTCCAAAATAGGAAACCATGGATGACAAAGGAGAACCAGATCCTTTTGAAGAACCGCAACGCAGCCTTCAGATCTGGTGCTGCCAGACACAACCTGAAGAAAGGCATCAGATGTGCTAAAGCCGCATACAAGAAAAGGATTGAGGGACACTTCACCAACAGGAATCCAGCACATGTGTGGCAGGGCATCCAGCACATTACCAATTACAGGAGCAACAAAGACCCACCTACAGACAACAATGCCTCGCTGGCAGAAGAACTCAACTGCTTCTTTGCCCGCTTTGAGGTAAAAGGGTTAGAGAACAATGTAGCCACACCCCCACCAGCTACCACCAGTCACTCACTTACCATACAGACACGGGAGGTAAGGTGAATTCTCAGCACTGTGAATGTTAATGTAGAGGAGCTGGGGCAATGATTAGAGCTTTGTGTCGACTACGCCACCTACTGGAGGTCTGATCTCTATGTAGGAAATAAGCCTGGTAGGAACTAACCACCGGTTACCAAATACAACCAGCTTCCTGTATAATCCACACCAAGGCACACAGGTTCGTGCAAGGATGAAGCAGAGACAGGGTTCTATTAAAATTGTATACACTCTTTATTTTGATTGGTCTGATGGTTACACTGTCATTAGTGGGGCTAAACACCCAGTTAGACACAGAGGAATATCGTACCGATAGCGGATACCGAAGACACAACATAAACTAGTATGAACAGGAGCGGAGCTTACCAGAGGGAGACCTTGTCTGGAAGGAGGGTCAGAAGGACCACACATGGCTACACACACACACTGCACTGCACACCCCGGTGACACTACACTGCAAATGATGGTGGAGCAAAGACACAAATACCCACCACCAGGTGTCAAGCCTCCCTACTGGATGTCCCCAGTCCTGCCAGGAAAGAAAAGAAAGACAATAATAAGACAACATCAGAAAAGGGCCCCACCAGTTAGGTCTGAGCCCACAGGGCTAACCAAATAGCGATTATGGCCACAGGTAATAACACCAGTACAAATCACAACACATAACACTTCCCCAACGGGCACAACAAGGTGCCTTAACCAATCCTGGAATGTGTGAAAAGTCAAGGTGAAGCACACGGGCCCAGGAGGGCAGACTAGTCACAGATGGGGCCTAGCATCAGACGCAAGACACCCAAACAGAAAATAAACAACAGAAAACAACAACAACAACAACCAAGACAGCTAACAAAGAAGATTATGTTTACAATACAATACAATACCACAGTAGATCATTCCTCATGCTACCCACCAGGAAACCCCATACCCGATATCCATACGCACACACACACGCACGAGCATGCACCTCACACCAACACGGAGCACGTCTACACACACCCAGCGCCCTCAACACTAACTCACACAATCACCTGCACGCACACACGCACCAACACACACGATCACACGTTACCACTCAGATGCTCCGGCCACCCTCGTACGGTGCCGCCGTGATAGAGCATTCGCTAAATAAGAGTCATAAAACGAAACGAGTTATTGATGACAAAACAGCAGCCGGTGACCAAAATGCGGCCTTGATCTTGTGCACTTCCGGTAAGCGACCCACCACGGCCAAAGACGAAGAGAGGTGAACTCCCGTTGCTAAGTGCTGACACCGCAACACAGCAAAGCAGCCGGTAACTTAAACAAGGACACGCACCCACCGATTGAGTGGTACCCCAAATACGGCACACTGCGACTCACGATAAGGGCAATATTCCAAGTGTTTGGCCCTTCACGGTTGAGACGTGGGCACCCAACTACTGCTCAACAATGATAGCGACTGGAGCATAAGACGCAAAATGCCAAATCGAGCAGAATTCAAATCGCCTACCTGGCTGCAGCAGTGCCGGGCTTTTAAAGGGATCCCACAGCAAACAATTAGCATGACTAGTGTCGCATACAGTGACGTCAGTTGATGCGACGCCGCACTGCTGCTGTTGCTTCTGCTTAAAGGTACAGGCACTCCGTTACATTAAGAAGGCTGCAGGGCCTGATGAGATTCCAGGAAGAGTGCTCAGAGACTGCGCCCATCAGTTTGTGGTGTTTACTGACATCTTCAACCTGTCCCTCTCCCAGGCTACTGTACCTGCCTGTCTGAAATCAGCCACAATCATACCAGTGCCCAAACAGACCAACATCAGCAGTCTGAATGACTATAGACCAGTGGCACTCACACCCATCATAGCAAAGTGCTTTGAAAGACTGGTTTTGAAGCACATCAATTCCACCGTCCCCCTCACCCTGGACCAGCACCTGTATGCCTACAGAGCAAACAGATCTACAGAGGAAGCCATCGCCACGGCTCTCCACACAGCACTGACCAACCTCGAACAGAAGTGGACATATGTGAGGATGCTTTTTATAGACTACAGCTCTGCATTCAACACTATTGTCCCCAGCAGGTTGGTCACCAAACTCCTTGAGCTGGGTCTCAGTAAACTACTGTGAATGTGGATCAAGGACTTCCTATCCAACCGCTCACAGACAGTCAGACTTGGCCCCCACATCTCCCCAAGCCTGACCTTCAGCACCGGCACACCACAAGGCTGCGTGCTGAGTCCCCTCCTCTATTCTCTTTACACATATGACTGCGTCCCCAAATATCCCTCAAAGACAATCATTAAATTTGCAGATGACACAACAGTGGTGGGATTGATCTCAGATGGGGATGAGACAGCCTACAGAGATGAAGTCCGCAGACTGGCAGGATGGTGCACAGAGAATAACTTATCACTGAACATCAAAAAAACTAAAGAGCTCATCATAGACTTCAGGAGACACCATGAGGACCTCTCTCCTCTAAACATCAAAGGACAAGTGGTGGAGAGGGTTTCTAGCGTCAAGTTTCTAGGAACCCACATCACAGAGGACCTCACATGGACAGTCAACTCCACTGCTCTGGTCAAGAAAGCTCAACAGCAGCTATACTTTTTAAGGGCACTTAGGAAGACCAACTTGTCCACGGAGCTGCTTGTGTCCTTCTACCACTGCTCTGTTGAGAGTGTATTGAAATACTGTATTATAGCATGGTATGTCAACTGCACATCAGCAGACAGGAGAGCTCTCCAGAGAATCATAAACACAGCCCAGAAAATAATCAGACTCCCACTGCCCTCACTGGAAGACACCTTCAAATCACGCTGCCTCCACAGAGCCAGCAGCATTCTGAAGGATGCAACTCACTCCTGCCATCACCTCTTCTCTCTGCTGCCATCTGGAAGGCGCTACAGGGCCTTAAAGTCCCGCACTTCCAGGCACAAAAACAGCTTTTACCCCAGAGCCATTACTGAACTGAACTCCATAAAACACTGACCCCACTACCCCCCGCCCCCTCCACACAACTGGAATAGTATTCCCATACAATCCGTATATAATGTGCAATAATGTTTATAAGTGCAATAATACTGGTACAGTTGTACTTTTTGCCTTTTTGCAATAATATTTCTTCATGGTGCAATAGCAAAAGTACAATATAAAACAGTAGCTTTTGATATGCAACTTCTTTTTTATTCTATTTATTTATTTTTATTATATATATATTTTTTTTCTTTTGTATATATTTTTTTCTATTGTGTGTTTTTGTGTGTGTACATGTGTAGAATGTTAATGTACCGTCTCAGGGGCTGCACAGCAAATTTCATTGTACAACAATGTGCAATGACAATAAAGGCATTCTAGTAACCAATGCAAATGCATTGTGTTTATGTGAGGGAGAGTGACGGAAACTATGAAGACCTCAATGCAGTTTGAGTAGGTAGGTAGGTAGCAGAGCAGGACAGTACAGTAAAATATGCTTAATCAACAGAGGAGTTCTGCAGGAATGGCATGATGCAGTTTGAATTTTCAACGCAGTTTGAGATATTTGTTGTATAGCTACCAAATTAAGATGAGTTTTTAAATGGTAGGGCTAGTTGGTTAAAGTTAACTTCACTAGTTCTTCATTCTGTTTCTTGGGCATATCAAAAAAGAGAAAAAAAGAAAAAAAAAATCCTAATCCTAAAGCGCTGGCACCTTGCCGTGGTGGATTAGCTTGCGTGTCTCTGTGACCCTATGAGCTATTTGAAAAGAGGGATCTTTTTTTTTCATCTATGGTGAATTGCTCTGGGGTAGAGTCCAGACAAAGATAAGGTCTTTATCAGTTATTATTATGTATATATATTTGTGATGGAGTGCTGTCACTACAGGTGAGTATGCGCTCTGACTGCCATACCAAAGAGCCTGGCTCTTTGGCGTTGCGGTCAAAGTGGCATGGTTGGTACCCTGTAGACCCGGGTTTGAGGCCAGGTGGGGTGACTGCTGTCACCCTTCGCTACAAATGGTGTCAGAAGTGGGATGGCTTGCCGCGAGTCCATCAGAGGCGTGCCCGGTATGTAAGACGTATGAGGGACCCCCAGGTTTACTTGACCCTGGTGTGTGAGGGGACCCCAGAGATGGGTGAAGCACAGGATGAGGGACCCCAGAGATGGGTGAAGCACCAGTGAGTGGGGCACCCTGGGATGGGAGAAGTATGGGTTCGAGGCTGGGTGGGGTGACTGCTCTCGCCCTTTGCTACAATATTTAAATTTTTGAATGATTCTTAATTCAGATCACACTACATGAATTTACACCTCAATTCATTGACCTGCATATGGTAATATTTGGTATTACAGGGGCCAAATTTGTAAATCTCTGATATCTAAGTATTTAAGGACCTCCTTTGTGAGTATGTTCCCAGAATTAGATTATATAATTGAATTAGTTGCTAGTTTCTGCTTTCAATCCATTTTCACCTAAGAAAAGCCATATTTGGTGGCCAAATTTGAAGTGCCTCCATTTCTAAATCTGATCAGACCACCTTTATGAGCTTTTCTACCAAATTTGATGCTTTGATCATAAAATGCACAATTATGCTAAACTGCCCCACTATGCTGCCTCCTCACATCTATCTGCGGAGAAACACATTCAACAAACGGGTATTGCCAGAATGGGCTTTTCCATCTGGGTTAAAGCCTGATCTCAGATCAGCCAGAGCAGTGTGACTTTCCGGCACTGAGGTCCCTTTTCATCCTGGTCTGCACCTCACTCAGTCTCTGCTAAACACAATGTTCTGGGAAATACATCTTCCACTACTCTTTAAAACAGGGCACATGAGACCACAACAGGACCAAGAACAAAGGGTGACTGTAGAGGAAATAATCCATTCTTTCAGTTTTTCAGTCTTCAGTGTTATAGGAATAGCCCTTTGTGATGGACTATCCTTTTTATGAGCTACAACATAACTCTAAAGATAGCTCTACAGGTAATGGCCACAGTTTTAAAAGAAGGTGTGTTCCTCGTAACAGCCAACCAATATGTAACGTTGCAGACTATAAACAAGGAAACCACATTGCTGCAGTCAGGAATGATATGGAGACTAACTAAAGCTAATGCATTCAAGGGAAAGCCACAGAATGAACCAGAGGAGACACATCATATATGTGGGAAAGAATGTATGGATTTTCTGTGTGAATTCCCTTTGACTTTTAAAAACACAGTACTGTTTTTGTTGTAGATCAGTGGATTAAAAGTCACTTTTGCCCTTTTGAAGGGTTCTGCTTCAAACACATGTAGACTGATAGAAGACATGTTCTGACTGCCAGCCAAATCTGGATACACCCAGAGCATTTGACACTAAAAAGAAAACACTAAAAGAAAAGTGTTTCTTTATATTTCTATGGCAACAGAACATTTCAGAGTCCCCACATGTTAAATACACATAAATGACAAAATTGTGAAATGTTAAAAATACAGATGAGCAACCAAAATTCCCAGTACCTGTGGTGGTTAGATGAAGACTGTTGAAAGCAATAATATACAATGGTGTGTCACAAAATCATATTCACCTCAACACTGACTGAGAGACCACAGATAACCAAATGGTAATTACCAGCACACGTTAACAGGAAACTCTAATGGGTTAAGTCTATGCTGGTAAGGACATTCTTTGATAAATTTCATTGACAATATCATTCCCTATAAGGATCTTAATGGTTTAGAGGTCAAATATGAAAAAAGACCCTGTATGACCATATAAGGACAGACATCCTTTATTAGTGAGGGGGCCTTATCATGAATGTGATTATTATGAGCCGTGTGTAAAACTTCTCTATGCAATAAACTTAGCTATCCAAGATCAAAATTAATCAACTGTTGATTTTCCTTCACAAGTTATAGATTTTTGTGTTCTGTGGTCAGTGGGATGCTGGATATCTTGCAGTTGTTTTCACTGCCACGTTCTGGGTCTAGAATGGTTTTGAAATGACATGAAGAGAGAATTTTGCCACATTTTCAGTGAGTCTGACTGATCAATAAAAGAATGTGCCAGTTAGTCTGATTGACCAATAAAAGCATGGCCTGGTGAGTATCAGGCTCATTGGAACATTGTAAGTGTGTGCAGGGCTTTTTGCTGATTCTGTCACAGATGATGAACTGAAGTGAGCTCAGTTTCAAATGTGAAGGATGGTTGGATATAGCCTTGAGAACATTTACGTGGAGGTTATGAAAACAAAGAATACCAGAAACCCCTGCAGGCATATTTGCCTAGAGAGGGGGAAATAGAGAGTATGACAATTAATCTAATTTAATACTTTTTTTTTTTTGGATTTAGCCCACGATCCTTGATTTTTCCCACTGACAGTATTGTTAAGTAAGCATACTTCATACACTCAACCTGTCCTCTGTATTGTTTACTACCATGGCCACTAGATGGCCCTGTTCACCACAATCTTCAGGGATTAGGCTCCCAGAGCCAATGAAAATGTGTTGTTCCTGGTTTCCCACGGAGTTATTAAAACATTATTATTAGGAATAAGCCCTTGAGATGTACCATCTCGTTTTCGAGGGGGTCCTCAAGGACAATAATACAATATAGACACAATTAGACAAACATTCAACAAAACAAAATAACAAGATAATTAGGCAATACCAAATGTGACAAAAAACAAACAAACAAAAAACAGTAAATATCAAATAAGACAAAATCAGGAGATCATATTCCAGACAGAGCATAAAAGTGGATCATTCATTCATAGATTATAGAAAGGTATTAATGTTAGTGATAGCATTAAGTAATAAAGTTATAAAACAAAACATAATTATAACTTAATTATAGATTATAGAGGTGTTATTATGGACATGTACAACTGATACTATAATAAGAAGACAGGGAATTTTTGAACAAGCTGAAAGATGATATAGGCCGAATATTTATGTGTTAGATTATTCCAATCAGATGTAGCTTTAAACATAAAGGCTTCCTTAGCTACTTACTTAGAGACTGCAGGTACAGAAAAAAGGGCTGTATAGAGTGTCTCAGTTGATAATCAGGAAAAAGGTACCATAAACTGTTTTAAATATTGAGGGTAATTGAAATGTATACATTTGAAAATAAACTGGAGCCAATGTCGCTGTCTTCATATGATGGGAGAGGGCAAATTAAGAGTTTCATACATTGTACGATGATGAGTTGTGAAAGGACAGCCAAGAACAAATCTGCATAGTCTATTATAAACTATATTGAGTGGAAGATTAGTTTTAGATGCAGTCTGATATATATACTGACATGTATCCCAAAGTAAATTAGATCCATACAGTAACATGGAGTTCCTGTAATTCTAGTTTGGCATCACTGACTGGATATGTCACAGTCTGTCATAACCCTATTTGAATAAAGTCCAGTCTTTGCAAAGTGTCACGTGGTGACAAGGCCACTAAACACACGTTGAGTATGCATGGATAAACCAAGAGAAACAACTAATAAAAGAAAATGCATTCTTTCGGCAACCTGAGTTTCTGCCTCAGTCCACCCTTCCCCATCTACTGTAACAAGCTTCTCAAAGAATATCACTCTATGACACATAAAGCTCCTGCTTGTCACACAAATATTGAAAGAAAGAAGAAAGGCTATACCTGATAATCATAATTTATGTCATGGTGCACTGCCAGTTTAATGCAGATCCTCTTTTGGCCCTCAGTTTCTCAAAAAATCACAACCTTCAAAAATCAAAACTTACTGCTTGCTGGCTGCATGTCATCTTTAAGTCTGCTTTGCATAAGTTTTCTAATTATTTTCTGGCTATATAAAATAAAGCCAGCCACGAGTTTCTCTCATCTTTCAAGAAACTGCCCCTGAGGATTTAAACATGATACTGAATCCCTACATAGTAATATATCAAACAAGACAAGCTGTAACTCCTTTGAGTCTACATATTATGATTTGAGTTTGTTTGAATCAGGAGATCAGGCTTTAATCAGGCCTTCTTTGTTTTGTGCAATGTGTGCTGTGCCCAATGGGCTCATCTGATTGGCTTTTGATTGTGTTTTTTTTTTAAACATCATCCATAGCTACTAGAACAATAAACCCAATACACCAACAGCATTATTAAATAGAGACCATCTTATTTATGTGTTGGAGAGGTAGGGTCTTGGAAGCCAACATATTGTACATGTAAAATTAATATCCTATGCAATGCCTATGCTAATTGCTCTCCCCTCCATTCCTAACTCTGTGTCCCCAAACACCGTTAACAGACTTCTGCCATTGATTCTGAGTGATCCCACCTATTACCTGCTTGTCAAGAGAATTTCACTGAGAGGAGTATTGTGGAATCGCTTTGACTTTAGCCCCATGTTTATGCTTAATCTGATCAACCAATTAAGATTATATTCCCATGTATAACATCATGGTGGGGACCTGTACTATATGCATTTTTTTTTCTTGAAGTGGTTAAAGTTCTTCTTGACATCTTGACTGCAATTGCTGTTTGTCACACGAAGAGAAAATTAATTTAGAGAGTGTAAAGATTATGATTACATCTTGATGGTACTGGATGATAAGAACACCCCCATAGTTCAGTTAATCTCACTGCACTAAAACCACGTGAACGGTCACCACTCACTGCAAAGACTGATGATAAAACGGTCGACTCTAAATATCAGAGGTCCTTTTCGTAACGTTTTCTAACCAATCCCTTAAGAGAAGAGGCGGTCCCGACCCAGAGAGGTGTGTTATTGGTTTCAAGTTCAGTTAGTCTAGTTTTGGTGATAACTGTAGGAAGTTTTGGAAATGCACTTTGCGGTCTAGGATTTCTTAGGAAGCCTGTTCATTGTCCGCTCTTAAACGGAGGGTCTCAGTTACCATGAGCGACAGCTGTGCTCTCCAGGTCTTGCTGTCTTCTCTTCTCTTCAGCGTCGCGCTGAGGGCTGTGTCAGGTGAGATCCCGTACTTTTTTAAGGTAGAGAGCGAATACTTGCGTTATTACTCTAGTGCCATTCAGTGTTTTCAAAAGATAATTTAACAGTAGTAAGCACATGCATGTACTGTAGCAATCTTTACTCAACGCCGTGCACGTCAAAAAAAGATAACCCGGGACGTTAAGACTAAAGGTTAATGTTAAAAGGTAATCTAAAATGGACCCCAAACCGTGTAAGAAAGTAAGTGATGCAGGCCATTCTTGCGTCCGTTGTGTCTGTAAGAACATAACAATAACAACAAAGAGGTACAAAATAATACGAATGAATTGAGTGGGTGGATTCACTGGAGCTACAAAGTGAGTCGAAGACGGCGTCTTGACACTCCTCACTTGCGTGAATAGATTTCATGACAGCAGCAAGAAAAAACGGAACTTTAAAAAGTATCATTGTCTGGAACGCATAATTTAACTGGCGTTGTGTACGTGAAAGTTTAGACTCTCCCAAACACTGCTTGTCTTTTCCATTTGAATAGCGGACACTTGGGATGAGACAGATCTGGTTGTGCCGTTGGCGGTAACCAAGGAGGCGGTTCACCGGCAGCAGAACGCGTTTGGGCGAAGCGGTCGAGGACGCAGCCACTACAGTACACGCCGTTCTAAGGAGGACAACTTGTTTCTTCTGTTGCCGGCTTTCGGTACAGAGCTGTATTTACACCTCAAAAGAGATGTCAGATTTCTTTCCGAAGGCTTTGTCATCGAAGAAAAGGACGAGAAAGGGACGACGCGGCTGACCCATATTTCCGATAATCATCTGTGTTTCTACACCGGACGAATTCTCAATCACACCAACTCTTTCGCATCATTTTCCACTTGCGGCGGCGGTTTGGTAAACCCTTTTTTCCTTTTCACTTTAAACACGCCAATCGTTAGTTCAGCGTATACATTGAATAGCCTGGAAATTGAGTAGTATCTGCTTAGTAGTATATGATTACCTTGCTTTTTATTTTGAAACGCTTAAAGATAGAACAGTAGGCTACACTTCATTTCCTCCTGCTCTCCGGCAGTGGGACGATATATTGCTTCATCAAAAGGGTTAGTATAAAACAGGCGCTACGCAGATCCACTAGTATTTTTATCATTTGGCCGCGCAAATCTCATAATCAGAATTCAGTATGTCCTGTCCATGTAGGCTACAGATCAGGGGGTGCATAGTGGCTACTCCGATTATTGTTCCTACCGAACACGGAAACATGCTACCTGTCTTCTCCTGGTCACTTGTGACGTGAAAATATGTTTTATATATACAGTGCCTTAGCAACTTTCCAGAAATTATTGTCTCAGATTCCATATTGGAAATATATTAAAGTAATATATTTTTCCATCTGGTCTACACATTAGGCTATTGTACGTCATGACAAATCAAAAGAACCGTCCACATCCTTCCAAAATTTTGAAAAAGAAATAAAACTTAAACTTTGAGATTTAAAAAGTATTCATGCTCTTTGCATTTACAAGGCTAACCTTGTGCAGGTGCAAGATATTGTTTTATAAAGTCATCCAATTTGTTGATGGTCTCTATCTGTGCTGGAAATTAGTGGATCGCCTGTTTTGAATTACTTCATGAGCATAAATTCCCTCTCTATAAAGTCAAACAGTATAGTTTGATTTTCCATTGAACAAATCAAAATGAAGAGAAAAGAGCATTCAAAGCAAGTTAGGGATATAATTGTGGGGAAGGATACAAGAACATTTCAAAGGCTCTGAAAATAAGTGGAATAAATATGGAACCACAGCCATATTGCCTAGGGCAGGCCACCCCCCTAAACTTAGGCTAGGGGGGGAGGCTCCTGTGATGCCAACTGTCACTCTAACCAAGCTACAAAAGTCAGTGGCTGTAACTGAAAATGATGTCCATAACTCAACAATCTCCAAGCTATTGCACAAAAGGGCCATTATGGAAGAGTAGCAAAGAAGAAGCCCTTGCTAAAAAAAAAAAAAAACAAGCCCATGCTTGCCCACAAAGACTTCTCAAAATGTCACTTGGAAGATACTACAAAGATATGGCAGAATGTCTTGTGGTCTGGTGAGACTAAAGTGGAACTTTTTGGCTCAAACACTAAGTGGTATGTGTGGCGTGAGGCTAACACTGCACATCAGCTAGTGTTAAAACCTACTCCCCTCTGCCAGACAGTGTAATCTAGGGAGGAAGTTTGTGTTTCAGCAGGACAACAACCCAAAGCACACTGCCAGAGCAATGCTGTATTGGCTTAAAATGAAGAAAATTGATGTACTTGAGTGGCCCAGTCAGAGCCCTTTCCCTAACCCCATCGCATATCTGTGGAAAGACCTCAAAATTGCTGTCAACCACCACTCAACTAACCTGGTACAGCTTGAGCAATTCTGCAAAGAGGATTGGGCTAATTTTGCTCCTTCACATAAAATTAATAGAGACTTATCCAAGAAGACTGATGTCTGGAATAGCTGCAAAAGGTGTTTCAACCAAGTACAAAAGAAGGGGGATGAATTCTTATTAATTGTTCAGTTCTTGATTTTTTTATTCATTATTAGTTTATAATTTCTTTTTTTGGGGGGTTGAGTGATTCACAAATAAAAAAAAAATCTCAGTCTAATTAGTCCAAATCTCAGGTTGTGGATATCATTTGTGTGAAAAAAGAGTTTGGGGCTGAATGCTTTTTCAAGGCACTGTATATTGCAGCAGGTGGCGAGGTATTTGCTCCTCAACAAACATAATGGAAAATGAAATATGCAGTTGAATTAGGGGTGGACGGTATAAACGGTATAGAAAGTACACCGGTATGAATTTGCCCTACGGTATGGATTTTTATGGATAGGACGTCCTCATAGGCCAAGTGCTAGGGATGAGGGGAAATTAGTGTGCGCATGCAGGTGAACACGGCGTTCGGGCTCATCTCATCTCGCACAGTGTGAGGGACCCCAGAGATGGGTGAAGCACTAGTGAGTGGGGCACCCTGGGATGGGAGAAGTACGGCAGGGGAATGCGTGAGGGACGCCATGGTGTGTGAAGCGCATGGGCTCGCTTCCCGAAGGGGAGGGCAGTGTGACGGAGTGCTGTCACTACAGTTGAGTATGCACTCTGACTGCCATACCAACGAGCCTGGCTCTTTGGAGTCACGGTCAAAGTGGCATGGTTGGTACCCCGTAGACCTGGGTTTGAGGCCGGGTGGGGTGACTGCTCTCGCCCTTCGCTACAGAGTTGGTCCCCCTTTTGCAGCTATAACAGCTTCCACTCTTTTTGGAAGGCTTTCCACAAGATTTTGGAGTGTTTCTGTGGGAATTTGTACCCATTCATTCTGTAGAGCATTTATGAGGTCAGGCACTGATGTTGTTCCAGTTCATCCCAAAGGTGCTCGATTAAAATACCTCTGTACTATGTGAAATATGTCTTAGTAATACAGTTGAGTACAATAATAGCTGCCATGCAGTTTCCTTACCAGTGCTTTACCCCATCAGAATCATATATAGAAATTTTAAGAAAAATGAATATACCGTTACCGTCCGTGCTTCAGATTATACCGTGATATAAATTTTAGGCCATACCACCCAGTCCTAAGTTAGGTACACTTCAAAAGTTCACATGCAGTCGAGGGACCCAATTGTGTGTGATTTAATGTACAGGGAATACTTTACTTTACAGAATTATAATTCTGAAAATGAAATACATACATACATACTTACCTGTGAAGGATTTTACCACCAGGAGCTAATAATGGAGCAATGTTGTCTTGTAAGATGGAAGCAAAGTAAGATCAAATTTGCTGTCTCTTTCAGGCTGTCCTCTTTAGTGCTCTGGGTCTCAGATCCTGAGAGCCACATCATTACAATAGCTGTGTCTAGGCGACTGTTTTGCTGTGGCTTTGTGTGGGACTCCGAGGTCCCATTTGGGAGACAGACACGGTCATGACAGAGGTTCAAGGGGTGGGGGTGGGGGTTATTCTGCCCTCTGCTCTTCTTCAGCTGAGCTGGGGTGTTTGGTCCTGTGATTGTAGTCCTGTGTGTGGATCATTTTGTGTCTTCTAAAGTTTTAGGTAACAAAAAAGGTTCATTTGGGAGACTGTTTTGTACACCTCAGAGATCTCAGCATTACTAAATTGTCTGCTTTTTTATTCAGGGTTAATTAATGAATATTGATAAGATTATTTAGTAATCAAAGAATATTGATAAGATTTATTTATCAAGTTCCTACTGCGTAAACAATGATTCACTTCACTTGCATTCATTCTCTCTTTAAGGAGAGAAAATGAATAGTAGTAGTGAATTATTAGGGGTGTCTAGGATTTATTTCATAATTAATGATGAGATTTTTTGTTAATCAGCAAGCATTTGAATACTGATCCAGGATTAGTTATCTCATGGAATAATATTTGAATAGTGGAACATTTAGAATACGGCATGTTTATCTAATACTCAAACGTTTTACTGGAGTGCAATGTGGGAAATTTACCAGCCAAAATGTGTACAGGTTATTAACGAATTAGAGCAATTATGCCAGGGCAATTGGTTGGAAAAAACCAAGAAAGACACTCACATAAACTCACAGGGCCGGCCCAAGCCTTTATGGGGCCCCCCACTGCCTCATCACCGCCAATACTATTGACTATTGTTAACATAATATTGCATTTTTGTATGATTACCATTGACACAATATAATAATGGCTGTCAAACAATTAAAAAAAAAATCTAATTAATTTCATGCTTAATCTAAATTAATTGCATATATCAATATTTGCCGGTAGAAGCATTTAAAAATATTTCAATTCAAATGGATTTTGGTAGATGACTGCATCAATGATAACAGACAGCATAAACTTTAAAGGTCAACATCTCTTTTATTTCCCATACATTCAGAACATTTTTTCACTGTTCAATGGCCATAACAATCAAAAATATTGCATAATGAATTGACAAAATAAAAAAATCAGAAATGTTTCAGCAAGAACAATGATGGAGATGAGTCCATAAGTTTCTCATTTTATCCTTGACATTGTAATGATTGTCAATGTGTCATATTTTAGATGCCAAAAAACTAAACTAAAATTAGTTAGGCAACATAGACCAACAGTAATGTATGGTGGATATATATAGTATAAAATAGGGATGGTAAGATTCACCATTTCGCATCAGTGCACCGGCATAAAATTTCACAATGCGCTTGCCCCGATTAAAAAAGTTTGCACCGGATACAATTTGGGATGAACTCGGGATGCATTGTTTCTAATATCTCTGCATCGGTAAAATCCGATTTATTTATATATAATTATTAGTAGAGGTCCTATGCCTTTATTATATAGAAATGTGACCAATAATTTTATATTTAGATTGATTCCTTCTCTCTAAACTGTTTCTCAAGTGCACTCTCTCATCTCCATTGCTGTCAGTGGCCAATTCTCGTGAAGTCTCTCGGCCAAGTCTTGTGTGAGTTGGAGGCGTGTCCGGGCAAGTCGGAGATCATCGTGGAGGAAGAGCTGCACGTTCCACTGAAGTGCTACAACTCAAATGTTTGGTGACACTTCTGATTTTTCAAGAGAGATGGACAATTTCACAAGACACATGCAAATTCAAAATATGCCATGCCGCTATAAAGTACACAAGCAGCACAAAACAAATATGTGAGGTAAAAATGGCACTTTTTTTAGTTAATTTATGATTTGCTGTCTGCTTAAGAAGAACCAAAGAAATAAAATAAAACTATCTGTACCATATTGAATTGCATAGCATCATATACTTTTGCATCCCATCGTATCCCATTTAATTGCATTGTGTTGAATCAAATAGTGTCGAATGGCACTGCATCACAATAGGGGTGAATCATATCATATCGCGTTAGTAGTTGCTTCATATGTGTCTTTAATGTATCGGATTGTTGGCAATGCATCGAGATGTGTATCGCATCTGCCTCAGTGATGGAGATGCACATCCTTGGTATGTAATGTGGATACGTTTCCGTGTATGATATAAAAGAACCTAGCTAGCCTGCAGTTGGGTATGATAAATAAGCTCTAGCTAGCAAGCCTACCGTATATCTAGCCCATCCATGTATGCTAAAAAGTTGCTCGCTAGCCTGTAATGGGCTATGATTAAAGTGGCTTGCTTGCCTACCGTATAGCTAGCCTTTATGTGTATGATAAAAAGTAGCTGGCGAGCCTGCTGTAGGGTATGAAAGAAAGTGGCTAGCTAGCCTTTTCGTGTATGATAAAAAGCAGGAAGCTAGCTAGCTAACTAACCTGCAGTCAAAAAACTTTATGTGTTGCTTGACAACAGGTGTAAATGTAATACTGAAGGAAGTATTTTTGTCAGCGGAGCCAAATAGACGACAAAAAAAACATAATTTGTTGTCTCAAATTATCATTGCTTGATGAACAGCCTTCTTTGTAGAAGTGTTGCATAAAAGCAATATCACACCAGAGGGAGTGCTGTTATGCTGAATATCAGCACGGCTGTGATTATCACTTGGCTTGCAGCCTCGTACCTACGACTGAATTGCAGCTGTGCTGAGATTCAGTATAACAGCACTCCCTCTCATGTGATATTGCTTAAATGCACAGTGAGGTAGGGGGTCAAGGGGCATCACAGAGTGTAATCTGCGTTAGTTTTTTTGCCGCGTTATTTTTTCTATATTTAATTAATCGAAATTAACACGGTATTTTGACAACCCTAAATATGTCACAAAAAAAAACAAAACATTTCAAGCTCTCTTGTGTGACATTTCAAGCACTCTTGGGGACCCCCTGCTGGCCACGGGGGCCCTAAGCCGCTTAGTT
The DNA here is from genome assembly GCF_013368585.1 of Megalops cyprinoides. Lineage (NCBI taxonomy): Eukaryota > Metazoa > Chordata > Actinopteri > Elopiformes > Megalopidae > Megalops > Megalops cyprinoides. The sequence goes on along the minus strand of NC_050590.1, from coordinate 37,360,718 downwards.
GGCTTATGCATCGGGCCGGCCCTGCACACTCACATTGTCCCAGCAGGCCCTGAGTGTGTTGTCCATGGCAATCTGTGTAAGTTGGAGCATGCAGTGTGTGTCTGAGGAGGAGGAGGCAATTCACAACCCTGCTCTGTGATCTGTTACAGTGCTGCTCATGGCCTGTGTCCACACTGGGTTTAAAAGTTGCACTAGGAGTCACATCTCACCACACCCATCTTGCAAACAATCTGAAGTCCTCCTGGTGCTCATGCTGGGTTTCAGTCAGTGCCCTGGATGAGAGTTGGGGTGTAGGGTATATGTTTAGTGACCTGCTTCCCTCTCAGCAGACCAAAACTATTGTTGAGTGTTTCAACTTTTTCATCTTCCTGCCTGGTATGGTCACCTAAATTGTAGATTTAAGAATAAACTTTCTAGAATTGTGTCAATGTCAAGCAAAATAGTTGGAAAACCCCAGAAGCCCTTAACTCAACTTTTTATAGAAAGGGCAAAGAAGAATGCGAGGAGTATCCTGGCAGATAGCGCCCATCCTCTCTTCAGCCAGTTCAAGCCTTTGAACTCCAGGAGGCACTATAGAGTCCCTCTGGCAAATAAAAGTGTATTTAAGAAGTCCTTCATCCCAAGTGCCATCAATATTCATAACTCTACAAGTGACTGATAAGATTCAAGCCACAGACATTAACATTTTTTTAAATGTGTAATATGACCTTGTCTATGTGTTTGTTTTATTAACTGCCTGTCTGTTTCTTATGTTGTTGTTCTTGTGTTTGGTGAGCCGAAGACAAATTTCCACCCTGGTAGACAATAAAGATATATTCTATTCTATTCTATTCTCCCTATTTGACTTTTGCACCCTGTTGGGTTAGGCTGGCCTAAGGGACAGACAGGGACAGGATTAATTCTTCCCATCAGTGGCTGTCTAGTATGGAGCAGATAACCATGCACCTTCCATTTGGAGAGGATTATAATTAAAGATGAACTGACAAGGCTGCTTTGTTATCACACTGCTCTAGAGAGTGCTACCAGCTTGTACGGCAGCATGGAGACTCTCCAGGTGCTGCAAAAAAGCACAGATGTTCAGGCTCTGGTCCATTCACTTTGATGTTTGAATTGAGATCAACACAGTCCCACAGCAACTGTGGATTTCAGCATCGATTACAGAATAGCCAGCAACAGATCATGTGTGCTTGTGGCGAAGAAAGAATTCTCTGCACAAACATGTGCATCCACCTCACTATGAGGAAGCGGGGGAGTGCGGCAATGGATGTATTTTGCGTAATGTTAAAATGATACACGGACTCTGTTTAAATTGCATCGGTTTATTTCTTTGGCTAGCAGTGTTGTGTTCAGTCCTGAAAAAGGAAAGAGGATTGTTGCAACAATGTATAGTATTGTTGGATTGTTTGTTGTTGCTCGGAGTTTACTAAAACTATAATGCAGCGAACATGAACGCTTGCTTTCGGTTGCACACGAAAACAAGCAATCGCGTTTGCTAATATTACAGCCAGGCAATTATGAGTGCTACTTTAAGACGAAATGTGATAATGGCAATTAAGTTTAAACGACTCACCTGTGGGTTAGAACTGCCGCCAGGAACAGGCAAAAGGAGTGCGTACACTGGTCATGGGAATTATATAGCACTATGGGTAGCGTAGTTTCCATCTGTTGGAACGCGGAAGGGGGAGGTTGTGCTGCCAATGTAAAGTTTATCCCGCAGTATGTTTATTTGAAGGAAAACGTGGGATTGTCAATGGAATGTGTGTATTTCATTATGGGATGAATTATTGTCATAATTTTGTGCTCTATTCATGTAATTGATTTTAATATTTTGACCCAGGTAGTGGGTTAGTCCAGGGTGGGGCTCACACTATGTAGGCACCCAAGTTCTGTCATTTGAGAGAGGCTGTAGGAGAATATAGACTCTGTAAGCCAGTAAGAGAAGGAGGCACCTGGGAACAATTGCCCGGTGTTATTTATTCATTATTGTAAATAGTTATTTCTTTGTCTTGTTCATTGTATAGCACTATTAAACGTCTTGTCTTCATTCACCCCAGTCTCTGTTATTGTCACCTGTTTGCTGCTCGCCGTCCCGTCACAGTGCTAAATTACAACAGAAGCTAAGGTGCTGATTAGAAAACACATTGACTTTCGCAGAAGCCAAAAAATTCATGGCCGATATACCAAACTCTACTGTTTATCTGTGGTTCATAGTTTGTCTTGCCAATGGAAAATAAATTGATGCTGGATTAGTATGTGTTAGCTGTGTTAGTATGTGTTAGTTGTGTTGGCTTAGTTTCTGAGCTGCCTGGGTTTAATTATGGAGGACTGTAATTTTGTAATGTGTGTAATACGTGAATTGTGAGCTGTGTGTGTATGTAATTTCAGAGTTCTGTGTGTGTAAATTCTTACACGAGGATGTGTAATTTCTGGGCAGTATGTGTGTAAATTCTGAGCTCTCTCTCTGTTTGTGTATGTGGTAACTCTTGCATGTCTGTGTGTAAAATTGTATGTCTTTGTATTAAGTTGTGTGTGTGTGTAAATCCTGAGCTATGTGTGTACATCTGTGCCTGTGTATAATACCTGTCTCTCCTGTTTTGGCGGGGGGGGGGGGGGGGTGTTAGACAGGTTTGGTGCAGACTGGAGATGTCAGTCTGTTCGTTGAACCAGTGGCAGGCCCTCAAGACTCTGATGTGGAACACAAGGTCACCCGGCGACAGCGGTCCCCCAAACCCAGCTCTCCAACTCCAGAGACTCGTCCCAAACACTCTCGACCTGTGCCAGGTAAGAAGAGGAAGAGGTGTCAGAGCTTTTTCACCACATTATGTTTCATCCCTAGTTTCTGTTTTTTAGTTTTTTTTCCTTAATACAACACCTTTTTGGAATTGCTACATGCCCATTAGCTATGTCTTACTTAGACAAACTCTGCAGTCTTGTTTTTCACACTACGGATCCCACAACACATCCACAGTGAAGCAACTTTCAACTGGAGGGAAGGTATGGCTCAAATGATGTCATCTGAGTGCCTTGTAGGTCTGAGCGTGGTGAGACAGGGAGGCCCTGCTGACAAACTGAACCTTACCCTAATTTGTTTCACCACTGTGGGCTCCTTTTCATTGTCAGCTAATGACAAGGCTTGGATCAAACTGGGGACAATCCTTCCTGTTCACATTTTAATGAGTTTATAAGATTTACTTCAGTGGTGTGTCTCATTTACACCTGTAAAGTGATGCACCATGCTAGCAACACCTGTCTCTGAAATCAGGGAAGGGGGATTCATTATGAATTCTCCTTGGGCTCTGCTTCAGTTCTCTCCAGCTGTAGCTCAGTGCAGCTCTTCGTCACTCCCTGGGGTTGAGCAGCAGGTTTGGAAAAACTTTGTCATGTCAATATACACTCAGTGAACACTATATTAGGTACACCTGTATACAGTGTGCAAAATACCTGGTGGCAATTGGGAGGTCCCCCCTACCCATACCTGCCAACATATAGGTTTCAAAATACAGGAGGTTTTTTCGGTGGGGTGAGGGTGGGGTGGGGGGGGGGGGGGGTAGTGAGTGTTTTGTGTGTGAAGATTGTGTTTCATAGACAATCTGGCAACTTGGGTAACGTTAGACAAACATACGAAACTTATGGGTCTGTGTATGGCAATTATTCATAATAAATAACAAAGAAACACCTGCGCACGTCTTTTGATCACAACTTTTGAATCATTGCAATGAAAAACAAATACATTATTTTGTGTTTATTTTTCATACAAAGTGGGATGTAATGTCAGCCCTATGTTGGAGACAATGCAGAAATTTGCTGTGATTTCAAAACTGGATTACTTGACTAGTATCATCGAAAAGGGTAAGTTCTGCTGTTTAGTTTGATATGCGGTACATTGTGAAGCGATAGGGACTTCATGACCAATTCAACTGAGAAGCAGGAGTGTGAAAAGCAGGAGGGTGAAGAAATTAGTAAAGATATTACTTTGCAGAAGTTTGATCTGTCTTCATAACGTGATTACTTCAGTCTGTACAAATATGTGACTAGCATCATTACAAAGCTCTGGATCCACTCTTTCTTGTGATATGTGTTCCATATCTATGCAATGACGAATTCATGAGTGATTCAAACAAGAGTAATGGGTGTGGAGATGGATGTAGAGCTGTATGCAGATTGTAACTAAATTTGATGTAAATTCAAGATTATTTTTCTCACCAACACGTTGTCGCATAGTCAAGCAACTAGCATTGTTAGCGATGAATACTACTTCATGAGCAATTCAACTGAGAAGAAGGGATGTGAATTTGGATGCAGTCTGTTGGGCTTTAAGAGTTAAAAGACATTTTTAGTTACAATTGCAAGTGACAAATAATTTTTTAAAGATTTTTGCAGAGACCCCCCAAAATTTTGCTGTTGAGGCTTTCAGGGGGTCTCAATTGTCAATCAAGGGGCCTCAGACCCCCTGAGACCCCCCATATTTCGCACCCTGCCTGTACACCTTGTTGGAATTTGGTGAAATTGCTTCAATATTAATGTACTCACAAGCTAGCTAAAAAAAACTTGACACAAAAAACTTTATTCTGGACCCCAGTTGAAGGAGAGAGGAAAGACTGTTTATTGATGATCTTCAATACAGCAAGGCTTCATAGGCGATGGTTGGCTCAGCAGAGTTTCAGCAGAGCTTCAGATGTTACATGCACAAGTCTTGCGCTTACAGTCTTACACCTTACACACTCCTCAACCTCTCGTGGTCCCATTTTTGTCCCGTCTCCCCTCGGGGGCAACTCTACAGCAACCTAAAATAGTTAGAAGTGCTTACACAAGCCTGGCAGGGTGTTTATGTTTGCTTGACCTTGCCGTGGCCTGGGCACTGGCGCCTAATTGGAAAAACATTCCCTGAAAGGTATCCTGGGATTGATAGTGAGCACATGCTGACCTGACTCCTCTCTGTTACAAACAATGACAGGGGAGGCAGACGTAGCAGAGTAGCCTGTGGGGTACAACCGAGTGGTATGCATCTATATCACCCAGGACAGGCCTAAAATATGAGGAGGTCTCATATCTCAGCACCCTTAAGTGGTTAAACATAAAGTGATTGAACTGAGAACAACTATGTGAGCATATGAAATCATGGGCCTCTCAGTTGGTAGGCCTGCACCACATACACACGATCGCAGTGTGTATGGTTGCGTGATTAGTTCAATATAGCAGCATTGCATTGGTAACCTGGATTGTGTCACATAACCTAATTATGTGATCACCCTAAAAGCTACATATACACAATTACCATTATACTGTTTATACTAATTATACTAAACTAATCATTATACTGCTTACTAAATATGGTAAATAATCACTAAATAATCACCATTATTGTTCAACTTTGATGCAAATATCTAATCAGCCAATCACCTGGCAGCAACTCAATACATAAAATCATGACGACATAGTCAATAGGTTCAGTTGCTATTCAGACCAAACATCAGAATGGGTAGGAAATCTGATGTAAGTGACTTTGACTGTGGGATGATTGTTGGTGCCAGACAGGAGTATCTCAGAAACTGCTGATCTCCTGGGATTTTCACACACAACAGTCTCTAGAGTGTATAGAGAATGGTGTGAAAAACAAAAAACATCCAGTGAGCGGCAGTTCTGTGGGTGAAAACGTCTTGTTAATGACAGAGGTCAGAGGAGAATGGCCAGACTGGTCGAAGCTGACAGAAAGGTGACAGTAACCCAAATAACCACACGTTACAACAGTGCCATGCAGAAAAACATTTCTGAACATACAACACGCTGAACATTGAGGTGGATGGGCTACAGCAGCAGAAGACCCCTCCGGGTACCGCTCCTGTCAGCTAAGAACAGGAAACTGAGTCTTACAGTGGGCACAGGCTCATCGAAACTGGATGGTAGATGATTGGAAAAACATTGCCTGGTCTGACGAATCTCCATTTCTGCTGACATGCAGACAGTGTTGGGCAAGCTACTTGGAAAGTGTAGTGGGCTAAGCTGCCAGTTACTCTACATTAAATGTAGCTTCACTACACTGAAGCTACCCCTAGAGAAATGTAGCAAGCTAAGCTACACCAACACGGCAAAAGTAGTTTGCTTCATCAAAAGCTACTTATTTATTTATTTTTTTTTATTTGAACCAACTTCATGCCAAGTCAATGCTATCTCAGTGATCAATATACAGTTGCAAGAAAAAGTATGTGAACCCTTTGGGATTACTTGGATTTCTGCATAAATTGGTCATAAAATATGTTCTGATCTTCATCTAAGTCACATCACTAGACAAACACAGTCTGCTTAAACTAATACCGCACAAAAAATTATAAGTTTCCATGTTTTTATTGAACACAACATGTAAACATTCACAGTGCAGGGTGGAAAAAGTATGTGAACCTTTGGATTTAATAACTGGTTGACCCTCCTTTGGCAGCAATAACCTCAACCAAACGTTTCCTGTAGTTGCAGATCAGACCTGCACAACGGTCAGGAGGAATTTTGGACCATTCCTCTGTACAAAACTGTTTCAGTTCAGCAATATTCTTGGGATGTCTGGTGTGAATCGCTCTCTTGAGGTCATGCCACAGCATCTCAATCGGGTTGACTCCAGGGCCACTCCAGAAGGCGTATTTTCTTCTGTTGAAGCCCCTCTGTTGTTGATTTACTTCTATGCTTTGGGTCGTTGTCCTGTTGCATCACCCATCCTCTGTTGAGCTTCAGTTGGCGGACAGATGGTCTTAAGTTTTCCTGCAAAATGTCTTGATAAACTTGGGAATTCATTTTTCCGTCGATGACAGCAATCCGTCCAGGCCCTGAGGCAGCAAAGCAGCCCCAAACCATGATGCCCCCTCCACCATATTTCACAGTTGGGATGAGGTTTTGATGTTGGTGTGCTGTGCCTTTTTTTCTCCACACATAGCGTTGTGTGTTCCTTCCAAACAACTCAATTTTGGTTTCATCTGTTCACAGAATATTTTGCCAGTAGTGCTGTGGAACATCCAGGTGCTCTTTTGCAAACTTCAAACGTGCAGCAATGTTTTTTTTGGACAGCAATGGCTCCCTCCGTGGTGTCCTCCCATGAACTCCATTCTTGTTTAGTGTTTTACTTATTGTAGATTTGTCAACAATAATGTTAGCATGTGCCAGAGATTTCTGTAAGTTTTTAGCTGACACTCTAGGATTCTTCTTCACCTCATTGAGCATTCTGCGCTGTGCTCTCACAGTCATCTTTACAGGACGACCACACCTAGGGAGAGTAGCAACAGTGCTGAACTTTCTCCATTTGTAGACAGTCTGTCTTACCGTGGACACATTGACATCAAGGCTTTTAGAGATACTTTTGTAACCCTTTCCAGCTTGATGCAAGTCAGCAATTCTTGATCATAGAGCTCTTTTGTGCGAGGCATGGTTCACATCAGGCAATGCCTCTTGAGAACAGCAAACTCAAAACTGGTGTGTGTTTTTTATAGGGCAGTGCAGCTTTAACCAACACATCCAGGTTGGCTGACTCCTGGCTCCAATTAGCTCTTGGAGAAGTCATTAGCCTAGGGGTTCACATACTTTTTCCACCCTGCACTGTGAATGTTTACATGTTGTGTTCAATAAAAACATGGAAACTTATAATTTTTTGTGCGGTATTAGTTTAAGCAGACTGTGTTTGTCTAGTGATGTGACTTAGATGAAGATCAGAACATATTTTATGACCAATTTATGCAGAAATCCAAGTAATCCCAAAGGGTTCACATACTTTTTCTTGCAACTGTAACTGTCAGTCAAACAGCTATGCAGGTAAAAAAATGTTCAGTTCAATTAGTGTTTATTAAACAGTAACCTGTGATCATGACTCTCACTGCTCCAAAACCAATTTGACCACAAAAACAAACAAACAAACAAAAAAAATGTGCTTCACATAATAACAAAATGCAGGTGTCGAGAGTGTGTGAATGTTCATCTGTGTTTGTTTGTGTGTGTGTGTGTGTGTGTGCACGCACGCACACCTGTGTTTGCATGAGTATGCTCAATTTATATTTGGGCACATTTGCAGGATAAACTGTAAGTTAACATTAAGTTAAGTTAACTAACATTTGATATATGTGTGTGCATCTGTGTGTGCGTGTGTGTCTGTGAGACATACAGTATCTCTCTCCATTGAATCAAGTTTCTGCATATCAAAGTTTCCTCCTCACTAGATGATGAGGTGGCCAGACTGGACCCTGATCTTTCTCACAAGAGATGTTTGTTCACACAACACAAGAGAAGCTTTTCAAAATTTGAATCGGAAAGTTTCTCTTTGGTCGGAAAATACACTATATGGACACAAAGTATTTGGCCACACCTGTTAATTATTGAATTCAATCAGACCCGTTGCCACAGGTGTATAAAATCAAGCACCTAGCCATGCAGTCTCCATTTGCAAACATTTGTGATACAAAATGGGTCGTTCTGAAGAGCTCAGCGACTTCAAGCGTGGTACTGTGATAGGATGCCACCTTTGCAATATCACGGTTCGTGAAATTTCATCCCTGCTGGATATTCCACGGTCAACTGTAAGTGATATTATTAGAAAGTGGAAGCGTTTAGGAACAACAGCAACTCAGCCATGAAGCGGAAGACCACGTAAAATCACAGAGCGGGGTCAACGACTGCTAAGGTGCACGGTGCGTAAAAGTCACCAATGCTCTGCTGATTCCATAGCTGCATAGCCATAGCATAACTTCCACTGGCATTAGTGTAAGCACAAAAACTGTGCAGCGGGAGCTTCATGGAATAGGTTTCCATGGCTGAGCAGCTGCATGCAAGCCTCACATCACCAAGTCCAATGCTAAGCATCGGATGGAGTGGTGTAAAGCACACCGACACTGGACTGTGGAGCAGTGGAAACGTGTTCTGTGGAGTGACGAATCATGCTTCTCTGATTAGCAGTCAGATAGGCGAGTCTGGGTTTGGCGAATGCCGGGAGAACGTTACCTGCATGACTGCATTGTGCCAACTGTGAAGTTTGGTGGAGGAGGGATAATGGTATGGGGCTGTTTTTCAGGGTTTGGGCTAGGCCCCTTATCTCCAGTGAAGGGCAATCTTAATGCTTCAGCATACCAAGACATTTTGGACAATGCTATGCTTCCAGCTTTGTGGCAACAGTTTGGGGAAGGCCCTTTCTATTCCAACATGACTGTGCCCCAATGCACAAAGCAAGGACTATAAAAACATGGTTTGATGAGTTCTGTGTGGAAGAACTTGACTGGCCCGCACAGAGCCCTGACCTCAACCCCATCGAGCACCTTTGGGATGAACTGGAATGGAGATTGCGAGCCAGGCCTTCTCATCCAACATCAGTGCCTGACCTCATAAATGCTCTACAGAATGAATGGGCACAAAATTCCCACAGAAACACTCCAAAATCTTGTGGAAAGCCTTCCAAGAAGAGTGGAAGCTGTGGATAGCTGCAAAAGGGTGACCAACTCCATATTAAAGTATATGTATTTGAATACAATGTCATTACAGTCCCTGTTGGTGTAATGGTCAGGTGTCCGAATACGTCCATATATAGTGTATGTGAAGTATAAGTTATTTGAAGTATAAGTTATTTCCATATGCTTCATATTTGGGGCTGAGTGCAGATTTCCACAAGAATTGAATCCTGCTCAGCAAGTGAAATAAACTAAACTAGGCTGCCGAGTGGCTCAGACAGTAAAAGTGTTTGTTCCAGACACAAGGCTGAACCCTATGGCTCAAATCTGGAACAAGCTATATCATTTGCTGACAATGACTGGGAGTCCAACATTGGCAGAAAAAGTTGGCTTTGTTCAGCCAGGGATAGGAGTGGGTAGGTAGGTCTGGGTTGTCTTTGGATTAGTGACATGGTTAAATACACAATTGCTAACCATTAAAAAGAGTTAAATAGGGCCAAAGTGCAAAGATACTGTATGAATGATAACAAAGTTCTTGTTCTGAAAATGTGAAAGAAACCCAGACTTTGGAGATGTGGCCTGCAAATGATCCCCCTACAGTCATAACGCGAGGCTGCTTTCTCAGACCAAGAGGGTAGCTGGCTTCAATATGATTTCAGAGTTATGATTATGAAATCATACTGGGATGGAGAATCCAGGGCTCAAACAAAAAACAAAAATTGTAAACAATATGAAGGGTACTTAGGGTAGCCACGTGCAAAAAAATGTGGTTTATACATGAAGAGCACAAGAATCAGGTCTAAGATTAAGTATTATTCATTAGTAACATCTAATAAGTAAGTAAAATGGAGTGATGGAATGACCTGTGTGGTTGTGGCCAGCCTGTGCATAGTCACATTTGCACAGGTATGATAGGTGCCTCTAGTTCTGTACTAATGCCTAATATCAGGAATGAAGCCTGCTGTCTTCGCAAGACTTGCGGTCTGAAGCAGGGCTTGGCCACACTTGGCCTTGGAATAGCAAGGAATCTGAAACATGTTGGGTCCTCCCAAACTGCAGCAGAATCATTTCCAGTTCCTGACTGTATTCCCCTGATCAAAAAATAAGGGGGGACAAGGTGAGGTGAGGGGTGTGGAGGGGGTTGAACCTGAATACAGCAGAACCTGGGAGTACTGTCTCAGTGCTGTCAGACCATGAAGTCCATTTCCTCCCATCTGTCTATTAATCTGTTTGATAATCTCTCTGTTTCTGAGCAGCAGGAAAGAGGAAGTCAAAGGCCCCCAGGGCCTCAAAAGATGGGTGGAGCCAGAGGAATGTGATCTCATTGAGCAGGGACTTCACGGTGGAGACGGTTGTTGTGGCCGACGCAGACATGGTTCAATATCACGGTGCAGAGACAGCACAGAGGTTCATCCTCACAGTCATGAATATGGTGAGAATGTTTTCCCTAACCATTAGCGCTTTGACCCTCAGTCCCTAACTCTTTATTGCTAACCCATATCCCTATCCCGTAAGCCTTTACCCTGTAGCCCCCAACCCCTTACCCTTACCCCATAACCCTTTACCCTTATGCGTAACCTTAACCCATAAACCATAAACCCCTACCCTTTAACCCAAAACTCCTAATCTGTAATATGTAAATTTTAAACGTTAAGATCTAAACCCCTTCTCTGTTCTTGCAGGTTTACAACATGTTCCAGCACAAAAGCCTGTCTGTCCCACTCAATGTCCGCCTTACTAAACTGGTCCTACTGCACAGTCGCCCTGTAAGTCCAATCTTTGTCCCTGACTTTGCTTTTTCAATCATCTCATTCTGTTCTCAGCATTGGGATGTAGGTGCAACTGAAGCAGCTGCTGCCTGTCTCTTCCTCCCTGCCCTCTGCAGAGAGCAGAGACCCCGTTACATCGCAGACGGTGCCTCTGATGGAGCCCTTTTAGCTGCACTGGAAAGCATTACCATTATCTGCACGTAAAAATATCACTGTGGGGAAATATGCAGCTGTAATAGGAATGCCATGATCTTCAACAACAACATTATAATCTCATGGATCTGAAGCTCTCATGATGAACTGTACATTGCTGCTTATTGCCTACCTGTATTTTTATTTCACTATAAATTATATCCTCTATTTATTTACGATGGGTGGCAGGAAGGCTGGCATAAAATAACTTGAGTACTCTTTGCTTTTCAGTAGCAGATGTGCTAACCATTTTCTGTAGAATGTACACCAATATGATCTTTTATTTATAATCGTTGTTAAATTGTGTTCTCAGTGTGCTACTTCAATGATTAATCACTGTGAGAATCTGTAATCAATAACAAGCATATTAAGATGTTCCAGACAAGTGTTTTTTTTTTGCCCAACATTTGCACACCATCCTCCTCCTGGTTAAGACCAGATAAACGCAGGTGCTGTATTTGATCAGTAATGCCGTAGCAATTTCCTTGTATGCATGGCTTTATGTGCAGCCAAGGGAAGAATGTGAGCACATTCCTATGTGTTGCTTTCTGTGAACACCCTGTGTAACCCTGTAACCCTGGTTTTTTGTCTCAGGAGAGCTTGCAGATAGGGCACCATGGGGAGAAGGCCCTGGACAGCTTCTGTCACTGGCAGCAACAAGAGTTTGGAACCCATTACCTGGGCAACAACCTGGTCCCTGGAGGAAAGAATGACCCACCTCCTGTGGATGTTGCCGTGCTGATAACCAGGTGCTGCCATCCTACTTGATGCTCTTCTGATCTCTCTCCAGATCTCACCCATTGATCTCTCTCTTGAACTCGCTCACTGATCTCTCTCCCCTGATCCTGCTCAGTGACCTCTCTGCTGATGTTTTTCATGATCTTGCTTAGTGATATCGCTTACTGATCTCCCCTTGAACTTGCTTACTGATGCCTTCCTTGATCTCCCTCACTTTCTCTTACAATGTCTCAATTGTTAGCATGTTATTAGCATGACAAGAGTTTTCAGTGTTACCAGGGCATGAGCATATTAAACCAACCGTCCCTTTATGCTAGCTTCATTCCTTGAGAATAAAACAGGACCATACCTCTGTAACTTTCTGTGTCCCTCTCGCTTTCCCTCTGTATTCTGTAATTGTTCTACATTTCCATATGCAGATGCTGCCAGTACTAAGCAATTTGACTGCTTAGTAAAAGAGGTACCGCATGCTTTGACTGTCCTAGTTTAAAGCCCAGCACTCTTCCTTATGTGTGTGGTGCTGGTGGCTTAATTACAGCTCACTGACACCAGTGACCTACTAGGTCTTGCAGTTTAATGTTAAAGGCAGGTGGGATTATGGGATGACAAACCCTGCCATCTGTCTGTATAGAGTTTTGAGTGCCATGTGCTGGAGTTACTGTGTATTAATGGAAATATAGGAAAACAACAGTAAAACATTCCTGTTACTGCTATGGTTTGGTTTGTGAAAACTGCCAGTACATAAGAAGAACATAAGAACATATGATGACGAGAACAGGCCATTCGGCCTAACTAAGCTGGCCATTTCTTAATTAAAGAGTATCCAAAACTGCATCAAGTCTAGACTTGAACACAGCAAGGGTCTCTGCCTCAACTACATGACCTGGCAACCTATTCCATGTATTGATAACTCTTTGTGTAAAATAATATTTCCTTACATCAGTGCGGAACTTACTCTTAACTAGTTTCCATTTATGTCCTGTTGTTTTACAGACTGAACTCACCCTAAAGAATCTATTATAGTTAACCTTATTGATTCCTTTTATAAATTTAAATACCTCAATTAAATCACCCCTAAGCCTCCTCTCGCTTAATCTAAATAGGTTAAGTAACTTGAGTCTTTCCTCATAGCATTTGTATTTCATGCCAGGAACTACTTTAGTTGCCCTTCTTTGAACCTTTTCTAAAGCTTCAGCATCTTTTTTATAGTGCGGTGCCCAGAACTGCACACAGTATTCCAGGTGCGGTCTGACTAAGGCATTGTATAATTTCAATATAACCTCTTTAGATTTATACTCAATACTTTTGGCTATATATCCCAGCATCCTGTTGGCCTTTTTTACTGCTACAGCACACTGCCTAGATCCTGTTAAGCTTGGGTCAACCATTACTCCCAAGTCCTTTTCAAATTGAGCACATTCTAGTTTTTTCCACCCATGAAGTAGTCTTGTTTAAGGTTCTTATTTCCTACATGCAAGATTTTACATTTATCTAAATCGAATGTCATCTGCCAGGTATCTGCCCACTTTTGGATGCTGTTTAGGTCTTCCTGTATTACCTTAGTTGATTCTATACTGTTGGCTAGACCCCCTAGTTTTGTGTCATCTGCAAATTTTACTATTTTACTTCTAACCTCTGCATCAAGATCATTTATGTATATAAGAAATAGCAAAGGCCCCAACACCGATCCCTGCGGGACTCCACTTCGTACAGGACCCTGCTCTGATACAATTCCTCCCACAGTTACAGTCTGCTTTCTATTAGACAGCCAATTTAGACAGTAATTTAAATCCTCTCTATTTCAAGCAAATTACGGATTTTTACGGTTTTATGGAATTTCTGGATGTTTCACTTGTGCACCAGTTTAGTGAAACAAAATTAATGTGGTGACTTGCAGCCTGTATTTTTTTTCAAGTTTTGGAGATATTTATTTGTTTTATGGATAGGTTATGTGTGAAGAACCCCTAGTGTCCCTAGTGGTCAAGCTAGACTGAGACATGCTGTGAGGCTTGCTGACTTGGGCTTTGTGTCTTCCAGTGAGGTTCTGGTTTATTTGAACAGTCGGACCAGGTGCTGTAGGTTTCAGTATTAGCAGGACTTGAACCATATTTGGCATTTTATGATTACTTTTATGACAGGGAAATAGTTTTGTGCCTATCTGTAACGACTGCATTTACTTCATTTTAGGACAGACTTCTGTGTCCACAAAGATGAGCCGTGCGATACTGTAGGTGAGTACTGATGCATACATTCATCAAAGCATACCAAGATTCATCTTTTCTTTTTACTGTTAAAATATTGCAGCACACAAAAAACCTTTCGCTAATGTGACAGCTGTTGCAAACCAAAAATACAGGCAAGCCAAAACAGCTTTAATTAAATCACGGAAGAACTTTAGGGGAGGAAAGCATGAAATGACTAATGAGTTTGTTTCAGTGGTGTTTGGCATTCTCTGCTCCTGTGTCAGCTGTGGTGTATTAATCCTTGTCTTTGCACTGCTGTTATGAGTATTGGGGGAGCTATTTGTGTTCCACACTGGGGATAGTGGTTGGGGCACTCATTGAAAAGTTCTCCAGATGGACGGGAGGGTGGTTTCCAGAATTCTTTTTTTTAAATATTGACCGCTCATCAATCTCTCTGTCCCTTCTGGAGGCCCTTGAATGCACAGTGGCTCTGCCTGTCATGATTACAATGATTGGCTAGAGCTAGAGTAATGTGATCCCCATATGTCCTGGCCTTTTATTGGCTTAGACACAGGATTACCTGGGCGTCAGACTTGGTGTTTGGAGAGTGCCTGTTGGATGTGTGTGGTGTTAAACTAGCATCTTCTCTGCACTTTCTCACCATTGGCCTATAAATTGGTCTCTGTACTCATATCTTCCATTGACTACTATGACTACAACTACTACTATTACTACTAACAATAATAATAATAGATGCACTGCTTAACCGTCACTATGCCTATTGACTCAAGACATTATTCAGAACAAAAGCAAGATTTAATAAAATTCATTATGTTTTCTTTTGTTGTTCTGAAAAAATGTTTAATATCTTATGTAATATTAGGAGGAATATAGCAAAAGAAATGAACAAAAAAGTACAAAAGATAAGATGATGAATCTGAATTCATACGGAAGCATATCTTCTCAGTGTTGCTAGCCTATTCAAAGCAAGCTCAAGGCAAATTCAAGTAAAAGTTGAAATGAATTCTTTCAAAATATTACTAACAATACATTAAACACAACATTTAAAATAGTACATGAACTGGTGAAAAGAAAAGGTGACCCACCCACCCTCACCCCTAGGGATAGGTTGAAGTGTGTATATGTTTTTTGTCATGTAGCAGACACTCTCATCCAGAGTAACTTACATAGATTGCACTTTTACCCATTTATACAGCTGAGTATTTACTGACGCAATTGTGGGTTAAGTACCTTGCCCAAGGGAACAACAGCAGTGCCCCAGCGGGGAATCAAACTGGCAACTTTTCAGTTACAAGTCCTGCTCCTTACCACTATGCCTCACTGCCGACATATTTATATGTGCTGTCTTTGAATTTTGTACATAAGTGGCTAATGTATGTTTTTTTGTTCCTGCATTAATTTCTTTGAAATTTTAATAGACCTAAATAAATAATTGCATTGCTTCCTTTAATTTGCACCTCAGAGCTCTTCTGGCAACAGTGATCAACAGAATTATTTTTAATTTTTTTATTTTACAGTTAAAGGAAAAACATTCATATTGACATGTATGTGAGGAAAATGCTCTACTTTGGGAGCTTTGATTTTATAGAATTGAGTTTAAGCTTTCATATTTTTAGGAGGGAAACAAAGTGGTGGAGCTATCGCATCTTACTGATTTGAACAATACCAGTGTTTTGCTGTAGAGAACCATATTTTTATTTTTGATTGGTTCATATCAGTCAGTGCTTGACAGCATATGGTAGCTCCACCCGTAATGGCATTGTGATGAAACCTCACTGTCCAGTCACAAGCAGTGATGTCAGCATGTAAAATTATTCAGATCATCAGATTTCCATTTTCATCTTCAAACAGTAGAGGCTATGTACTTGTCTGCTCTGCTACAAGGGCAATAAACAAGATTTTTCCTTTCCTTTCTTTAACATGCTTCAGAATTTATGGACACAAAAAAGAACTATATTTACATTTGCTCATCTGATAAATACTCTTAAAAAGTACTTTCAACAGGGGTAGGCAGTTAGCCACACAGGGAGTGAATCATTAGTACCATCCTTGAAATGTAGCACAATTTTGGAAAATAGTACCACAATATCTGTAAGTGGCATCATAGGGTGTACAACTTTATTTATTTATTTTAATTGTTACAGCCGGTGTGTAGACACAAGAATAAAGCAATAAACCAGTAAAGAGCAGCCAAGCACAGAATTGTGAGGAAATCTGGAAAAGTTACATAAAGATTTAGGAAGGAGCTTGAATGAGTGAAGTGCACATTATTATGAGACCTCAATGAAGACGGCAACCTTAGTCTGTATAATTGACCCACTTGTTCATAGGTATGCATTGCATTTGCATAATGTGTAATATTAGCCCAAATATGGCGCTGTGCTCTATAAAAATGCCGTCTGGGCTATGTCATGTCTGATGTGGCTATTTTTGTTTGTTATTCTTTTTTAAGTGTTCTTGGGCAGAATCGAGCTTTGCACCAGAAACCGGTGTTTAAAAAAAAAGGGCTGTAGAGGACTATACCATTTTGATTGGTTAACTTTTTGATGATTGACAGTCTTGACAGCCTGTTAAAGTGTTTCATTGTGATCCTGAGGGCTTTGGGGGTTTGGAGGTTTTACGATTTATTGACATCTCTTGCGTAACCCTGTTCAGAAGACGGCAACATTCAGAGGGAACTTGTGGTACCTTGACCTACTCTCTTTCCAAAAGAGAAAACTGAGACTCCGAAATTTCAGAGCAGGGACCATACAGTGTGTTAGGTTAATAACGGGAGAGTGAGCACCCTACCAGCTTTGTGTTATCAGCTTTGTGTAACCTCCTGAATTCAACCAATCATCATATCACTCAAGACTCAAGTCATTGACAGCATATGGTCTTGGTGCCCAAAATGTGGTTTGTGGAGCCTGTGGTGGAAAGCAAAAGGAAATGTCTGTGATTCTAGTCCCTCCCCCTGGGATAGTGGCTCTGTGGCATCCCTGCCTCCCTCCCCTTTTTCATGCACTTGCCTGATCAATCCTGCAGGAATTGCGTACCTGGGTGGGACCTGCAGTGCCCTGAGGAAGTGCGTGCTGGCAGAGGACAATGGCCTCAACCTGGCGTTTACCATTGCCCATGAACTCGGCCACAGGTGAGTGAGGTCCCAGGCTGTACCTTAGAGACGTACCTTAGAGACATACCTTTGGCGTCACTTCCATTGGAATCACTGTATCAGTTTGTGGTTTGTGTCAGTGATGTAACACTGGCAGTGTTCCCAGTTAAGATTCTGAGTTTGAACAAGGGCATTGCTGGTTCAGCTCCCAGGAGACACGCTGTTATGGCCCCCATGAGTCAGGGATTTAACCTGAATTGCCTCAGTAAATATCCAGCTGTACAAATCTCAGATATGTCAAAAAATGCAAGCTATGTAAGATACCCGGCGCAGGGGTGTCTGCTAAGCCAATGATAATCATTTCCTGGCAGAAGAACAGTGGATAGTCTAATGCCAGACACACATGGCATTAGCACAGTTGAGGGTTCTGAGGTCTGGCCAGTCCCCTCCGGAGTTTTGTGGGTTTTGTCCAGCCCCTGACTGCACGGTTGGATCAGCAGGTTTAATGACAGGGCTTTAAGAACTGGTTGCTGACTGTGCCAGCACGATGATTATGATCCTCACTCTGGTTACGCGTAGCTTGGCAAAAGTCCACTCTGCTGACTCTGCAAAATGCTCATTAAACAAGAAAATATTACCCTGAGGTTAAAACACCCTGTTTTTCTTTTGTAGTAATCAGCCCCAGAATATTAGATGCATGGCTTGTTGTTTTTCCCTTTGTGAGATTCAGAGCCAAGACTGGCTCACGCTGGGTTTTCCCTGACTGTAAAGAGTTAGAGGCCTGTCCTTTTACTACTAAGATCTGACCTATCAGCCAGGACTATCATATACAGAACTGAATCTCAAAGGACAACTCAGGTCAAAGATTGAAGTCTGAATTATAGTAATTTAAAAAAGTGAGGCTAGTCATGCTCAGCCATTGAAGTACATGGTAGATGTGTGACCATTTTGTATTGTACTCTGTGCTGTTTGGTGCAGGCAGCTATTAGTCTTTATGTAGTATAGTGACCAGAGCACTTAACATGCTTGTTTTACATAGAGATCCAGCAGAATAAATTTGTTGAGTTTGTATGTTATAGCAACCTTTCTCAAACGTCTTTGTCCTGGGGCCCAGTCATGTCAGACTTTGGGGTTACAAGGCCCCATACACTCCCCACCCCCAAACACCCCTTTGCAGTAAGGATAGATAGATAGATATATAGATAGATATTATTATTATTATTATTATTATTATTGCCTATGTGCCCATAGAAAATTATTAACAACAATCATATCAAGAAAACTACAACAGAAGTGCTTTGGCTGATCATAAAATCATTGCCAAAAATAACAATGCCAAATAACCTATAAACTGATTTTTATGAACATTCCCAACACACATCAGAGACGGATGGCTGCGATGTCCGCAGACTGTCATTTGACAGAGGGATTTCCCTCACCTTTGCAGCAGCAGGTGGACCCAGCCCCTCAGAGCAAGCACTGACTAGCGAGGGCATAACAAGTTTCTCCCCCATCGTGAATGAAGCCTGACATTTTGAAATGTGGTGTGAAATTATGTATGGCATTTTTGCAAGTTTCTCGTTTCCGTCAAATTGTTTCTAAGTACTATATTTGATTAGCCAATTAATCCCTTTTCCTTTTAAAGAAATCCTCTGATTTGTCTTTGAGATGTGCATGTTTTGTCTCTAAATGCCGGCGCAATTTCGATGGTTTCATAGCCTCGTGCTTAGCATGGTTTGACAAATGACATAGATTGGCTTTGGGGGGAAGCTATCGCTGGAAATGAAATCAAATTTAATATATGATGAGTCGTAATTACGAGTAGTAAATGGGCAAAGTTTTTGCCTCTGGTTCTTTGTTTAAATTAGCATCGTTAGATGCTGGTTGTTTCCTAAAAATGGAATCTAGACTGGCTTGCTTGGAACATGCCATGACTAAACGACAGCTCAAGTAGCGTGCGATTGAGAGAGAACAAAATGAGAAAACAAAGGGTGCAAGTTCTCGTGGGCAGGAACGCTTAACATTCTAGAACCTTGAATAAAATGTTACTATTTTCAAAGCAAGAAGTTCAGTCAAGGGGGCGGGGACCTGGCGAGTGACAGAAGCACCTAGCATAATTTGACTGGTGCAGCGGTAGGGCTCTGCGGACCGGCAGTTTCTTCGTCGTGGACCGGCGCCAGTCCGCGGCCCATAGTTTGAGAAATGCTGTGTTATAGCATTGTAAATACCCCTAGATGTGAGTGCCTTCTGTTGAAGTATACAAGGTATTCCAGTCATACACAATGAAAGAGAATCTTCTACACTGGTTTTAAAACATTGTAGAAACTGGTAAGGACTGTCTCACCTGTTACTTTTATGAGGAATTGAATCGATCGTAAAATCATTTGGTATCAGGTTGCAAAGCAAACTATCAGGATGGAGAAAGAGAGAGTAAAATCTGGCGCAAGAGTATGGAGGCAGTGCCACTGGACCACACAGCGATGGTCTTTGTTGTTGCTTTCCTGGACTTCAGCAGAGGGCGGTAGGCAGGGACCAGCAGGATGGAGATGTGGTCGGAGAGGCTGGGGTGGGGGCAGGGGATGGCTCTGTATGTCCCCCGTCTGTTTGTGTACACATGATCAAGTGTGTTCGTTCCTCGGGTGGCAGTGGTGACGTGCTGGTGAAACTTTGGTAAGATGTCTGTCAGGTTGACATGGTTGAAGTCACCCGCAATCACGTAGAGTGCCTCCAGGTGCTTGTTTTTAAGTGAGCAGATGCTATCATGAAGCTCTCTGAGCGCGTTGTTAGCGTTCGCGCTCGGAGGGATCTAAACGGCGACAATGAACATCGCTGTGAACTCCTGTAGCAAATAATGCGGCGGGCATTTTATTAAGTATTCTACTGCCTCAGAGCAATGGCTGCTAACCATGGAACAGTTTGTGCACCAACTTTTGTTGATATATGTGCAGAGACCGCCTCCTCAGGTTTTCCCCAACAGATGATTCCGATCTGCTCGGAAGAGTGGCATCCCGTCGAGCTGAACAGCTGAGGCCAGCATGTTGTTATTTAGCCAGGTTTCCCTCAGGAGAAAAGCACAACAGTTCCTCATCTCCTGATGTCCAACTGTCAGTCTCAGTTGGATCAGATCAATTTTGTTATCCAGTGAGCGAATGTTGGCCAGAAAGAGCGATGGAATAGCTGGCCTGTTCGCGTTAGCTTTTAGCTTGCCCCTCTTCTGCTTCCGTGCATACCGCTTCCTCTTGCCTCTGAGCCACTGTAGTCTGCTACACCAATCCGCTGCCACAGGGCATTGTGTCCTCAGGAGCTGCAGTCTGCAGAGCACCACTCTAAGCTTCGGGGGAAGTGAAGCAGGTGAGTTGTTATTAATGTACAGAAGTTCGGTTGGACTGTACCTTTTTGGACTAGTTGCATTGTTCGTGTTGTCTGCACACTTACTCAAGTTAAAAGAAAAGTCCCTAACACTAAACTTTACACCAAACAAACCAGGAGCCGGAGAAGCTGCTGCACTAACTGCACACTACCATCTTAATTACCTAAGAAACTGACTGGCAGATCTTCAGATAGGCAGCAACAAGCACTGGAGGTGTGCACCTGGAGGAGTATACGTCATCCATCATCAGCTACATCAGCAAGTGTGTGGATGATGTTATCACCACCAGAACAATCACCATCCACCCCAACCAGAAACCCTGGCTGAATGCAGAGGTCCACTCTCTACTGAAACCTGCAACTCTGCGTTCAGGTCTGGTGATGCATCTGCACTCAGAGCAGCAAGGACAAACCTCACTGCGGGCATAAAGAAGGCCAAAGCTAGGCCTGCATGATATGAGGAAAATCTGTGATGTGCGATAAGATTGTTCAATATTGTGATGACGATATGACTTGCAATAAATAAACAAATATTGAAGTGTGCATATTAGCTGTACAGTTCCTATGTCTTTCTGCTTTAATAGGTACACTGCTAACATAGACCCCAAACATTGAATAGCCTAGCCTAGCCCATTGAATAAAGAAATGAAATAAATTATTTCAAACATGCTTTTATTGAACAAATTGCACATGAATACCCAAACAATGAAACAGAATAATTTAAATAAGACATTATAACTATAAGAAATTAAAGTTTAATTTCCTCTGCTCCCTTTGAAATATTTTCTTCTAAACCAGAGGTGCTGAAATGCCCTATGAAGGGCCAAAAATTAATCTGGATGGAGGGCCGTGGGCCAAAAATAAATGTTGATGTTATGTGAAATTACATTACATTAAAATGTATTTTATAGAAAATTGACATTCTAAATCTGGGGGGGGGGGGTTGAGCCCGGAGCCAGGAGAGGTGTTGGAATCCTCAAAACGAGCACAAATGGTGCTAAGGGCATCAGGAAGGTCCTTGGGGCATTCTGTGTCTCCTCTGGTGTAGTCCGTGATGCCTTTGATTCTCCCCCACATACTCCAGGGGTCGTTGGTGGAGAAGTGACCCTGGATTTGTGCATATGTAGCTTTGGCTAGTGCTGACTGATAAATCGCATTTCATCGTCATCGCGATGTGAACATGCGCGATAAACACATTGCAAAAGACTGCCTGAAACGCGATGAATAAGAAAAATCATTTTCTTTACACGCGCCATGCATTCACACTCAGCGTGCGAACATTTGACCTATCACAGGCGGCCCAATTTCCCTCCCTTTGTTTTGGCCCGCCATCAGCTATGCGCTCCCGCCGCCACATTCTTCCGTGAAAGGTGCCACGCCCCTTAAAACTGATGTTCCACCAATGAGCGGAAAGGGACAGGGGCGTAGCTAGCGCTGGTTGAATTGGAAATAAAATGTACAAAAGAATTCAATTCAATTCAATTCAATTCATTTTTATTTGTATAGCGCTTTTTACAACACAAGTTGTCACAAAGCAGCTTTACATTGTTCCCAGGCCTGAGACCCCCTGAGAGCAAGCCAACAAGGCAACAGTGGCAAGGAAAAACTCCCTATCAGGAAGAAACCTTGAGCAGAACCGGGCTCATGGGGGGGCCCATCTGCTTCTGGCCGGCACTGGGCAGATAGAGTTAGACACAATATTATGCAATGTACATTTGTTATTGACAAACAATAGCAGTTAACAGTAGAGTGATTATAAGAATGTCTCCTAGGATGTCCGGGTCTTGGAATGCAGTTGGCTTTGATGGGCAGGGCAGCGAGGTAGCAGGACTGGAAAACGAGATGAGACGCTTGGGCTACAGCTCCGGACAGGAGCCCGGAGCAGGGAATAGGAAGCAAACAGAAAACAGTGGTTAGTGGATGATAAGAATGGCAGGGATGTAGAACAGAGAGGCAGGAGAGGAGGGGCAGAGAAAAAGGTGTGCAACAAGGAAAGACCCCGGCAGGCTAACATTATGGCAGCATAACCTAGGGGACGGGAGGCAAGGGACCGGCATAGTCATGAGGGCGACCCTAAGACGGTCAACACCAGATCACGGCACAGGGTCCATGAAAGCAATGACCACTTAGTCCACCAGAGACTCTATGATCCACGCCAGCACCAGGCCATGTCCCTCAGCTGAAGGATTTACTATATAGATATGTTTTGAGCCTAGACTTAAAGGTGGAGAGAGAGTCTGTTCCCCGAATCTCAGAGGGTAAACTGTTCCACAGGAGAGGGGCTTGATAGGAAAAGGCTCTACCGCCTACAGTAGTTTTGCCCACTCTTGGAATGGTGAGAAGCCCGGCATTTTGGGAGCGAAGGGCTCTCTGCGGAAGATATGGATGAAGAAGGTCCTTAAGATAGGGGGGGGCAAGCCCATTTAAAGCCTTAAATGTGAGTAAGAGTATTTTAAAAATGATCCGGTATTTAATAGGTAGCCAATGGAGAGAGGCCAGAACTGGGGTGATGTGCTCAAAGCGTTTAGTTTTAGTTAAGATTCGAGCAGCTGCGTTTTGCACCAGCTGAAGGGGTTTTAATGAGACGTTTGCACATCCTGACAAGAGGGCATTACAGTAGTCTAATCTGGATGTTACAAAGGCATGGATTAGTTTTTCAGCGTCGTTAATTGATACGATTTTCCTGATTTTAGCAATATTTCTCAGATGGAAGAAGGCAGTCCTAGAGGTGTTAGTTATGTGAGTTTCAAAGGAGAGCTCGGGATCAATAACAACACCAAGGTCTTTGATGGCTGCACTCGGGGCAAGGGAGACACCATCAAGGTCCAATGTAAAATGAGTGAGTTTGCTCCTGATTGAATTTTGGCCTATGACCAATATTTCGGTTTTGTCCGGGTTGAGGAGGAGAAAGTTTCGGGCCATCCAATTCTTTACATCTGTTAGGCAGGCCTCCATGTTTGAAATATTCAGAGGGACATCGGGTTTGACTGATATGTGTAACTGAGTGTCGTCCGCGTAACAGTGGAAATTAATGTCATGTTTACGGATGATATCGCCAAGAGGCAGCATGTATAACGAGAAGAGCAGAGGTCCAAGCACAGATCCTTGAGGTATACCATATTTTACTCTGGAACGAGTGGAGGATTCGTTGTTGATGGAGACAAACTGATATCGTTCTGATAGATAAGATCTAAACCAAGATAGGGCATGTCCACTTATGCCAACCAGGTTTTCGAGGCGGTCAAGGAGGATACAATGATCGATGGTATCAAAGGCTGCACTTAGGTCTAGTAGCACAAGAAGAGAGATACAGTCATTGTCACAGGAGAGTAGAAGGTCGTTGAGCACTTTCAGGAGAGCGGTTTCCGTACTGTGGTGAGGTCTAAATCCGGACTGGAAAACTTCCAAAATGTTGTTAGAGTGTAAAAAGGCACAGAGTTGCTTTGATACCGCTTTTTCCAGAATTTTGGAGAGGAATGGAAGGTTCGAGATGGGCCTATAGTTTGACAGGTCATTGGGATCAAGATTAGGCTTTTTCAGAATAGGCTTGATAACTGCTACTTTAAAGGGCTGAGGTACGTGTCCAGACATAAGAGAGGCATTGATAAGATTTAATAGTGGTGTGCCAATTGCAGGCAATAGCTGTTTTAGGAAGCCAGTTGGTATGGGGTCAAGTTGGCTGGTAGAGTTATTAGATGAATTGAGAAGAGAAGAAAAGTCGCCAAATTCAATGGGTATAAAAGAGTCGAAGCGCGGGGCGGGCCTAATAGACATGTCTACATAATCTGGTACGGGACTGGCCAGGCAGGAACCAGAAGTTGATGAGAATTTTTGTATTGTGTCTCTTATCTTTAAGATTTTACTGTCAAAGAAGTTCATGAAGTCACTGCTACTATAAATTGCTGGTATGGTAGGGTTAACTGATGCAGGACTCTTGGTTAATCTGGCAATAGTGCTAAACAGGTACCTAGGATTGTCCTTGTTTCTCTCAATAAGAGTAGAGAAATATTTGGATCTGGTAGCTGTGAGGGCATGCTTGTAATTTAGGAGACTTTCCTTCCACGCCAGGAGAAAAACCTGTAGTTTGGTGGAGCGCCATTTTCTTTCGAGTTTTCGTGTGGCTTGTTTGAGAGCACGAGTATGGTCGTTATACCAAGGTGCTAGCTTCTTGTCAGTGATTTTCTTCCTTTTGAGGGGAGCAACGGCGTCTAGAGTTTTACGCAAAGTAGAGTCGATTCTGTCCGCGAGTAGATTAATTTCAGTTGAGCTGGGGTTTGAACATAAACTAGAGGAGATTTCGTTGTGCAGGTAGTATGATGTAGGGAGCTCGTCGATAAAGGCATTTGCTGTAAGAGAGCAAAACGTGCGCCTGGAAGAAAATCTAGGCTCCGAGTATGTGAAGCACGTTAGTGGTAAATTGAAAGAGATGAGATAGTGGTCGGATAACACAGGATTGTGTGGCATGATTTCCACCTGGTTAATGTCTGCTCCATATGTGAGGACCAAATCAAGAGTATGGTTGCGGTAATGTGTGGGTTTGTCCACAGCTTGATAGAGTCCAATGGATTCGATGATGGACAAAAATGCTGTTCTGAACGGGTCATGTTCATTATCCATATGGACATTAAAGTCGCCTACTATTACAGCTTTTTCTATATTGACAACCAGGTCAGATAGAAAATTGGCAAATTCCGATAAGAAAACACTGTAAGGGCCAGGTGGCCTGTAAATTATAACAAGGGTAAATAGCTGAAATGCAGTCTTGTCAGGATGTGCAAAGCTAAGTACTAATAGTTCAAATGAATGGAAGTTATAGCCAGGTTTAAGGGTGGCACAGAGTTTGGAGCTGTTTGGAGCTGAAGAAGCGTGTAATAAACTACAGTCGGCCTTTTCGAGAGGGTTGTCGGTCTGATTTCAATTGACGTCACATAAAAACCTGAAATCGTGTTACACGCTGTCAAAACCGATTCCCGACAAGGTTCGCTTTGGAAAAAGCACTAAAACACTAAACTGCTAACCGTGGAAACAAACCGTGGCTATTTCTGCGCAGGAACGAGTGCTGAAATTGATGGCTAATATGCATGTTTTAATTTGTTAAATTGACGCAATCTCAGTAAGGAAACCAAACTATTCCCATTTCAGTCAGACAAGTCAGTGCGAAATCACTACCAATTAGGGAAAATAATTATGCCAAACCTGGCAGCCCGGGTTAGCGGATTCTGTTGTATTTGCGACCAATAAGCTGTTGTTGGGTTTATTAGTTAGCCAACGTTACTGTAAAACGAAATTACCAAATCGTTCCGAGTGACCCTGCTAATTTTCGTTAATACGTTTTGATATTGTGGCTCATTAGCTACCATATGGGGGCATTTTGTGATGATGTGTAACTTAAACGTTTGCTCAATGTAAACTTAATATCCAATATTGATTTGTTATTCAGTGTGTCACTATGAAGATTAACTTTATATTCTTGTCAATTTTTTAAGCTGAAGTCAAATTTCCACTCTTCATTGTGTGAGGAACGTGGGTTTTTTAATTACAACTCTCCATTGGCAGCAAAATTGGGCAGCGTGGGTTTTTCTAATGGACCAATGGCCGTGGGAAGTAGCGTTTATTTTCAGTGAGCCGGGATGAAATGAATTCTGTTACTGCGAAAGAACACAGTGAGTGTTTTGCGCTTAAAGTAGTTATTATCGCGGTGGAAACATTATTCGCGTTCGTATCGAACTGGTTATATATGTATATTAACGTATATATGTTGCCTCTTTGGTTAAACTGTGACTTGGCTGGAGGAATTGAAACAAACGTGGCACCTAAACTGGAGCTTGTGCAATTTTGATGGTACAAATCGTTTCATTCATTTACTGCTTGAATTGTTTTTGAGTGTCAATACTCACATGGTTGTTTTCCACAGTGTGCTGTTTCATGTGGGTAAACTTTGCAAAAAGGTGAGACTGCTTGGAAATCTAATTACATGTTTCATCCGACTTGTACCAGTGTTAAGCTGAGCTACGAACCTGTGAAGTACTTTGATGGTAAACTTGTGGATATGCATTCTTATTTAACGTGGCTGGCGATTCTAATGTTCTGTTTTCCTTTCTGCCAGCCACTGTTTCCAGTGTTATTTATTGTGGTGAACTGCATTGTAAAAATAGTCCGCTGTCTAAATCTTCCCCGACGAAAAGACGTGGGCTACTTAGCTGTGCTAGCTGGCTAACCTGTACGGGAGAAGGGGTTTGCTTTGGGGTGGTTGTTCCTGTCCTGGCCGCTCGGTGTCTGGGCGCTTGACTACACGATGTGTGTCATTGGGTGGTGATCTTTAGGGGTGCTGCGTTCACTTCGCGGATGCGATTGCATGACTGTAAAGGGCGATTGGGTGACGTGTGCATGCAGTGTATTCTCCTTCACTTTTCTTCCAGGCACAGTGGTCAGGGTGGAGCTGGCGCAACTGAAGCAAACTCTGGTGGTTCCTGCGAGGCGGAAGTGATCTAGTTAATTAAAATATTGTTTTTAAACTATTTATGAACTATTTATGTAATAAAGGACGCTTCTATTTTCCAATTAATGTCTCAGAGCGGTTTGTTCTCCGTGGGGAAATTGGAGATTGGGTCACTACAATTACAAAGGTGGACAATACAGCT
Source organism: Megalops cyprinoides (assembly GCF_013368585.1). Taxonomy (NCBI): domain Eukaryota; kingdom Metazoa; phylum Chordata; class Actinopteri; order Elopiformes; family Megalopidae; genus Megalops; species Megalops cyprinoides. The sequence goes on along the minus strand of NC_050590.1, from coordinate 37,333,307 downwards.
GCACTTTCTGTCAGAAAGGTCTTTCCTTTTAAATATGTTTATGCTCCCAAAAAGAAGCATATGGATGTTTTATGTTTTTGACAATCATCTCTGCAAAGTAATAAAATTACTGTTAAAGAGTAGTGTTTTTATTTTGAATTATTTAGATTTAGAATGTCTATTCTATAAAATAGAATACATTTTAATGTAATGTAATTTCACATAACATCAACATTTATTTTTGGCCCACAGCCCTCCATCCAGTTAATTTTTGGCCCTTCATAGGAAAGAATTTGGGCACCTCTGGTTTAGAAGAAAATATTTCAAAGGGAGCAGAGGAAATTAAACTTTAATTTCTTATAGTTATAATGTCTTATTTAAATTATTCTGTTTCATTGTTTGGGTATTCATGTGCAATTTGTTCAATAAAAGCATGTTTGAAATAATTTAATTTCTTTATTCAATGGGTATAGGCTATTCAATGTTTGGGGTCTATGTTAGCAGTGTACCTATTAAAGCAGAAAGACATAGGAACTGTGTAGCTAATATGCACACCAATATTTATCGCAAGTCATCACAATATTGAACAATGTTATCCAACATCACAGATTGTCTTCATATCCTAATTCTAAATAAAAGGAGAAAAACAATCAAATATGAGTAAGTACCCACCGACACTGCTTTGAGTTTTGTTTTTTTATATTTTGTCTTTACTTTTGGCACTGGCTCAATCCAACTTACCACTTGACTTCCCTGTAGCACAGGATAAAAGGATGTGGCCTTACCTGAGTCAGGGGAGATTGGAGTACCTGTTTGTTTTGGATACTGGAACACGTAGTAACTACTGTTTGTGGACTGAGATGTCAGTATTGTTTTATGGACCAAAGCATTGATTGGTATCCTTTTTGTCAGGAATACAGTGTTTATTTTATTTTGGAGTGTTTTGGCCTCTCCTTAGTGTTGGACTTCGGTGAAAGGAATGTACTTGCAAGATAACTAATAAAACTGTTACACAAAGAACTTCAGTCTGGACTGTGGTTGAAGGAGAGTGCGAAATGTTTATTGATGATCTTCAATACAGCAAGGCTTCACAGGCAATGGTCGGCTCAGCAGAGTTTCAGATGTTACACGTACTAAGTCCAGTGCTTAGAATCTTACACCTTACACACTCCTCAACCTCTCGCGGTCCGGTCTTTCTCTGCTCACTGCTGTCTGGTGTCTGCCTTCTGCTGCCAGGGTCAACTTTGCAGCAACCTAAGTAGTTAGAAGTGCTTACACAAGCCTTGTATTGGATTATTTAGGAATGAGCAATGGAGCTAGTTCAGGCAGGGTGGAATCGCTGCGGGTGTGTCGAGCAAGAACACAGTCAACAATATACAGAACTGATTTTAATCAGGTGGGGTGTGTGTGGTTCTGCAAATACAAATACAAATACAAACATAAATATCTTATTGCAGTTACATATATAAATGATTCATATTATACATTAAGGTATAAAAGTATATAAATAAAGTAGCTCCATTTGCATATTTAACAGATAACTGTACAATAGAAAATAATACTACTTATTTAACGAGTAACCACATCATTAACTTGGCATGTACAAGCGAAATTTGGGTTATTCTACATCAACTGGAGCTACATATTATAGCCAGAGGTAGTAGAGACAGTTAAATACAATTCACTAGTAATTGGCTACATTGAACATACATGATCAACTACGAATGAATACTCAACATTCTTAACAGGTGTTCTGTGAGCCGGGCAGTGCAACAGCCCACTAAGTTATATTAAACTGAGTGATAAGTTTTACGGTCGGAACGAAGGATTTACATATACTAGGCAGCTAACGCTCACCACGAACTATACAGACATATTAATTCTACATTCCTTCACATAACAGGGAAACATTGTCCATAACTGATCCTAAAACATAAACGTTGCAGTACTTACATTTAGGATGCACTCACACAAACCGTAGCAGGAAAAGAAGACCATACGAAAAGAATCTCGCATCCCCGCTATACGCGATGTTTACTGCTAAAGTTGACGCAGTCTCTCTGGCGCTCCTTCATTAGGGGTTAGGCACATTCACATGATAGCTGCGTAGGTTGTAAGGACTGCTTATTGGTAGAACGATTGAAACTATATTCTACATGGGCTTCGCAACAAGCCTGGTAAGATGTTTAGGTTTGCTCGACCTTGCCGCGCCCGGGCACTGGCGCCTTATTGGAAAAACAATGCTTCAGAAGGCACCCTTAGATTGATAATGAAAACACACTGACCCAGCTCCTCTCTGTCGCAGACCTTGACAGGGGAGGCAGAGTGGAGAGAGTCAGTCGAGGGGTACAACTGAATGGTACCACCAAGAAACATGCCATGACATCATCCAAGGCACATCATCAAGAGTGGGCTCATAACTTTAGCTATGAGGTAGAAGACCATAGGTCACATTAAAGAGTGGGACCGAGCCTGGGAGCCCAAGCCTTAGAATATACAAAGAGTAGGCCCAGGCCTGGGATAGGAGGTACAGAACTAATATATCAAACAGGCCCTGTCAGTAATCATACATATAGTGATTGATCTAGGAACAACTTCGTGGAAATCAGGGGCCTCTCTGTTGGAGGGCCTGCAGCATATACGCACAGAGTACATGTGCACGTGATTCGTTCAATAGCAGCATCACATTGGAATGTGGATCACATGCCCTGACTATGTTATAAGGTGACTATGATCACCTTACAACTACATAGATACAGCCATATTATACACTGTACATACTAATTATACCAGAATAACCATCATACTGCTTACCAGCTACAATAAATGATCACTAAATAATCACCACTATTCTTCATTAGGAACTTTGTATTTATTATTTTTTTGGCATGGGGATTTTCTTTTTTGTTGGTGTTGGAACACTGAACTAACCAACACACCAGATACTCAGCATCAGCTGAAGGGTCTGGACAGAGCTGCCCCAGCAGGTTGGGCCCTCTGAGAACGGCCTCCCCAGGCCCCGCTTCTCAGGTGAGTCCCTCAATAACCTGTTGTGTCACCTGGGAATTGTGAGCTGTCTACCTTAGAGCAGTGTTTTTTATTTTGTTGGAGTTCTTTCTTTTCTTTCATTTTGTTATTGTCTACTTTACACATTCACAAACAGACACATACACCAAACATTTTCAAGATGTAACCAAACAAGGCTTCTATTGTAGGTGATATATCCAGCATTGGTGAGGCTGGTGGCCATAATATGTATAGGTCATAACACCATATACATCCATACACATATATGTGCACACACAAGACTTTATAGCCATCACACAGATGCAAGCCAGTGCCCTCTGAAGGACATGAAGCTTGTTTTACTCTGAGAAAAAACTGTCCCAACACTCTGTGCTGTAGAAATCCCACAGCATGTGGTTTATCTTTCATGCTTTCACATTTCTTTCATTAAAAATGAGCTACTACCTTACATAGGGGTTCACAATGACTTTTTCAACTCTGAGTTTGTCAGGTTGAGACAAAGTTAGTGATTTTGCTTGGCTTTGGAAGGAATGCGTGACTGTGCAACAACTGTAAAATATGGTGGCCGGACTGGGCAGAGACAGGAGGTGAGATCGCCTTGCTTTAATGGTTAGACATGCTTCTGTTTCGAGGCTAGTGTGTCCCTTATTTGTGTGACATAAAACAACGCTGGCATTGATCTCCTTCTCCACAGTATGGGTGTGAGCCATGATGATGACCATGACTCCTGCACAAGCCAAACCCACATCATGTCTGGGGAGTGGGTAAAGGGTCGCAACCCCAGTGACCTCTCCTGGTCTCCCTGCAGCCGTGATGACCTGGAGAACTTCCTCAGGCAAGAGACGAACCACGTAAATCTATTACACTCCTCCTGACCCACCCCTCCCCACCCAGACTCTGTTGTGAAAACAGGAAAAAAGCATCTACTGTATGTTACATCAAAGTACATCAACACTTTTAGAGCTTTATGAAAGGTTTGCTTCTTGTTACTGTGTAGTTTTGTAGTTTGTTCTAGTTTACTTGTCTTCATTTTCTGTACAGAGTGCATTTTTCTCCTGTGGCCTCTACTACCATGATTCCTTGTTTCAAATGACAAAGTTTGCTTGTTTTGTCCCTGACCCTGTTTACTTAGTTTGAGTGTCTATTTCTTTGTTTTACATGACCTTGTCTGCTTGGTTAGAGTGACCGTGTTTCCTTGTTCTATGTGACCATGTCTGCTTGGTTAGAGTGATTGTGTTTCCTTGTTTTACATGACCGTGTCTGCTTGGTTAGAGTGACCGTGTTTCCTTGTTTTACGTGACCGTGTCTGCTTGGTTAGAGTGACCATGTTTCCTTGTTCTCTGTGACCATGTCTGCTTGGTTAGAGTGACCATTGATCAAAGTGTCCTGCAGTCCTGATGTGGAGTGCTCCCATGTGGCTGTAGGTCGAATGCCAGTGCCTGCCTGCAACACACAGACCCACACAGTCACGTTGCCCCCCATCCATCTGCCAAGCTGCCTGGCATGCACTACAGTGCCGATGAACAGTGCCAGATCCTGTTTGGCACCAATGCCACCTTCTGCAATGAAATGGAGGTAATCCACCGCTCCTATCTGATTTAGTTCTTTAGATTACTGTCAGTTGCTCCTCTCTGTTCACTGAATCACCAAGATATAGAGATCAAGCTTGATTCCAATATAGGTTATCCAAAGTAAGGCAATCTTTTCTCACTTGAATGCAGGAGGGTGGTACAGGACTCAAAACTAGTTGGTAATAGCGTTGAATTGCAGTTGTGGCACTGCTGTTGAGTGATGTCCTCCTTCAGTGGATAGGAGTTACACAGTGGAGCTGTGTAAATAGGCGTTATGCAGAATGGTCCCCTTGAAAGCTGCCTTGAAGGAGGCCTTCTGCTGGGCAACATAAAAAATATCATGTCTATAGTATCATTGAAAGTTTAAAAGCATTGCAGTGTTAATCGTTATTCTGAATATAAAGAAAACCACATTTAGTTTTTGTTCCTGCATGCTCCACAGTGGATTAAAACAAAATTTGCCGTTCAGCACATCTGCATTTGCCACGCCTTTCAGTAATTCAGCCAGGTAAATATCTGTGCTGGAATTACGGAAGGAAGTTGCGGTCAAACTTGATAATATGATTAATTTGCATTAAAACATTAACGTGTTAAAGTTTCGCGATTAATTGTGAGCGAGCGTTAACGTTGACAGCCCTACTATAAAGACATGGTTTGATGAGTTCGGTGTGGAAGAACTTGACTGGCCCGCACAGAGCCCTGACCTCAACCCCATCGAGCACCTTTGGGATGAACTGGAACGGAGATTGCGAGCAAGGCCTTCTCATCCAACATCAGTGCCTGACCTCATAAATGCTCTACAGAATGAATGGGCACAAAATTCCCACAGAAACACTCCAAAATCTTGTGGAAAGCCTTCCAAGAAGAGTGGAAGCTGTGGATAGCTGCAAAAGGGGGACCAACTCCATATTAAAGTACATGTATTTGAATACAATGTCATTACAGTCCCTGTTGGTGTAATAGTCAGGCGTCTGAATACTTTTGCCCATATAGTGTATGTGCTGAGAGCTTTATGGCCCTAGAGAAATGTGTGTCCAGGAAGGCAGGTCACTGCAAACTGCAAAAGTAATGCTATACCACACTGAGGAAATGTTTTCACAGATGGCTATGAACACATTTCCTCAGTGTGGTATAGCATTACTAATCCCTCTGGGCAAAGAGATATCATAAGATATTAACCCCCTCCCTCTGTCACCCTCTCACCTTGTCACCTTCTGACTCATCTGTTTGCTCTCTCTCTCTATCCTATTCTCTGCCACATTCTTACCCTTTTACTTTCTCACCTTCTCTCTCTCACTCTCTTACCTTCTCACTCACCATCTCACCCTTACCCTAGAGGGCAATGGGCCTGCTATTGAGAGTGGGATGGGCAATGTTTGATGACAATTCCAAAAACTTTTTTTTCCTCTGGATCCACAGCTACCAGATGCAGCCCTGAGGAAAGGCCTCATGTACTAAACTCATGTATTGAACACCGCAACACATGAATCATGGGCAATGTGTATTATTCTGTGCAGTATGAACCCCTTGGTGTGGTCTTACAGATATGAGTGATTCTGAGCAGAGGAAGTTAAACTGGGCCAAGCATGCACACATGTGCGGTCAGTTTCCTTTGTGAAAGTCTGAATTTATGAGCTTCCTGCGAGGTTCAAGGTGGTGTGGCTCAGGCCCTGGTGATGTGATCACTTGCTGTTTCAGCACCTGATGTGTGCTGGCCTGTGGTGTTTGGTGGAGAGGAATAGCTCTTGCCAAACCAAGCTAGACCCCCCTCTGGATGGGACAGAATGCGGCACCAACAAGGTGAGGAGCAGTGACTGGCCACCACAGGCCAAGCCACAGGAATGCAATACTGCAAAAGCTCACACCACATAGTGTCCCCAGGTTGGCACCCACTGTCACAGTGTCCACAGTTAGCCTGTTCCATGCATCCCAACTTTGGTAATACTACGAGTAAAATATCTATGTCACTTATTTATCTTCTACTCTATAATACGTTCAAAACAGAGTTTCTTCCTCCTGTCCAATCTCACACTGATTGGTTGATTAAATGGACATTATTTAATGGAATTTATGTTAACCAAGTGTAATTGAAGACCTCTGTAAGATCAGTAGGACTGTACATGTGTGTATACCTGTGTGTGCGTGTATACTTGTGTGTGTGTGTGTGTACACCTCTGTGTTCCTTTGTATGTGTGTATCTCAGTGGTGCAGGGCAGGACACTGTGTCACTAAGGCGCCACTGCCCCAGCATATGGATGGAGACTGGAGTGCCTGGAGTAGCTGGAGTGCATGCAGCCGCACCTGTGGAACAGGAGTCCGTTTCCACCAGAGGAAGTGTGACAACCCACCGTAAGTCTGAATGCAATGACTGACCAAGCCCACTATTGACCGTATCTGCTGCACCATTGGTTTTCCTCAAATGACTGGATGTGCTGATGGCAATATAGCAACCGTTCACTTGTGATTCACCAAAGCTAGAAATCTGTCAGTTAAACATGCTTGTTTCTGAGTGTGGCCTGGCTTTGGGTCAGCACACTGTACTGGCCTAGACAGAGCTGACTATAAAAGCAGTCAGTTAGCCAGGGACAAGAAGAGGGAGTGCTTTTTGGCAAGAGAAACAGAGTACTGATCTTAAGTGAAAGAGAAGTCTTCTTTCCTGTGGAAGAAAGTGATTGATTCATAATCAATGTGATTGATTCATAAGCAGGCTTGAGGATTAAGATGTGTTCAGAGCAGCTGCATTGTGAATGCACCCCCTTAGTGCTGTTTCATCCAGGGTGAGATCAAATCGCATGCTCCAAGCACAGCTGAGGAGACAGTGTTCATTTAGACTGCTAGCCTATCTGTCGGTCTCTGAACATCTGTCTGTTTCTACGTTATTTCCAGAACCAGACAAATAAGAGTATGTGTGAGTTTGTCTTTGCATGGTGGGGGTATGGTAGGGGTCTGGGAGAGGGGTGTTATATGTATGTATAGGTGGTTAGGGCCTGAGGTTTAATTTCAGGAGTGGTGCCATTGCATTTGTGTTTCTTAATCTTGGGTTGTATGAGGTGTGGGAAAGAGGTGTTGTGTGTGAGCTAAGTTCTTGGCTCTGTGAGGAGTGGGAGAGAGGCACTGTGTGTGTGTGTGTGCGCGTGCGTGTGTGTAAGTTGTTAAATCTTGGGTAATTGGACACCTCTTTCCGGTCCTGCCGACAGCCCAGGGTTCGGAGGGAAGCTCTGCCTGGGTGGAAGCGTGGAGCACCAGGCCTGCGAAGCTGCGCCCTGCGCCAAGAGCCTGCCCACCTTCAGGGACCTGCAGTGCCAGTCACTTGAGCGACATGCCAGCAAGAGGAGTGCCAATATGTGGACAGCCGTCATCGAAGATGGTGAACTAACCTGACCCCCAACACTTTACACTAAACCCAGTCAGCCGTGAGGTGTAATGGTCATGAAACCTGGTGCGTAGTCATGCAATCAGAGGTTGTAGTCCCAGGTGAGGCTTTGCTGACATATTCATCCAGAACTGCTTCAGTAAATATTCAGCTGTGTACATGGGTAATGTTTAAGCTGCATGACTTAGGTTGGATAATGCTGTCTGTCAAGCAAGCCCATATTTTTAAAACAGTCATGCCATTGCAGGCAGGACAGCCCTATGGGTGCTTGCTTCATAGGTGTTGATATTGTCCACATCTTTATACTTACATGTCTTGCTAAGCTCTGCATTGTAAATGCTCCAAGGGAATGTTAAAAATAAGATCATGAATCTGTCCCTGGCACAGCTTGAGCTCTACCTCTCAGAGATCTCTGGGAACTCTGCAGCAATCCTACACTCTTATTATCCCACCATCCCTAACTAAAATTTTGTTTCAATTTAAAGGTGCTTTATTGGCAGGACAGACAATAACTGTGTTGCCAAAGCAACAATAACAACAGTACAGCAATTAATCAAATATAACCATATACAGGTTAAATTGATAAACAACAAACAATAATCAAGTGTAATTGGAATTGTTACTGCAATGCTCTCCTGATGCTGACTGATGGTGGTGTTGGCCTGCTCAGTGAGCTTTAGGCCCAGCTGGCTGAGTGGACTCTTTTCTGGGTTCAGCTCTTTTTGGAATGTTTATAACCAGTGGGTGCATACCTAATTCCTAACTGCATGCAGAGTTTTTCTATGAAATTTCAAAATATTTTTGCCGTATTCTACATGCATTGTTTCAGTGGGGTATTTATCCCAATTTGTGTGATCCTGTTTTGTGATGGGACTCCACAACTCATTGCTGTAAAGAGCAACTGGTTCAATGACACTTCACAAAATTTTGAGCCAAATGTAAATGGTTGGTTTAAATTAGTCTTCTCTTTATGGCATAAAATGCCCTGCAGGTTTCCTCCTTTATTGCATTCACTGCCAGGTCAAACCTCCCTCAGGCACTGATAATCAGTCCCACTTTGTATCCGCAGCCTTGCAGTAGGTGTGCTTTAGGGTAGTGTTGCTCAGAGGAAAATGGTATTTATTTAGCTGAAATCAGGCTTTTTTATGAAGTATCATGACTCTGGTCTTATTCATATTTAATGTCAGGGTCCAGGTCTGGCAGTACTGCTCCCATAGGGCAGTCTTCTGCTGAAGCCACTTTTCTGTGAGTGACAGCAGGACCAGGCCATCTGCACAGTGCAGGAATGTGATAATAACGCCATGAGCGAGTTCAGGGGCTTCAAACTGCTCCAAAACCGTAACATTGATGTAGATGTTGAGTACTGCTAGACTGAAGCTGCAACTTTGTTATACTTCACACCTTTGTGTGAATAAAGCAGTTTATTATTTTATTTCCTATTTTTACACTGTATTTATTTTCTGAGTATATTGATTTGATGATGTTGTAAACTTTACCCTCAATGCCACTTTGAATTTGATTTTTCATAAATAGACCTTCATGCCAAATTGAATCAAATCTAATAAATCTAATATAATCAAGTCTACAAAGCAGGCAAATATTTTTTCATTCATATGTTTGGTAGACATGTTCATTTATTAGGGTGTGTAAATATGGTCAGATGTACGGTGGTTTGGGTGAATGTCAATCTGACTCTTATTCCAGACATTGTGTTTGGTAAGGATATTAATTATACTGCAGAAAACTTTCCCCAGGTTACTGTTCACACAGATGCCTCAGTAGGTTTTGGGGTCAAATCCACTTTTATATATTGGTGTTATTAACACTTGATTGCAGATCTCACCTCATCTCTCACTGTCCCTACATCCCTAAGTCTCTCTCCTTGTCCCTCCATCCCTAATTCTCGTGGGGATGACCTCACCCTGTCCAGTTCTCTGTCAAATGCTTTTCATTTCTTCTTCAACCTGTTCTTTTCCTTCTTCATATAGGCATTTGGAGTATTTTTACAAAAAAATGTCAAAGTTGTGCAATTCATCGCAGCTCCCTCTGCCAAAGCCTAAACCCATGTTGAGATTAATAGTAATCTGTTTGGAAACTGGAGTCAGAGACACTTTAGCAGTTATATATTTCAATTTAGCTCTGTGAGGAAGACCTATTTATGAATGAATGAAGCTCTCCTCCTAGAGAAACCATGTGCACTCTTCTGCTCCCCCATTGGGCAAGATGAAGCAGTTCTGCTGGCAGAGCGGGTTCTGGATGGAACGCCCTGTGGGCCATATGAGACGGACCTGTGTGTGAACGGGCAGTGCCAGGTTAGGCCCGCCAGACTGGCCATCCATTTCAGTGTGGATGTGTGTGTGGTGTGTATGCGCGCACGCACGCCTGGTTTATGTGTGTGTGTGTATATATATGTATATATAAGCATAAATATGTGTGTGTATATGTGTAAGTTCTTACTTCCTATCATAGAACTCACTGCCAGGCACACACAGCTGGAAGGACTGGTGCCCTCCCTCTCTGACCTGTTTAATGTCAGATGATCACATGTAAACCATCCATTTAAGGTCATGAGTTCTGCTTGTTTGGCTTCAGGCCAGCACCTGTGTGGACACAGGTTCTAATCCTGACTGCTGCTGACAGCAGACCCATCAGTGTAACTGGCCCTCTTTCACAGTCTCACTCACTGTGGTTTGTAATGGTGATATCATCATCATCATTGTTATCATCAGCATCATGGTCAATTTATCTTTGTGCATGCGAGGGCAGAAAATTGGCTGCAATGGGATCATTGGCTCAGAGGCAGAGGAGGACCACTGCGGCGTCTGCAGTGGTGATGGCCAGTCCTGCCGACTTGTGACGGGACAATTCAATCACACCACAGAGATTGGTGAGTAACATGACTTTAGGCTGTGAATCATGGGCGAGGCACTAAACATGCAGCCATGGAAATGCATGTTTTGTGAAATCTAAGCCATGTATGTTAGGATAAGGACATCTGTGAAATAACAACAACAATAACACTGATTAACAACATCTATTTGATTTCATAATTCTTTAACTGTCTTGAAGACATCAAATGCTGGATGGCGAGGAACTTCCTTCAACTAAATGAAAAGAAAACTGAAGTAATTATATTTGGCCCTTCTAGCTCTGTCATTAGCCTAAGCACTGCGCTTGGTCCCCTGTCTACAAATTTGCACAACGTAGTTAGAAATCTTGGTGTCTTTTTTGACACGTCTTTGAATTTTAAAAAACAAGTCAGTAGTGTTGTGAGGGGCAGCTTTTATCAGCTTAGAATCATAGCCAAATTAAAGCCGTTTTTATCTCATAAGCAGCTGGAAACAATCATGCCATGCTTTTATCACCTCTCGGCTGGATTACTGTAATTCCCTGTATATGGGGTTGACCCATTCCACCCTGTCTCGACTACAGCTGGTTCAAAATGCAGCTGCTAGACTTTTAACTGGAACAAAGAAAAGACAACACATCACTCCTGTTCTGGCTCACTTGCATTGGTTACCAGTGAAATACAGAATCGATTATAAAATTTTACTATTTGTTTTTAAAGCCCTCAATGGATTAGCGCCACAATACATCACTGATCTGCTGACTCCATATTCTGCCCCCAGGTCACTTAGTCATCCTCACAACAACTTCTCTCAGTCCCCCGCTGTATGTGTATGAGTCTCTGACACCACTGATGATGATGGCACCGGTAATGGCGACACACAGCAGCAGTTGTGCAGTTCGTAGTGGTTTTCTAATTTGTTTTGATTTGTTTTATCATTATACTTTATACTTTACTTTATTATTTTTTCTTAAGTAATCTGTGGGTGTCAGAAGCAGCAATGACTTACCTGACTGGTAATTTGACAGGCTTTTTCCTTCTTATGATGTTTTTATGCCATTTTTTGAGTGGCCTTTGTCAGTACCGGGAGCCCCTGTATAGCCATGAGTTCCTCCTGCTATTGCGCAACTCCGGTGTGGGTACCATGGATCCTTTGGCAGCTCTCCCTGCAGAGATCATCCAGTTGGATCCTTCTGTGGGGAACCAAAGCTGGGAATCCAGGCCGATGGGTGAGAGGAAAAGGAAAAGGGGGAGACGTGGCGGCGTGCGCCAGAGACTCAAGAGACAGGGCCACCGTCGGATACTCCTTCCCACAGTTATCCTCGCCAATGTCCAATGGCCAAGTCACTCTGAAACAAAAGTTGACGAGCTTCGGGCAAATGTCAAGTTCCTGATGGAGTATAACAGCGCTTGTCTCCTTGCGTTAATGGAAACATGGCTCAAAAAACAAGATCCTATTTCTGATTTGGAAATCAATGGTTTCGGACTACCTTTTCACCTTGACAGAGACTCCACAGTGACCGGTAAATCATTTGGTGGAGGCTGGTGTCTCTATGTCAATAAAAACTGGTGTAATACAGTGGTCGTTAGGGAGACATTATGCACACCTGACATCGAACTCTTGTCTGTATCCCTACGACCCTTTTATTTGCTAAGGGAATTCCCACGCTTGTGTATATTCACCCGTAGGCTAATGTTGACATAGCAACTCAGGCTATGGTTAAAACAGTGCAATGGCTTCAAGGGGTTACACTGGACGCACCGAACTTTGTTATGGGTGATTTTAATCACTGCAAACCAGGAAAGTCCTTGTGTAATTTTTACCAGTATGTGACTTGTCTGGCTCATGAAATGTCTGGACCTTTGTTATGGATCTGTCAAGAGAGCTTATAAATCCCTTCATAGAGCTCCACTCGGTATGTCTGCCCATAATGTTGTGTATTTGGTTCCATCCTACAAACCGGTCCTGAAGAGAAACAAGCCAGAATGACGTTTAGTTCTGGTCTGGTTCGAGGAGTCTATTCAATATCTCCAGGACTTTTATCGTTGCACAGACTGGGACATATTTACAAATGTCTGTGCTGATCTTGATGAACTGAGACTGTGTCAGCATATATCACCTTCTGTGAGGATTTAGTCATCCCCCAGAAATTAATTTTCATGTATTCAAATAATAAACCATGGGTCTCCAAGTCTGTCAAAAACATAATTATCCAGCGAAATATCAGTTTTTATCAAGGGGATGTGACTCGGTACAGGGAGCTACAGAAACAAGTAAAAAAAGAACTAAAGCTGGCTAAGTGTAACTACAAGGACAAAGTTGAGAGCATGCTCAGTACTGGTGATTTACGCCCTGCATGGGAGGATGTGAAATCTATGATGGGGATGCAGTCCAAGAAATGTCCAATTTCCCTTAATGGCAAACCTGATCTTGACCTTTCTAATGAACTGAACACTTTTTATAATCGTTTTAACATCTATGATTTTAGTGAGGAGTGGTCAGTTGTCAAAAATGCTGCTCCTGGGCAGAACAGTGTACAATTTGCGTATAGGTCAGGCTGGGGTGTGGTTGATGGGATGAGCACCCTATTAAATATGATTTTGGCACACTTAGAAGGTGCAAACACGTTTGTGAGACTGATCTTTATTGATTTCTCCTCAGCTTTTAATTGCATCCAGCCTCATATTTTAGTAGAAAGGTTAGCGAGCATCCACAACATTGATCCTGGTTTGATGGATTTCTTAACTGGAAGGTCGTAACGTGTGAAGGTTAATGGTGTTTTATCAGACGTTCTTTTCTCCTCCACTGGATCGCCCCAGGGGTGCGTCCTCTCACCTCTTTTATCTGTGCTGTACACAAATGAGTGCCAAATCCAATGAGGCGCCATATCATTAAGTTCGCCGATGATTCAGTGATCGTGTCTCTCCTCAGCAGTAACGACCCTGATCATGGCCCTGTAGTGGCAGAGTTCACAGATTGGTGCAAGTCATCCTTCTTAGACATTAATGTATCTAAAACTAAGGAGATGACAATAGATTTTAGGAAAAATCCTACGGTCACCTCTCCGGTAGTGATCAATGACCAGGCTGTTGAGTTTGTGCAGCATTACAAATATCTTGGTACTGTAATTGATGACAAACTGACCTTTGAGCTTCAGGTGGATGCTGTGTGTAGGAAAGCCCATCAGCATATGTATTTTTATCGCAAGCTTCGAAGTTTTAATGTTGACAATACTTTTATGAGAATGTTTTATTCAGATCTGTACAAGGTCCGGACTCTGAAGAAGGCCCAGTCAATTCTGGCTGACCCTAGCCACCCCTTGTTCAAGGAGTTTTGCTTGCTTTCGTCTGGCCGCAGATACAAACTGCCAATATGCAGGACAAACAGATTCAAGAATTCCTTTGTCCCAGCCGCCATTGGCCTTATAAATAAATTAATGTGATTTTTTCATGTTGTAGTCGTTGTCCTTACCCAGTGGGACTTTTTATGGGATTTGTAATGGTTTCTTTTTTTATTATTTTGTGTTTATTGTTTATTTATTTATTATTGTTTGTCTGATGTTGTCTGATACTGCTGGCTGCACAACAAATTGCCCCTCGGGGATAATAAAGAATCTTGAATCTTGAATCACTCACACCTCAAAACCAAAGGTGACCGGGCCTTTTCAGTTGCTGCCCCCAGGCTTTGGAATAGTCTCCCGTCTCATATTAAGTCCTGTTCCACTATTGACAGCTTTAAATCAAATTTAAAGACCCACCTTCTTTCTCTTGCTTTTAGTTCAATCTGAGGTTGCCCCATGGTTTTTGTCATGTAGAACTTTTTATTTTTTTATTTTTTATCAAGTTTTTGTTCTCTGTTTTTATTTCTTGTGTTTTATTATTATTAGGGGCCAAGCACCAAAGGTGCTAGGCACCTATTGTAATTGTTAGAATTTTTCACTATTATACTTTCTCCTCTGGGAGCCTATGGCAGCCCATAGAACCCCTTGATGAATTTATCACATTGATAGAGGACAGTCCAAAGTATCCACGCCTCAAATTTGGGGTCAATCCATCTATCTCTGTAGTGCCACCAACAGGCCAAACTTCAAGGTACATTTTTGCTTATAGCATTACTCTGGCAGAAAAGCAGATATCTCAGCTAAATTTCTTGTGCTTCATCAAAGTTAAGGATCCTATCTGGGAACTTATGAAACCTCCACATCAGCCATTTTGTGTTTCATCCATCTTTGATTTTGTCAAAAACACATTTAACCACCTCCTCCTAGAGTTATGGCACAATGAGGTTTTGTGTATTACCTCTTTGGACCATTGTCTTAACAGTTGTTAAAGGATAGTTGCTAGGTTGAACAATATGGTCGCAGTGTACCCACAAATGCACCCGTGGAGTCGCCATAAGGGAAGAGTGGCCATATCTCTGCAATGTTTTTGTTCATTGGCATAAAAGTCGATACACATGCTTACAATTAGGCCTGGGTGGCACACACTATGTTTAGTGAAATTTGGCCACTTTGGGGTGCTATACTGAAAAACAGGTTTAAACACCCATGTGTCCATGTACTTAGATTTTAATGACATTTTGTTCTAATGGACATCACAAGGCACAGACCACACAAAGAAAAGCAGATATTGCGACCAATTTTTTGTAGGTCATTACATCATTACATATCAGGTCCTAACTGGAAAATGAACACATATGGCATGGCATGGCTGCTAAGATACAATCAGTTTGTAGCACTTAAAGTAGGCACATCTCCTGCACCTTTTGACCTATTGCCACAACTAATACAACTAATACACTAAATGCTGTTGAAGAAACACTTGGACTTTCCATATTGGCCTGAATGTTAGACAGCAGTTTTTTTTTTCTTCAGAAATTACATCTGAAAAGTGGGGTTGTCTTACATGAGAGGACTAGACTTTT
This sequence comes from Megalops cyprinoides, assembly GCF_013368585.1. Taxonomy (NCBI): domain Eukaryota; kingdom Metazoa; phylum Chordata; class Actinopteri; order Elopiformes; family Megalopidae; genus Megalops; species Megalops cyprinoides. The sequence goes on along the minus strand of NC_050590.1, from coordinate 37,317,585 downwards.
TAATGTTATTATATTAAGAACAGCAGATGGCGCCATTTATCTGAGATTGAGTGGTATTAGAAATCCCAGTAGACTAGTTTATTTTTATTTTAATTTAAATGTGGTAATTTTATCTAACAGATCTAGAAAATGTATCAGAGTACCTTGTTTTATTCAGTGTATTTTATTAAATTGATTTTAGATTGAGATTTACTTCATTGTCATTTTATCATGCACTAGTGCAGAATAGTGTCTGTCTGGTCCTATGGGGGGATTAATGGTTCATTGGGGGGGGGGGGGGGGGAGCAAGAGTGTTCATGATCTTCACAGCCTGGGGTATGAAGCTATTTAGAAGCCTGGTGGTATCAAATGAAATCATTTCTTTAAATAAATAAGATTTGATCTTCAAAAAGTCTTTTGCCAAAAAAGGTGTTAAAAATGAGGGGTCAGGGACATTTTATTATATTCAGCTAATATGATATGTTCTCTGCCATTTTTCCCATGATTTTGGATTTTTTCAAATACCCAAAAATTGCACTCCTCCAACAGCGTTTGGTACTTCTTATTGCAATGCCCCAAGAAGGCACACTGCATTTTATGGCACTGCTTATGTTTAAGCTTGACAATATGTAGTGGGGGGCAGTGTGGTGGTGCAAATGGGTAGCAGTACTGCCTAACATTATGGAGGTTTCAAGTTCGGGGTGCGGCTGCATTCAGTTTGTACCTTGTCATGTTCATGTGGCTTTCCTCTGGGTATTCTGCTTTTCTACCACAGTCCAAACACATTCAGGTAATGTCAATTGGACATGCTATGTTGCCCATAGGTGTGAGTGTAAGAGAGGACGTCAATGTGTCTGTTCAGCCTGTGCTGGATTGGTGTCTTGGTCAGGGGTTGTTCTCATTAGTTGTCTACTTGGTGGCCCTGAGGTGCTTGGCCCCTTCATTGCTGCTTGCAGCCAGATTTATTATTATCATCATCATCATCATCATCATTTACTTATTTATTTATTTATGTGTTTCTCTTAATCCTGCTTTTATTTGTACTCTTTATTCCTTTTAATTGTGTATACTTGTATTGGTTTTCATCTGTCTCGACTGGAAAGCATTTTGGGTCAACTTCTGTTGTTTTTAAATGTGCTATATAAATGAAAGTGACTTGACCTGACTTATGAACTGATTTGGGTTGGGCGCGACTGGGTTTGAGGGAGTGGTGGTGGAGTTTGAATGACCTTCAGTCCAGTTTTGTGCATTCTCATGCCATCTGTGATACAGAGAAGCAGAAAACCCTCTGAGATCATTGGAATGACACTCTGTATAAACAGCTATGAATTCTAAGTTTATAGATCACAATAAAGTGAATTCTCAGAGAGGAGAACCAGCAGGTAACGTCTCTCTGCCATGGCATCTGTTCCTGCAGGTTACATCGAAGCAGTGATCATACCAGTGGGTGCACGGAGAATCAAGGTGGTGGAGAACATGCCGTCCCTCAGCTTCCTGGGTAAACGCTGGTTACATCTGGATGAAACATTTTGCTTGGCTCCATAAATTGTCTCAAGTCCTGCAGTGTGCTTCAGCCTCTCAGAGACACGCTGATAGGCCGGCTTTGCAGCGTGGAGGTCCTTCAGCCTCTCAGAACTCAAGCGATGTGCTCTTATTTCACTTTGGAGAGACAGCTCTCCACCATCAGGTGTCACACACTGTGGCTCAACACTTGTGACTTCTGTCCGGAAAGGGACAGATGGGAGATTCTGTCAGGTAGCTCATGGTAGCTGTATGTGCTGTGGGATCCATGAAGCACTGACCATCAACCAAATAAAGAATGAAAAATCTACTAATAATTAAAAGTTATTAGTGATGGGGTGCTTAGATCCCTGATTGTAATCAGTGGCCTCATTTGGGGCAGTTGCAATTATAACAAATGGTAATGATGATCGTGATCATAATAGTAAACATAAACATGTTGTTTATGAAGTGGGTACTGAGTAGCAGTTGGCAAGGCACTTGCTCTAAGGGCAGGCTGAGCCCTACATTAGCCAGGGATTCCTTGTCTCACCACTTTCAGGCACCCTGAGGTGCCTATGAGTTACTCAGATGACTTTAGTGCAGTGGGCATTTAACTTGCCAAAGAAACATGTTCTCATTGGTTAAAGTTATACGTGCAAATGAAAACAAATCACAGCTGGACCTGTTGTGGAGGTATTGGCACTGGTCCCAGTCTGATGACAGGCTCTTTCTTTTGAATGTTTCCAGCGCTGAAGGACTCTGCCAAGGGGTCCATCAACAGTGACTGGAAGATTGAGCTGCCTGGGGAGTTCCAGCTGGCAGGAACCACAGTGCACTATGTGAGGCGAGGACTTTGGGAAAAGATGTCTGCGAAGGGACCCACGAAGACACCCTTGCACCTGATGGTAAAGCTACTATAACCGTACGTTCACACCGGGAGCGGCGAGAAACCGGTTGGTGGCAACCAATCGGAATAGAAGTGCTCCACTCTAGAGAATTCTAAAGAACACAATGGTGTACTTTTGTTCCCACCAAACATTTGTTCCCAAGCACAATGGAGGAGAGGTTTATTTAATTAATGTAGGCTACACACAAATTAACGTTAATGTTAACTAAAGACCAAGGCTAGTAAACGTGTCGTATAAACTGCATGTTGAAATTTGACTTAGCATTTAGCATCAATACAAAAGTCACACCACACAAATGGCTTTTAATTAGTTTATTTTGTTAGTTTATTTTGTTGCCAAACATTTAATTATAATTGTTCATTTCTTTCCTTCATCGATTGATTTCTTACCTTAACATTGGTTAATGTTAAGGTAAGAAGTTAATAACACTACTTGTGGTCAGTCGGCACAAAAATACCGGTCGACATGTTTGTTTACTTTACGGCCTCTTTAAATAACGTTTACAGGCCCAAGCATTCCAAAGGAACTTGTAGCCGCCTTTTTCATCTGCGTCAGAGCGTCCACTTCTTCGACAGCGTTGTTGGCAGGGTGGCCAGAGCGAATTTTGACACTCTCACCACTCCCGGTGTGAACGTACAGTTACAAATTAGAGGTCACAAGCCACCTCAATTACTTCCAAGCCCCAAAGATGTAAAAACATTTAAACAAACTGATAAGAATTAACATCTTATTACTTAAACAGTCTCTTCATTGTGTACAGTGTTTTTTCTGCACAGCATGATTCCATAATTACATTAACACTTTCAGTGCTTTCAAAACAAATGAACAGCACAATTCAATGATATACATTCATTTAATCACAGCTATGTTCTGTTTTATAGTTACACAGATTTAAATATTCTGTAATAATCATCTTGTTGCAATACCAAGTTACGTGCACATTCTACATAAGGAGGACTGTTGTTACATGACCCACAGACTACTTCCTTCCAATACATTTTACCATATTAAATGAGGTACGCTTTGTTTTAAAGTTTGAAAAGTAGAATCTATGTACACAAGTATTTAAAAATATCAGCAAGCCAGCTAGCAACCTAGCACCGCTTTCATATATTAAACTATACTACAGACGGCACGCCGGTTAGAGTGAATGACACAAAAAGAGTGGAACAACCTGCTTACATCATGAATATCAGGATACGTAGACTCTTAACTCTGAACAAGTTGCTCCTTTGGTAATGCATGCGTTCCTTTCTTCAAATGCATTCTTCCATAACAAGCGCACTTACATTTTAGAAAAGTAATTCATAAATGTGTTCTTAATACTAGCAAACCAGCTAATGCATGCACTTCTTTCTTCAAATACGTTCTTCCATAAGAACCACGCTTCAGTTTTACAAAATGAATTCATGAATGTATTCACAATACTAGCAAAGCAGCAAACATCCTCTTATATTAAACTATATTATGAAACATTTTCATTACAGTGAATAACATAAGAAACTTTGGAAACATAGTATCTTGCTAAGCCTATTTAATTCAACCGGTGATATTAAAACATGGCGAGTATTGAAAAGAACAATGTAATCGTTCGCAAAGTGCAGGGAAATTAACTTAGCTAGCTTTCTAGATGGGCACAGAATGGTAATACAATAATGATATGATTGCAGACATAAGGATGACAACATATTCAACGTCCTCCCATGATATGCTAGCTGGCTAAGTCACTACGCGGTGATATTATGAATTGCAACGTGTATTGAGGAGAAGAATGTAATCATTTGCTAGTAGTTAAAAGTAGTTAGCTAGCATGTATTAATATTTATTAGAAGAATGGTAATACAATAGTCGTTCATTTCACTGTCCTATCAAGATAGAGTAATGAGAAGAATGTAATCGTTTACACATTAGTTGGCTACAAGGTAGCGCACTGAGTTGCTACGCGGTTATTGAAAGACTTGCAACGTGTATTGAGGAGAGGAAAGAAGGCTAATCGTTTGTAAAGTGCATGTTCATTAACTTGTACAACAGTTTCTTTTCAAAACGCGCTTGGTGCCTCTCCCGGAAGACTGCAGTACTGCAAGTATTGCCATAGATTCCCATTATATTTTGAGATCATATTTTATAGAATTTTTTATGGAGGAATGGACTTGCATACACATACACCACAAACCTACCAGGTTTGGTGTGAATAGCTATTACCATTTTGGAGTTATAGCCATGGGAAAAATCTGTTTTTATCATTTTATGGCACAGGTAGGCTTTTGATCCAAATTATAGCAATTTGATTAATAGACCCTTTGGGCTACGTCCAGGACCAGATTTCACATTCCCTAGACGTATCTAGGATATAGACGGATCTAGGATGCTTATCGCTTAGAAAAACCCCCTAAAAAAGGTTCATACCAGGGTGGAGAGGCCTTCGCCCACCCCACCCCCCCCCAAAAGTTTACATGCACAAGTTCATGTCATAACAGACATGCATACCAAATTTGGTGTAAATCGGACTTATATTTCTAAACAAGCCCAGTGGGCTTGGAAGCATAAAAAAAGAACGAAAACAATATGCTTCCCAGCCCAGTGGGCTTAGAAGCACAATAAAAAAAGAAAAAAAACCCAGAAAAGGAAAAAAAAAGCCCAGTGGGCTCGGAAGTGTAAAAAAAAAAAAAAAAAACAGGACGAAAACAATATGCTTCTCAGCACAGTGGGCTTGGAAGCATAAAAAAAACAGAACGAAAACAATATGCTTCCCAGCCCAGTGGGCTTGGAAGTATAAAAAAGAGGATGGAGAAGAAGAATATGCGTTGATGTAAAAGTCCATCTTTAATTCAATAAAAAGCAGTAACGAAACACACGAAAAGCACTGTCTTCGGGTTCAATGGTGTCAGAGTGAACCCTGATCATTCTAACCAATTCCAATATATACAGTTTAGGTTATGCTCTTGATGTAAATGGACCAGACCTATCGCCTATATGATAATGAAATCATGCCGTGTGTAAATCAGGATACCATTTGTTTGAGAAGGTTCTCGATTGCCTAATCCCGATCCCATGCTATAATTGATTACCATTTTGCTTGACCCAGTTGTTAGGGTGTCGGCAGAGGTGTGGACCATTCTGTCAGTGTCTCTATGATAATCAAGCCATTTCAGATGACGTGGCTATTCAAATTAGATCATGTCTGGTGGAATACACATTCTGGGGCAGAATGCTGTAATTTCTTACACTAACTTACAGCATCCTACACCTGATGGTAAAAACAGTAGGTTGCAGCACTCTACACATGATGGTAGCACCAGCTTCCTCTGTCCTGCACCTACAGGAGGATCTGCTGTTACACCAGTGCTGTCTTTACACTCCTGATAACATCACCAATGTGAGATGTTATACCTCTCTTGGTCTCAGTCCAGTCGCTCCCTGTAGCTGCCCACATCATGTTCAAGGCCCTTGATGCTTATGTACAGGGTGACCAACAAAACTGCACCTACCTACCTGAACTCACTGCTGCAACCCTGTGTTCCCTTCCGACTGCTACACTCTGCCACTGAAAGGTGCCTGGTGGTGCTGTCACATCGTGGCGTAAAATCACTATCTAGGACTTTCTCCGCCATTGTCCCCCAATGGTGGAATGAACTTCCACACTTCTTCCGTTCTGCTGAGTCCCTCTCTGTCTTCAAGAAACATCTGAAGACACAGCTCTCCCACTCGAGCACCTGAAACATTACCCCCTAAAGGAACTTCTCATTACATTATTGGTATTTAGCAGACACTCTTACCCAGAGCGACTTACATCAGTCACAATGTTATCCATTTATACAGCTGGATATTTACTGAGGCAGTTTGGGGTTAGGTGCCTTGCCAAGGGTACTACAGCAATTCCCCAGCAGGGAATCGAACCAACAACCTTTGGTCACAAGCCCTGCTCTGTAACCACTATGCTACACTGCACATGTCTCAACCTGTCTCCTACTAAACTATAAAATAAAATTATATAGAAAATTTAATCTAATGGTTTAACACACTCGTTAGCTTTATCTTCTAGTTTGTTCCTTGCCTGGCCAAACTTTGAAACCTGGTCATGCAGTGCTTCTAATAGTGTTGAGTCCGTATGGTTTTTCGCTTGTGTTGTATTATACCTCACTTGTAAGTTGTTTTGGATAAAAACATCTGTCAAATGAATAAATTAGGGCTCTCGATCGATTTTAAAAAAGTAACTAATTAATTGCACAATTTGCTGTGATTAATCGCGATTAATCATTTTTTTCTCCTTAAGACTGAAGCTTGTAATAATGGATATTTATTTAAATGTAAAATCACAGAATTAATGTAGAATCAATACAAATGAAGTATATTTAAATTAAAACACTCTTGTTTAATAGCATCTTTTTAACTTTGAACACAGATTCTCTCCTATGAACTACAGATTTCCAATAAAACCATCAAGGCCATCAAAACTGACGGTCAGCTTGAAAGACTTATTTCTTATATGCACTAACAGAAATAATAACAAAACCCAGGCCTGTATGTTAAAGTGCCAGTTGAATTCCAAAACCATCAAGGCCATTAAAATTAGATACCAGTTTAGAAATGTTTTCGTTTAAACGCATTAATTTTGACAGCACTAGAAAGATTGTAAATGTAAATTTAACTTTAGTCTGTAATGTTCAACCAAAAAACATTGTTTTAACCAATTTAAGCAGAAGTAACTTTGTCAGTGCTGTGCAATACTGTATTTTGTTCATTTTAGTAGTCTTAGTAGCTCTTTATGGTTAAAGCACTTGCTGAAATGTTATTCAAAGTTGCAGATGAACTGCAGTGTGTTAGGTGTAAAAACAAGCTTAATATGTTAAGCATTTTGTTAATATACAGTTATCAATTTGACATATTTAATTGTAATTGCAAGTTAGATAACTAAATATGATACTTGCTCAGCTATTTTATAATTCAGGTTCAGCACTGCTGTTATATACCACTTCAATTCCATTTAAGTTTAAAATGCATGCATAATGAGCTATTACTGTTCTGGGATATCAAATATTTCTTAAAGGCTGTTGGTTTCTCCAGGCTGAGAAGCTGCAGTAATGTTCCTTTTAATGGTCTTGGTGTTTGGGGTCTCTTCTACTTTGTAAGCACTAAATATGTCCCTCATTTATGATGTCTTCAGTGTTTATATAATGAGTAGACTGATAGCAGCATTGTCAGAACTTGTGTGGCAGGAATAAACAAAAAGCTTTTCAGAGCCTTATTGAGACTGAAATGCAGTGAGGGCTGGTATGTTGTTGTTTGTTGGTATGGTATGAGTGCTCACAGAATTAAATGCACTCTGTCCCTCCAGCTGGTGAGATGGCTGAAAGATATGCCCTAAAGAAAATGAGATTAACAGTTTTGAGATGTGCTTATTCAAGAAGCACACAGAGCCCTCAGGAAAACTGTAAAGATGGAAGACACTTGACTTCAAACAGCTGAAATGTTTTCATCCTCCTGTACTAAACTACCCACAAGCCTCTGGGCTGAAATGGAGTCTGTGATGTTCATGCTGGACCTTGAATGAATGTGGTAGTTAGTAACCACCTCTTTGTAACAAACTGTCTTGAAGTAACTATAAAATAGGGGTGGACGGTATAAACGGTATAGAAAGTACACCAGTATGAATTTGCCCTACGGTATGGATTTTGACTATACCGTGGTAACCGGTAGAGCCCTCACAGATCTAGGTGTAACTTCATCGAAAAGACGTGATACTAAGCTTTATCTACATACACAAATCTTTGTTGACCTGACAGTCATTAATGTTTTCTGAAGCATTAAAATATTGTTGTCCGGGACACAGTGAGCCTGGTGGCTGTATAGCCCACAGGACACCGTGAGTTTGCACTACTGTCAGACGCGCACCCATTTTCTCTCGCTCACACACGCACACAAAGCAATAGCCTAACCTCACAAAATGTAGCCTACATACAACGACGTGACAAAACCCTTCAAAACCCCTATGTCCCACTATAATGGCCACCCATTGAAAGTGTATCTGCATGTTATTTTCTTTTAATAATAACGTGTTATTCTCTTTCCATTACTCTTGAATTACGCTATGCATTGTGTGTGCTATCAGTTGATTATATTGTATAATGAAGACAGATAGGACGTCCTCACAGGCCAAGTGCTAGGGATGAGGGGAAATTAGTGTGCGCATGCAGGTGAACACAGTGTTCGGGCTCATCTAATTGCAAACTGTCACAATTCTTACCTGCTCGAATAAACTTTCCTTGTGGATTATCCTCTATCGGAAGATGTGGGTGGTTGCAAAAAGATTGCTTTCTTCTTGTGCGTCGGAGTGGTGAGATTGCAGGTTGCTCCTTTTTGAACCGTGGCTTCTCGCTCCTTCTTCGTCACAAACTTTGATTGCAATCTTAGTTAACTTTATTCGTATTTGAACGATTTCTATTGCTTGCTGAACATTAATACTATCGTAATTTGGGGGGTTTGTGGTATTTTGTCATGCGCATCAGCCGAGACACCCTGGGGCTATATTATCGTCTCCGATTGTTTTGATAGGATATACTGTATATCCAAGTAGATTGTATGCCTATACAAATCAGCTACCCATCACCTGATCACCAGGTAGTGCGATTCCTAAGTCCCGTAACACTCCCCCTCCCCTTGCTTTTTTTTCCCCTTCGGATCTACGCTGATCTCATACACGGCCTCTCTGGAATCCAATTGACGGAAATCCGTCATAGCGATGGAGAACTTTAAACGCTGAGTCAGTTTTTATTTTCACTTTGAGCAGCTTGAATTTATTGTATTTCAGGAAATTGTTTTTCAGAGATGGAAGTTACTTGAGCAGAGGTTTTGTATTTTTTTTCTATTTATTATTGCAGTTTTGAACAATAAATGTTCTTAAAATACCTCTGTACTATGTGAAATATGTCTTAGTAATACAGTTGAGTACAGTAATAGCTGCCATGCAGTTGCCATACCAGTGCTTTACCCTTTGAGAAGCATTTATATTGAAATTTTAAGAAAGACCAATATATCGTGATATATACCATTACTGTCCGTGCTTCAAATTATACCGTGATATAAATTTTAGGCCATACCGCCCAGCCCTATATAACAATGTGGGATGACTGTGAAGATTAGGGCTACATCGCTGGTTGTAACACAGTGGGCTGGCAGCAGTGTGCCTGTGTGGCTGTCTTTTTACTGGTAAGAGACAGCTGGAGGCATTTGGCAAGATGGTGATGCCATCGATAAAAGTATAAAATTGTGCACACCCTCCTTGTCGAGAGACAGGACGAAATGGGTGCCTCACGGGAAATTGCATTCCATTTGCACATCAATTTCACAACAGTTACACACAAAGACATTGCAGAAAATGAGTCCGGTATACTCAAATCAGATTCAGCTTGAGGACATCAATGTTAAGTTCTTTGGTGTGACTGAAAATTTACTCTCTGACTGTGCTGATGTGAGCCTCTGTGAAGGAAATCACTCTCTACTCCCAAACCACGAGCACACCAATCCTATGATTTGCCTTATAATGCATATATAATGCATATGTACTTGGTTTTAGCTGCTAGTTTTTCATTTAGTGCATGCTATTTGTACATGCATTTCTCGTTCTCTACTGTTTTTGTTGTCTTTTGTATTTTGATTGTCTGTTCTTCATTCCCACAAAAATACTTTTGCGCGAGTTTTTCTGTTATCACCTCTGGATATGGTGGCTGTCTCTACTAAGTAATGCACAGATCCTAGCTGTCAGATTGTTTTTCCCTCACACCTGGTGTCACTTGGTCCACTCAAGGGCATCCTGACATCAGACGAAAGCTGATTTTGTCACTGATATTAGTTTGTGAAATCTCTTGGTTGAGAGACACTGCTTTCAGCCTCAGAGGGGGATCGGTGTTGCTAAGTTAATCTCAGTGAGCATCTTTTTTTTCTTCCTCTTTTCACATGACTCTGGAATTGGTGGTATAAAGAGGTCACATGTCTTCAACCTCAACTAGCTCTTTCACCTTAAAGATACTGTTCAATGTATAGTAAACTCTATAGGGTCCAGTGATAATTATGTCTCTGTTCAAGTGTGATGTAATAAACAAGTAACAAACCACTGGTAAATGAGCAACAAACACTTGGTAATTTACTGATTTATTATGTGCTAGAAATTGTAAGGTTTTCATTTTATGTGATTAAAGGCCTTTGCACATCAAGTCCGTATTTTTTGTCCGAAATTTTTGCACGTTTAAAAATAAATACGTGTCAATCACGTTTACACACTGACTCCGAAACTTTCGTCCGCCATTAAAGTTTTTGGAACAGGTTTCTGCATTTTTTCACATCCGTCAAAAGCCGTTGACCACTCAGATTGATGGAACAATTTAAAGGAATCTCAAGAGGGTGTAAACACTGTGCATGCATGAACTAGGCAATTACGCACGACTAGATCTGGGATATCCGGCACAGCCTGGAAACACAAATACTATCAGCTCTGGCAGAAAGGTGTGATAAACAGACTGGTCACATGCAGGACAACTATTGACCATGATATTGTATGTTGCAGCGTTTTGAGGCTGTGCCTTGAATATAACTGCAGAGGCTGATCACCTAGCACGTGCTTTTCCGATGGCACAATTTGGATTGCCTATTAAACTCATGAACTGACATGCTGAAATAGACCTGGAAACGATCAGGATAATTCCGCAGCTCCTTTATCAGCGGATGAAACTGTCCTTCCTCTCGACACATTCTCAGGATTGGATGGACCCAATATTTTCTTTTTCTTTTTCTACGTTCAAGAAGTGAAAGGACCACAAAATCATCCTCACTTTTTGATGGCTCCATTTTGGCTCGTACTGCGAATTTTAACAAGGAATAGTATAATAAAACGCATCGGACTCAGTGTGCAAGGTTTCTGTGCATAACGATTTTTATTGGATGACGGATTAAAAAAACGCATACGAAAAATCTGGACTTGGTGTGTAAAGGCTTTAAGGCATGGCTGGCACTTACTCATAGCTGTGGCCTTGCAGTTACGCATGTAATTACCATGCGAGTACTCCCTAATACACATCATGTACTCTATGGAAAACCCAACTCACTTTATCTTAAAGGTCAGGACAAAGGAGAAGCTGTAAAAATATTACAGTGTTAAGTTGCAATTAACTGAACTTGTGTGTGTTGCTCATTACTCAAAATAAATATGCAACTGAATGGGTATCAGTGTTATAAATTGTATTTTGTCACACCTGTGTTCTTGCATAATGCTTTGGTGGTACTAAGGTTTACAGTTACACAGACACAAGGTCACTGGTGTCAACTGAGAGTAAGAGAAATGCTCATCCCCATGTCCTCATCTTGTCCAAATTCAAGGTGCTCCTGTTCCACAACCAGACTTACAGCATCCACTATGAGTACACTGTGCCACTCAGCCACTTGCCCGAGCATGACACGGACCACCATGAAGGGAAGCCGGACCACCTGTACCGCTGGACCCACAGCAGCTGGGCGGATTGCAGTGTGGTGTGTGGAGGGGGTGAGTCAGAGCCCCGCGCACACTGCAGAAACCTATGCAGGTTTCAAGCATAACCTGTGGGGATGAGTTGACTCTGAGCTTGTTTTTTGTAAGGGCTTGGAAGCTTGTCAGAACAGTCCTGTGTAATTTGCTTAGTATATGGTCTTTCAGTAAATTCTGAAAAACAAAAAGCATAGGAAACCCAAACACTTGAAGGGTACTAACTGAAGAATGACATAATAAGTGACTCTTGTTAGCCCTCCCAACATGGAGATAGCATCAACCACCATCTGCTTCAGATTATTTCACCAGAGACTTGGGGCTTTTTTTCTTTAGAGTTGAGTATATTTTTGAAAGGTCAGTTTTAGAATTCAGAACTCCAGCTGGAAAAAAAATCCTAAAACTTCCACATCTTCTGTGTTCCTTTTTTTCTCTGTGTTCTTGTCCCTTATGTCTTTGAGGAGATGCTGATTGGTTTTGACACCTAGTCAACATAAACTATTTCAGTAACTTACAGAGAACTGAAGGAACAAGAGTGAGTCTAGGGGAACCACTGATTTGCCTGGAGAGTTTGAGGAAGAGTTTAATGGGCGTGGTTTGTATGTCTGTTCTGGATTTTACAGTATTATGGATTTGGTTTTGGAGCTGTGACCTGGAATGTTCCGCATGTGTCCACATGCTGGTACACTCAGCATGGCATAAGTTACACACACATATATGCACTCACATGCACACATACACATGCAAGGTCACACATGCACACAAATGCATATACACCATCCAGACCAGCACATCAGAGACCTGCACAGTGAGGAGTGACTTCATGCTCTGATCCAGAGCAAAGGTGACTGATCCTTCAGCTTCAACGGACTCTAACAACCCTGCATTACAGTAATCAGTGTGCACTAATCCTGCATTACAACAAGCAGTCTGCTAGTAACCCTGCATTACAGCAAGCAGAATGTCCTCCTCTGTTATCTCCAGGATTTAATATTTCACTGAGATTAGTTTGTTGCTCCAGGATATAGATTAGGTATTTTCATGAGGATGACTGCTGTATTCCTCTCAAGAAGGTGGATTATCTGAGAGTTTTCATCATCATTTAATGGACTTGATCATTTGGACAGGAAGTCACTAGATCAGTTTCTAACAAAAAAGTTACTGTGAAGTCTGCAAGACTCAAAGTTACAGTCATAAATGTATGGACCGAACTTACCAAATAAGTTTGTAGGCATATGCCATTGGTCTAACTGGAACAGACCCCATAGGGCGATGAATGTTGTATTTTTCCTCTGTTTCAAATTGAATTTTAGATAAATATGATAGAAAATATATATATTCGTGACTGAGTGTAGGCTTGTTTGTTATTGCTAGAGATTACAAACAAACCTGAGACATAACCTCTTATGTAATTTCAAAATGTAAATGTTGGTACTAGAGGTACTTACATAACTTTGAAAAATTTCTGTAATATTGCTGGTATTTTTACAATTTGCTTTTCACACAGCAACAATAAATAGAATGTATGACTGTATGATATCGGTGCTTCTCTGAGTATTTCAGTTCATCAAGCACTGGCAGTGCCCAAGTCAGCTTCTGAAATATTCACCTTTATAACTCACCTTGAAAATATTCACCTTTAGAATTCACCTGTCGGGGCTCAGGCAGGGACTCAGGCGCGGACCACGGGAGCGTCGGGTTCCGTGCGTCTTTAATGGAATCGTCAGGCAATTCGCTAATCCGAAAACAAGCAGGGTCGAAAACCGGGAGACAGGCAGACAGAAGCATAAAGCAAACGCGGGGACGAAACAGGCGAAAAACACTGTGACGAACTAGCAACAGGACAGGGAAAAGCAGGGAAGATATAGGGCAGGGCAGACGAGGGAATGGGAAGCAGGTGTGCAGGCAATCAGGCGGGCGGAGACCGGGCGGGGAGCGGGGCAGGACTAAAACACAAGGAAAACAAAAGCACATGGGCAAAGGAAAAAACAAAAACTCGACAGCTAAGGAGGCGGAGCACTGACAGTACCCCCCCCTCTACGGACGCCCCCAGGCGTCCCAGCGGGTGCGCCAGGATCCAGGATGTCCCTGGCAGGGACCCAACACCTCTCCTCAGGACCGTAGCCCTCCCAGTCCACCAGGTACTGGAATCCCCGTCCCCGGCGCCGGACCTTTAGCAGGCGGCGCACGGTGTAAGCCTCCGTTCCGTCGATCAGGCGAGGCGGCGGAGGAGCCCTCGGAGCCGGGCAGAGGGGGCTACTGACGACAGGCTTGACTCTGGAGACATGGAAGGTGGGGTGGATCCGACGGAGCGAGAGCGGGAGCTTGAGCCGAACCGCTACGGGACCAATCACCTTGGCAATAGGAAAGGGGCCGATGTAGCGGGGTGTGAGCTTGCGGGAATCCGTCCTGAGGGGAAGATCCCTAGTGGAAAGCCACACCCGCTGACCCAAGCGATAGCGGGGGGCTCTGGAACGGTGGCGATCGGCGAGCCGCTTAATCTGCGCTGAGGAGCGAAGCAGGGCGAGCCGTGCACGTCTCCAGGTGCGGCGACATCGCCGGATGAAGGCAGCTGCCGAGGGGACGCCGACCTCCTCCTCCTGGGCTGGGAACAGGGGGGGCTGGTACCCTAGACAGCACTGGAAAGGGGACAGTCCCGACGATGATGAGGGCAGGGAGTTAATGGCGTATTCCACCCAGGGCAGTTGCTGGCTCCATGCTGACGGCTCCTGGGAGGTGAGACACCGCAGTACGGTCTCCAATTGCTGGTTCGCCCGCTCGGACTGGCCGTTGGACTGGGGGTGGAACCCAGACGACAAACTGACCGTGGCACCCAGCAGCCTGCGAAAAGCCCTCCAGAAGTGGGAGGTGAACTGGGGGCCCCGGTCGGACACCACGTCTGTGGGCAGCCCATGTAGCCGGAACACGTGGTGGATAAGCAGTTGGGCTGTTTCTCTGGCAGAGGGGAGTTTTGGGAGTGGGACGAAGTGAACGGACTTGGAAAACCGATCTACGATGGTGAGGATGGCGGTGTTACCGTCAGAGGTGGGCAGACCGGTGACGAAATCCAGAGCGATGTGGGACCAGGGTCGTCGGGGAACTGGCAGGGGTTGCAGCAGGCCAGCGGGCGGCTGGTTAGATCTCTTGTTTCGGGCGCAGACCGAGCAGGCAGAAACAAAGCTGCGGACGTCCTCCTTCATGGTGGGCCACCAGAACCGCCGACTGATGAATGCCGCCGTACGTCTGGCGCCGGGATGGCAGGCGAGTCGGGACGAGTGCCCCCATTGCAAGACCTGAGAGCGGACAGAACGCGGAACAAAGAGGCGATTAGGGGGGCAGGAGCTAGGACCCGGTTCGGTCCGGAGGGCGGCGTGGACGACGTTCTCAATGTCCCATTGTGCCGCTGCAACCAAGCATCGGGCAGGTAAAATGGTGCTGGGTTCCGGAGTCTCGTCTGCTGGCGCGAACTGGCGAGACAGGGCGTCAGGTTTCCCATTCTTGGTTCCCGGTCGGTAGGACAGAGTAAAGTTGAACCGGGAAAAAAGCAGAGACCAGCGGGCCTGTCGGGGGTTCAGACGCTTAGCCGACCTGATATACTCCAAGTTCTTATGATCTGTCCATACCAGGAACGGCGTCTTTGCCCCCTCCAGCCAATGCCTCCACTCCTCCAGCGCCAGTTTAACTGCTAGTAGCTCCCGATCGCCGATGTCGTAATTGCGCTCCGTGGGCGAGAGGCGATGGGAGTAGTAAGCGCAGGGGTGGAGTTTGCTGTCGGTGGCAGAGCGCTGAGACAGGACGGCCCCCACTCCCACGTCTGAGGCATCCACCTCCACGATGAACTGCCGGGCAGGATCGGGCTGGGTCAGGATGGGCGCTGAAGTGAAGCGGCCCTTCAGGTTGCGGAACGCCTCCTCCGCTCCCGGGGACCAGGTAAATGCCCTGTTGACTGATGTCAAGGCAGTGAGGGGAGCCGCTATCGAACTGTAATTCCGAATGAAGCGGCGGTGAAAGTTAGCAAAGCCGAGGAAGCGCTGCAGCTCCCGACGGGAAGTGGGGCGAGGCCACTCCTCTACAGCTCGCACCTTCTGCTGGATGTTACCCGCCGTGATCACGAAACCCAGGAAAGAGACGGTGTCCCGATGAAATTCGCATTTCTCTGCCTTGACATACAGGTGGTTCTCCAGCAGGCGTTGGAGAACCCGACGGACATGCCGGACGTGTTCGGGTAAGGAACGGGAGAAGACGAGTATGTCGTCCAGGTAAACGAACACATACTGGTTCAGCATGTCACGGAGGACATCGTTTACCAGTGACTGGAACACAGCTGGGGAATTCGTCAGACCGAATGGCATGACCAGATATTCATAGTGCCCGGAAGAAGTGTTGAAGGCAGTCTTCCACTCGTCTCCCTCACGGATACGGATCAGGTGGTAGGCGTTGCGGAGGTCGAGTTTGTTAAAGACGGTGGCCCCTTGCAGCGACTCAAAAGCAGTGGACAGGAGCGGTAGGGGGTAGCGATTCTTAACGGTGATGGCGTTGAGACCACGGTAATCAATGCAGGGACGAAGGGAGCCGTCCTTCTTCCCTACGAAGAAAAATCCAGCCCCTGCAGGCGAGGAGGACGGGCGGATGATCCCGGCAGCTAAAGACTCCCGGATGTAGCGATCCATGGCCTCCCTCTCTGGCGGGGACAGGGAGTACAGGCCCCCCCTTGGGGGTGAGGAGCCGGGCAGGAGGTCGATCGCGCAGTCGTAGGGGCGATGCGGAGGAAGCGAGGTGGCGCGGGACTTACTGAACACCGGCTTCAAGTCCAGGTACTCCGGCGGCACTGCCGACAGATCCGGGAATTCCTCGGGCGAGGGAGCGTCTAGCGACGCGGGAGCCAGAGCATCGCGAAGACAGTGGGAGTGGCAGAATGGGCTCCAGCCCAGAATCTTGTTGCCCTGCCAGTCAACGTGGGGGTTGTGCCGAGCGAGCCAGGGATGGCCCATGACCACGGAAGCTTGTGGGGTGTCTAATATGTGTAGGACGATCTCCTCGCGATGGTTGCCGGAGATGAGGAAGCTCACAGGAGGGGTGGCGTGAGTGATGCGGACCAGCGGGGCGTGGGCAACTGGCGTGGGCAGTTGTGCTCGAGAGGGGCTCGGCAGTTCACTGACTCCTCTCTCCCGGCGCCGCTGCGCCAGGCGCTGGTCGATTCGGATAGCCAGGTCCACCAGGGCGTCAAAGCTGGCCGGCAGTTCCCGGGTGGCCAGCTCATCCTTGACGGACTCAGTAAGGCCGTGGAGAAAAACGTCGCATCGAGCCTCCGTATTCCAGCCGCTGGAGGCAGCGAGGGTGCGGAAGTCAATAGCAAAGTCCGACGCTGACCGACGCCGGTGGCGAATCAAGAGCATCTCCCTCGCAGCCTCGCGACCATGTCTGGATCGATCGAAGACCCTCTTCATCTCCTCCGCAAAGGCCGCGAAGGAACGGCAGAAAGGGACGCCGGCGTCCCAAACCGCAGTGCCCCACTCCCTGGCGCGTCCCGTCAGCAGGGTAATGACATAGGCGACCTTCGCCCGATCCGTGGGAAACGTGGAAGGCTGCAGTTCAAAAACCAGGGAGCACTGGGAGAGGAACGACCGACAGGTTCCCGGATTCCCCGTGTATGACTCGGGAGGTGGCAGACGGGGCTCCCGGTTAGGGGGTACAGTAGGAGCAGATGGGGGGGCTGCAGCGGGCGGCGAGGGGCGGTTATCCTGGCTCAGCTGCAACTGCTGCAGCTGAGATGTGATGCTGGCAAGGCTGGCAGCGAATCCCTCCAGGGACCGGCCGATGGTTCTCAGCTGGGTTTGGTGCCCCCCCAGCAACGCGCCCTGCAGCTCCAGTGCAGCCCGCAACTGGGGTAGGTCCGCTGAGTCCATGATGGCTAGTTCGTACTGTCGGGGCTCAGGCAGGGACTCAGGCGTGGACCACGGGAGCGTCGGGTTCCGTGCGTCTTTAATGGAATCGTCAGGCAATTCGCTAATCCGAAAACAAGCAGGGTCGAAAACCGGGAGACAGGCAGACAGAAGCATAAAGCAAACGCGGGGACGAAACAGGCGAAAAACACTGTGACGAACTAGCAACAGGACAGGGAAAAGCAGGGAAGATATAGGGCAGGGCAGACGAGGGAATGGGAAGCAGGTGTGCAGGCAATCAGGCAGGCGGAGACCGGGCGGGGAGCGGGGCAGGACTAAAACACAAGGAAAACAAAAGCACATGGGCAAAGGAAAAAACAAAAACTCGACAGCTAAGGAGGCGGAGCACTGACATCACCATGGGAAAAGCTTCATGATCGTAAACATTCCTAGAGTGTAAGTAATGCCTAGTACATGACATTACAAATTTAATTCTGATTTAGCCCTTTTAAATACACTTGAGAGTTTGTTCTTTGAGTATTATATCATTTGAGTGAGATTCAGTGCTTGCACTCTGGGATCTTAACCCAGCTGAACACCTGTATGCCAGGTTTTAAAAGTGATGCCAACTATTGCTCCCAGTCCTTCCTGAGCTGGGAGTGGAAAATATTTTTGCTCATTTTTGATGATTACTGTTCAATGTCCACTGTCACAGACAGTGAGGAAGGGCCATTCATCCACTAAAAATTGCCTTTCAATAAGGCATTGAGCTGTGGCAAAAGGATGAAGGCCCATGTAATCTGTCTGCAAGCATGTACTACGTAGTTGTACAAATCTGAGTACTGTGTCCTCAAACTGACCTTGCTCCCAGCTGAGAACTGTCTCATTGTGGAACTATACACATCCTGTCCCCGTACTGTCACTATACTTACTGTATGCACTTTTGTACGTCGCTTTGGATAAAAGCGTCTGCTAAATAAATAAATGTAAATGTAAATGTGTCAGTGCAAACAAGGCATGATAATTGGAAAGACATGGCCAGGCAACTTGATGGAAATGATGACTTTGTGTGTTCTGGAGTTTGGGTAAGTGTAACCTTATAGATTAACCAGTGGGTGGAACCAGATGGCTCCAAACTGCGGAGTCTTAGTGTCACACAGTACCAACTCTGCTTGCCTTTAACCACTAACCCACTTGTAAATATGTTTTGTATTGTGGGTCATTCACTTGTAATACACTTGTTTGCAATTACAATATTAACAAATTACAAATAAGAACTAGATTTGTGTGCATTTACTGGAGAAAATGTGAAGTGTGGTTGCCTGTGTGCATTAGTGAGCATACATGTAATTAGGTAATTAAAAAAAAGGATTTGGAAGCGAGTTTTAAACCCTGGTCTCCCTGCTCAGTCAAACTCTTATGGCAGGTGTCATTACCAGTTGAGCTAAAGGCAAGTTGCCACAAGTTTGATTGGAAACAACAATATTTAATGAAGTCTTAGGCAGTGACGTAAGCACTGAAAGTGCACAGAGGAGCAAGTTCAGAGCACGACTCTCTGATGGGCTCTGTTGCAACAGGAGAAGCTTGACAATACCTGTCTTTCCGTTGAGGATATGTAAATGTCGGAATGCGAGCAGGAATGTTAGCATTTAACTTGAGCGTGTGGAGAGAACTTGGTGAGTATTTCGGCTCATAATTCATAAACCGTTCATCACAGCACTAAACTGAATCTGCACAAGTCTAGCTCTATTTTATTGTATTTTTATGTGTGTAGAGCCAGTATTCGTGGAGACGACAGTTTAGAAAGTTAGTAACAGAGGAGTGCGGGGCTTCGGCCCTCTAAACTCCTATCTTTTTGAATGGTTGTAAAATTAGAGTCGTTTTTGAATATCATTAAAACTGTAAAACTATGAATTTACAAAAATAGAAGCACGCCAATGGTGAACGAACTGGTTGATTTGGCATTTGGTGTCTGTAGAGTGAACGGTTTAGGCGCAGTTAGAGCTATAATAATAATAATAATTGCCTTTGGGCAACCACACTAATTACAATGTATGTGTGCTAGATTTAAAAGCTGATGTTGATGAGTCAGATAGAGGATACAATACAAATACAGCTCACAGCAATAGCAGTAAAAAGAGCAATAACATGATAATAGCACGGAAATTACTAAAATTTTAAATCCAGTAGTGGTATGCACCCAGCTATAGATGTATAGCTTTAAAATGTAGAGAAAAGCACTGTTCAGCTATTTGATTCCAGTTCATCTGTCCAGTTCATCATTAATTGTTTGTAGATGAATGGCTAGTGGAATCTATTTGACTGCCTCACATCTCAATTCTCTGCCCAGAAATTTCTGTTCTTTTTTGATCTGTGAATACGTACAAGTTGTGAAGAGGAGAGATCAGTGTGGGTTGATTAAGCGAGCCAGAGTGCAGGGCATTCTTGTGGTTCCTGATTGAATAAGCCTTCTAGAAGCTTCCCACCCACCTGTGGTTAAGCAGTATAGCCATGACCCATGTGTCAGACCACCTGACTGCCTGGAAAGGTTTTTTACAGTGACCATAGCCTGTCTGCCTGATAAGGCCTTGGTTTATTATGTGATATTTTTAAAAGATGCTCTGTTCCATCTCTCTGATTTTACTGTTTATAATGAACTGTGCTTTGTTTTATGATTCCCCTCCAGCTGTAGACACTGTGATGGAGTTTTTGGGAGTAAAATACATGGCAGCAGAAAGTGGGTGTGTTTGGGGGTGTGTTTTAAGATGCATTTGCATTAGATGTGTTTAGGCATATTTATAGAAGTTTCTTATCAGTGTTTAAAACTTACTTAAGTGTTTAAAACTATGAGACAGCATGATCTGAAGCTGTACGTGCTCTCTTCTCTTTTCTGTGGTACTGTGACAGCCACATTTAAGGTGTGTCATGGACTCCTTCGGTTTTTTACAGGTGAGAGAAAAACAGTTGTCTCCTGTGCAAAACTTGTCAATGAAACAATGACCCTTGTCAATGACAGCCACTGTCACCTGGAAAGCAGGCCACTGCCAGAAGTCATACGCTGCCACACCCACCCATGTCCCTCACGGTAAGAGCCATGTGGTCACCTGTACGCCCTCAGGTCACCTGTATGCCCTTCCCCTAATGCAATTTACACAGAGTCCATGTGTGCACAGACCACAAAGCCACACCAATGCATGTGAACACTTAATGCAGAACAAGCCTTGTACTTATATGTGCATATAACCTCATAAGTTCAGGTATCACCAAAGCTGGGAAAGGGCCAAAGCACCGAGAGAGACCTGTTAGTGGATGTTAGCAAGCACTGTGCATTTTCCTTTAGATTAGTGTAATAATAAGTCTTGAAGAGAAACCCTGAGAGGGTATTATATAAAGAAGTCATATATAAAGCTCAGGAACATGCTGTCGAGCATTTCAGTATTGTATGGAATTAGAGGACTGGAGTGATTGGACATGCTGTACTGTTCCCTGCCGAGTTGTAAGAAATCAGTTTGACATGATGGTATGAGGACTGCAGTCCTAATTATGCACATTCAAACACTCATAAACTGTTTTGGATACTGGATCCACCAGGGCCTTTTACTTAAATTCATATTGAGCTAGACTTTTTTGCTGTTAAAAGACTATTGAAGAGAAAGATGAACTGTTCCACAGTTATGTTGCATAGTGTTTTCATGTCTGTTCTCACCCACTTTTTTCATCCCAACTCCTCTGTGTGGTGGTCTCTAGGTGGATGGTGGATGAGTGGGGGGGGTGTTCTGTCACCTGTGGGGCAGGGCTGCAGCAAAGGGAGGTGGTGTGTGTGTCCCAGCTGCAGAATGGGTCCTACATTGGCACTCTGGACCTGTACTGCGCAGGGCCAAAACCCCCAACCACACACACCTGTGAGACCCAGCACTGCGACGTCCTCTGGGAGACCTCAGAATGGACCAAGGTTCACCCACGGTTTATCTCCTCATATCTCAGATATTTTAGAAATATATGCAACACATTAAAATACTTTTACCATCCTTTATTTAATTTTGATCTCTTTAAATAACATAAACTTAATGGATACTATGGGAATGTCGGAGGTATTTTTTTTTATCCTGTAGAGGGCAGTGTGACAGTGCCTGCATTGTTACAGAATCTCTCTCTCAGTTTAGGCGTATGTTTTATGGACTTTTCTCTCTCCCTTTCCTCAGTGCTCCTCAGAATGTGGGCATGGCACCCGTAAACGCACAGTCACCTGCACAGACCCACAGGGCAGGTGTGACATTGCCTCCCAGCCTACTGGCGAGGAGCCATGTGAAGACCACACCCACTGCAATGAGTGGAAGACAGGAGTCTGGTCTAAGGTGCTCATACAAGGACATACAGGGACACATACAAGCACATACACACTCACATACACACACATGCACATAATTAGACACACATTCTCACCCACTATTACATGCACACAGGTCAGATGTGGATCAGACTGTGGATACTCAAACTAAAATAATCTAGAAGAATATCAAATTTGAATTTGTAAGTGCAATTTCCATGCAAAAGAAGTGATAACTTAAAATGTTGTAGTTTCTGTTACATGAGTTTTCATCACCATGCTGCCCTGTAATTCTCCCCTGTAATCCATTCACTTGAATGATGGAAATCACATCATAGCTGATATCACATATAGTGCTCTGGCCATCTGTCTGGCCATTATTGAGGCTACAAATATTCTGATTTGCTGGCTCATTCTGAACATTCTTGAATGGGTTCTAACACAGAGCATCCATAGTCAGCACCAGAATCTTCTGTCACCATCCAGAACCTCCTAGGTGAAGGACAAAAGGGATGCTGGAACTGAATATCTGGTCATAGTAGAATATCTGTGCTGACATTAATGACACACTATCCATTGGTTTGCTTTAGTGCTCAACAACTTGTGGGAGAGGCTTGCAGTCCAGAGTTGTCCATTGTATGCACAAAGTGACTGGACGCCATGGCAATGATTGTCCAGTGTATTATAAGCCCCCAACGTACAGACAATGTTATCAAGGGGCATGTGATGAAAAAGTCAACACCAACACCAAAAACATCACATTCCCCCGTCTTGGTAAGCTAACAGACAATTGGGTGTCAATCAATTTGTTTGGTATTCCATGTTGGTATACTCAACATGTGTTTTAATAGCGTTGCTGGTAATGTTCATCCTGGTGGTGGATGTTAGTGCTGATGGTGATGTTGGTGCTGATGTTCCTCTCCAGTGGCTCTGACTCACATCTGCGCAGACCGCTGGCCTGTCTACTGCAGGTTGATTTGGGAGAGGGGCCTCTGTCAGGACAGAAAATGGTACCAACACTGCTGCCAATCCTGCTGGGACCTCCATACAGACAGCTCCCCACGAACCAAATAACAGCCTTCTCTGTCTGTGATGTTTCAGGAGACTGTTATACTTATTATTATCATGTTTTTTGTTGTTTCTATTTTTATCATATGAAGACATATTGCATAAAACATAGTTATTTGCACAAGACATTAATGGACAAGTGGAATCCAAAGCGAAAGTTTCTGTGATGACTTGAAACTTTTTTCTTGTAAAGACAAAGTGAGAGACGTCACTGCCTTGACTAGTTGCGGGACACGCCTGACTCAGCTCGTGACGACATGCAGCCAACACGGTCTTTCTTCTCCCTATTGTATTAATTATAACTGTTGATATTTCAGTATGAAAAGGAGTGCTTTACAGTACTTCTGCTGTGGGAAGCCACACTAAGAGCTGGGCAGCTTGATGCAAACTTCCCTCAGAGGCTTCTTAGAAACTCAGCTGTCCTGGTCTAAACCCTCTTACACACAGAAACTCAGAGAATCACTCATTAATCCTGTTCTAAACCTATATACACACACTCAGAGAAACAGACTCAGTAGTCCTCTCTTACACTAAATCCTCATTCATACACACTCAGAGAACAACCCCATAGTTCAGCTCTAAATCTTGTCAGGATATGAAGTGAACATCTGGATTCTTTGTGGCTGTCCCAGGTCATGCCACTGCCCCCCTACTCATATCACCATGGTCACTCCACGTTTGGCTCCAATACCAGTCCTTCATAGAGTGTGACAGAGACAGACAGACAGGATCTGACACAGGCAGACAAGAGAGAGAGCTGGACTAGGATAGACAAAGATCTCCAGCAGAAACTGGTCAGTAAAGGGAGACAGTCTCCCTTAGTCAAACTCCACTGTAGACATTTGGAATGGAAGTAACAGTGGAAGACTGGCACTTCAACCCAAGCAGGACTGTAGTTGATATTTCCAGGTGAATGATGATATAATGTGTACAGTGATCAGAGCCCCTGCCCAGTGTCCCTGAACAACCTGGTTGTTGAAGTAGGAAGGGCAGTGTGGTAAAATTAAGGACTTATACTTGCACCAAGATGGTTGCAGAGCTCCTGCATTGGAAAAGGCTGGCAAAAATGGTTGTGATTCCATAAAACTGCTGTGCTCTTGACAAATTCAGGAAGAATTTAACCTTTTTTTCAGCAAGGATACAACTATGTTGTTACTCTGTGTCAAATCAGTCATATGCCAAGGGTTTCTGTTAGGGGGTGCTCCTAGCCTTCAGGGATTAGAATGAGTTTGATTGCTGTTGTATGTTGTGGCTGTTGCTCTTATTATTGCTGGTAAATGGAATTTTTATTTATTTCTCATAAGTTGTTACCATTTGTTTCATTTTACTTAAACTCTAAACATAATGCCAATGCTTTTAGATATTTCAGTACTGTATGTCTTAAATTGCACAAATTGTTGGAATATGAACAACACTATATATTTTAAGGTGCTAATGTGGTTGAAAAAATGAAAGGTTACATTTTCAGATGTTCTTGTTTAAATAACTGTGATACAGGGATATAACAATCGGGTCTGCCCTGTGATGTCCACAGGGCATGTGAATCATATTACATATTTCCATTGATTGTTATAAATGTGAATATTGTAGATCTCACCAAAGTCAGAAACAGTAAACCCATGAATCCAAAGTATAGAGGTATTTACTTCTTAGTCGAGTACATTCAGATACTTTCATGTCTAGATTCTTTTAATGACATGCATTCATGTCTAGGTGTACTTACATTTTATCTTTAAATTTGACAAAAAAAGTTGGTAATCACTGAACTCACCAAACCATGTTTGCAGAATAAACAGATACACTTCCATGTATTTGCCTGTCAAAGTTAATGAAAAATGTTGATCAAATCGGGGGCCTCAGCTTTACACATTCATGTAACAGAGCCTCCAACAGTAAATTAAGTTGAATGGTGCGGTTACTTTTTCCTTCAACTAATGATATTGATGTGTTTATCTATAGCACTCATCTGTTTGTGCTCAGATGGATGAGCTCATCCTTGCAGATAATGACCACTGCTGCTAAAGGAGTCCTAAACAAATATGAAATATTACAAACAGAGACCCAGATTTTAATGAGATTTCAGTGTGATCTGAGACGTTGTAATTGTGTTTTAGGAAGAAAATATGGCCCTATTTGGAACATATTAAAATCTACACCCTGTTAATCATTTGTTAATCCACAAGTGTTATTTAATTGTACCTCTCTCTATATTTACTTGTCTACCCGTAATGTGTTTTAACTAAAACATGACAAAAATTGACAGTGGAATATTTCCTTTAGCTCAGATTATTTATAGACAATTTCAACTTTGAATAGAGGAATATCATCATTTCCAAAGAATAAAGTGTCTCTCAAGAAAAAACAGTGATCACAATCCTCCTTGAATATCTATTAATCAAATCCCGCAAAAATTTGTCTGTGTCAAAATTATAAATCAGGGTCTTACACAGAGAATGAATATTTTTATATTCAATGAATATAAAAATTAATAAAGTTAGAGCCCATTTTGTCAATATAAAACACAGATGATTTGATGATATAATTAATAAATGAATTAATGAGTAACTAATAATAAGACAAAACAAAAGGGGGAATGTAAAGGTAAAGCTAAGTGTGAGTGTCGGACTGGGCTTTCAGAGGCCGAGTCAAGCTACAGGAGATCATGAAGTGATAACGGCAGTTTGATGTGTGCTGATGAAACATTAATTAGACATGAGTCTAACTGTACAGGTTATCTAATTTGACATAAAATTAACTATTTGTAAGCTAATCTAATCAGTTTCATAACTGTAATGAGGAAATATATCACTATACAAATCTCACACAAGATGAAATCAGCTAGGCTACTCACTATGCCAGTATTACACAACAATACTCATTGGGTATAATCAAGAGGGCCAGTCCATTAGATCTGAGGGGATGGTAGGTCATTTGTAGTGCACCTACAGGGCAGGCCACAGTCTGTTGTCCACCAGAGGCTTCTGGGCTTGTCACAGGAGACAGAGAGGTAAGCATGGGGTTATCTGTTGCAGAAACAAACGCAGCAAGTCTGACACTAGAGGTCTGCTTCTTCTGGTTTCCTTGCCAGGCACACTTAATCAAAATGAGGGATGTTCCAGAGTTTCTGTTGTCTTCGCACCCATGATACCTGTCTTCGCACAACATATAACACACAGTTAAGTCTTCTGGAGACCTTGCCAGGCAGGAATGCCGTTGACACGGGAACGGTGAAAAGACACGCTCAACTTCGTACTCAGTGAGATAGCTGTCTTTACTGACAGCCTCCAGCTTCATGTTGGAGCATTTCAGTCTCCAAGAGTGTCATTTATTGTTGAGGGTCTTGCTTCCAGAGTTGGTTGTGGATTTGTAACGGAGCATGCTGGAAAGAGCTTTGTCGTCTGGACATCTGGAGATGAGCTCAGGATGCTATGGTGGTTGAGAGGTCTTCCCCTTCCAGAACTAGCTGAATTAAAAAAATTAGGTGCGTCTGTTTTAGGGGGAAAGACCACCCCCTAAACCAGATGCATGGAGCAAGGAGGGGTCCCATAGCAGAAGAGCTAAGAAGGAATCAGGGAACCAGGTGAGGAAGCTAAGGGAACCACACACTTTACATGGTTACACAGTTTGGTCATCTGATTGGACAATGGAAGCCCATGTAGACGCTGCATGGCAAATACCTGAGAATCTCTAGTAAACTCTTGTTGAACACTATTGGAGCTTCACCTGAGGTACCAGGTGCCTCAGAGGGTTACATACATACATACACATGCAAAGCTGCACCAGGATGTTTGTGTTTGTCATAAATCAAGAGCAGTGTTTTATGGCCTGATAAGGGTGAGGAGTCATACAGAGGATAATCCTCTCCTTACCCAGATGGCCAGGGCCATATACATTTTGAACATACTCAGAGTAAGCATTGTGATAAACTTGGTTTTGGTTGCAAGTATGTGTCCATATCCCCTACAATGGTTAAAGTAAGTGAGCTGTCTACAAATTCCAGGCATATACAGAAGCTCCTCGACTTACGATGGGTACGTCCCACTAAACCCATCGTAACTTGAAAATATCGTAAATTGAAAATATATTTAATACATCTAACCTACGGAACATCATAGCTTAGCCTAGCCTACCTTAAACACGCTCAGAACACTTACATTAGCCTACAGTTGGGCAAAATCATCTAACCCAAAGCTTATTTTATAATAAAGTGTTGAATATCTCCTGTAATTTTGTAGACATTGTAGGTACAGTGCTGTCCACTGACAGATTCGTCCATTTTATTCGTTTTTACTGTTCGTTTTAACTTTTACGGACAGTAATGCGTAAATCGCATTTAATGTGAAACGCGATCTCACGGAAGTGATGTTGCAGTTTTACGACCTCTCACCCAACCAAAAAAAACAGCTATAGTAAACAGGAAATGCCCCCTGTAGCGATGCTAGTAAAAAAACGGTTGCATTCCTTTGCGCCTTGTCTTGCTTTTTGTACGTCTGAAGAAGGCGGACGCATCACTCACTCTCTCCCGAAGGCCGCACCACGCGGACGGGACACTGAGAGCAGATTCTCCAAGATAGCGACGAATTACTCGCGGAGATCAATAACGCAAGAGCCGAGTTTCAGCGCCAGCGGTCAGAGCAGTGCGAACTTGTTACTAGCCGGAGACAAAGGTGCGACCGGATCCACCTCAACGCGTCTCTCGAACAAAACCCTCATCCAGACCGAACCAGACCAGCCCCTGCCACCCGACGACGGAACCGCAAGATTGGAACCTCATTTAATGAGCTACAGTAGGCTGTTAATCCTGGGCATAGGACTTTGCATAGCTAAACACCCGATTGTTAGCTACATCGATGAATGTTGTACATCCGTGTGTTTCAAATCATTACGAGTAATGTAACTAGCCATGTTTCGTTGTTCCTAACTGATTTCACACGCTATTCACCGCGCAGCGTTAGTTAAGACACCACACTGAGATGTAGGGTCTTTGCATGCGTATCGTTTTACTAACCCCCGGTATCTCTTTTTAATCCGCACAGAATAACCCCACGGTTATCAATCGTCCGAACATATCCTGTACCAGACAAAGGTTATGTTCGCTCACACATGCACATAAGCAACTCAAATTCGCCGCCACACGCATGTTCCTTTGTTCTCTTTGAACGCGTGTGTTCAGCAAGCACGCGCAGCACACGCATGACTCAAAGGAACACACACCCTATGACACGCTCGCACATTTGCGCAAGACATACCTACATACATGTGTAAATATACACAAATGCCTCACTCGTATTGTATATAAATATACTGCGTTACTACTTCGGTTTTATATTTCAATAAATGCATTATTTTTCCAAGGTTGTGTGTTGTAATATTACACGTGGAATGAATATCGCCAGCCTCCGGTGATCAGAATTCTGAAGACCTTCACCTCTTAGTTCAATCAACAGTGTTATTTGTTTAGTTAGCTAAATAGATAAGATTGTGATTTGATTAAGATTAACTATTGATGTGGTAATTTAGATTATGATTATTAATTTAATTATTAATAATTATTAATTATTAAGTTCCAAATTCATAGTTTACTATATTTTATGAGACTGATATACGAAGCGAATTTGAGACTGATATTTTATTTTAACCACTATGGTAGACGCCATATTCTGTATGGCGCCTCCATGTGTTTAATTTAATTATCACCAACATAATTGGTATCTCATGTAAGGATATTCCTTACACGGAAGTGGTACCCCTCTCTAATCGTAGGCATTGTCCCTACATAATTGGCATTGCCCCTGTGAAGAACACTAACTTCCCCCTACATCATGATGGGATGTGAAAACATAAAACGCAATATCCAAAAAAGCTGGCAACACAGTACACTGTAGAGTATCTGTTTACCCTCGTGATCGCATGGCTGACTGGGAGCTGTGGCTCGCTGCCGCTGCCCATCATCGCAAGAGAGTATCGTACCGAATATCGCTAGCCGGGGATTTCAAAGTACAGTTTCTACTGAATGCATATCGCTTTCGCACCATTGTAAAGTCAAAAAATTGTAAGTTGAACCAAGTCGAAGTCGAACCACCAGACAAGTCGGGGACTGTGTGTATTGACTAATCTCAAGGTCTTTGCCTACAGATTAGATGAGGCTACAAAAATATTATCATGAAGCTTAAACTGCTTCCTAACTTGCTGCTAAGATGCTCCCTTTCTCAACAATGTCTCCTGTTTTTAGGATCTAATGTGTCAAAACCTACAGCTCAGTATTGGCTGTGTGAATCTGGTGTTTGTGGCAGTGATGCAATTGGTCACATGGCTCTGCTGAAGTGTGTTTCCCTGCATCTGAGACACATGAATGTCAACTTTCCATCTCTGCTGGGAAGAAACATGTGCTTTGGGCTCAGTGTGCAATTGCTATGGAAACTTGTTCTTGCATAGTTAGCAATGCTCTCGGGTATCCTGGAGTTTCTTACTCCCCCCCCACAGCTATGGCCTGAGATCCCTGTCTCACCCCCCTACCCCCCCAGCTCTCACAGGAGGGGAAGTCCGGTGCTGGAGTGGTTTCCCAGCTGTCTTCAAATCAGTAACGACTCTCTGAATCATAGCTGGGAGGAGAGATGACTGAAACTCTTACAGGGAGCAGATCACCTCCATTTCCTCCCAGCTTATTTCCTCAAAGTATGCAGTGTATATGCAGATTGTTAGAGTCCTGTGAAAGAACACGTGTGGCATTATGGAGAGACAGCCTAACCATATATTGTTGATTATGCAGTAAAAAATCCCCCTCTATTGTAGTGACCACTCAACTCCCTTCCCTCATCAATTTCCCTCAGTGTACATAACATGCTATCTGGGCAACTGGACACCATAAAATGACTTACAGCCAGGAGGTTTGTCATTCGAATCATATTGAGTAATGTAGTTAAACTGAGCTGATTAAGTGAATATTCAATGGCATATGAATGGATAGAATGTAGGCCTTAAGCTGTCAGTAGGGTCAGTTAATCAAGTCAATGCTGTTGCCGCACAGATGCATTGTGCAGTCGTGGTAATAGCATGTGACACAGAGAGATTGTATCTTGTTGACAGGAGCATACAAAAGTGTGTCTTCCCATTTGCTTCTGTGTCATATTGACAGGGATGTTTTTAATGTGTGAAAATGACCCCACAGGTGCTTGATTGAAAGTGGATTCTCTCTCTTCTGTAACTGAATGCTCAGTTATAATGGTATAAAAGAATCCCTACTTTGACTACAAAATAAAAGTCACATGTATTCAAAATGCCTTTTCCCCCAGTCCTCTGTGTAGGATTTAAATATGAGTTTTAATTGGATAATTCCACAGCCTGACTCCACTGTTTAGCTCCTTATTCCTGAGGCGCTATGAGGGAATTCCCACCTTCTCGTTCAAAACTCTTAAAAAGAGATAGACAGCTAAACAGACAAAAACATAGACAGGTAGACCGTTAGACAGATAGACAGATCACCAGGAGACCCTTGATTAGAGAGATGG
The DNA here is from genome assembly GCF_013368585.1 of Megalops cyprinoides. Classification (NCBI taxonomy): domain Eukaryota; kingdom Metazoa; phylum Chordata; class Actinopteri; order Elopiformes; family Megalopidae; genus Megalops; species Megalops cyprinoides. Next base: position 37,286,899 of record NC_050590.1, on the reverse strand, counting down.
AGAGATTTTAAGCATGGGTCTTTTTTTTCATCAGATTTCTGCTGCTCTGTCACACATGCAATTCCAATCATCCTTTCCACTTGAGGGAAGAAAATTCTGCTCAGCATCTTGTTCTGTTTCTCCCAAACAAAAATCTTTTCCACTATGAGTCGTAGAGCTGGGTGGTTACTAAAGGACTCCACTGACAAGAAAATCGATGGCATTTACAGGGGCATAAACAACTTGTGCATGCAAATCCCAGTGATATTACTGTTGTTTTATTTTTTGTCTAATTCTTTCCCAAACACCTCACCACCTTTCTCTGGATAATAAAACCCCATTCCTTGGGGTACCAAGCCTGTGCCTGATGGGAAGACATACATACAGATCCCTCCATATTTTTCATACCATTGATTAAATGGGAACAAAAATAATATTCAAAGATGTAAATAAATGTGACCCTTGTTTTTTCTGGTGTTAAATGCATCAGGCTATTTGTAAGTACTATGCCATTGCTCTGTGCAATGTTCCTAAGAGTAAACTATAACATTTTTGTCTAATAACACATTATTTTTATATTTTATATACACAGTTTAGAATGAATGATTGCTTTTGTTTTTCTGCTTTGTTCCTATTACTGATCCAGGATTGTGTTTACCCATTCACACTATTCATTAATTCATGCTGAGGTGCGGGTCACAAAAATGCAAGACAACCTGACACATGAAAAGTCTGTGAAAATGTTCTAGATAGTTTGATTTAAATGTGTGATCTGAACACTGAGAGTATAGTGAAATTATACGAACACTTGGTTCAGACAAACCCTGGACAACAGCTTTGAATGAGGCAGTCATTGTGGTCCAGAGTACTGTTCAAAACCATTAGTCAACACATCACACTCACAACCATAATTCTGTCTTTCTATATAAATTATTCACACACCTTACTATGTTTTAGCAGTACAGAAAGTGCAGAATCGTTGCAATACTGCAGAAGGAGGTCTTTTAGATCTTTAAAACGGGGGATTTGCTTTTATTACCTCAAGAAAAAATTACCCTGTCAAATCGTAAATGCGCAGAAAACAAGACATGCTGACTATTTGCTAACAACCACTTTTTCAGCCAAGAATATTTAATGATGCTCTTGGAAAAAAAGAAGAGCGTTGGACTTCTAACAATTCCCCAGATAAATCATTCTTCTTAACCTGTATGTTGCCTGTGTCAGCAGTTTGCAAATCTTATAGCTTCAAGAATAAACAGCTCCTCCTCTGCACAATCAATAGATGGCCACCCTGACCTTTGAATATCTTAGAATCATTATTTACTAATATCCCTGCCCCAGATATCCAGTTTTTACATGGTCATGTCATAATCAAGGGGTATATCAAAAGGTCTGAAATGTATTACGACTCCTACATCAAATGGAAGAAAAACTGTTTACTTTGAATTCCTAATTAGTGCTTTATAAAATCGAGTTCATGGAGCAGTTGTACAATTTTCCTGCGATGTGTTGTATTATTTTACTCCTAGGTGTAATTACATTATGTTCTCAGCGGCTGTGAGACTTTCTTCTGTTCAGGGGAACATTTGATAGTGATTGCTGATGCTGAATCATCACAACTTGAGTTAGACTTGAAACTTTATGTTCATGTTGTTTAGCTTTCACATTTCATGTGTTATTTACTGAATATCTCTCCTTCATTTGAAAAATGTTCTTCGACCTCCCTTTCTGCTAAAACCCAGAATAAAAAATGCCGTTTTGATGTGAACAGTCCAGGTCAAATTACATGTCTTGCTCTACAACCAGTTGAGCTTCTACATTACCTTTCCCACTATCTGCCTGCATTCCTTTCTTCTAAGACAAGATGTCTGGAATGACTGTGTGACTTGGGACATAGAGCCGTCAGATGCTGCGGTGGCCGAGCTGCAGTCCAAATGACAGTTGTATGTCATTTCCGTCCCCCTGCCAAGACCCTACCTACCCTGACTAAATGGCCCTCTTTCTCTGGCGTCTGGTGGATTTATATCAGCAGAAGAGTTATTTTTCACTGGCTTACCCCCAGTTTGCATTAATGGGATTTATCCCTTTCTGTGGCATGGCAACATATAAGCTGAGGGACCGTTTTTCTCGACTAATCAGAGAACTGTCACATGCTCTGGAACCTGGACACATTGGCAGCACAAACTATTGAGGGTAAAAAGGAACTTGCTGCTGAAGTAAGACAATGCTGTAATCAACCGTTGGAGCTGTTGTTGAAATTAGACTTTGATAAATGCAAGGATACCATAGTACATTAAAATAAATGTATTTATCTATTTGTCTTCCCAGGTGCCTTAGTACCAGAGCCCTGTACATTCGCCTCTTGTGATATTACAGGTCATGGCCTAATTGGAAAGTTTCTGAAGTGATTAACAAGAATGCTGAGTCAATCACCAACTCAGTCTTAAGCAGCATGCAGCTGCAGCTATTTATGGAAATTAGTTAAGGTTTTAAGAGCTGTCTGGACAAAGTTATCTATCCATGGTGACAGGATCACAGCAGTGATTTTTCCACAGGCTACTTTGTACCTTACACAAATATTTGGCAGATTGAAAAGTTTGAAATATTTTATTACTGCCATTAGAAACCTTGGTGATAAAAGTTATTAGGGTGGTTTCCCTTTGGCAAGCACACTAGTGTTCTTGTGTGTCTTATTTTTGTTATTATTATTATTATTATTATAATTGTTGTTGTGGTTGCCCAAAACATTTACATGAAAACATAGGAGAAATTGTGCAGATTGACACAATACCTTCAGTTCAGCATTGTGATGAACTGTTTCTGAGTTATGAGCTGAAATAGTTACAGAGTTCAGCAGCCACTATAAGTCACGTGCATACACTCCTCTGTCTCAAGGCTACGTGCAGTGCGAAGCGCAGAGAGAGGGGTTATAAGAAGGCAGACGCAACTCCAATACTGACATTAACCCTTTCTCACGTATGGTTGATAATGTAAGCAGGCAACCACACATTGCATTTTCTTCAGGAAATGCACACAAATGTGGTTTGTGTTCTGTTGTGGTGTTATCCCAATTTACACCAGGCAAATGACCATCCGGAGTCGGAGTTGAAAACTATGCGTCTTCACTGAAACACTTGTTTCACATACATCATTGTGCAAACAGATTCCCCTAATGCTCTGCAGTAATCAAATACGGGTGTCAGAAAGGAACATAATACTCTGCAATAGTACCTAGATGATACATGACATACTCCTCCCCCCTTAAATGAAAAGTACTACCTTTTTAAAGATACTTTAGACTGTAATACACCATTACAGATTAACTCAACATATTACCGTACTGCAGCTACATTACTCCATGCACATAACATTTCAAATGACATTTCACAATGTCACAACACAATGTAACAAACCTTTTTTTCCAAAACAAGTTAGCTAAGCTACATAACTAAATGAGGGTAGCCTGCCTCAAATCCTGACATTACCCTGGGGTTTATTCTGCCCCAACTCACTGGGTATGTCACTACTATCTAGTAACTCAAACATTTTGGGAGTTGGTGTTCCCCGACTGGATACCGACGAACAGACACTTCTTTGGGTGAAGAAACACCTGAGGTGACGGGCAGTGTCACAGGTGTAGGTGGAGATGGCGTAGGCTTAGCTGTTGGAGAGACCGGGCCTGGAGTGGCAGAAGCAGACTTCGGAGAGGGCAGCACTATACCGATGGCAGTAGGCACCTCAGTGATGAGCTGTGGTGCTGGTTGTGAGCACACCACAGGTGAAGATGTTGCTGGTGCTACAGTTCCCTGTAGCAGCTGATCTGTGTGTCTCCTCCAGACAATGTCCTCTGCTGTCTGTACGGTGTAGGACACGGGACCTGTCTGTACGATGATGGTGCCTGGAACCCATTTTGGACTGCCTGTGTAATTGCATGCCAGCACAAAGTCTCCAGGACAGAAGATTCTGTCCTTGGCTGTCTTCTCATGCCTTTCGATCTGTGAATGCTGTTGATACAGCACAATGGACTTGGTCTTGGGTGGTTTCAGCAGATCAAAGTTGTTACGCAAACGTCGTTTCAGAAGAAGTGTTTATGGAGACTCCTTTGTCGCATTTCTGTATGACAGCAAGAAAGCGTGCAGTCGTTGATTGAGTGAGCCTTGTCCTTGCAAAGCCTTGAGTGAGTGTTTAATGCTCTGTACAAATCTTTCTCCTGATCTGTTAGTAGCAGGGTGATACGGAGCAGATTGGATATGCTGGACTCCATGCATTTCAAGGAACTTTGCGAATTCTTCAGAGAGAAATTGAGGACCATTGTCGCTTACCACTTGTTCCGGAAAGCCAAAACAACTGAACATTTCCTCAAGCTTCTCAATGGTTTTCTGGGCTGTGGTTCATCTCATGATTGCAACTTCTGGCCACTTACTATGTGCATCGATAGCTACCAGCAACATTCTCTCTTCAAACGGGCCAGCAATGTCGACATGCATGTGTTGCCGCGCTTCCTTGGGCCAGTCTCACGGATGTAGAGGGGCTAACTGTGGTGTGTTGCGGACTCTCTGACAGGAGGAACATGACCTTACCATGTGTTCGATGTGACCATCGAGTCCCGGCCACTAAAAGTAGCTCCTTGCAAGTTCTTTAATGCGGACCATTCTGCAGTGCCCTGAATGTAACTGTTACGGCAGTGCTTTCCTCAGATTTGGTGGAATGGTTACCCTCTGCCCACATACTTGGACTGAGAGTTCGTTCATCCTTGAGAGGTATGGTTTCAGTTCAGCAGAGCTCTCAACCTTAACTCCACTGATCACGGCATCAATCAGCTTAGAGAGCACAGGGTCATTTCTGCTATGACGTTTCACTTGTGCACAGGTAACTGGTGTCCTTTCCACTTGCTGGAAATAGAAGATGTCCGCTTGATTTGACACAGCATGGGTGTCCGGCAAGGGTAGTCTGGAAAGACCGTCAGCATTTGAATGCAGCTCAGACTTTCAGTTCTTTATGTCACATGTGTGAGTGGAGAGAAGCAACGCCCACCCTTGCATATGACTCGCGGCTAACGACGGAATGCCTGTGTGTGGCCCAAAGATGGTGCTGAGAGGGTGGTGGTCCGTTAAAAGGGTGAGCCTCCTCCCGAAAAGGTATTGGTGGAACTTATGGACACCAAACACTATCCCCAATGCCTCTTGCTCTATTTGGGAGCAGTTGCTTTTGGCCTTGTTAAGTGAGCGTGATGCAAGCGTATTGCTCTTTCCTCACCATTTGGCATGATATGTGACACTACGCCACCTATTCCATAAGGTGACGCGTCACAGGCTAATTGCAGAGGAAGCAAGGGGTCAAAGTGTGTCGGCACATCAGATTTCAACGCCTCCTTGGTTTGTGCAAAAGCTCACTCACATTGAGCTGTCCATTTCCACACTTTGTGTTGGCATAAGAGCTGATGGAGTGGCTTCAGCATGGATGCCCAGTTAGGAATAAAGCTACCGTAATAATTAAGCAGACCAAGATAGGACTGTAGTTGACTTACGTTTTGTGGTGCTGGTGCTTCTGTGATTGCCCGGACCTTTGATGGAGCCTTGTGTAAGCCCTGGGCATCAATCACATGCCCCAAGTACTCCACAGAAGGTTGGAAGAATTCACACTTAGCCTTATGGACTCTGAGTCCATACTCTTTCAGTCTTTGTCAAGATTCCTCAAGTGACCGTAAACCAATAGGAGAAGTGAAGGGAGAAAAGATACAATAAGCATAGACTGTAAACCAATAGGAAAAGTGAAGGGAGAGAAGATACAATAAGCGTAGATTATGAACCAATAGGAGAAGTTGGCATGACTATAGAACAGCAACATAGTGCACAAAGGTTCTGGGGTGACTTCCAGGGAGGGCCAATGCTGAAGGCAGTGTTCCTTCTCCAAGGTCACCCACTGTCCTGTAATAGCCCCCAACATTACCCCCCTAACGGTGTCTTACAATGGCCTACATGCAATGTTTATGACCTAGGGTAACCCCCAGCATTATTTAGGCATAGAATCACATCATATTACTTTTCAGTAGTAGTGCTTAATGCAAACAATATTTTCCACTATACAAAGTATGATAGAATACATATTATTTAAGGCTAACATATTAGATTGTCTAGTTTCCTTATACACTTCCAGACCTCCACATGTACAGTAAAGATAAAATAAATAGCTAATGTAATATATCAATAACTTCAGCAGGGACGTGCACAGGAATTTTGAGGGGCAGTTGCTCTGACCTGAAGAAAGGGCACCCCCCCCCCCCCACCCCCCCGGGAAAAAAAAAAACAACCTCACAGGCTATATGAAGCACAGGGTCTTTATTAATATATTGATACAAATAAGTAAACCACCCTAACTACTACTAATTGAAATATAATTGAAAACAATATCCTATCTGATAAGTTTCTCCAAATCATATTGAGAATGCAAAGCTTCAAAGGAGAAGCTGCCTATTAGGGGCCATTTCAACAAAAATCTTCAGAACCTCGTTTTTGTTGATTGCTATGTCCTTATCTATGGCCAGCAGGAGGAGGTCACACAGCCGCTCTTGACCACACTAATTGCGGAGCCTTGTTTTTACCAGCTTCAGCTTTGAGAAAGAACGTTCTACTGTTGCAGTGGAGACGGGTAGAGTGGCATATATTTTAATGAGTTTGAACAATGTGGGGAATATGATGTGAGCATTGTTTTCCTTGAATATTTCAAGCATAGCCTTGACTGTCTTCTTGGGACACTTGTACGACGCATGGAAGACTCTCAACTCTGTTTGAAGGTTGGTGTCTTCCCCCTGAAGTCCATAAAATTCACATAGTGTATGTGCTGTATCAAGACCTTGGCTGCTAGTGCTATCCTTCCACTGCTCTGGGTCAGTGAGTCTCTGCAGTGACATGTGACACAATGTCCCGAGTCTTCCCTTCTCCGTAAAATCTTCTCTCAAGTTCCTGTCTCAGTCTGTCCAGAAAGGTATAGTATGTCCTTCCCCTGTAGTATTCCTCCAAGGTCTGGACTTCATCATCTTCTCTTGCTGATTTGGAAGTGTATTTTAGCTTTGCAGGGACTTTTCTTCGTCTACCTAGAATGTTTGTCGGAATGTTTATGTCATTTTCCTCTGCAATTGTTGTGGCAGTGTTGTATATTTGTGAGAATTGGCTGTCTCTCCTCAGTTCCACTACTCGCTTCAGGACACCATCCAACACAGAGTAAGCAGCAGCCAAGTCCAGGTCATCCTGCTGGAGTACTTTTGAAGCAACTGATGTCTACATGAACACTGGCGTTGCTATTTCAAGACAGAGCAAAAATTCAAAATCTATGCTGCTCAACAGCATTTTAGCCTCTCCTGCAGCCAGATCGGGGGGGTCACACTCTCTCAGACCTCTCAAGTACTGTAGGATAGCAGGGAGGACCTTCCTAATTGTCTTTAAAGCATCTTCCCTGCAGCTCCACCGGGTGTCTGAAAGCCTCTGTAATTCAAGGACACGTTGGTCTGGATTCATGGCTTTTTGAGTATCCACAAATGCAGCATGGCGCTTTGTAGAGTTGGCAATGAATGTGTACAGCCTCTCAACAACTGTAAAGAAATCCACAAAGTGCTTGTTGGATTTTGCACTCTCAACTAAAACCAGATTTAAACAATGTGCATGGCAGTGCACATACAATGCTCTCTCATTTAGTCTCTGAATCCGGGAGTGCAGCCCATTGTAGCGTCCACTCATATTGGCTGCTCCATCATATCCCTGTCCACAGACATCTTGAATGTTGAAGTTGTTTTCCTCAAGTAACTTCATCACTACATTCTCCAGTGCCTCTGCAGTTGTTGATGCCACATCACATAATTGGACAAAGCGTTCCTTCATAGTCATGTTGTGGACATATCGCACAACAAAGGACACCTGCTCAATATGTGACACATCAGTGGTCTCATCCAGCAAAATAGAAAATTGTGATGCTTCTATCACTTCCTTCTGTATGACTCGTTTGACATAAACACTAAGTGCTTTTTTTTTTAGGTCATTCTGAGTCCTATTGGATAGGAGAGACACCTGGCACCTTTTGTTTGATGCTTGTTTTTCCGTCAAGATGAAGCCCGAGTACGCTGTCATATTGGCCGAGCAAATCCACCAGGTTCAGGAAATTTCCTTTGTTTGAACTTGACAAGCCTTCTTCATTACCCCTAAAGGCCAAAGCTTGTTTTGCCAGATATAATGTGATGTCCATTAAACGGAAGATAATCTCTCTGTTTTTATGCCTCTCTCTTTCTTTGGCTGCTTCCATCTGAGAATCAGCTACTGCAAAACCCTCTGCAGTGTATCTTTTTTAAAGGCATTCCACCTGATCATGCTTAGCATATGTGATTCACTGCTGCGATGCTCCTTGATCTTCACTTTGGCCTGCCTCCACAAGTTTATCCCTACAGACTTCCATCCTGTCCTGCTCTGAAACTTTTCCTCATTCATAAAATTCCTGCAGCTAAAGCAATGCATGGCATCAGCGGAGAATATTCCAGCCAGGGGTCATCGTTATACCATTGAGCTTGAAAAGAGCGCCCATCTGAATTTTTAGGGAACTTTACCATAGGACGGCAAGGCCCGACTGAATTGCAAAATGTGATGAAGGTCTGATCATATTTAAGATTGCTGCTCTGTAAATGAGCTGGATCTGTGGGATTAGCCAACCTCAGCAAAAAATCAAAATCTGTGGATTCTGCCAAACTAGTCATCTCAACATCCTCCCTTGCTGATGCTCTCCTCTCCCTCATCTCATCCTCTTGCTCATCTCTTCTTTCTCTGTTTTGCCGGTCTGTCCTGATCTCATCTGGGATTGGCTCTTGCTCTGGCTCTCTGAATGCAGCTGATGCACTGGGCTCATCATCTGTCCAATTACATATTATTGTTATTACCATTGTCCTTATTATTTTAATGCCCTCTAGAAGCAGTGGTATTTATATTCTGCTCAGCCAAGGTCTTTGAAAGGATCTCTAAAATAGCCTATGTTTTTTTTCTTTAATATATATATTACAATTATTAAGCTTGCTGCTCTTTAACCCTGCACTTTCATCTCATATTTGGTGATCAGCACTTAGGCCTACCTGCCCTAAGTGCCTCCTCCTGGTCCACATTTTCCTCATGTCTGGAGGCTTGTGGCTGCTCCTCGTCTTAAATGTAATGTAATTATGAAAGATTGCCATTAGTAGGCTAAAATATGAGGCTGATTAATTAATCAATTAGCCTACACAGTGTCATCTTTATCACAATGCAAAGTCTCTGTCTCACCTGCTGGTTGGCTTTTCCGTAGCCAACCCTGCAGTGATGTGCTCCCCTTTGCTGCCTCCTTGAGTTGTCTCTCTCTCTCCTGAATCCGCCTCTTTTCAATGGGCATTTCGGCTTCACTTAACATAACACGCATTACTCAAAATAGCGATAAGATTTAGTCATTTAACCATTTTGAATGAAAGAATTCATGTGATGCATTACTTCCATCATTCATTCTGCTTGCTAAAACGAAATGTTAGAAACTAACTATCAGCAGACATGTAGCTTAGTTTGCCTACCACAAAATTAGCAGCCTATGTAAATAACGGGCTGCTTGTCTGCAAGCTAGCTAGCTGTCTGATTATTTAGGCTAAACGTGGCAAACTGAACCTGGATTTATGAACATTTTTATTCAATTCATAAAACTTGATGGTGATCATTTGTTATACATCTCAATCTCACCTTTTCCGACAACGTCAAGGCAGTCGTCTAACAAGACAACCGCAACAATCTCTTTGGACATGCGGGCTCAGGTGCCGGTCACGTGCAGCGCTGCAGCTATGTAAACAGAGCCCCCTCCCCCTTCTGACTTTCACTCTCGGTGCCCGAATGGAAGTGAATGAGGCAACTTTTATTTTATGAAAAATGTTTTGAGTGGTGATTTTTTTTGTTTTCATTTTCAAATCTAGGCCTAGGCCTACATGAAATTCTGTATCCATTGAACGATTTATTATTATTATTATTTTTCCCTCGGAAGGGCAACGTCAGTCGAGGAGGGCATATGGGCAGTTGCCCGGGCAACCTGAGCAACCCCCCTGTGCACGTCCCTGAACTTCAGTTAATATGTCAATAACTGTGGTTAAAATGAAAAGCTAACATCTGTTGGCAATGCTTATGATGTTTGCTGGCAATAACTTATTTCCACCATGTAACAAGCTTAATCGTACCACGTCAAGCTCCGCTTTTCTCTTGGGGGGGGGGGGGGAGGGTGAGTGCGGCAATACTCATAATTTACATATGGGGTATACACTTTATCAAAAATTTTCCACCACATTCCCCCCTTTGTGACTTATAAGTCACACCATTAAACTATCCCTAAGCAACACATCATGGAAAACATCCCATCCCTGCGGGGCGCGGGTAAAAACCACACTGTACCTGTCCCTACACAATATCATCATCAATAAGAATTATTACAAGCTAAATCATATAAGATCAATAAACAGAAATCATTGTCAGTAAGGCATAATGCACATAACACTTAGTCAGATATAAGAACCTGAAATATAGTCAGTCAGATATGAAAACATAAACATCGTCAGCCCCAATCAACCCCCAGTGGGTTAAACAACTAGGCAGACTCCCTAATCGGCCTTCCTGCCACTTACATAGGCCACCAGTAAACCAATTTGCCCAGCAGTCGTCACCCAGGACCCCCAGGAGTACCAAGGCCAGATGCAGGCTTTACCGCTGTGTGCCGCCAGGGCATGGCCCCCGTGTCTTAAAAGAGTATGTTGTACAATGTCATGTGGCCCCCCTCCACATGGATATCAGATGCAGCTGTCGCCCTGCCATCAGGATCTTGGCCATCATCCACCTGAGGCCCCCAGGACAACAGCAACAGGGCAAATCATGGCCATCAGTACCACTCAACGAGGCTTGATGTGGGCCGACCTGCATACACTGTAATGCTATCAAAAAACATACTAAAATACATCAAATAAATCACCTGCTAAGCATGGTTACATTAGTAATGGGACCAACCACAGTGTAATCAGTTTTGATCAATCACATTTCACATCACAGTAGTAAAATCACCCGAGTAATTGTATTAAACATTAAATCTAGGCAAACAATATTAAATTACATAAGACAGCTTTAGCAGAGTGACATCTTCTTTTCCTTCAAGGCCTCACCGGGGCGTTGGACCTGTGGACAGAGGAGAAGTTCCTAGCACATCACTCAGCCGTTGCTGGTCACGATTTTTCTCAGCAGCGGTGCAGGAAAAAACTATGTGTGGGTATTTAACTATCTGCCATAGGTCAGAGTTGCTGAGCTGAATGAGGCATCTGAGTGCACACATAACATGAATCTTTCACTGTAGGATATGTTCAAGCAGTCAGATTATACCAGTTCCACCAGTCATTTTCCGTGTGTGAGTATATATGTTGAGACTTCAAGGCTCTTCTCTCCCACTTAGCATAGTCAGTGTGTGTGTGTGTGTGTGTGTGTGTGTGTGTGTTTGCATTTAGTAGGCCCGTGCACCTCGGTTCATCTGCTTCTGGGGTACTACTCCAACCCTGCAGTGGTGCCGTTGGCTGGGCACTCATCACTGTGCGGTTATCTTTAGAGTCCCACCGTTGGACTGAGCGGCTATTATTTAAGTCCTGCCGTTGGACTGACGCTGCTCGCATTGCCCATAGGAGGAGGGCCCCAACTAGGAATCCTGTCGCATGGCTCCAGGGTCCCATCCTTTCACTGCTTCTCAGGGGGGTCTGTCGAGGTGGCCCCCTCACAGCTGACTTTCCTGCACTGAGTAGCATGTATCCAGGCATCTCTCTCGGCCACCCGGACAGCCGTCGGGGTCGTCAGCAACACCTGGTATGGCCCCAGCCACGTCAGCAAACCAGCCAAATTCAAAACACCATTAAGTGCACTACAATACTGTACCATCTTGTCATCCAGTCCAGTCTGTGTTTACCGGTTCTGGGAAAAAGGGGTATTTATCATGCGCATCGGTCTTCCTGTAGGAAAGTTTAGTTTTGCCTGCTCCACTGTACCTCCACTGGCCAGGTGGGAAGCACAGTGGGCTTTCAAATCAATTTAAAGGCTTTCAGAAAGGCTCTGTATGACTGTATTTACAAAATGCAAGCTATTGTCACTTATCAACTTTGTGGGCAGGCCCCATCTGGGTATGATTTCTCTCATCAGTGCTTTAGCCACAGACTAAGCTGTAGCTCTTTTACATGGAAAACACTCTGCCTGCTTAGAAAACATGTCTACTATCACCAAACAATAACGGTTACCCTGGCATGGTGTCACCTCAATAAAGTCCATCATTAAATGTTCAAAAGGCCCCTCAGGTTTTAGATGAACCAACAAAGGTACAAAAATACCCTTTCCCACATTGTTAGTCACACATATCATACATCATAAGCAGAAGCCTGGCTTTGCACAGTACTTTTTTTTTTTTTTACACAACCGTATCTCCTTGAAATCTGTAGACATTAATTAGACAACAAAATGTAGGAAAGATTGTGCAGATTCTCACAATACCTTCAGTTTAGTGCTGTGATGAACAGTTTTTGAGTTATGAGCCTAATTAGTTGCAGACTTCAGCTGCTGCTCTAAGTCACATGACCACACTGCTTTGTCTCAGGCTGTGCAGTAGCATCAAACAGAGAGGGACGGGGGATGGGCTATAAGACAAACCAATACAAAAGCTTGAACAATGAAAGGTTATGAGCCTAATTAGTCCTGGACTTCAGCCACCAGTCTAAGCCACAAGATTTTGCCTCAGAGGGAGGAGGGATGTGGGCCGAAAAGGGGGACACTGGTCTAAGTCACACTGCTTTGTCTCAGGCTGCCCAGTAGCCTCAGACACAGAGGGAGAGGTGACGGGCCATAGAACAAACAGAAACAAAAACTTTGGACACATGCTCACACATATGTGCATGAATGTGCATGCACATATGCACAGTTAGAGAGATAAGAAGGCAGACAGCAACTCCAATAGTGATATTAAGAGCAGTAGTAATGCACACACATACATAATGCAAACATGCAACCACACATCACACACAAATCTAGTTTCATGATTTACAAACACTCCAATTTCAGTTTTGGAATTTCAGCATCCATTTCAGTCTTCAGCTGATTCTGCTTTACTCTAATGTTTTCTCTAATGTTCTATCATCACACTACCACTTCCCAAATCAAAGATATTTGTATATATTGTATATCTTTGATTATTTTATTCACTTTTTTACTTTTACAAAAACATTTTTCAGTTTTTTTTTAACATGTTACAATCTATTTGTTTTTGTTCTAATGTGCTATCACAGATGTACAGTAAAAATACATCAGTTTCTAATGAGTGATGATCATTTATAGTGGCACACTTGCTAATAATGCAAAGCAATGAAAGATTCAGGATAGTCATTTGATAAATGTGAGATCTCTGCCTCTTCCTGTATGTTGCTCACTAACTGACAACACTCCATAGCAAAGAGAAGGGGTGCACAGTACCCATAGTCAGAGCAGCAAGTCCTCTAAGGATAATCTGAGACTGTTTCTCCTTCTAACTCAGATTATTCTTGTTTCATGAAAAAAAGGGGGATAAATGTATATTAAAACCCACAAACAAGCTGAGAAACTGTGATTTTTGGTTGGTCTGAAAGGCAGAGCCACATGAATCTGTCTGAATCTGGACCACTTTGCCCATGCTGTTCCAGTAGCATCACCGCATGTACAGAGACGGATGAAACAGTTTGTTTTTCTCCAGCAGAACTGAGGCAGCCATCTGGCACTACACACAGAGTGCATGCTAATTACTAAACACAGTCTTCAGCCAACAGACTTCAAATGTCCTAACTCACTTCCACTGGGCTGGGCTGGCCAATACATCTGTTTTCAATTTTGATGCTGGAACTACCCTGGCAAATTAACTGAGGCAGGGTCACAGTATGGACTTTAGACATCACCCTGGAGAGTAGTAATTAATAATTCAGTCTTGCAATATGATCTTGGCCAGTATATAAAGAGAGAGGCACAGGGAGAAGCAGCCTTCACACTTTTGGGAACAAAGCTGTTACTGCCAAACAGTGTGTCTGTGCAGAAGGTGTGACTGTGTGGTTTTAAATCTGTTCAGAATCACATACACATATAAATATGCTCACAGAATAAAATGTGTGATTCTACAGCAGCTCAGATACTGTTTGTGTGTAAGTGACAGCTCATAGTCATGTGCAGAGTAGTGTATGGGATGAAAGATGCTCATTTTAAAGATTGAGAGTGTGGACTCTCCCTTTCTCTGTTTCTCTCCCTCTCCATCTCTACGCTCCTCTGTCTGAAGGAGGCCCCAGATGAATTGAGTGAGAGGTATAAACCTTCCTCTTTCTGACTCTCACATAGCGCTGTACTTAGGTGCTTTTCACATCAGTCCTTGTCAGCATTTGCATTCCAACGTAAGGCGTGGAACTTTAGAGTGTGAGCACCCATTCCACTATGCCTGGGTTACACACACTTCCCTAACTTCCTAAAAAAGCACAGAGCCAATACCTCATAGTCGTAGAACCCCAGAGCGTTAACCAGACAGTCGGAGATTGCTTATGGCATAGGACATCACCGCTGTGATGGAGCTCCGTGCTTTAAAAACATGGACTGCCCAGCACCACACCCCTTCCTCCTGCTGATGATGTCACTGTATCTGATTCAGCTCTGGGCTGCTGCTGCTACATTTTGCTGCCAGGGGGAAGTTATCAGCAAAAATCTGTCTTTTTTATCACATTTGGATCTGATTGCTTCAAAAACTTTGCAATGAGTGTACTGATAATCAGAGAGTGTTTGAGTATATAAATATGCTCTTTGTAAGTTGAATATTTTACTGATCTGAAACACTGACTGTTGATAAGGTTTTGGTTCCTGCTGCTGAGCTGGTTGCAGTTCATACAAGACCCATGGTCCCCTTGAGCTAGATAGGACTGTGGACCATGCTGTCTGAACAGAATGTGAGAGAGGGAGGAGTTCCTTAGTATTCTGAGTAGCAGCCATCAACTGTTACAGTAGAGGGTGAGAACAGAGCACTCATATAGAGGTGCCAAATATTTCCATTTTTGTGTTTTGGTGTTATGTGCCATGTACCCAGGATTGTAGTGTATAGACTACCTCAGAGAAAAGCCAGCTTGTGAGATACTGCTCTGCTGGAATGATTATTGGAAGCCTGTCCGTATGGAAGAAATGCAGCTACATGTACCCATAAGGAAAGACAAGTGTAGTACACCAATAATAATGTATAATGCATTTGCTGACAATGCAAGGGAGAATATGATGTCGGCCTCCTACAATGGAATCTTTTCTGTAACTTGTATGTTTCAGTTTGGATTCAAATGTATATTTGTACAAATGTGTGTGTGCTTGTACAGTATGTGTGATGACACATAGAATGATTAAAGAACATGGCAATAATGATTCCCATACAAATGCATACGAGTATCTGATCTATCTAATGCTACAAAATGTGATAAAAGCACACTATAGTCATACTGTATCTGGGCATCAGTACATATGTTTGCTTGGGTGTACCTCTGCATGTATATATGTGCATACGTGTGTGTTACGGCCTGGTCTAGGGTCAGACCGTAACAGGGATAAAAGGGGAGACCAAAGTCGCGACAGGGAAAGCGTAACAAAAATTTATTACATAAGCATAAAAAAGTATAACATAAATAAAGGGGGTGACAGGGAACACAAACTCAGGAGTCGATAACGCCAAAATAGAACAGAACACACTCTAGCTGACAAGAGAGGGAAACTAACTGACCTAACACAAAATAAACATCAAAACAAAAAAAAAAAATACAGTAAAACTTCCCTTTCTCCCTTTCTAACAAAACCAGTGTGAAAAAAAGAGATTGAAAAGAAAATGGCATCAACTCCCTACTCCCCACACCCAATAATAGTGTTACGGAAAACCGAAAGCAATACTCACAAATACACATGAACGAGGACCTAAACATACACACGACGAAGTACGAATAGCAACTACAAATACATAAGCGAATAAGACAGCGAACATCAGGGGGCGACAAGTGATCTTCTTCTTGAGCAGGCTGAGCCTCTTTGAGTCTATCCATGTGTAAGTGTGAGTGAGTGTGCATTAGAGCACAAAGAGTAACTAGAGAGCACTGCAGTGCTGCTGTTTGAATTGTGTTCAGAGATAACTGGATAACACAGCAGTAACATTCACAAAATCATTTTAGAGAGGCTTAGCAAGGCTGGAATCGCCTAATGACCACCTGTTCTTATACAGTATGCTACACAGGCACTGGCATTGTCCCCAGGTGTAACAGCTGAGCAGGAGGGACCCAGATGCAGAGATCATACAAAATACAGAAGAGTTTTAAAAGACAAAGAATCTTTACTAGAAAAACAAGTGAACTTGAGCATAGGAGAGCACACAACAGGGGATAGCTCAAGACTGAGCAGAGAACCAAGCCACAGGTAGGGTTTAAATAGAGCAGCTACTAGATTAACTAGATTAGGCACACAGATTTCAAGCACAAACAGGAAGGCAGTTTCTCTGCTGGAAGATCGTTGGACAGGCTGTTACGATGATGCCTGCTGGTTGTTGCAGGAAGCAGTCTCTGAAACCCTAACACCAGGTGCCATTCAGGACCTGACGTGAGCAGGATGCTCCAGGTAAAAACAGCACTGAGAGTTTAACAGATGTCTTGACCTCAGGGCCAGCTCAACACATAAGTGAACTAAGCAGCTGCTTACGGCCCCCGTGGCCACCAGGAGGCCCCCAAGAGCGCTTGAAATGTCCCACAAGAGAGCTTGAAATGTTTTTTGTGGTATATTATATTCAGGGTTGTCAAAATAACACGGTAATTTTGATAAATTAATTACATAAAAAAATAACACATCAAAAAAATTGTTTTTTCTTCATTTTTCCATTTTCTCCCCAATTTGGAATGGCCAATTCCCCGAATTTTTGGAATGCCCAATTTGTCATCGATGTTCAGTCCCATTGCCCAACCCCCACTGTCAATCTGGGAGAGCGTGGACAAGCATGTGCCCTCCTCCGAGACACGTGATGTCAGCCGCTACTTCTTTTCACACTGCGGTCCACAAGCTAAGCTAGCATAGAGATGAGTCAGAGGAAGACATTTTGTATGCAGCTTTGGCACGTGGACCACAGGCACCCGATCGACCAGCAGGGGTCGCTGAAGCCCCTGCCGACGTACCTACCCCTATCCCCGGCGGAACAAAGCCAATGTGCTCCAGGTCTCTGTTATCTAGTGACACAGTCGGGATGGAATCCGGGCCGTAGCGTTCAGTCTACACTCGGGACGAGTGTCACGTCAAAAAAATTAATGCAGATTAATCACACTCTATGGAGCCCCTTGACCCCACACACCACTGTGTATTTAAGCAATATCACACGAGAGGGAGTGCTAGGATTTGGTCGTAGGTACGAGGCTGCAAGTCGAGTGCAAAAGATAATCATAGCTGTGTTGATATTCAATCAGTATAACAGCATGACCTCATGAGTGATATTGCTTTTATACAACAGTTCTGCAAACAAGGCTGTTTATCAGGTAATGATAATTTGAGACAACAAATTATGTTTTTTGTCATTTATTCAGATCCGCTGACAAAATAGTTCCTTCAGGATTACATTTAGACATGTTGTCAAGCAACACATAAACAGTTGACTGCAGGTTAGTTAGCTAGCTAGCTAGCTTCCTGCTTTTTATCATACGGTAGGCAAGCAAGCCACTTTTAATCATAACCCATTACAGGCTAGCGAGCTACTTTTTAGCATACATACACGGGCTAGATATATGGTAGGCTTGCTAGCTAGCTATTGTTTATCATATCCAACTGCAGGCTAGCTAGGTTCTTTTATAGGCTATCATACACGGAAATGTATCCACATTATGTCTTATATATATGCACCATATATTACTGTTGGTCTATGTTGCCTAACTAATTTTAGTTTAACTAATTTTTAGTAATTTTAGTTTTTTGGCATCTAAAATATGACACATTGACAATCATTACAATGTCAAGGATAAAATGAGAAACCTATGGACTTATTTCCATCATTGTTCTTACTGAAACATTTCAGCTTTCCTGTATTCCAGTTCACTCCCCTCACACATATCACATATCCAACGATGGCTGTATCATCCGAGAACTTCTGGATGTAGCAGTTGCTGGTGTTGTGGCAGAAGTCTGAAGTGTAGAGTGTGAAGAGGAAGGGAGAGAGCACCGTACCCTGGGGGGCACCTGTGCTACAGGCCAACACATCAGACACACAATCGCA
The DNA here is from genome assembly GCF_013368585.1 of Megalops cyprinoides. NCBI lineage: Eukaryota > Metazoa > Chordata > Actinopteri > Elopiformes > Megalopidae > Megalops > Megalops cyprinoides. The sequence goes on along the minus strand of NC_050590.1, from coordinate 37,268,599 downwards.
GAGTCTCACAAACTGTGGTCTGTTGGTGAGGTAGTCAATGGTCCATGTAGTCAAGTGGCGATCAACTCCTGCTCCCTCCAGCTTTGCCCTCAGTAGTGCAGGCTGAATGGTGTTGAAAGCACTGGAGAAGTCAAAGAACATGACTCTCACAGTGCTCTCCAGGTGAAGCAGTGATCTGTAGAGGAGGTAGATAACTGCATCCTCTACCCCGATACCCCCTACCGCGCCACCTTAGGCACTGGAACCACACAGGAGGTCTTCCACAGGGCTGGGACTTTCTCCAGACTAAGGCTCAAGTTGAACATGTACCTGACCACACCACAGAGCTGATCCGCACAGTCTTTGAGCAGTCTGGGGCTGATTCCATCCGGGCCCACAGCCTTTCTTGCCTTGATCTTTGCCAGTTCCCTTCTCACCTGGTCAGCTGTTAGGGAGAGAGGGGAGGAGGGGGGAGGGGGGTGGTGGAGGATGGCCTGGGGTGGTGTGAAGAGGGGGCAGGGTAGCGGGTTGAGGCAGTGGGGCAGAATCAAATCTGTTGAAAAAACAGATTCAGTTAATTTGCCCAGTCCTTAACTCCGATGGGTTGGTCTCCCCCTCTCCTTTTCCATGCCCAAATATGTTTTTCAGTCCTCTCCAAACATCCCTGATGTTGTTCTGTTCCAGCCACTCCTCCAGTTTCCTCCTGTAGCTGTCCTTCCCCTTCCTGATGACCTGTCTGAGCTTCCTCTGGACCCTCCTCAGCTGCTCTCTGTCACCCAATCTAAAAGCTCTCTTCTTTTCATTCAATAAAGCCTTTATCTCAGAGGTCACCCAGGATTTATTGTTGGGAAAACACTGCACCTTCTTGGAAGGCACAGCGTTCTCCACACAGAAACTGATATAGTCCGTGATACAGTGAGTCAGGCTGTCAATGTTCTCCCCATGAGGACTGCAGAGTGCTTCCCAGTCTGTTGTTTCAAAACAGTCCCTCAGTCTTTCCCTTGCCTCAACAGACCACTCCCTCACAGACCTTTTCACAGGTGGTTGTTTATTCACAAGGGGGGTGTAGTCAGGAAGCAGACAAACAAGGTTGTGGTCTGAGCGACCCAGTGGGGGGAGGGGGGTTGAGGTGTATGCATCTTTGATGTTTGCATACAGTAAGTCCAAAGTTTTATTGTCCCTGGTGTAGCATTTCATGTACTGGGTAAAATCTAGGAGAGTTGAGGACAGAGAAGCGTGGTTAATGTCACCGGAGATGACAAGGAGAGATTGGGGGTGCCTTGTCTGAAGCTGAGAGACGACAGAGTGAATGAGCTCACAGGCTGCAGCAGCATCGGCAGAGGGGGGGATGTACGCAGTTATTGCAATGATATGCGAGAATTCCCTCGGGAGGTAGCAGTTCAATGTCTCTAGTGCAGCGTTGTTCTTTAACACTAATGTGTCCTGGGTTGCACCATCTCTCATTAATAAACATAGCTTTACCCCTGCCCTTCCTCTTACCACTCTCCGTTGCTTTCCTGTCTGCCCGCACGAGTTGAAAGCCATCCAGGGCAATCAGAGAGTCGGGAGAAAGTTCATTTAACCACGTCTCGGTAAAGCACATGAGACTGCACTCGCAGTAATCCCTCTGCAGCCGCGTAAGCGCCATTAGCTCTTCGATCTTGTTAGGGAGAGATCTTACGTTCCCTGTAATGACAGACGGTATACATGATTTATATCATCTTTTCCACTCCCAACGCTTTTCTCCAGCTCTGCAGCCTCTCCTCCTTCTCTGTATCTCCGCGGGGATCGCCGGTCTCTCCGCGCAGAGAAGTCGTGTGTGGCTCAGAGCTAACAGCTGAACATGAGTGTAAACAATGGAGCCGTGGTTGAATGGCTCCCCCGACGCCGTGTCCAAAAGTCCGTAGAAGAGCATGAGATAAACTGCGATTGTCGCCAAATGTACATCCATAATTACGTTCTTGCTAAATGTACCAGTGTGTAAAAATAAATTACACAAAGTGAAACCAAAAACACACCAAGAACTAAAGAAAAAAGTAGAAAAGAGTACGGAGCTGCCGTAACAGGCTGCCACTCACGCGGCGCTGGAAGACAAAAAAAAAAAAAAGACTAAAATACAATCCCAATGACCTATCATTCTGTACTGTTTGTCTATTTGGCAAACACTCTTGTTCTAAATGACTCATAAGGCCAATATTTAATGATACATTAAATGCACTCAATAGACATGAAGGTGAACAACAGTGCTAAAATAAAAACACAAGCACACAAGCACAGTTCTTCACAATTTTTCTAAAATGAATGTAGAAGCAAATACTAATACTAATCTCCAGCCGTGTCTATGGCAGTCGCTGACTAGACCATTGTATTTCTCTTTTTTCCACTCAAAGGCCCTCTCCATATGTTCTTCCCAAGGTACAGTGAGCTCCAGCATGACTATGGTCTTGGTTGCCTCTGACACCAGCACTATGTCAGGCCTGAGAGTGGTCTTGGCAACATGCTGCGGGAATACTGCGAGTTGCTGTCCCAGGTCCACCAGCAGCCGCCAGTCCTGAGCTGTGTTGAAGAGCCCTGGTGCCGCTTTAGATATTTTTATCGGCATCTCTCCAGCCTTAATGAAGCTGATGACTGGCTTTGCTGGATTTTCTGTCTAGCAACTGGCTGCCACCCGTCATCCTTCAACCAGTGCCTTTGGGCAGCAGCTCAGGATGTGCTCAAGGGTCCTTTCCTCGGGCAAAGAGGACACTGTGGTGAATCCGCCAGACTCCAACGGTGCAGGTTAGATGGGCTGGGGAGGACATAGTAAACTGCCTAGAACCAGGAACTTGATGCGGTGTGTTTCAGTCCTCCAGAGGTCAGACCATGTGATCTTTCTCTCCAAAACTTGTTCCCATCTCATCCAGGTGCCTTGCTGTCTCATCCCTGCTGCTCTGCCCTCATCCTGGATAAGATTCCTTTTTTCCTTTCCCTGAGCTTTGTCATAACAGGGGGTTGGGAAAGTTCCCAGTCCCGCTCTTCCCCTGGCCACTGCCCCCACCAGGAATCCATGGTGCAGTTGCGACTTCCTGCTGGTCCTGACTGTTACCCCTGTACCAGAGACGTTCGGGTTGACTGACTTCCAGTATTGCGGCACCTCCCTTGCATACAGAACCTTGAACTCCTCCTCAATGGATTTCAGGGTGAGCCTAAGTTTGCAGGTGTTTCTGTATAGGACGATGCTGCTTAGTCTTCTCAGCAGACCCAACCATCTCCTCAGGTAGTGGCTGACCCTCCTCTCTACGTCAGCAAAGGTGGAGAACTTGTAGAGAACCTGGGAACTTGTAAATGAGCATTGGCCATAGGATCATTGGCCATAGGATAGGACCATGCCTTAAATCCTCCTTGGAGGTCTGTCTTGTCCACCTCCTTCAGCCATCCATCCAGCTCCTCGCATTTGCTCTTGACTGATGTTGCATCCTTGAGGCTGCTGTTGAAAATCTTCCCCAAACTCTTCACTGGCTTCTCAGAGATGGTTGGAATTGATGTGTCTGAGATGGAGAATCGGAATCTGTCCATGACTCTGCCTTTTTTCAGCACCAAGGATCTTGATTTCTCAGGCTTGAATGTCATTCTGGCCCATCCCATCAACCTCTCCAGCACCTTCAGGATCCATCTAGCTCTAGGCACTGACTCAGTAGTCACTATTAGATTGTCCATGAAGGCCAGGATTGGTAGCGGGATGACCAAGGAATGATTCTTAAAAGCAACATTGATGTTTACCTTGCTGTCCTACAGTGTATACAATGTGACCTTAGATCTGAAGAGCATTACTAAACTACAGAATAATTGATTCAAGTTAGGACTGATGACACTTGATGATACAACTGGTCTTGTCAGTTGTCAAATTTGATAAATCAAGCTGGAGTATGTATAGGTGTGTTTATTATACTGTACTTTTATTTTTTTTTCTTTGTGAACCTAAATAATCATCTTACTTTAGGAAGACTTACAAGAAGTATATTTAAAAATCTGTAAAGCAGTCACTTTTTAGCCCTGTGCCTTAGTATGATAGTAATTCATTGCGAAAGATGACATCTGCATGAGTAGCTGCAAAATAAATGCAGAAAAAATATCTCAAATGTATGTGTGTACATTACTACTGCTCTTAACTCTTTCGTGTGTACAGTCAAACAGGTGTGATCATTCTAGAGTGGTCCCTACAGTGTTTGGTCAAACCGATGTGATTAGAGCAGTATAGCTATTTACAAGTAGCTATTTACAAGTCACGCAACAAAGCAGCATTCATTCTAAACCCCCCACTTTTCCACATAAAATGTTCCACAATGCACAATGTTCAATACAGATTCACGTAAGTTACAACATTAGCTGCAGTTCTCACTCAAAAAATGGGAAAAATTCGAGCTAACATTAGCTTTGAGAAAACAGTGATTTGTTGGATCTTCTTCTAATTTTAAAAGTAAACAAACCGGACCAAAAGCGCGCTTGGAGAAAAAGCTTTATTTGGCGATGGAATCCGGCAGCATCTCTGCCTGCGAAGCTTTTAACTCAGAGAACTGTTACCGTGATCGGCCTTTTATACCATGAAACAAATGGCAACAAACAATAGATTTACACTGCTGCAACATCAACCTATGTTCCCAATGCAAATTAGGATCCTTTGATGCTGAACGCCCCTTTGTGTGGTGATGGTTGCCAATTGCCCCCCCCCGGTTGTATGCTAGACTTGATGGCTTTTGCCTGTCTTAATCAATTGCTCTTGGCTCCAACTGTAACATGGCGCCAAGAGGTGTGGTGCTTCCTTTGTAACTATGATAATAAGGCCATCAGGTTAACGGTTCTCTGATTCTGAACCACGTCTGGTCAGAAGTTAGAAGTATTATAATCTTACAGATTTAATATTAGAAAGTGTAGCAAATGTAGTGAAAGTAGTAGTGAAAACTATGAGAATCTTAATAACACCCGAGTTATTAAAATACTGAAATTCCGTGTTCCTGGGTGTGACTAAATATTTCAATACATCAAATACAATGGTATTCCCTTTTTTTACATGTTATCCTTGTTATTTGAGTCAACCGAGCAGCACGATTGCACTGACTCATCCACGGATGAAGTGAGCTTATTCATCTTAAAAATGAAGTATACAAATATTGCTATAGACAATTCATATCATATTATGTATTTTTAAAATTATATTTACAAATAGGACAGTTCACATTTATGTATCTATATTTCTGAGTACCACAAAGCATACCCACATTTGTAGGGTTTGGGTATACATCTGATGCAATTCTATATGTAAAGGATAGTAAAGGCTATTAGTTGAGATATTAACCAATTTCCATGCCTGGTTAGCATGTATAACTAATTACAGAATTCTTGTAAGTGGAATTATAACATCAGAATAATTTATTATGAAGTCATACCTTCTAGATATTCTAGAACAGCGGGTGTGCACAAGCTGAAATAAGTCACACTGGGGAGCAGTTGGAAATATTTTATAATTTGTGTGGGAAAGAATTAATATCACTATTGGAGTTGATGTCTGCCTTCTTTTCTCTCTAACCATACATACATGTGCAGGCATTCATCTGTATGTGTGAGCATGTGTCCAAAGCTTTTGTTTCTGTTTGTTCTATGGCCCATCCCCCCCTCCCTCTGTGTCTGAAGCTACTGGGCAGCCTGAGACAAAGCTGAAGTCCACAACTAATTAGGCTCATAACTCAAAAACGGTCCATGTCAGTGCTGAACTGAAATATGTCGTGAGAATCTGCACAAATTTTCCTCCATTTTGATGAATAATTTATGCCTCCAGACTTTAAGAAGATGACAGAATGACAGAAGTATAGCTGCAAGCAGCAATGAGGGGGCCAAGCAGTGAAGCAGGCCAGAGTTGCCATGTGATGTTATTACGTCACACAACTATAAGCATTCACAAGCAGTTGCATGTTAAATATAAATCCCAACTTATTAAGTTATCAGCCAAAATACTTTTTTGGTAATTACAGCACCCCCTAGAGGCAAAATACCACCAAATTTTGTGAGCATCCCCCCAATGGGGTCCTAAGTCTATGTACCAAGTTTGTTTTTGATACATGAAAGTGTTGCAGAGATATAAGCTCACTTCCTGTTTGGTGGCTTCGCTGCTGATTTCGATGCTGATTTGGCTGTGTTGGGCGAATGCTTTCAAAAATGAAAAATCCATTCGATAACTTTTGTGAGGATTGGTCTGAAGATCACGTGTGCCAAATTTGGTGAAGACTGGAGAAAATTTGTGACCTGTGAAAATTTTTTGTGTTTTCAAAAAAATCCAATATGGCAGAAAATTCAGTATGGCGGAAATTGACGTTGAAATCGGCTTGACCCAAGGATTCCAACGACACCTCATTTTTGAAAACCGGACAAACGGTTCAAAAGTTACGTGCATAAACAAAGGTCCAACTTTGACCTGTTGGTGGCGCTAGAGCGCTTGGCGCATGGTGCAAATATGAAACTTGGTCAAAAGAATCAGGGGAGGGTCCCGAATCAGTGTGCCAAATTTCACAACTTTTTACCAGATGGTTCTATGGGCTAATGGCAGAAGAAAGATGTTTAATAATTAAAGGAAACATTGGTGATTTCTTTAAACAAAATAAGATCTTTAGGGAAGATGCAAAGAGGTTCTATCGTGAACTAAGAAAACAGAAGACTGTTGTCAATGATCCACCTCCTATCAAAGCTGTGGAGGAGTTCTGAAGCAAGATTTGGGAGAATGAAAAATGTTACAATGATAGAGCCACCTGGATCCTCGAACAAGCTGAGCAGCACAAAAATTTAGAAAGTCAAGAGTGGACTGATATAACTGTTACAGAAACTGCTGATGCCATCAAGAAAACCAGTAAGGAAGGCTCCAGTGATATATGGGATGGCCAATTTCTGGATAAATATCCTGCCCAGCATACACAAAGACCTTACATATGCATACAACACCATTATCAGGAATTCAGAGAAAATCCCAACTGGCTGACAGGAGGTATCACCTACTTATTCCCTTAGACTAAGACCCAGAACCCCAAAAGCTGCAGACCCATCACCTGCCTGCCCACCATGTGTAAGATCCTAACCTCCATCATCACTGAAAGGACTTACACTTTACTTGACCACTTAACCTTCTACCAGCAGAACAAAAAATGTTGCAAATGAGGTAGCAATGGATGCAAGGACAAATTTTTCACTAATAAGGCAATCATAGAGGAGACCAAATCAAAGAAAAAGAACCTGTCTAATGTTTGGGTTGATTGATAGTGTGCCACACTCCTAGATCTTGAAAAGCTTAGATTTATATAAAGTTTGGCTAATTAACATCCAATTTATTAGAGAAAGCATGAAGACCTGGATGACCATCCTAAACCTCCACTATGTGGATGGAACACTAACATCTTCTAGGGAGACTCACTGTCACCATTGCTCTTTTGTATTGCATTAGCACCCCTTATCACTTAACAACTGTGGTTTTGTTTTTGAAATGCAAAAAAATAAACCATCTTTTTAATATGGATGACCTAAAAACATTTGCCAATAATGATGACCAACATATAGGTCTACTTAACATTGTAAAGACCTTCAGTGATGACATCAAAATGGAGTTTGGGCTTGTTAAGAGTGCAAAAGACACCTTTAAAAGAGGAAGGATCACCAATAGCTCTGACGTCAATCTTGACAACACCATTAGCTAACATTATTGTGATTAGGCTACTGTAATCTGGCACAAAATATTGGCCTATCCCTTAGCATAATGACTGAAACGTCAGCTGAAATCTTCTTATACGTGCAGCACGATTAAATGAAAATTGTTGCATTGCATAATCGATAAATCTATAAGGCATGTGAGAGGGCCATGTGTCACTTCAAATAAGCCACAAAGTAAGTACAATCATGAACTCCATTGTAGTGTGCGAGAGTGCTTTTCTTCAACACAAAAAGTTGCATTGTGATGACGTAAGCATGCTTGGGCCCGGAACGTTAAGCGCAATGTGAGCGCAGACCAGCGGGGGAGTGGGGAGGGGTGACAATTGTACTCGGGCACGGTACAAGGCAACTGGGCATAATGTGAGTATGCCCTTAATGTCTGTGAAGTGGGGGACTGCTGTTTTATTTTTGGATCAGGCAGCTTAAAGATTGTGTCCCCTAAACAGTGCCCCAGGATCAGTTGATGCCTAACTCTCAAAATATCTCAAACCATTACATCAAAAAATGATCCAGGGTTTAGGATTGAGACCACAGACTGACTGCACCTTTAAATGGAAACGGGTATGTGTGACTGCAGTTAATGGAGCAGAGAGTGGCACATCTCCCAACTGCAGTGCTCTGGCAATTTGGGTTGCATGTATTGATCACCACTACCATTGTGCTGATGTGCTTAAGCAAACACTGAAAATAAACATTCAGGCCAGCTGTAATTACTTAATCCCAACTAATGTGATTTGAATAAAGTAATGCAGGTTCTGCAAGCCTTAAAGTGTGCCTAAAATGTCAGAAGCCAGTCTGAAATGCTTATAGAACTTCATGGGGCTGAGGAGCAGAGAGAACTGGACTGGGCTGACATGCTGACAGAACTAGGCTCGGTTCTGAAATTTAGTGCTTCAGCAGCATTGCTTATGTTCTTCAGCAGACTCCTTGATCAAGTTTATATTATCCACAGTAACACATATCAGGTTAAGCGGTTTGCTCAGGGGTGCTGGGCTGTGGTCTACCTGCAATTCTGACCTGTGTCCCTAACCATGACATTAGTCCCATTGCCAACATGACTCACCTTTAACGTAACTTTGCTTCCCATGTACTAATATTTATGTGGTGACTTGGAAACAAGGCACAGGCAAAGTGAAGGGGACAAAGCCAGAGGAAGGCCCGTGTATGAACAGCTGACCATAGCTCAGCACCACATGCACGTGCCACATGTGAGTTTTGATGAAACTCACTCCTTCACCTGAATTAGAACGCTGCCCTTAGCTAAAAACTGCATTCCAGCTGGAACAGGAGAAAGGAAAGCTTAACTAACTCATGATCAACATTTTTAACTTTTAACAACATCAGAAGTGCTGCTCCATGGATGAGCACAACAGAACATTTTAAAACAGAAAACCTTTGTGTCTCTAAAGAACACTATCAGACTTGAGACATCAGGAATTGCACAGCTACAGTGGACAGGTGGAAGTAGGGGAGGGTAGGTGAGAAAACCCAAGATCGTCTGACAACAATGGCAAAACTGCTTGGGTAACTGAACCAGGCCCCCTTGAGAGTCATTAGTCCCTTTCAGACATACATTGCAGCCCTGAACTCATCTAGACATTACCCGGAGGAGCTGTATGTGAGAACGCAAATGTCCGAAATAGTTGGACCGGACATGAAACGGACTTTAGCCTGCCAGCTCCCTAGTACAAAATCTGTGTAATGTCCGATTGAGTCCATGTGTGAATACAGCAAGTCATTGTCCAGAGAATTCACAGCAAGCAAGTGGACATGTTGATGATGTTCCTATCATGTGACTGGCGTGGAACTAGAAGAATACAAACATCCAAGGTTGAAGAAGAATAGTCATTTACACGAAGACGCCAATGAAAATGTCTAACTGGAGAGACGACGAGATTTGGGAACTTCTGTTGATATGCCGAAATCCTCAGACAAATTCAAGGAACGGCAACAGACTTGGTTGTTTATAACCAAAATATGAACCGGCTATGTGACTGCTGTGCTGTAAACAAAACACTGCGATTTCTGCAGCGTAGTTTTTGCGTCATGTCCTGCCTCCTGCACGCTCTACCCAGGCACCGCCCCTCACCTAAACCAAACCGGAGTATTTCCTGTAGGTGAGAAAGCGTCTGACATGGACAATCTCCTGCTGTGTGCTACATGTGTGAAAGGGAAACTCTGGACAATGTCCGGACCTGACTGGTGTTCATATAAGAAAACGGCTGTTGTTATTCAGTAAGACAATTTTCTGTCTGTATCACCAAAGCAATAAAGTCCTGATAAAACTAAAAAAGACAGCTTCAGAACTACACCTTGGACCTCACCACTTGTGATGGATGGGCTAGCTGGAGTATAGATTTCTGCTGACAGCTGGGGCCATATGTATCAATCTTTGTGTACAACTTGCCGTAGGACCATGTGTCCGCACAATCCCACAATTTGTGTATGGAGGTTTTTCGTCAGATTTATCAAACACCACATATGCCTAATTGTCTTCATAAATCTGAGCATAAATCAAATTAGTATGAAATTATGTGCACATGAACATGCTTAAAGTCCACTCCCAGAATTGTTCTTATATGGACCGAGACACGCCTTTAATTCATCGAATTAGCATATTAAAGATCCCAGGAAAATCTGAGTGAAATGCAGAGATTGATGTTGAGGATCAATAAATTATTCAAACACGGAGATAGGGGTGATGGTTGATGAGGTGGAGAGGAGAAAAAAATGTCCTTTTTGGAGGCCAGACTATCGGCATTTCAAATCGACGGAAAAATGCGGAGTGGCTCAAATGGTGACTGCTATGAATGCAGTATCACCAGAGGTGGAGGAGGTGAAGAAGAAGTGGTCGGATTTCAAAAGAGAGGCCAAAAAACGAATAAGTGCACACAGGACCAGTGTGTCTGCACCCAGCGGCAAGAGGGGGCTTTGCCCCCTCAGTTGTATTTTCTGCCAAAAAGCAAAAACAACAAAAATATTGGAAACATTGGAATACTCTTTGGAAACAACACAGGGAAGTGAAGTTTTTGTCAACGAGAGAGGGAGAGAGAGAAAACGAGAGAGCTGCATGGCATGAGCAGAAAGACAGACAAAATGATCAAGGCAACAAACAATTTTAGCGGTCATCTCTCAGTGGTTAGCATCGTTCATAAATGCTATTATTTTGCGTCTTGTAGACATATGTTCAGAGTGTTCCAATTCTCTAAATTGTGCGAGGACACTCAGGTTTAATACTGGCTTCACCACTGCTGTGAAATAAATGTATTATTTGATTCTAAAACAGTAGTCTTGTGTTGTTATTTGGCCTTTCAGAGGCTATTGCATGGTTAAATCAATGAATTTCATTAAACCTAAAACTAGACCAATTTTAGGTGACCTGGCAATCTCCCCCAAATATTCCTATTTCATATTATGGCCATAACGCACAAACACATGGAAAAGGTGAGGTAGGGAATTGTTCGTATCTACAAGTAGTCAAAACGCCACTATATTGCCACCTGCAGGATGAAAAAAAAATGCAGAAATAGGCATAGGAGGATGATAATCAACTGTTTTACTATATAAAAAGATTTGCCCCCTCATCATTTTTAACTGCCCCCTCAGTCACTTCATCCTGGTTATATTAAAATATATAAGCACAGGGCTTTGGCATTTTCGTCTCATAAACTCCAAAACACGTCACCAACAAGGCATTAATTTTGTGGCTGACCACTTCTGCTGAATATGCCTGCTCATCTTTTGCTTTGTGTCTCGCCTCCACCTGAAGACTCAATGAATTCATACTTACCCTTTCCCCCATTTCTGTGGCATTCCAGTTATGAAGCCAGCACACTTAGACTCTTTGTTTTTTTTTTCCTTACATTTTCACAAATCAGAATCTAATTCTTGTAGTAGTAGTCCATCTCCTTCTGAATTCCTCAAGTACAGAGAATTTGTAATCCTTTAGCATTAATGTATGCCATACTCTAAAAAGTAAAATATCCAGCTGTATAAATGGATAACGTTGTAAAGAACTGTAACCTATGTAAGTCGCTTTGGATAAAAAGCGTCTGCCAAATGAACAAATGTAAATGTAAATGTCTAAAAAGACATTCAAGAACAAGTTTTAAACAACAAACCAGAAAATGGTTATTACTGCTCATTATCATTACAAAATAAGCATTGCGTACTCGTTTTGTTATTGTTCATTAATTACTTCCAGTTAAAACATTGAAACATATAAGACATCATCAATATTATGGGGACATATTGGTCAATAATAGTGGTGATTTTAAATATATACAGATATACAGGGATGGAGCAAGAGAGAAAAGAGGGAGATAGAGAAAGGAGCTGAGAGATGGATAAAAGAACTGATAAATTAATGAACGCTGAAGTGTATAAGCGTCAGGAATAGCTTAAGATAGGGGGAGATGTTGTTAGGGGGATATATTATAAACTGGTGTCTAGCTGCCTGAGAAATGCTACAGCAGTGGTCTTATTGAAATGAGTAACCCTATCTCCATTTCTACCCTTGCAGTTGATGTGAAGGTATGCTTATGTCAGGAGTGACACTATGCCCAGGTAGTTCGCCCTCCTAGGGATCCGCCCGCCACAAGAATGCCAGGACAAGGTGAGTAGGAGCAACTCTTTATTCTTTTAAAAAAACACAAAATTTAACAAGGCAATTCATAAAATCTGAGACGCCGCTATCCCTCTCCCAGCGAAGCCCTTCCCCCTATCCTTCTATCCACCCCTGTCTGCCCTCCCCGGCTACAAACAGGCGGGAACGCTACCCAGCCGCTCACACCAAAAGAAGAAAAGAAAAAGAAAAAACAGAATCCCCACACACACACTTAGCCTCACTGCACACACCCGTGATCTGGCGTCCCCGCCCACTTGGACGCCGGGAGAGAGAAGACTACTCAATCTCACTGCCGAGGGGGAAGTGCTGCCGCTGTGGGGGAGGCTCCTCACACGCACGCACACACACGCACGCACACCACACAAGACGTACAAAAATGAAACGAAAATATAAGGGGGGACGTAGCTCAGCCCGCGCCACACTGCCGGGCTTCGCCTACGTCCCAAAAAAACAAAAAAGAAATTAAATAAACTCCAGACAAGGCCCCCGCGTCACTCCTGCGGGGGCTGGCGGCTCCGGCGGCGACCCACGTCTTCTCCCCGGTAGTAACTCCGCCGGCTCCGCGGGATCGCACTGAGGGAGACACAGAACAGCAGCCGGTCAGCCCTCCCTCTCCACCCCATGCTGGTGACCCACGCACTCTCTCAAGGTTTCGCGGTGCCACCTCCCTTCCAGCTAGGGGATCACCCCCCCCAGCACGCGCTTCCACGGGGTGGGGGCTCCCTTCGGCCCCGGCTGCGTCCGGAACCAAGCGTTGTTTTCCCCGCTCCCTCAGGGATTCACCGCTAGAGCCCCTTCGGTCGCCGCTCTTCTGAAGCCGCCTAAAACACACAAACACGCTCGCGCATCTCGCACACCAAAACAAAAACCAAAAGACATTAAACAAAGCAAACTCAAAACCCGCTCTGGGTCGCGACTCCCAGAGCTCAAAGAAAAAAACAGCAAACCAAAATAAACCCTAAACTCAGCCGTGCCGGCACGTTCAAAAAAAGAAATCAAAAAACCTGGCTCCACGCTAAAATCCCGTGTGATAACCTCCGTTAGCGTCTCTGGCGTGTTACTCCCACTCACCTGCCTAAATAGTCCCAGCGAAAATTACACACAGACAGGCAACAGGTGCGGAGCACACACCAGGCAGCGAACACCGTCAATTACCAATTATTCCATCCCGAGCCCCCTCGCTCTCCCAGGGAGTGCAGCGCGGTCATGTCGGGAGGAACTCCTGACAGATTTCCCCCCCGCTTTATGGGTAGTCGCCCCCGACTACACCTCCTCAATGTACCGGCGCGGGGGCTGGCCCCTCGTCTCACGGGAGGAGCGACGAAGGGACGCATCTTCCGGCTGTGCAGGAGGCCCTGCCACTGCCTCCTGCTCCTGTTCCTCTAGGGGAGCAGCGGGCACCACTCCAGGGTTCCGGGCCGGGACCCACACCGGGTTCCACCCCCATACCCGACCTCGCTCCTCCGGCTCGGCCACCCGGCGGGTCTCTTCCACAGGGGGGCCCCCCTGAACGTCGCCCACCGGGCAGGTGCGCAGGTTGTTCCGGTGTAGGGTCCGTTCCTCACCACCGGCCTCCGGGCGGACCACATACACCGGCTTCTCCGGATCGACCTGGCGCAGCACAACAAACGGTCTGGGGCTCCAACGAGGGGCCAACTTACCATGCTCCCGCCGCCGGAAGTTCCGCACCAACACCCGGTCACCAGGCAGCAAGGGGAGGTCCCGGACTCGCCGATCATACCTCTCCTTGTCCCGGCCCTGTTGGCGCCGCACCCCCTCCAGCACCCGCTGGTACACCCGTAGCAGGGTCCGATGGTGATCCTTCACCCATCCCTCCAGGGTCCATCGCCGCTCGGGGGGCGGCACGTTGAGGGCCAGGTCCACCGGCAACCGGGCGTGGCGCCCTGTCAGGACAAAATGCGGGGCATACCCTGTGCTGCTATGGACCGAGTTGTTATAGGCCTGCAACAGGGCCGGCAGGCGCTCCGGCCAACGGGACTGCTCATCCTCTCGCAATGAGCCTAGGAGAGACAGCAGTGTCTGATTAAACCGCTCGCAGGCCCCATTGCCCTGGGGATGGTAGGGGGTGGTGCGGATCTTTGTACATCCGTACAGCTCACAGAAAGCCGCGACCATGGAGGACTCGAACGCCGCCCCCCGGTCAGAGAGGAGTCGCTCAGGGCAGCCCCAGTGCTGTATCACCGCACCCCATAGTGCCTTGACCGTGGTCGTCGCCGACTGGTCCCTGACAGGCACCGCCCACCCGTACTTCGAGAACAAATCCGTCAGCACGAGCAGGTAGGGGTACGGGTCGCCCGGGCGCCCCAGCGCAAGGTGGTCCATGGCCACCACCTCTAAGGGGTAGGAGGTGGAAAGAGGGACAAGGGGGGCCCTTACCTCCGGGCCGGCCTTGGCCACCACACACTGGCCACAATCTGCCGTCCAACGCCGCACGTCCGCCCCCAGACCCGGCCAGTAAAACCGCCGGCGTAAGGCAGTCTCCAGCTTGTTGGCGCACAAGTGACCCAGGGCCTGATGGTACCGCTGCCAGACACCCTGGGCCTCGCCCCAGGGCACCAGCACCTGCCACAACGGCTCCCCAGCAGCCCCATCCTGCACCCGGCGGCAAAGGACCCCCCCTCGTAAATGGAGCCGCTCCCATTCCCTCCACCACCTACCTTCCTCGGGTGAGGCCTTCCTCCGCTCCTCCCGCCGAGGGGGCTCCCCGCTCTCAAGCCGCGCCGCCAGAGCCCGCAGATGCTCATCCCTCTGCTGTAAGGACGCCCAGTCCCACGCACCCTCAGCTGCGGCATCCAAAGCCACCTGCGCCACAACCACCTCCTCCCCAGGCAACCGAGACAGGGTGTCCGCATTAGCATTGCGGGACCCAGGGCGGTACTTTACCTCCAGATCATAGCTGGCCAACTGTGCCACCCACCGCTGCTCGGTCGCCCCAAGGCGCGCCGTCCCCAAGTGTACTAAGGGGTTGTGGTCAGTGAAGACCGTGACCTTTGTGCCCCAGAGATAGTCCTTAAATTTCTCGGTCACGGCCCACTTCAGTGCCAGCAGCTCCAGCTTGAAGGCGCTGTAGTTCTGGTCATTCCTCTCCGCAGGGTGCAGGCTCCGGCTGGCATAGGCAATCACCCTCTCCTTACCCTCCTGAACCTGCGACAACACAGCCCCCAGCCCGTCCATACTGGCATCCGTATATACCCGGAAGGGCAACGAGAAGTCAGCATAGGCTAGGACTGGGGCGGAGAGCAGGGCAGCCTTCAACTCCTCGAAGGCGCGCTGGCACTCGGGGCCCCACTCCACCCGCTGTGTGCGCCTACCCCGAGCTGCCGTACCCACCAGCAACCGATGCAGGGGAGCCGCGATCTTAGCGAAAGCGGGGATGAACCGCCGATAGTAGCCGGCAAACCCGAGAAACGCCCTTACCTGCCGCACAGTCTCAGGGGCCGGCCAGTCCCGCACTGCAGCCGTTTTCTCCGAATCCGTGGCTACCCCCGCCCGACTGACGATGTGCCCCAGATATCGCACCTCCTTCCTCAGCAACTTGCACTTCTGAGGCTGGAGCTTGAGCCCAAAGCGCCCCAGGCGCTCAAACACCGCCTCCAAGTGCCTCAGGTGGGTGGAAAAATCTGGGGAAAAAACCACAACATCATCAAGATATATCAGCAGAGAGTCATGCAGCAGGTCACCCAAGCACCGCTGCATGAGGCGTTGGAAGGTGGCCGGGGCATTACATAGCCCAAACGCCATTCGCTCAAACTGATATAAACCAACGGGGGTAGCAAACGCGGTCTTTTCGCGGTCCCGTGGATCCACCGCCACCTGCCAATACCCACTGGCCAGGTCGAGAGTGGAATACCACTCTGCCCGCCTCATCCCCGCCAACGACTCCTCGATGCGGGGCAGAGGGTGGGCGTCCTTGTGGGTAACGGCATTCAGGCGGCGGTAATCAACACAGAATCGCCACGCGCCGTCCTTCTTTTTCACAAGGACCACGGGGGCTGCCCAGGGGCTGGAACTCTCGGTGATCACCCCACTCTCTAGCATCCCCTGCAACAGAACCCGCAGCTCGGGATAAAGGCCAGGGGGAAGAGGGCGATACCTCTCACGGCTGGGTGGAGCATTACCGGTCGGGATGCGGTGATACACCGCGTCGGTACACCCGAAGTCCTCCTCGTGGGCTGCGAACACCCCCGCCCACTTCTGCAGCAGCTCCTGTGCCTGACGGTGCTGCTCCCCTGTGAGTCCCTCTAGTTCCGGCGGGGGCAATGGACTCCCCACCCCCAAAGGGGCCTGGACGGTCCCCACAGTCACCTCTACCTCCCCGGGGCGGGGGCTCCGCAGCACCACATCGCACTCACCCTGAATCTGCGAGGGGTCAAGACAGGACAGGGTTGCCAAGGGGCGTCGTCGGGGTAAGGTCAAGGGATGGGGGTGCACATTCATCACACGGAGGGGAACCTTGCCCCCCCGTGGCCGAACCACGGCCCGGGCCACCTGCCACTCACCACCTTCCTCGAGCCCCTCCAACAGGCAGGGCAGGCCCTCTAGGTGTTCACCCCCCTCCACGCGGACCCACTGCACCACCTCGGAGCCGGCCGGCACTTCAGTGTCGTCGCTCCGACCCAGCCGCAGCGTTCCACGTTTCGGGGAGAGGGCCTGCACCTGGGCCCGGCGGCACAGGGCAAAAGCCCGCTCCCAGGCCCGCCGAGCACGGCCCTGCTGAGAGGCAGAAAAGGTTAGGGCACCAGGCTGTACACCCCTCATCACCTCTTCCCAACACTGGGAGATGATGTTCATCCCCAACAGGACGCTATCTGACCCTAAACAATGGTCCTCTACTACAATAACGCCCTTATCAGGGATGCGGACCCCCCCGACTACAAAATCGAAAACCACATACCCCACAAAGGGTATGTCTAGCCCATTGGCTGCCCGCAGGGACAACCACTGCAGAGCACCCGTGTCCCGCTCAGGAAGGCCCCCAAACCACTTCCTGAAAAACCCCTCACTCATCAGGGTGACCTGTGAGCCCGTGTCCAAGAGACACGGCACCTTAACCCCACCTACCTCCACCTCCACCTGGGGGCATGGCCCCAGGACCACTACATGCTCAGGGCAGTCCTCGCCAGTGTCCCCTTGTACCCCGCCCGCGTGCCCTACCGCGGACGGGGTCGGGAGTTTAACGGCGCACGCTTGAGACAGTGGCGCTGCACATGCCCGGACTGCCCACATGCAACACAAATGGGCTGGCCATCAGCGTCCCACTGAAACCGCGCCGGCCCCCGACCCTGCCCGGCAGAGCAACGGCTCTCCGGGCCACGGGCCTGGGGCTCCCGTTCCTCTATGGGCGGGGTGGCTGGAGCCTGCGGCCACTGCTGTCGAAGCTCTGCGATCAGTGCTTTGCCCAGTGCGGCCACCTGTTCTTGGAGCTCCTGCCGCATTTCAGCCCGCACCTCGTCCTTCCAGCACTCCAGGTCCCCTGCCTGGAGCGGAACAGCCGGCAGCCGAGGTTCCTGCGAACGAGAAGCACAGCACATTGCCCCGTCCCCCCCCCTGGGACTCCAGCTCAAGCTCGCGGGCCTCACGACTCACCTGCTGGAAAGTGAGCGCAGGCTGCCGCCTCACCTGCCTCTGCAGTTCCTGTTTAAGGGGGCCCCTCCGCAGGCCAAGCAGAAACTGGTCCCGCAACACCAGGCTGTCACCATCCACCGCCGGCTCCCGGGCCCGCCATTTGGCGTGCACCTCCCGTAGCCGAAGGAGGTACCCATCCAAACCCTCCTCCCGCTCCTGCGCACACTGGAAGAAGTTCTGGCGAACCACGGGTAGCGGTGTGGGGCGGGCAAACAGCTCCTCCGGCATGGCCCACAGAAGGGCGACCGTGTTGCGCTGCTCCACCGGCACAAGCAGCACCTCCCGGCGGGCACGTCCCTCCAGGGCCCCCATCAGAAAGTCAACCCTTTGTTCCTCTGTGAGCCCTTGTGCCCGGAGCATAGCCTGAACCTGTGCCCGCCACTCCCCATATCTGACCGCGCCTTCCTCCCCGGAGAACTTAGGGACCCAGGGCGGCGCACATAAACCAGGGGACGTTGACACCCACCCGGCGGAAACGCCGCACCTGCTCCTCCCCGCTCATCCATTCTTGTGACAAGGCGGATCCTGCCGACTTACGCCAAATTTGTTAGTGTCAGGAGTGACACATATGCCCAGGTAGTTCGCCCTCCTAGGGATCCGCCCGCCACAGAATGCCAGGACAAGGTGAGTAGGAGCAACTCTTTATTCTTTTAAAAAACAAAAATTTAACAAGGCAATTCATAAAATCTGAGACGCCGCTATCCCTCTCCCAGCGAAGCCCTTCCCCCTATCCTTCTATCCACCCCTGTCTGCCCTCCCCGGCTACAAACAGGCGGGGAACGCTACCCAGCCGCTCACACCAAAAGAAGAAAAGAAAAAGAAAAAACAGAATCCCCACACACACACTTAGCCTCACTGCAAACACCCGTGATCTGGCGTCCCCGCCCACTTGGACGCCGGGAGAGAGAAGACTACTCAATCTCACTGCCGAGGGGGAAGTGCTGCCGCTGTGGGGGAGGCTCCTCACACGCACGCACACACACGCACGCACACCACCAAGACGTACAAAAATGAAACGAAAATATAAGGGGGGACGTAGCTCAGCCCGCGCCACACTGCCGGGCTTCGCCTACGTCCCAAAAAAACAAAAAAGAAATTAAATAAACTCCAGACAAGGCCCCCGCGTCACTCCTGCGGGGGCTGGCGGCTCCGGCGGCGACCCACGTCTTCTCCCCGGTAGTAACTCCGCCGGCTCCGCGGGATCGCACTGAGGGAGACACAGAACAGCAGCCGGTCAGCCCTCCCTCTCCACCCCGTGCTGGTGACCCACGCACTCTCTCAAGGTTTCGCGGTGCCACCTCCCTTCCAGCTAGGGGATCACCCCCCCAGCACGCGCTTCCACGGGGTGGGGGCTCCCTTCGGCCCCGGCTGCGTCCGGAACCAAGCGTTGTTTTCCCCGCTCCCTCAGGGATTCACCGCTAGAGCCCCTTCGGTCGCCGCTCTTCTGAAGCCGCCTAAAACACACAAAACACGCTCGCGCATCTCGCACACCAAAACAAAAACCAAAAGACATTAAACAAAGCAAACTCAAAACCCGCTCTGGGTCGCGACTCCCAGAGCTCAAAGAAAAAAACAGCAAACCAAAATAAACCCTAAACTCAGCCGTGCCGGCACGTTCAAAAAAAGAAATCAAAAAAACCTGGCTCCACGCTAAAATCCCGTGTGATAACCTCCGTTAGCGTCTCTGGCGTGTTACTCCCACTCACCTGCCTAAATAGTCCCAGCGAAAATTACACACAGACAGGCAACAGGTGCGGAGCACACACCAGGCAGCGAACACCGTCAATTACCAATTATTCCATCCCGAGCCCCCTCGCTCTCCCAGGGAGTGCAGCGCGGTCATGTCGGGAGGAACTCCTGACACTTACGTCATTCCAGAGGGCAGAAACAAAGCCGTTTTCGTCCTCTCAGCACCGTGCACCAGGAGTAACGCGAATACCGCTGTTTTGCTAACACTTCAGATCGGAGAATAACATTCACTGGCCAAAAAAAAAAAAAAAAAAATTCTGGAATGAGGAATCTTGGCAATGAGGCTAATGAAAGGACAGCGTTCTCAAGCTGTGCAGTGTTACGCATATTCACAGGGTATACAAGAAGCGGTTTAATACGCACACGATAACTTTGCCTTGCCGTTATGTTAGTTTGTAGATTGGTATATGAAAATGTAACACGGATGGCTGTAGATGGGACGGCGTGTGAGGTATGTTTTTTTCCTCCTTCAGCCGTTTTAGTGTTGCATGAACAGGATTATTGGGCTGACAAATGACACCCATTTGTGGGCACAAATCCTGCGGGACGCACAGGTAGTTTTAGACGTCTTTGTAGTCATGTTTATACATCACTGTGAAGCATCTTTTCTAAAAATGAAAACATAAAAAATGATTTTGTGCTTGATGAGTTGTTGTTACTGTGTGATTGAAGAGCTTCATTCTCCGCTGGATCTATGCACTATTTTACCCTGTGCGCTAGCTTTACTTCTTCTTTTCTCGTGCAGTCTCGGACGAATCTTTATTTTTTTCTTAAAACACCATCTCTTTTGGTGTGTGAGGGATCAAACTCTTTATATGATTATAACATAATGCATGCCTTTTAAATCATTCTAATGCAACTATATGGCTGTAGAGACGAAGCCATGAGACGAAGGTAAAGCAACGTGAGGCAGTATGATTTTAATATGCTGGCGAATATTCTTTGTTCTTTTTTATTATTCTTCTTTATAAATGTAATTTATAAGGCATAGGTTATTCATATGGGAGACTGAGTAAAAATTCTGTTAGTAGTTGTTTGCTAATCTGAAATCTTTTTTTTTCTACAGGATAATAGTGTAACATATTTCCCTTGGAATAAAGGGTAAGATCAGATATGGATCCCCCACCTGAGTGTTCTCTTTTTCTGGCCAGGATTCTGGAAGAGCTGGACACTAAATACAGCAGTGTCTCCTACCAGGATCTGTGCAAGTCCCTTTGTGCCCGCTTTGACCTGGTCCATCTCACCAAGCTGCAGAACCTCCTCTTCTACATGGCCTGCCTGGACCCCAGCTTCCCTGCGACACTGTTCAGAGAGAAGATGAAATGCTCCCTGGAGGACCAGCAGTCTAGGAAGCTCAGGGCAGCAGCTGACATCATCACCATGTTCAACCTGATCCAGATGAATGAGGGGGTGGCCAAAGACAAGCTGCCCACTGTCTACAGGCCCAAGGTCCACAAGCACCAGTCATTCGAGTCCTGCCTGTCGGGCACTGACGTCTACAGATATTCGGGCTGTGATAGGACAGCCAGGGCCCCTCCTCTTCTGCAAGGCTCACCCTTCCCTAAATCTGACTGCAGCAGCTGCCAACATTTCATTCCAACTTCTGACCTCAAAGTCCTCCTGGGAGTGAGAGGGGAACTGATGTGCAGGGCAGCGTCTCTTGACAAGCTGCAGCACCTCCCGCGCTACATGAACAGCAGTCCTCTGTCGCCCAGAGACATGCAGAGCACGTATTTCCCCATGAATGTTGACAGTGAGTCCAACACCAACCAGGACTCCCTGCATATCTCCACCACCACAGGTGCCACTAAGGAGACTCTGGACTCTGACGCTGAGCCCTTCACTATGCATTCCTGTGTCCAGAAGAGGAACATCTTCAAGGGGGACTTCCACAACCTCTCTGCTTTTACACCCCAGGTGATTGGCTATGACCCCCAGACGGCTGTGCCAGCAGGCGGGGGTTACCAAAAGAATGAGCCGAGGAAGTCCCCGATGTTCTTGAACCACAGTTTTGAACTACCCTACAGTAACCCATACTGCGAGCCAGCACGTTGCCCCGGTGCGGACTTGCGGCAGGTGAAGCATGAGAGCCTGGATGACCTGCAGACATCCGCATACTTTGGTCCAATGACAATGACTGATTGTGTGAACACTCGGCGAGCTCCAGGGAAGCAGGGGAGGCAGCCAGCCTGGCTAATCAAGAGCCTGAGCCTGAACACGGAAGAGGGTCCTAACTTTGAGCACTCTTTCCTCAGGCAGCCCAAGAATGACCGCCCGCACCCTGCTGACAGCCTGGACGAGGAACAGCGCGACCAGGGTGCCAAAGAGAAGTCGGTGGTCTCATTCTCCAGGTTTGGCAGCAAAACCATGGTGCCTAAGACTAAAGACGCAAGCTCCATGGCTGGAGGAGGAGGCACAGAGAGGAGGGAGGGCATGAAGAGGTTCAAAGACAAGAGTATAAACTGCACCTCATTCCAGGGAGGGAGTGGGGAGACCGTGCTGAGTGTGGCACCCCAGACGGAGCACTGTGACCAGCGGCACTACTGGGACTTTGCTGCTCTCTGCAAGTATGGGGATAAGCATCCGTTCACCACACAGTCTGAAGAGGACAGCGATGACATCAGTGAAATCTTCCGCTTCCTGGATGACATCAGCATGTGTGGCTCCACAGGAGTCATCCAGTCATCCTGCTACAACAGCATTGCGTCCCTTTCTCAGGCCACCAAGTCAGATGGGGACAGTTCACCTGAGCACAGCACTGTCAAGCTGGGCAAGGGTACAAGAAAGCTGGAGCGGCTGTTCCACTCCCTGGAGAGCACGGACAATGAGCTGAAAGCCAGTGTCTGCAAGATGGTCCTGCGGATCGGGCAGATTGAGAGGAAGCTAGAGTCGCTGTCGGGCGTCCATGGAGAGATCTCCCAGGTGCTCTCCAAGCTCAACAAGCTGGATGAGAAGATCCAGGAGCCAGAGGCAGAGGGCAGCCGGCAGGGTGAGGCTGGTGAGACCATTGAGGCACATGCAGTGGAGGGGGGGGCCCTCATATGGTGGATTCCACTGCCACACCACCGGGCACAGTGCCAAACCTGATGCCAGCAATGCAGACTGGTGCCATTTTGATGCCAATGACGGAATGGAGGACAGCCAGTGGGGCAAGATCCCAAAAAAGGGGCTCTTCCCTCGGCGGTCATCACGGTGCCTGACCAAGCATAGCGCTACTGAGTCCAAAATTGCTAGCATCTTGAACTCGCAACAGGACTGGCAAGCTATATCCAGGTCAACCCAACCAGGGGAGGAGAGCAATGCGAAGGACCATGACAGCAAGGACTGGCACAGGAAGTCTAAAGAGGTACCTGGGGCATTTAAGCTGAGCTCTGGGGATGTCCTTTTACGCCATTGTTGATTAGTATGAGACTGTCTGAGTATCAGGGGGATGGGTACAGAGTAGTACCTAAAATAACATGCTGTCTTGTGACTAAGCATGTTTTGATTAGTATTTCAAATGTATATAAAGTAAATAAAATAATGTAATATTAAATGAAATAGCCTGCTTTCAGCACCAAGCTATGGTCAGACTCCAAATTTACAGAGCATTCTGTGAAAGCTCTCTTCATGTGACTGAATGATATGAGGCAAGTGACTTGATAGAATAACTTTCTCCTTTTTGCTAAACAAAATAATCAAGGGTTCAGATAATTTGTTTTACCTGAAACAGCTGAAAAATGTTTAATGTTTGTACAGTGAGTTGTAGTATTCCTGTAATACACTCTAGGGGAGCAGTTTCTCAAAGAACCGAGGATATTATGCCACACATAGGGTAACAGTATGATTAGTACACAGGTGATAAGATGCCATAGATGTGATCTTATGGTAATCCTGCAGTGGACGTTGCTATGTATGTTTGGCACTCAGATCCAACCTAGATGGTGCAGTATCTGATTGCGTTTCACACTGTCAGATCAGAACCTGGAGCTTCCCAAAGCAGTGGCCAGCGTGCCAGCAGGATACTTGGATATTTCTGAAGTTACAGATGTAAGCAGTGAGAATTATTCAGAGGCAGAATCATAGCCACAGACACACTACACAGGGTGGATACATTCTTTTAAATTTGATGCACGGAGGGGGGGGGGGGGGGGGGGTAGAGAGAATTTGGCAGAAGCCAGAATGATTCGGAATCCTCTCACATTTATTACTAGACATCAGGTGTCAAATTAGTACCAGCGCCCACAGGAAAAAATGTGGTGAATTGCAGCAGTGGAGACCTGTAAGGTGAGCACTATTGTGCTCTATTCTCCTGGACACCAGATCAGGACCCGAGAGCTAACTGGTATGCTGATAGATCAGGATCTCCTGAAAGGTGCCACACCGATGATTGTTATTTGTATCTTTCCTAGATGCAGAGGAGTTGCTGGCCTTAGATCAGACATTTATTAGGGCTGGTCATGGGGTAAAGATGTGGAATGTGTGTATTTCTTGACCGCTGTTGGCTGGTTATAAGGTAACGCTGCTGAATGTCTGTATGTCTGTGAGTGCTGATGGCCAGTTTCTTCACCTGTTTCCTTATTTCGTTTAAAAAACGTGCACATTCCACATGTTCTTCCTCAATAGTTAATCATTCTGTAGGCTCAGCTTGGGATCAGTAGCTTATCCTCTGGGCTGGGCACGAGTCAGGCTGGCAGACCAGACACACATCCTAGTGTCATTATCATTCCCTCTCTATCAGTCACTAACAATATGAGTCACCGCCTACAGAAATTGTTAAAACCTTGTCCTTCCCCTTTCTTGTCACGCAAAGCTTTCTCTGTTTTTCCCCAGCTGGATTACTGCCAGCTCCTCCTTCTATTACCCTCTTGTGCTCCAAGTATTGTTGGGACAAAACTTTGAATTTAGTCAATATTTGTTCTTACTTTGACAAATCAATGAATGCAAGTTTGTCTGCTCAATGTAAACATAAGTCTTATAGGTAATCTTGCCAATCACCAGAACTGCAGAAGAGTGTTTGCCAAGACCAAAAAGAGTGTCAGTGTGTGGTTTAGAGTCAAAGCTGAGGACGAATGTAGACGGAATCCTGACTGTGGCCTCTACAGCAGTGCACAGGATCCTGGCAGCCCCATTCAAACTTTCCACTCTCCTTGAAGGATTTAAGACTCCCTGAGACTGAGCTCAGGGAGATTTACTTCAGGGGTCTTTCTTTGTCAGATCCAAACTCTGACACACCCTCAAGTGCAGCCTGATGGCAGATAATTCATCCACACTGGCTTATTGATATCAGGTAAATTTTTGCAATTTGTGGCAGACTAACCATTCTAATGATTTCAGTCATTTTGCTCCTGGGTATTTTACCTTCAATAACACTAACATAAAGGTTATTTCAGGCAATCTCACTGGGGTACCTCACTGGGGTACTCAGGTTTGAGTACACAGCAAATTGCACTGTGGAGTGTTTTATCAGCAGATCTCCTCTTGTGTCTTGACAGAAGATAAAAAACAGAAAGTAACAGAAAGTCAGAAAGAAACTCATTAGCAGTACAGGAGTAAAGGGAAGGAGTGCTGTTTCAGAAGAGCAGAGGGTAATGCATTCATAATCTAATCCAGTGTCATTATCATGCTCTTTTGGTGTGTGTGTGTGTGTGTGTGTGTGTGTGTGTGTGTGTATGTGTGTGTGTGTGTGTGTGTGTGCGTGTGTGTGTGTGTGTATGTGGACGTGCTGCCTTCTGGGTATAAATTGAATTTCATTTGGTTTGTTGCCATTCAGGTCGTTTGGAACAACTGTGCATCTTGGCTACTCAGTGCTGATTCTGGAAAACCATAACCCAGGGGGTTTTAGAGACATTGTGGCCTTCCAGGACTAGAGTGGAGTAGGGCTGTTTTTTGTGAGGCAGTGACTGGTGTCATTAAGCCAACAGACAGAGAGACACCACTAAGCAATCCTGCAAACTATTAGTGACTGCCCTAATTTGTTAAAGGCTTTTCAAACAATCATAAGGAATTTAAAGAGTAAAGAGTATGCTAATATCTACAGCTGCACACAAATTCAAAAACATTTTTGTGCTGTAAATTCAGTGCAAGAATTCAGTTGAGTACTTTACAGTCATGTACTATTGTAAACTGTTTTTTCTCACAATGATTTTTTTTTTTTTTTTTTTGCTTTGGAAATCAGTCATTGACTAACACATATCAAAGAAACAAGAATTTGTCTCATAATTTGGCATCTGTTTTTTCATAGATGCAAATGCTGCAGCAAAGCATTAGCCTCTGTAGCTTGGGTTGTATTCAATAATTGTTCTAGTTAGAGTGACCCAGACAAGAAAAGCAACAATCTGTATGCTTGCCTGCCTGCCTGTTTACAGGGCAGGGTTTGCACCTGTGTCTTGTACCCTGATCTAACCTTTGGGCTTTGACTGGCAGGCCCCAAAGGACTCATACCTGATTGAGCAGGTGTTCAGCCCACACCTGTTTGCACCACCGGTGAAGCCACACCTGAAGGGCAGCCCACTGTACACAGACATGAGGCTGACCGACCTTTCAGATGGCAAGCAGCCGACACACCCACCCTGGACCCTCAACGAGTACAAGCATAGCTCTGGTGACAAGAACAAGCTTGCTGCGCTGGACCTGCAAGTGAGCACTGACCACCACACCTGCCCGTCCCCCCTCAGCCATCTTGGTCATTTTCTGATGACAAGCAAGGTTTTGTGCTAAAACACAGCATGAGTACTCACTCCCAGGGAGGTGAATTAAATGCATCTCTGAGAGGACTAATAGAATCTGATGCTTGGTGCAGGGGGATGAGGGTGTTGAAAGCCAAGCAATGTATTACTTATGACCTTGGCCATCTTACTAGGATGTAACTAATGGGGAAGATCGATGGCCACGCACTCTGTATACACATCTGTATACACAAGGTTATATGCTCACATTTTAATATGGCTGTTGGAATTCAATAAAGTAATAATCAAGCACTGCTAAATGCTAAAACTCTATTCGCAGCAAATCTACCCCTATCGATGGCCACTCAGTTTAACACAGCAGGGATGCGTGTGTCTCATATTAAGATCCTGATTGTTGTGTTCGTCAGAGAAAGGGAACTGCCTTTGGTAGTGATCATGTAGTTACACCACAAATGGGGAAGTGAATCAACAGGACACCCCTGCCCAACAAGAAGGGGTTCCTTCACTCTGCAGACTGCAGTCGTGTCATTTGAATGATGTGAATCTGCTGAGATAAGTTAAATTTCCCTGCTCTATGCTACACTAACCTCCAGCCTACAGGTTAGCATGGCATAGAGTAGGGAAATTTATCTTAAGTGGAATAATCTGCTTCACACCATTAACAGCTGTAATCAGTCATTTCTGTTTGTTGCCACATTCCTTTGCTGTTACCTTACTGATTAGGTTTAACTGACCTGTTAATCAGGACATATTAAAAAACAGAAACAACAACAGCTTGAAACCACTCAGCTCCAATAATTAAAGGAGCACTGAACATCAGATCTGTTGCGGTTTGATTAATGTTTATGGTCCCTCACCACTCACCTTCATTTTTGAGGTCAGCCTCACAGAAGATAGGGTGGGAACCCCATTGCTGTTGGGAAGCTCTGAAATTCAATTTAGCTATGATTGATTTAGACAGAGCTCTAACGGGAGGCGACAGAACATTGCTCATCTCCGTACTAAAGGCTCAACTGTAAAGCTGTAAAGCTGAAGGACAGGGAGGGGAAGCGCTGTTAATGCCAATCCCAGCATGCTTTGGCTACATACTACTCAAGACACATACTAATTAAAACAGAAGACTCTAAAGTATCTGAATACCCCTGAATACCCCTGAAGCAGTGGTAGTCAGGTGTATCACTTCAAGTGCATGAACAGCACTACATACAGCAACATATCAATCATACAGCCACAGTGGTTGTGCCCCTCCACCACAGGGCCAATGTATGAGGATTTCAAACTTTGAACTTGAAAAAGTTCAAAGAAGGGCAACTAAATTAGTTTCTGGCATGAAATATAAAAGCTACGAGGAAAGACTCAGGTTACTTAACCAATTTAGACTTAGCGAGAGGAGGCTTAGGGGTGATTTAATTGAGGTTTTTAAATTTATAAAAGGAATCAATAAGGTTAACTACAATACATTTTTAGGGTGTGTTCAGTCTGTAGAACAAGAGGACGTAAATGGAAACTAGTTAAGAGTAAGTTCCGCACTGATATAAGGAAATATTATTTTACAGAAAGTTATCAATACATGGTCCAGATTCAAGTCCAGACTTGATGCAGATTTGGATACTCTTTAATTAAGAAATGGCGTGCTTAGGTGGGCCGAATGGCCTGTTCTCATCATAATATGTTCTTGTGTTCTTATGAGATATAGATGTTAAACTTCATTCCCAAGTATCTCACTTTTAATTGTTGCTTAGAGTCATACATCAACATGACACTGGCAACAATATTAAGATATGAATTTGCCAACAGGATATTTCATATGCATTGTGTTTTGACAGTTTTTAATTTCCTAAATGGATAATTGCTTTGATAATTGCCATGCACAGTGTGTCTTGGAGTTTGATTATTACAGTTCATTTAAGCCTCTGTGCCTTGCTGATTAGCACTATTTTCATATCAAAACTGTGATACAAATCAAATGGCAACACTAACACCATCTGTGTATGTAGTCTATAACTCAACAGTAACACAAATTGAATGTTAACACTAATATTGTTTGTGCGTGGACTCTATGGCCTCAGGGATCTTTTTCTCTGAAACTAGAACACACTGCCCAGCTGACAGTTGCATTTTCAGCTACAACAATGTATTTCCCGGCAGATTCTGTCTTTTGGATATCTAAATTCATGGTGTTTTTTTGGTCAGACAGTTAGGAGGCAAGAGAGAGAAAACTGATAGAGAGAAAAGGGTGATATTTCCTTGTGTGCAGTGACAGCCCGTATTGTTGTATCATCGCTCTGGGGTTGCAGGTGTGCATGGTCCCCCACAGGTGTTTTAATAAAAGCCACATCAACAGTATAACTACAGATTTGTACTGTAAATGCACAACATTGATATGCACTGCCATGTTTTCAAGCTAGAACTGGCAAAAACATTTGCACATTATTAAATGCACAGCATGACCACCACATATGAATCTCACATGTGGGGGGTGATGTCCCTCAGGTCAAAGTTTTGGAAGATAGCTGAGGTTTAAGAAAGATCACCATGCATGTATTACATAAGACTGATATTTAAGCCATATGACCTATGTATTCTAACTGAAGCCAACTAAGTGAATGGTTAAACCTGAATATTTCTTGCTTTCTGGAGCTCAGCTGCTATACCTGTGAGCATACTTCCTGGGCTAGTATTCCCGGCTCTTCCTGCCATCTCTCTATCTTGCTTCCCAATCACACTTTATTGCTGAAAATGTGGCCAAACAGCTGTCAGACAGTGACAGTGGAGCTTTGCTAAGATTCCCATCTTGACAGACAGCCTTGGCAGTTATCTCCCGAGAGCTTGCTACGTAGACAGGGATTCAAATCAATGGTCTGCAAGGCCTGTAATTACTGGGACTGAGGTGCGAGTCCTTCTGCCTCAGAACAAAACATGTTCTTTTGTTTTTTTTCACAGCTGTTTAATTTTTTCCAGGTGCAGGAGTCACTGAACGCCAACAATCTGGAGTACTGGATGGAGGATATTTACACACCGGGCTACAATTCGCTGCTGAAGCGCAAGAAGGCTGAGTTCCAGCGGGTGTGCAAGATTGGTGCACTAGTCGTGGTAGTTGCCTGCACAGTGATCCTTGTCATCGTGGTGCCCATCTGCACCATGAAGTCTTGAAGAACTATGAAGAACTATGTATATGTTCATTTTTGTAAAGATTATACAGTAATGGAGAGAAGCAGCTTCATAGTTTGTTCGATTTTAATTTTTTTCATGCTAGGGTATTGAATTTTTGCATTTTATCAGTAAACTAATTGAATAATTGAACGTAGGTAAGTAAGGACCTATGACAAGCAGAAAAAATTCAGTAACAGATGGAAGCTGTAAACTGAGTTATTAATCCTTGCCGTTTTACTGATTTTAATTAGCAGTATTAAGCAACTCTTGGTTTTCCCTTGTACTGAAAATAGATCATTACCTGACCAACCAGGCTGTAAAGTGTACAGAATGTTGCTACTTCTTTTGAGTAAGGTCTTTCCTGATTGGGTGAAATCTTGACCATCCAGACATACTTGAAGTTCCCTTCTTCCCAGTAGTGGGCACGGCCCAGTGGTGGTCAAATGTCTTTTTCAGTTTATTTGACAACATTTACCGCTCTGGCCTGCCCAGACTGCCAATGGCGAGGTGCAGTAATGTGTGAGAGGAGACCATCCTCCATTAACACTGAATGCAAATTGCCTGCTGCTATGAGCACTCCAGCCCACACCTGCCCTTGTGACAATGTACAAGGAGAGTGGGATATATGTACCTGGATGTGAAATATGCTTACAGAGGCCATCTAAGGAGATTGGTCTGGTTGCCTCACCTTCAACATCTCGGCCTGTTATGAATAAGGGCAAACAGTTATGCTCTGTAAATGACATGACCCAGATAGCTGCAAACTGCAGTGACACGTGGATGGAACACTTGGTACTCTCTGTATTTCTATAAGGCTGTGGCTCTGTGTCTAGTGCCTTTAAATTACTCTGTGTGACTGATGTGACTCCATCTCTCTAATATTCTCTCCTGGCTTTTGACACATTTTCCCACTGTCTCTAACACCCTCTCCTACCCTCCATCATGCTCTCCCACTATCTGGCACACTCTGATCTCTGTAACACACTCCCCCCTTCTCAATAACTGCAAATGTTTCAGGGTATCAGCTACATAATACACTATCAAGTTTGCTTCAGCTTAAACTAAGCCAGGAGGTAGAGC
This sequence comes from Megalops cyprinoides, assembly GCF_013368585.1. Taxonomy (NCBI): domain Eukaryota; kingdom Metazoa; phylum Chordata; class Actinopteri; order Elopiformes; family Megalopidae; genus Megalops; species Megalops cyprinoides. The sequence goes on along the minus strand of NC_050590.1, from coordinate 37,237,972 downwards.
TCTAAAATGCCCAGAAAGACCTTTCAGCATTTGTGGTGTCATTTCATTTTAGGGGAATTTGAAGAATTCAGTTCCTTGAATAATTTTATATTAATATCTAAGATTAATTCCTGTCATGCCCAATTAAAAAAGCTTGATGTTTTCCTGAAAAACAGAAAAAGCTGTTAACGTTAACGTTCAAATTCCAGTTTCAGGAAATTCAGCAGTCAGCTGCACATGAAAGCCACTGTCTCAAAGCCTCTGCCCTTGTCCTCAGTCTTAAAGCTATGTAAGCAGTGTGTCTCCCTGGAGGAAATCACACAATGGCCTTCTGCAGATTTGTACCAATAGCTCCAACAAAAGCACATGCCTCCCCTGAAACAGTTACTTTGGATGAAACTGTACAATCAGAGGTAAATTTAAAGTAAAGCACTGCTAAATCGGTGGAAAGAGGCATGTGGAATGTGGAGCATTCCTTTTATACTGTTACTGGTAACAGAATGAAGAGGCTGTGGATTTTTCTTTTCTCTGTCCTAATTTCTAACATTTTAAAATTTATGGTCATTAAAAATAATGAGAGTTCTGTCCTTGTGAAACAAATTACATATCTCAGTTGAGGGTTTGAGTCATGCCAATGGCCACTGTCATGGAACGTAAGGCAGGCAGTACAGTAGTTGTTTCACAGAGAGTTCCCTGGGGTAGAGTTTGGGGGGTGTGTAATCTGCAGCAACCAGCATGTCCACATGGTCAGTAGAGAGAGGATGTGGGGCTAAAACTTTCAAGCAGTGGGAGAGAAGTCTGATGATGCAGCCTATCAAGAGCTGGGAAGAATAAAAGAGAACAAAAATAAATTAACAAGACAACAAAAATATAAACATTAACTCTGCACATTCAACAAAGTCTACACCATGCTCATAATGACTGTTAGCACATTTCCTGTTATATTCCGAACAAGTTAATGTAATGGTTTATGCAACAGCAAATACTATATCTCATGCCCCACAAATCTTTTCCAAAGTTCAGCTCAATATGGCATACTGCACCTTAGGGCTTGAGGTTGAATACAGAGTTCAGCTAAGCAGAAGAAAGACCCCTCCTAGTCCTCACCCATGCAGAATTTTCACATGCTGGATCATTGCCAGTTTCCTTCCTCTGTGGTAAGGTTCCACCAGAATGGCAACAGGCACTCCAAATCTACCAGAGCTTATCCAGCTCTGAGTCCAAATAGCGGTATTCTCAGATGGACACAGGGTTATGCAAGGTGATTAAGAACTCTGGAGACTGTTTAAAGCAAATGAAATCAAAGGCAGTTATTGAACCAAAGGCAAGTTTGTCATGCATCACTACATTCCTCATTGCCACACTACCAGAACCTGTCCAGACAGATCTGAATGGAGGGTTTTGCCTTTAACCCCAGGTCCTGTGATGAAGATTATGCCTGAACCAGTGATCTGTGAGGCCATGCCTCTCTTTAACCTAATGGGATGTGTGTGTTTTCAATCCAGCTTTATAAATAAAAAGGAAGAAATTCACTATCTGAAGCTTGTTTTAACTCTGTGGGAGGTAAATGTAACAATGGCCTTGCTGCTGTGTTTTAGAAAACAGTAGTTTTAAGTAAATGCATTCACAACATGACAAAACCGTTCAATATATTTGACAATCACACAGGTGCCAGACTGCGGATGTTGTTTTTGCAGTGTGCTCATGTAGCAGGATTAATACTGATATGATTATTCCACTAGAATTTCATATCTATGTTGCTGGGATTAACTATTGATAGTTATTCTTTTCTCTGTGATCACCTATCTGCTTTTATTTTGTTGTATTGTTTCAGTGTTCTTCCTGTGTTGAGGCATTTTGGGATTTTAGTGATTCATGGGAGGTCACTTGAAAAGGGGTTGTGTCTAACAAAGGGTTAAGTCTCCTGCGTATCCATATTTCTCCCCTTTTACTGTACGCTTGGATGAACGAGGTGGAAACGTTCATTCCATGTTGCAAATCATCATCTTTTCTTTCAAAATGGAGTCTTATGCAGATGGCTGCCAATAAATACAGATGCAGCGACGTTGTTGTTGGTCTCCTTCTTTAAAACACATCACAGAGTGAAAATTGAGCCGGTTACACTCAACATGTGGACAGTTCTGTTGGTTATGACACTGGGGCACAGCCATATGTGAAACTTAAATATCCTCAAATACCCTCAAAGTGAAATGTGCATTGGATGAAATATCACATTTTTAAAAACTGGCTTTTTCTCACCTGATTGTAGCCAACACCTCCCCGACACACACTGTTTGTTAGTTGATCAAAACAGTTCATAATGTTTGGGTGCATCCCACCAATGTTTGAAGCATTACCCCTCATTTCTCCAATTACCACTGACCTCTGAATATTTCTCAAATATTTCAAAAAAATCACCAGTCATTAAGAAGCTGGAGCTATTGACCTAGGATGTCTGACGTTAACTGCTTCCTCTCTGATACCAGAGGAATTACAATACAAAGTGGTTTTATTTTCATTCATCCCCTTGCTATGTCTTTCAAAGCTGCATAAATTACTGCTGACTGGTGCATGTAGTTGTTCAATTTAAGGACACACTCATTCTCAGCCCTCAAATTCTCTGCTGAGGGCTGAGAATGAGTGAGCAAAGTGACAGTTTGACAGTTTGTCAGGTGACACTTTGAGGGAAACAAGGCACTACTTTTGAGTCACCGTGGGACCTTTCATGCATTATAAATTCAGCTGTTGCCTGTGAAGGAGGCACAAACCCCTGGGTTCTTGTGCTGCTCCTGCAATATTGAACAATTAAATAATTAATGAATTTATCAATCATTTGTTGTATGGCTCCTTGTATCAGGGTTTCAGGGAATGCTTCCTGCAACAACTAGTAGGTGTCCTCGTAACAGCCTGTCTGGCCCTGTTGCCTGCTACTTCCCCAAACTACCACCAGAGGGCCTGCCTTGTCTAATGTAGTTTATCCTTTTCACCTGTGTGTATTTATTCTCTTCATGTGTTTGGTGCTCTATATAGACCCTGCCTGTTGCTTGGTTCCCTGCTCAGTCTTGAGGTGCCCAGCCTGGTGTATGTTCCTGTGAACAAAACTTGGTGGGTTTTTTATTTGCTTGCATGCGTGGCTTCTTTACAGCCCATCTGTGCTACTGTGTGGTCTCTGTGATTGGATTCCTCCTGCTCGCTCATCACACCTTGCAATTAAATTGGCATATTTGTTTCATGGAGTTGTAAGGTTTATTATTCCCTGTGTAAATAATGCAAACAGGTAAATGCGGAAAAAATCACTGGCCCCTTACAGAAGGTGATGGAGATACTGTAAAGGATACAGGAAACATGGTGTTATATGTGTATGAGTCACTTAGTCACATGACAGTGACAGAGAGTAAAACATGAAGGGGTGAAAGTATCTCTAGGACATAAGAATAAATGGGCACAATCTCTTCAGAGACTGTGCCATTGCCAGGAAATGTGGAGGTATGACATACTGGAGACTCAGGCTGGTTCCCCACATGAGATAAGCAGCCAATCATCATCTTCCCCCCAGCACAGCATCTTTCATCGCAAGATGGAAATGTGTGGAAAAAAATCACAAGTGGCCACTGTGACATAAAATGAAAACAGAAATAAGAATTTGTTACAGATATGGCTGAAATATGATTAAGATTGCTGAAACAATCCACCAACTTCCAAACTCATGTGACAGCACACTCTATGAGTTTCAGAATCCTGCTACATACACAGATATGTGTATCAAAAATTGAAATTATTAACTTTTTGGTGGTTGGATTACAGCGACATACTTGTCTCTACCTCTTTTATTCAGTTTGAAATGCCTCTTCATTAACAGTCTGAAATGTCTCTTCACGACTTCATTAACATTCAGATTAACACAGGTCAAGATGCATAGTGTTTGTCATATCAGTTTTTCAGTGCTGGCCAGTCTGGGGGCAAAAAAAAACTTGCTGCTGCAATTAGAATGACTCCTGAGACTGCGGCTCCAGCGTTCTTCCTTGTCGATCAATTTTCTCAAACATGTCGGAAGAGTGGAGTAGAGATGGACGAGAAGCAAGCAAGTCTGACTATTAAAGTCAGTTTCCAAAAGGCAATGAATAATTAATTATGCAACTTGCCTGAAATGGAAATGGAATTAAATAATTCCACTGACCTATGGTATTTCTCAAATTAAGAGTAAACAAATGCATTTTAAATGGAATTTAAATCTGAAACAGTAAATGAAAAATGCACATGCTAGTGGTACTACATTATCTCCATATGCAAGACATGCAAGTACTTTGCAACATTATATATTTTTGTCTGCCTATACTTAAACTTTTTACACTGTGAACTAGTTTCCACATCTGTTGTTTTGCGTCTGGATCACATCTAGACAACTTCACTCCTCTGTGTGTCTCCTCGCCATGACGATGGAGTCTGTGGGTTCAGTCCGCAACCAGGTGGAGCCAGCGACGTTAGAAATGACACCCTCTACCTCTCTTGTCATTTTAATTTTGAGGTTTGTAAAAATGAGTCAGGTACCTGAGATTTCCACAATTCTGAAAGAACTGTGATCCTACGACTTGTCCTGCGTTGGACGTGGTTTTGCACCATAAATTATGGAGCGCGTGAAGCATAATTAGAAACAATACATTGAGCAGCGAGACGATGTAATACCTTGTGCAGTCACTCATGCCAATAGCGTTAAATAGTATTACAATGCCACAGTGCTGCACTGTGCTTACACATTCTCCTAAGTGCATTGTTATAACTGAATTCGTTCATTCCCTCACTCCCCCCTATAAACGAAACCATCACCTCCTCCAGTCAGGTCATAGGGCCAAAGAAGCCATTTAAAAAGAGTAACGGGCACGGGGGGGCACAAAAAGTCATAAATACTATGTAGACATCGGGATGTAAGGAGACAACTAGAGGAGCACTGAGCTCCCTAGGCACCCCGATAGCGCCAGGCCTGGGCTTACCAACTAACTTGGTCAAATATTTACCTTTATCCCTATATAGAGAAATAACAGATTTCCCCAAACAGAGGAATGACAGTTCTTTCCTGCACTTAGCGTTGTTTCCAAAGTTGTGGTCATGTGACCACTCACAGATCCACCCACTGCACACAGGGACCCAGCCGGGAAACGTAAACTATTGCTATTTCAGTCACACAAGTCAGTGCAAAATCACTACCAATTAGGCAAAATAATTATGCCAAACCTGGCAGCCTGGGTTAGCGGATTCTGTTGTTTTTCCGACCAATAAGCTGTTGTTGGTGTTACTAGTTAGCCAACGTTACTCTAAAACGAAATGACCCTGTGAATGAGAAGCTAATTTTCGTTAATACATTTTGATATTGTGGCTCATTAGCTACCATATGGGGACATTTTATAATGATGTGTAACTTAAACGTTGCTCAATGTGAACCTAATATCCAATATTGATTTCAGTGCTGTCTCTATGATGTTTAATTTTATATTTTTGTAAATTTTTCAAGCTGAAGTCAAATTTCCACTCTTGGTTACAAAGGTGGACAATACAGCTGTTTTCATCTTAATTTTCTGAAGCACCTTGAGTTGCATGCACTTTCTGTCTTTCTTTTTAAATATGTTCATGCTCCAAAAAAGAAGCATATGGATGTTTTATGTTTTTGAAAATCATTGCTGCAAATTAATAAAATTACTGTTATGCAGATTAAAGAGTTGTGTTTTTATTATTTTGAAATTTTATTTTAGATGCTTTAAATGCTAATTTTCTATAAAATGTATTACATTTTAATGTAATTTCACCCAACATCAACATTTATTTTTGGCCCACAGCCCTCCATCCAGATTAATTTTTGGCCCTTCATAGGAAAGAATTTGGGCACCTCTGGTTTAGAAGAAAATATTTCAAAGGGAGCAGGGGAAATTAAACTTTCTTATAGTTATAATGTCTTATTTAAATTAATGTTTTGTTTAATTGGTCGGGCTGTCAGTACTCCCGCCTCCTAGCCCTGCGCTTTTGGTTTTTTTTCCTTTTTTTTCTCCTTGTGTTTCTGCCCGGCCCTTCTCTCCGCCCTGTCTCCGCCTTATTACCTGCGCACCTGCATCTCATCCCCTCGTCGGTCTGTCCTTATTTATACCCTGCTCGCTGTGCAGTCATTGCTAGTTCGTCTCAGTGTTTTTTGCCTGTTTCGTCCCCGCGTTTTCTTTACTCGCTATTCTTGTGATTTTTCGACCTGCCCGTTTTTGACTCCGTTGTTTGCCTGCCGCTTTTGCTTAGTTTGCTCGATCGTGCCTTCCTGTTGTCTGACCCTGCCCGTTCTGACTATCCCGCTTTGGATTTGCCCACGGACTGCTTCCCTGGTTTTTGACCCTGCCTGTATTCTGGTTTTTTGATTCTGCCGTGTGTTTTTTCTCTGCCCTCGCGTCTTTTGGGGTCTGCGACTGTGTCCTACCCTGTGCTGCCTGACAGTACGAACTAGCCATCATGGACCCAGCAGACCTACCTCACCTGAAGGCTGCACTGGAGCTGCAAGGTGCGTTGTTGGGGGGGCATCAGAACCAATTGGACGCCATCGGTCGATCCCTGGAGAGCTTCGCGACCAACCTAGCGGGCGTCACTGCACAGCTGCAGCAGCTGCAGCTCAACCTGGGCAGCCGCTCCCCTTCCCCTCCGTCCGCAGCGGCCTCCCTACCTGTCCTGCCCGTGCCCCCGAGCCGGGAGCCCCGATTGCCACCTCCGGAGTCGTACGCAGGCGATCCGGGAACCTGTCGATCGTTTCTGTCCCAGTGCTCCTTGGTCTTCGAGCTCCAGCCCTCCACGTTCCCTACTGACCGTGCGAGGATCGCGTACGTCATCACCTTGTTGACGGGCCGAGCCAGGGAGTGGGGGACTGCGGTCTGGGACGCCGATGCCCCCTTCTGCCACGTCTACACCGCCTTTGCCGAGGAGATGAAGAAGGTGTTCGACCGCTCCAGGCACGGGCGCGAGGCCGCTAGGGAGATGCTGCTGATCCGCCAGGGGCGCCGGTCGGTGTCGGACTACGCAATCGATTTCCGCACCCTGGCTGCTACCAGCGGTTGGAACACCGAGGCTCAGTATGACGCCTTCCTCCACGGTCTTGCAGAGACCATCAAGGATGAGCTGGCCACCCGGGAGCTACCCCCCAGCTTCGACGCTTTGGTGGAGCTGGCCGTTCGTGTGGACCAGCGCCTGTCGCAGCGGCGAAAGGAGAGAGCTGTCGGTGGACTGCCTGGTTCCTCTCGAGCCTTTCCGCTAGCGCTCGCATCACCGAGCCCCACGCCCCCGCTTCCTGCCTCCCCGGAGCCGATGCAGGTCGACCGCACTCGCCTGTCCCCCGCCGAACGTCAGAGGAGACTCAGCACCAGGTCGTGCCTGTACTGCGGGCAGACTGGTCACTTTGTGGCGACCTGTCCGGTAAAAGCCGGCGCTCACCCGTAGCGAGGGGATTACAGGTGAGCGTTACCCCTATCTGCCAGTCCCCTGAAATCCGCCCCCTGTTCTCTGCCTCCCTGCTCGTCGGGGATCAGCCTCATGCGGTCTCTGTTTTGATCGATTCAGGGGCCGATGGGAGCTTCATTGACGCCGACCTGGCGGCCCGCCTGCGTCTCCCCCGCATCCCGCTGCATTCACCTCTGGAGGCCCACGCCATCACCGGAGCCCCGCTGATTCGCATCACCCACGCCACTCCCCCGGTGAATTTCCTCATTTCTGGCAACCACCGCGAGGCGATCGTGCTGCACATCATCGACTCCCCTCAAGCTCCCGTGGTTCTGGGTTACCCATGGCTGGCCCAGCACAACCCCCACATCGACTGGGAGGGAAACAAGATCCTGGGCTGGAGTCAATTCTGCACACTGCCTTCGCGACGCTCTGGTCCCTGTATCGCTGGTTGCCCCAGCCCCTGAGGAGTTCCCGGACCTGTCGGCTGTGCCGCCGGAATACATGGATCTCAAACCGGTCTTCAGCAAGTCCCGCGCTACCTCGCTGCCCCCGCATCGCCCTTACGACTGCGCCATTAACCTCCTGCCCGGTTCATCTCCTCCTAGGGGCCGCCTGTATTCCCTGTCTGCACCGGAGACCGAGGCAATGAATAAATACATCCGGGAATCCCTCGCCGCCGGCATTATTCGTCCGTCCTCCTCACCCGCCGGGGCCGGGTTTTTCTTTGTGGGCAAGAAAGACGGCTCCCTCCGTCCCTGCATTGATTATCGGGGCCTCAACGCCATTACGGAGAGGAACCGCTATCCCCTGCCGCTTCTGACATCTGCATTTGAATCGTTACAGGGGGCTACCGTTTTCACGAAACTGGATCTTCGTAGCGCCTACCATCTGGTTAGGATCCGAGAGGGGGATGAGTGGAAAACGGCATTCAACACTCCATCTGGGCACTATGAATATCTCGTTATGCCATTCGGTTTAACTAATGCCCCTGCCGTGTTCCAGTCCCTGGTAAACGACGTCCTTCGCGACATGCTTAATAGGTTCGTGTTCGTTTACCTGGACGACATCCTCGTTTTTTCCCGTTCCCCGTCAGAACATGTCCAGCATGTCCGTCGTGTTCTCCAGCGCCTGCTGGAGAACCACCTGTACGTCAAGGCGGAGAAGTGCGAATTTACCCGTAGCACTATCTCCTTCCTGGGTTTCATCGTCACGGCAGGGAGCATACAGATGGACCGGCAGAAGGTCCAGGCTGTGGAGGAGTGGCCTCGCCCCGCCTCCCGTCGGGAGCTGCAACGCTTCCTGGGATTCGCGAACTTTTATCGACGCTTTATTCGCGACTACAGCACGGTGGCAGCTCCCCTCACGGCTCTAACATCGGTCAACAGAGCGTTCGCCTGGTCCCCGGAAGCTGAAGGGGCGTTCTGCAATCTAAAGACCCGTTTTACCTCGGCGCCCATTCTGACTCAGCCTGACCCTGCCCGGCAGTTTTTGGTGGAGGTGGACGCTTCGGATGTGGGTGTGGGAGCAGTCTTGTCGCAACGCTCATCGGCTGACAACAAGCTCCACCCCTGCGCCTACTACTCCCATCGCCTTTCGCCCACGGAGCGTAATTACGACATCGGCGACCGGGAGTTGTTGGCTATCAAGCTGGCGCTGGAGGAGTGGAGGCATTGGCTAGAGGGGGCGAATCTGCCGTTCCTGGTGTGGACAGATCACAAAAACCTAGAGTACATCAGGACGGCTAAGCGCCTTAACCCTCGACAAGCCCGCTGGTCCCTGTTTTTCTCCCGATTCCACTTCACCCTGTCGTACCGCCCGGGAGCCAAGAACCGTAAGCCAGACGCTCTTTCCCGTCATTTCACCCCTGCAGATGAGACCCAGGAGCCCGGCACCATCTTGCCCGCCCGATGTATCGTCGGGGCGGCGCATTGGGACATAGAGACCACCGTGCGCACCGCTCTCCAGACTGAACCGGGTCCCAGCTCCTGTCCCCCTAACTGTCTTTTTGTTCCCCAGCCAGTTCGTTCTCAGGTCCTGCAGTGGGGGCACTCCTCGAGACTCGCCTGCCATCCCGGTGCTCGTCGCACCGCGGCATTCATCAGTCAACGATTCTGGTGGCCCACCATGGCTAAAGACATCCGGGACTTCGTAGCCGCCTGCTCGGTCTGTGCCCAGAATAAGACTACCACCCGACCACCCGCCGGCCTGCTGCAACCCCTGCCTGTACCCAGACGACCCTGGTCTCACATCGCCCTCGACTTCGTTACCGGTTTGCCCCTGTCTGACGGTAACACCACCATCCTCACAGTCGTCGACCGTTTTTCCAAGGCTGTTCACCTTATTCCGCTGCCCAAACTACCCTCCGCCAAGGAGACGGCCCAGCTAATGGTGAACCATGTATTCCGTTTGCACGGTCTGCCCACCGACGTCGTGTCTGACCGGGGTCCCCAGTTTACTTCTCATTTCTGGAGGGCGTTTTGCAGGCTACTGGGCGCCACTGTCAGCCTGTCGTCCGGCTTCCACCCCCAGTCTAACGGCCAGACCGAGCGGGCAAATCAACAAATGGAGACGGTGCTGCGATGTCTGACGTCCCAGGAGCCCACGGCGTGGAGCCAACACCTGTCTTGGGTGGAATACGCCATTAACTCCCTACCCTCTGCATCCACGGGTCTGTCCCCCTTTCAGTGCTGTGTTGGCTACCAGCCGCCCCTGTTCCCAGCCCAGGAGGAGGAGGTCGGCGTACCCTCGGCGGCGGCGCTGATACGACGCTGCCGCCGTACCTGGAGACGTGCTCGGCTCGCGCTGCTCCGTTCCACGGCCCGGATCAAGCAGTTTGCTGATCGTCACCGCTCCAAAGCCCCTCGCTATCGCCAGGGCCAACGAGTGTGGCTCTCCACACGGGACCTTCCCTTGAAGGTGGACTCCCGAAAGCTGGCTCCTGGTTTTATCGGCCCCTTCCCTATCGCCAAGGTTACTGGTCCTGCAGCGGTCCGGCTCAGGCTCCCGCTCTCCCTCCGTCGCATCCATCCCACGTTCCACGTCTCCAAGATCAAGCCCGTCATCCGCAGTCCTCTCTGCCCTGCTCCCCGGGCTCCGCCGCCACCTCGCCTGATCGACGGAGCGGAGGCGTACACTGTGCGCCGTCTGCTTAAGGTTCGGCGCCGGGGACGTGGATTCCAATACCTGGTGGACTGGGAGGGCTACGGCCCTGAAGAGAGATGTTGGGTCCCCGCCAGAGACATCCTGGACCCTGCCCTCATCCGGGACTTCCACCGCCGGCACCCTGGTGCACCTGCTGTTACGCCTGGTGGCGTTCGTAGGGGGGGGGGTACTGTCAGTACTCCCGCCTCCTAGCCCTGCGCTTTTGGTTTTTTTTTCCTTTTTTTTCTCCTTGTGTTTCTGCCCGGCCCTTCTCTCCGCCCTGTCTCCGCCTTATTACCTGCGCACCTGCATCTCATCCCCTCGTCGGTCTGTCCTTATTTATACCCTGCTCGCTGTGCAGTCATTGCTAGTTCGTCTCAGTGTTTTTTGCCTGTTTCGTCCCCGCGTTTTCTTTACTCGCTATTCTTGTGATTTTTCGACCTGCCCGTTTTTGACTCCGTTGTTTGCCTGCCGCTTTTGCTTAGTTTGCTCGATCGTGCCTTCCTGTTGTCTGACCCTGCCCGTTCTGACTATCCCGCTTTGGATTTGCCCACGGACTGCTTCCCTGGTTTTTGACCCTGCCTGTATTCTGGTTTTTTGATTCTGCCGTGTGTTTTTTCTCTGCCCTCGCGTCTTTTGGGGTCTGCGACTGTGTCCTACCCTGTGCTGCCTGACACGGGCATTCATGTGCAAATTGTTCAATAAAAGCATGTTCAAAATAATTTATTTCATTTCTTTATTCAGTGGGCATAGGCTATTCAATGTTTGGAGTCTGTGTTAGCAGTGTACCTATTAATGCAGAAAGACATCGGAACTGTATAGCTAATATGCACTCTTCAATATTTGTTTATTTATCCCAAGTCATATTGTCATCGCAATATTGATATATATATAATATATATAATATATATGTTATTGCACATCGCAGATTTTCCCTCATATCGTGCAGGCCTAATGTTAAACTTAATGTTGATATGGCACACTAATTAATAAGAATATTTCAAACTGGCACTTCATATCAAAAAGGTTGCCAACCCCTGGTATAGCACATTCTGCATTTCATGCCACAATAGCATAAATGCTGGCCTAATACATCTATTACGTGGACAAAATTACTTTTGTCTACAAAATGAGTTTGTTTTGTCCACATAGTGTGAAGTGTATTCAGCCTTTTGTCCACAAGCACAACGGTCAATTCAGCGCACGACAGGAATTAACCGTTTTCTGTGCACGAAAGTATGTGCTCTCCTCAGTATTTCATGGACGCAATGCTAACGTACAGTATTTGTGTTTTCCGTGGACAAAACACGTTACAGTGTTACATGGTTTCGTAATGAATGTATGCATTTTGTAGCACAGAAGGCATTCTGGCTACAAAAAAAGGTCTGTGTTACAACCCAAGACCCAAGGGCAGAAGATGGCCTAGATGGACTCTTACTAACCTGTACTCCATTGGTCTAGGGAATTCGGTAACCGCCCTACCTGAGCTTCGGTTGTAACCTAAGCTAATGTGTGCTTTAACGTGGACATTAGTATGTACGAATGTAATGTTGAAGGTGTAGCACTGAGGGGAAAAGGTGAGCTTACCTCCACCTGGGCAAAAACCGGGCTTGCTCCTTGGTGTGACGCCAGAGTCGGCCAGCCCTCGCTCCTTGTTGTGGGTTGTTCAGTTTTTTTTTATTTTTCAATAAAATGGCCTAAGGTTGTTTAGCCGTTTTAATTAAGGTGACAAACGAAAAAAAAAACAACGGGTCAAACAACTGAGGAGTTCTCCACGCGAACACGCTGTCTCAGCTTCTCCTTGGAACTCCAGCCCCCCTTGCCCTTTGACACCACTGCCCTTTTTATCCATTTTTTCTTCCAGGAGGCAAACTTCACCCTGACCCCCAGTGCATGAGGTGTGGTACTGGAAGTGTGGTGTCTAAGCTAAGGTGCATCCCTAACCGTAATAGTCTGTTACACTTGGCGCCCCATAAAAGAAGAGGTTAATAATTTAAATGCTTCACTTAAAGAACAACTGTGGTGTTTACACCATCACAATATTGCAGTTAAAGCCTGTCCATGAATGCTTTGAGTGCGGAATGAGTCTCACTTCAACGGGAAAACCTTTGACTTCAAAGTTCCAAAAGTTAAGAAATCCGTTGTGCTTCCCAATTATACTGCAGCATTACAGCAAGAGCGCTGCAACTCTCCTCTTGTCGTATGAAACCCTCTCTCAACCTTTTCACTGGTGTCTGTGTGGCGATTTTTCTGTTTAAATGTATTTGCTTCGATCTTTCTCTCCAGGCTGTGCTGCAGGTAACCTTCAAGCCTTCAGGAGAAAGAAGCAGCATGGGATCACATTTAGGATTGTAGATGCGTGCCGGATCAGCGATCTTTGTTCGCATTTCAAGGGTATACTGTCCACAAAGTCTCCCCACTGCCATTGCTGTGAGATGAAATCTTGTGTTACACACTGTGTTGTTCATGTTCCCAAAGATGAAACCTTCTTTGAATGAACAATGAGCTTGCGCTCAACTTTATTTATCTAGCAAAACATCCGCACATGTTAACCTGTATTAACCATCTCTTGCTCGTATATCCCATACTAACCTCATTGACCTTATCTTAACTAGGTAGGTCCCCCTGCAGGTCACATTTGGAATTACAGTTGATACTGCATATCAACACACACACCTGTTATGTTTGGTAAAATCAGACAGACAACTTATAATTCATACAGATTTACTGCAGCTTGTGTTTGTGCAACAGTCCAGCGTATCCAAACCTCTCATTATTTAGGTCAAAAACACCATTCTCTGTCCTGACTGACAAGTGGCCAATAAAGCCTTCAGCTGGAAATGTTGATGTGGGCTGCAGACCATCCCTGTTGCCTAATTTAAGTTGTTTTTCAACTTCTTTCCCAGACTGTGGTAGAGGTCTGCAGGCTGTAGCACTGTACTTGTAAAGAAAAGAGTTAGATAAAATCATCAGGACTGAGTGATTTAGAAGGAGGGCAAGTCAGTTGTCATTCCCACTGCATAGGGCTTCTATGGGTGGCTGCTCTTACATCAGGCAGTGTTCTGCAAGCTCTGATCCAGGAGAAGGTTCTGGTCAGGTCCTCAACCCAGAACTGATAAAATTGGGCCTAGTTTAGAGTCCACTGTAAGGATCTCGTTATAAACAAAATCAAGGAGAAGAGCCATGTGGCTGACACGTACTCCTATGCGTGTCTGATTATTCTAAGAATGATTCCCTTTCTCTGTATTAAACATTTAACTGTAGACATGAAACAAAATAAATTGCATCCAAGTAATGAATTGTATCCAAGTATCACCAAATGAAATATATTTCTAATGTAGTCTAACACGGCCAGAAAACCGTGAGACTCCACTCTTCCACTAAATATCCAATAATACACTCCCAAGAGCATGTTAATGTAGTGAAACTATTTTCCTGTCCTTAAAGCAACAGGCACCATTAGGCTTACACACCATCACAATACAAATATAATTTAAGTATAAAGATGCAGAGTGTAACTCATAATCAACACTAAATATTTAAATGACTAAATATGAACTATTAGGAGACATTTGGCTCCTACATCCACTTTGGGCCTGATTTACACCATGCTGTCAGGGCACAGGCATGGACTCAAAAGCAGACCAGGCGTACTCAGGTTCCAAGTGGTTTTATTAGAAGAGGAAATCACGGGGCAAGTTTGTGGTGGCAGAACAGGCAGGGTCAAAAGGTAGAACAAGGAGCAGGGATCAAAACAGGAACAGGCAACCAAGGCAAGATGGCAGGCAGGGACGAGGTAGGAAGTCAGGCAGAAGTCAACACAGGATCAGCAACACAAGAAATCAGGCAGGTATGCAAAAGAGAAAACATGGAGACGAACTGGCAAGACAGAGACAAGCAGTGTATATAAAGGGCTGGGCCGACGAGATGCAGGTGGGCAGGCAGGCAGGTGGAGCTAAGCTCTTCTCTTTTCTTTAGCAGGAAGTGGATAGGAGAGGGTCTTTCTGTAGACAAGGAGAGTACTGCCACCCAGATGGGGTATGGGGAACTGTTCTGTAGGCTGTCTACAGTTACAGATTTAGCAAGTTTATTCTGTGTCTTTGTGGACTGCATAGATCCTTCATGGTAGCTCAACTGCTTCAACTGTGGATTCTCCATTTCTGTTCAGCTGACACACTGACCAGTGGCAGGTCATGCCATTTCATCACTTCTGGCATTGTGGTGTGTGGCAAGTGGTAATCTGCACCCCCTGCTCCAGGTTCAGAATTCAGGGGAGTGATGCATGACCCCACTGTGGAAGGCCTCTGGTGACAGACATGCTTGCTGTGAGGACTGTGGGTAAAGAATAAAACAGGGAGGTTTGAGGTCACCTGACATCAGCAACTTGTAAAGGGAAAAATGACTGAAGTGCATGCACGTGCACATGCAACATCTGGTTTTTCAAATTTTCTTTCCAGTATAACAGCTGGTTCTGAATAATATGCCATTCACATAATCCCAGACTGGGACAGCAATCTGGTAACTGTTAATCATATTCAATGTTGTCATTTTGGTCAGGTTATTTTTTCCTCTCACTCTTATACCAGCATAACTGTTGTGCCACAGTCCATCTTAGAGGCTTCATCTATACAGGAGAGGCCAAGTATGAGACTGAATACATAGCATTCCAAATATTTTAATGACATTCTTTCTGAATTATTCATTGTGACCTAAATTAAAGTTTAATTTCATTCTCAGTAGGATGTGATATGTTTTCACATAAAGGGTCAATTATTTGTCCAAATGGGGTCCTTTGGGGCTACTGATAAAGCCTTGTGACCCCTGGCAAAGGATCAGGTTTGTCTGGAAACTGTCCACAGGAAGTAGGAAGCACGCTTCCCTCACAGACACATTTGATATTGCACATCCACCATCACTACACACACACACACACACGCACACACACACACACACACACACACACACACACAGTTACATACATACTTATGCACACATACTCCTATACACAAACTAATGACACATACACTACATACACACTCACATACAGACACTGATGTACATACAGTACATGCACAGCTGTATTAATGAGTAAAACTGTATCCTGTGTAAGCTGCCCTACATAAGAGCATCGATGACAATAATGTAAATGTAAAGACTCGTATACATATATTCACATACACCCATACAAAAGCATGCTCACATGCACACATGCATGTATATGCACATAAAAGAATTTTCAAGCTGTACAGCATCCAAGTACTGTAAATTAAGCATGATCTTTGATGAGTGCTGTCGTTGTGCATTCTTTTTCAGCATCGGCACTGTTGTATTGCAATCCACTTTAAATGATGCAGCAAATTACAGGCCCCTCAGATAAAAGAGAAATTTGTTTTGCTAGTTTAATTAACTTGACACAACACACTGTCCTGGAACGCTTAGAAAGGAGGGACACCTACGTCAGGCTGTTGTTCATTGACTACAGCTTCACGTTCAACACCATCATTCCCTCCAAGCTGGTCCTGAAATTGAGGGAACTGGGCCTGGGCACCCCCATCTGCAATTGGATTATGGACTTCCTAACAGGCAGGCCTCAAGTGGTAAAGATTGGTAACAACACCTCATCCACTCTGGTCCTCAACACAAGGCTGCTGCCTCAGCCCACAGCTGTACTGTCTGTTCTCACATGACTGCACTGCCATACACAGTAACAACTGAATCATCAAGTGCAGACGACACCACAGTTATTGCCCTGATAAGCAACGATGACGAGACGGAGTACAGAGATGAGGTAGCCCAGCTGACACGGTGGTGCAAGTCAGCAAGACTAAGGAGTTCATCATGGACTTCAGGAACCACCGAGGGACCCACTCCCCCATCAGCCTAGGCGGAACACCAGTGGAAATTGTCAGTTGCTTCCGTTTCCTGGGCCTATACAGGTCTCCGACGACCTAGCGTGGACCCACAACACGAAGGTCATGCTCAAGAAGGCACACCAACTCCGCTACCCCATATGGTGCCTCAGGAAATGTTGCATAAGCATACGATGGCTTGTGAACTTTTACCGTGGCACCATAGAGAGCGTTCTGACGGGTGGCATCACTGTGTGGTATGGTAATACCACTGTACAGGACAGGAAAGCCATCCAGAGGGTCGTGAGGACAGTGGAAAAGATCATCAGGTGTGCACTTCCATCCATTTAGGAGATCTTTCAGACCAGGTGTCGGAACAAGGTTCCATCAAAAAGGACCACAATCACCCGGGGCACCAACTGTTCTCCTCTCTGCGGTCTGGTCGCCGGTACTGCAGCATCCGTGCCAGGACAAGTAGGTTCAAGAACAGTTTCTACCCACAGGCAGTGCGCCTACTGAACTATTAATCACTCAATTCTGGACTCATAATTTCACTGGGAACTCGGCTACACAGCATGCAGGCACTCTCACTGTCCTGTACTGCTCTGGCCACTTACCATCATCATGTATCATTATACTGCACTGTACTGCACTGGTCACTCTATCATTATCATTATACCTTTTCATTATTACATTTTTTGTTAATATTTATTATGCCATTACCACCCTATTGTTAATATTTATTATGCTGTTATTATCTGCACTTGGTCACTTTACCACATTTTAGAATGTAGAAATTATGTTACAATTTATGTTTAGAAGTTTTAAAATGTAAAGAGTGTTACTGCAGGAGTGAGTGGGGAGTAAGAATTCCATCGTACTTGTCACACATGACAATAAAGAATCTTGAATCTTGAATCTTAATGGGTTCGGTTGCGCGATGGCTTCTTGGTTTTCTTCTGCTAATGTGGTGTTCCTCCTTGTGAGATGTTTTGCTCTTTAAGACAAGTTCTTACTTTGAGAGAACACTGCACAAATGCTCTGGAATGAGTCCGTGATCATTAATGCTTTGTGTTCTCTGGGCCACTGCATAATTAATCAATCCAGCTTCCGGATCAATAGAGCCAGATGAACAGAGAGCCCACATTTTCTGAGGAAGGACATTATTAAAAATCAGTTCAAGTGCATGACTGTAAAGGCTGTAATGTTTTGGCATGTGTGTGCATGTGTGTACACAGTATGTATGGGTATGATGTATTTAATATATCATATATATGTATATGTATGTATGTATGTATGCATAATCATGCATTTTTGAGATTTAAGATGTTATGGTGTCTTAAGATGTTAATGTTGTCATAAGGGCAAAGCAAATGAATATTCATACAGCAATAGTAATCATAACCTTTAAATTACTCATAAAAATATTATCCTTGTATTAATGTGAGATGGGGTACTCCCTTAGTGAGAGCAGGCACATTGCCAGCACAATGAATCTCAACCTTAAAGGAAGTGCACATAGAGGCCTGCAGGGTATCAGTTATGTGCTTACTGGAGAGCCTTTCCAACAAAGCTTGGCCCTTTTCTTGTTTTTTTTTTTTCCCAGTCATTCCAGGTTAGGGGGCCAAGCAACAGTTTTGAACCTCTCTGAACAAAATTCCTCAGTGGGACTGAGTGGTGCCATGCACTTACAACATTAGGAGCTCCTTAGAGTGCCAGTCAGTCTGTCCACATTGAAGTCCTGGAATAAAAAAAGTCACTGGAAATAAAACCCATTTGACTGGTCAGGGTCAACTGCTGCACTACAACATTCTGAATACAGCTGTTTTCAAAGGATTTTTCAAATCTGTGTTATCATTCTCCTTTGGTCTGTAAGTCTCTCCCCCTGTCTCCATTCAACGGAGCAGGGGGATATAGAATTGTTTCTGTGTTGAATGCGAATTCAGAGCTCTCAGAACAAAAAAGATCACTTCACACCTTTGTCCTTAAAGGTAGGTGACTAAATACACTGTTAGAGCCATTTTTATGTTTTGGTGGAAGATGTGTATTTGGATTTTGTGTTCAGAATTGATACTTTTGCAGAATTAAGTTGATGTAGGAATGTAGGAATTGTTGTATGCATATTTAGAGACATAGGAATTTATTTAGTCGTGTAGAGTTTTACTTAGATACTAGTTACTGTGGTGCGGTTTTGATTGGCTGCTGGTTTGATGTAAAACCGTCGGGACGCATGAAGATTCTAGAACAGAAGCCGCGAGCCATAGGAGCATCACAGTCTTTTGACCGGCACACTTCGTCACGTTACATAGGGATAATTATTTAGAAGTTAGGGATTCATGTTTTGTTTTGTATGATTTTAAGTTTCAGTAAAGAAAGACATCAAACTCAAGCTTTGAATTCAAGACTTTTATTTCTGTTATGTGTCGCGTCCGAAAGTACTTCGAGGTTCAAGGCTAGTGAGTCACCAGCGCTCACATACACTCTATTCATTTTTGAACAACACAACAATAAAACTGCAAGGAAAAAGAAGTTTGAAACGATGAGGACTGGGGCTGTACTTTAGCATTTAATGGAACACAGAATTAATGGTTCATTGGCTGTTACAGCAGAAAACACACCCTTGCATAGATTAAATATAAGTGCAATGCTCCTTTTTCTTAAGTTGGAGCTGCATGCTATTGTTGATCAGGGGGGCAAAGCTAATCTGCACTCAGACGCCAGTGATATTTAATTTTTTAATATCCAGATCTGGTACACTCTTATCCCAGAGGCATGCTAGGACATAGCCTTTCCCAGACTTCATTCCTCTGAAAATGAATCACAAATGTGATTGATGTGATTTTATCCTGGAATTTTATCATGATATTTGCATGATTCATATATCTGATATTCCAAGGAATGCTTTTCAGTTCTCTTGCAGAGATTTCCTGCTGGTACCACAGGATCCAGATCCATCATTTCAGCAATGCGGTTTCAGCACAGTAAGAGCCCTCCACCATCAGCAGTCCCCTCCCGCTTTGCCTCTGTGGTGCTTTGACTTCGCTGAACACTGCTGGGACTTACTGCATAGTAAAACTAAGAAGTAGCATGATGCACACCTATTTTCCAAACAGATTAACTTCTATAGTGTCTGTGATTTGTGATTCACTGCTTTCTGGGATATTCATGAAAATGCATTTAAACTTGCAGTGAGTTCTTCCAGTTCTTCCACTGTCACAGACAGTACCAGGCATTCATGCAGCCCCAGCAGTGATCTAAAGCTGTCCTCTTCTTATGCAGTGTGTAGCATAAATAACAGTACATGCAGCTGCCAGAGGTTTTTTGAACATCCTTATTACTGCATGGTCCCTACCAACCTTTCCATGTTTCTTAAAGACACACTCGCAACCAGCCCTCTACATCTCCCTGCCATCAGATACACCCACTCTGTTCACATCTTGTAAGAGATCCTGGGGAACAGGGTGACATGACACCTACTACCCCACTGGACGCCTCAGCAAAGTCAAACTTTATTTGGCTTCCCGAGGTCATAGGTGACCTAATTAAAGAAAAAGTACAGGAAATGATGTTATAGTGTCCCCCAGATAGTGATGTAATTTTGTCCCTCAGGAAATGATGTAATACTATACCTTAGAAAATAGTGTAATGACCTCTGCCATCACTGCATATGATACCTCGTTTTCCATACCTAGCCCTCCTCGTCCACAAAGCTCCCACGTTGTGAACCTGTCTGTTCTCATCTCTCATGTAACTTTTGTAGTCCCTCATAAACCTGTCTGTTCTCATCTCTCATGTAGATTTTGTAGTCCCTCATAATGAGGGCTGTCATATTGAGCTGGCAACCCAGCATTTTTATTTTATTAATCATTGCAAGAGTCCTGCTATGTTTGATTAAACAAGAAGCTCTGGCTAACTGGGAGTGATTCAGAAAAAAAAAAATTATTGAAAAAGCTGGTGCTTTTTTTTAATTATTATTTCTCCTAATGGAATTTGTATGAAGGGACAAGAGTAATAATGTTTTTTGTACTCCTTTTCAAGCTGAGGGGAAAAGAGCTGCTTTGAGAGGTAAATCCTCAGTACTATCACTGCCATTCCTTCCAATACTACTGAAATATGAGACATATGACACTCCCAGTTAAGACAGAATTTGACGCAACCCTGTTTTATTGGGAGAAAAAAACACAGAAATCTGAAGGACTTCTTGTCTATTGCTGGTTTTTCATGCATGGGTCTCCTCATCTAAAATATAAGAAGCCAGACTTTGGGATTGCAGTATTCAGCGCCACTGCACTAATGGAGGAATATTCAGTGAGGTGTGTCCTCAAAGGTCCTAGCTAATGGCTACATATGACACACAACCTATAAATTAGTTTCATAGGAATATACATAAAATGTTGGTCCTATGTATATTTCTGTCTGTCTATTTGCAAGGCTCACATTATTGGTTGATTAGATGCTAGATGCTGGTTTTTATTAAACTAGAGAATGGTTAGACAGCCAAAGTAGGAATCTTGCCAGTGTATTGGGGAATCCCAGTTCTTACCAATAAGTACCCCGGGATCTTTGTTAACCACCAATATGGTAAGGCATGAGATGTAATTCATCTGAATGATGGTCTCAGAATGGTTGTGTAAGATTTTAATATAACAAAAACCATAATATTCCATAACAATAAATCTCATAACACCATCTCAGTTAAAAATTCTCTTCCTAATACAAGTAAGAGGAAATGCCAAAAGTAACCTGTTCCCATAAATGTTTCCCTCACTTACCCTCTGAAACTTCTCACCATCAATATTTCAACAGCTAAGTGTCCTTGCAAGGAAGCTTCTGTCATTCATTAATAATTTAGTAAAACTAAGAAGTAGCATGATGCACACCTATTTTCCAAACAGATTAACTTTTGTGATTTGTGATTCACTGCTTTCTGGGATATTGATGAAAATGCATTTAAACTTGCAGTGAGTTCTTCCAGGTTCCTGTGGGAGTGATTACTGTGAAACTCCTCGGATGAGCCCAGACTGCATGGCACTCGCATTTTTCCTGACCATTTTCTTGTGCATATTGCAGTTGTATTTTCAAATACAGTCAAATATTATAATATACAGAATGTTCTGTATTGCAAGTAAGAATATTCAAAAATGTAAATAATGAAGCAAAGTTTGTAATACATGTGAAGTTCATTGCCCAGCTTTTCAGTTTTTTTCAGAACTATACAGGAATCTTCCCTGAATTTTCTCAATGTGTTCAATACTGGGTCTGAAATTAGGATCCTCCCAAACACTCACTTTATGAGGTGTGACAACTGTTTGACATCCAATCCACACTGGTGTTATCTTACAAACTTGAAAAGAGGAAGATTTCTTAGGAGATTTGCATATTTGTGTTAATGTCTGTTCTCCTTCTCCTGAGTCTACCAAGGGAGCCAGACCTAACCATATAGTGTTTCCTTTCTCTCCTGAGGTAGAAGCTGGCATCTGGTGAATGAAGTAGCTAGAATTCAAGTCTTGGTAGCTTGTGATTTTGAGTGATTTTGAGTGGGACTGTGCCAACCACTCAGAATCTAGTTTCAGTGAGAATTCCACCTTCAGTGAGAAACTAACTTAGAAAGACATTTGAGATTGTATGATAGAACTCTGTGATAATCCAGACCCAGAGCATTCCCTCTGAGTCCACCCTAAAACCACAAACAACTGGAAAAAGAACCAGGTGTCCTGTTCAAAGAAGGACAGAGAGAAAGGGATCTAGCCAGTCCTGCTCCACCTCACACAGTGATCAGTGATCTTGCTTTACCCAGCACACAAAGAGCCAGGCAGGAGATCCAGCTTTACCCAGCACAGAGAGACAGCCAGGCCAGAGATCCAGCCCTACCCAGCACACTGAGAGAGAGCCAGGCCACATAGCATTTCTTGCTTTGCACAAAGAGAAAAGGTTGAGTATAACCCATCAATACAAAAAAAGTTTAATGTCTTGCTCTCTATCAGCAATAATGTCAATCTGAAGATTTTAATTTACTTTATTTGGTGTTTAACAATATTTATACACAACACTTCCACTTACATTATTTTACATAAGGTATGAAAGTTATTGTCTTATTACTCAGAAAGCAATTTAAAGTTTTCTCCCTTCAGATATTAATTATTCTCATTTGAGCAATTTTTTAAAAGTTTAGTTGCAATTACTAAGCTGGTGTCCCAATAATTTACTACTATTTGTCTCCATAAGAGGAATATAATATGTGTGCACTACATTGATAATGCACTGCTTATGAATCTCTCTGCTGGAAAACTACTTGTTTGTTACATCTTTTAATGACTATAAACCCACAATACATAGTTGTCTCCATTTCTGCTTCCAGGAGGCCAGTCAAGATTGGGACATAATGTAGTAACACAATGTTATTCAGGTAAACACCAAACCTCTGTTTGCTCTATGTTTTAGAGGAGTTTTTAAATATTTATATGTTAAAAAGCCTATATCTATGTTAAATTAATGTGTTAATTTGCTACTTTGTACTGTATGTAAAATGTAAAACATTCCATAGCAAAGCTTCCTATCTGCATATTTTAACATCCAAGCATCTCAGCATCAGAACATTTGATAACTCTGTATGATAAGTTGGCCCATTTATAAATACAGTACTTGATTTATGCTTGAGGCTTTAATTACTGTTTTATGCACCTTTAAAATATATTGTTATGTTAATATATTGTTACTGTATGTATAGTCCAATATTAATACATGTCATTATACATGTTATTATAGGGGAGACCATGGCCCAGAAAGTAAGTCCTCTCCAGGTAAAGAACATCACCCCATATGCTATTGGTTTAAAATCATAATCACATTTTGCTTGTTATTACATAGAGTCAGTTATAGGTTAGTCAGTGTAAGCACATGATTTGTAACATTATTCTTATCAGGATCCTCTGCCTTGAGCATTACACAGCTGTGCTCTCCAACCTGGTTGGTGCTCTCTGTGGTCTGACAAAAGTGGAGGCTTTAAGACTAATAATGAATGTATTCATGAAATTACTGTGCAGCTGTTTTCATTCTGCATCAAGCTGACTGCCCCATATACACCTCCATCTCCAGAAATTATTATATTCTACGCTTCAGTCACGAGCCAATCCTTAAACTCCAATCCAATTCATGGGCTGAGCTTTAATTATACTCCCTACCATGGCAGTGCTTTTAATATTGCCTTTGCTATTGATCTTTTTTCTCTGTTCCTGAAGTAACTCTGCAAAGGGAAAGAGAGCTCCTTGTAGTCAGCAGAGCGGCACTATTTCCATTCACTCAGCTTCGTTTATAAGTAAACATCTATGTCCCCTGAGGAAGGGAAAGCATATACAGGTGTGTTTCACACTGAGCATTTTCATCTCTTTGTTTGTGCCACTCAGGTCTTGAGACCCATCAAACACACATAATAGTGATTGCATAATAGTGATAACAAGACTACCTACATGATCACATCAGCACACCCTAGCTGAGGGCTCAAAAATGTGCTCACAGTAAGCTTAGTGTTGAAACAGCAGTTCTCTATCACTATGACTGTAAAGTCTCACCCTGAATTATAAAATTTCACTCCTAGCTCCTCTACCACATATTGCAGTACTTCAACCTACCATTTTCCCTTTTTTTAGGATAGTATTACAGTGCCATCTTCTGGTAACATCTTCAGTAAGGTGTTTCATTTATGACATTCATGAACATTACTCTTAAATGGAGCAATTAGAATGTTTTCATACATGCCTGCCATTTATATATACACATTTCACATAACCGTAAAGACACAAACACATTTTGGTGATTATATCAATCATATTCAAATGAATCCTTTATGTTAATAACCCCTCATGTTAATAAGATATAATATTAACTTTTAAATTAAGTTTGTTAACTAATATTAGTTTAATATTATCACTGGAGAAATGCACTTGAAATTTAAAGCTCATCCATTGAAATATTACTTGCAACATTCTCAAAGGCTCAAAATCTGTAATCTAAATGAATTAGCAACTGTTTGCTGTACTAAGACCATTCCACATTCACAATTATTCTTATCTGCAGACTGCAGCTTCCCAACCAAAGTCATAACAGTCAATAGGAAATACTGTACCCTTATGGTGTAGTCACACAGAGGCATGTTGCAAGTGTTTTGTTCTTTCCGGTGTTTAACTTTTAAAATTCAGTAGTGGCTATTTCTAATAAGGCTCTTAGTGGTGTTAATTTTGGCAGTTTTTTTAGATTTAGTTTTAGCCTTCTGACTAAAAATACACATTGGACACATTTTAGTCATTTCACCCTTTTTAGTTTAGTTTTAGTTGATGAAATCCCTGGATATTTTATCTTTCTTAAATTTCAATTTTAATTTTAGTCATTTTTTCATTATATCATTTCAGACCTTAACCTTTCATCAAGCACACACAAATGCACCTAGACTACATTCTTTTTCATATTTCTTTAATTTCTAAACCAACAAAGCAGCTAACTTTGCTATTGTCAGATTTTATAGGGTCATGAACTCCCATCTGTATATTTGCCAAAACCAGCAAACATATTTAAAGTAACAAAGGTCTTGCTTATTAGTTGACAGGTTGAATCAGTTGTGCTACTACTTGAATGAATCCAATGTATGGAATGATTAGGTCAAGTGTTAAATGAATTAATGAATGCAGGAACAGAACAGACATATCAATTACTATTCTAATTTAGAATCATATAAACTATGTACAATTCAGTTCCAATATATTCAAATTAATTACACTTTGAGGGCAGTTACTCACTAGCTAATATCATTTTGCCTTAATGACAAGAGAACATCTCATTTAGATTTTATGGGAAAATTTGTATGTTTCCATTATATGTTAAATTGTACTTGTCCTCTAAAGCTAATGATGAATTTGGCTCCAAAATGAATATGCAAGCCAGACTGAATGGAAGCAAGTTAAACCAATGAGGAAGGCATGCAACTTGGTTAGCTTGCTAGCTGGCTATGAAATCACTATTCTCTCCATGCTCAAACAACTGCTGCCGGTTTCCCCCCCAAAATATGTACTGTATTATCATAACGATCGCGTTGTACTTTCCATACCTCCTTCATAAACATATACTGTACACGTTAGATGAGCTTGCAAACCTATATAAATTTAAATTTAAACTAACGCTAGAAAACAGTGTATGGGCAGCACAAGCTTTAACCCGGATTCTAGCGTTATTCAGATGATTGCATCTGATTTATGCATGATTTAGAGCTGGGAAGAATGGTACAATAGCACGTGCATGCGTGCTCTGCATTTTAAACAAGTTGCATTGAGGGTTGCACCTTTTTCAGTAATTCGGGATTAGCAGATAGTGTTATCGTTATAACACTATCTAACTATATAATTGACATTTTTGCCTGAAATACGACTACACTGATATCCAGTCTTATTTTGCGACTATTCTAAACAGTACGACGATTACTACTACTACTACTAATATAATGCCACAATAATAAAGAATGTAGCAGTGGTAATAACAACAACAACAATAATAATAATAATAATAATAATAATAATGATAATAATAATGAGAAGAAGAAGAATAGAGCGTCTAGAGTTATGACACTGTTTGGGTCAATTGCACAGCTGGAATGTCTGTTTAAACTCGATGACCTTGCTTGTTAACCCCACATGTCGTGCATGATTTGATGTTTTATGAAATGCATATGAAATACGGGTTTGCTTTAGCAAAAAGGTTTACAGGAATCGTAACTGGTTTTGTTCAGTGTAGCCTATTTGCTAAAACTCTACTATTGCTAATAGATTTTTACTGCCAACACTTTGATGACGTTGTCTTTCAGATTATGTTGGGGGCCGGTTTGACAAAGACTCGACAGTGTTGTCAGGCAGGGGTGGGGAACGGTAGCGCAAGTAAAGCCATTACACCCTGTGCACTATAAACATGAAAAAGGCCAACATGTAAAGGTAGCTCATTTGATAATCACTGTTTTCTTGCTCGCGTTTACCTGCTGGAACAGTGTTATTATTTGACAAGTTGCTACAAACAACGTCAATGTTGCGTGTTTTCAACTTAAAAGTCTGATAAATTGCTGTTACTGTAACTAAGGTATGTCTCTCTGGCTAGTTTCGGACTGTGCAAAGGAATTGACATTCGCTGTCAGGATTAACTTTTAGCGTTGGTGAGTCTTTTTCAGTGAGTTCATCCAACTGCAGACACGTGTTTATTATTGTAGTAATAATACAAATACTTCGTGCTAATACAAATTTCACCCATCTAAAGTTAGCCATTTAGCCCCAGCTGAGTTTTCAGCTGCTTTGCGCGTAAAGTAATTTACAAAACTGATGATGGTGTTGACTGTCTTAGGGTCGCCCTCATGACTATGCCGGTCCCTTGCCTCCCGTCCCCTAGGTATGCTGCCATAATGTTAGCCTGCCGGGGTCTTTCCTTGTTGCACACCTTTTTCTCTGCCCCTCCTCTCCTGCCTCTCTGTTCTACATCCCTGCCATTCTTATCATCCACTAACCACTGTTTTCTGTTTGCTTCCTATCCCTGCTCCGGGCTCCTGTCCGGAGCTGTAGCCCAAGCGTCTCATCCCGTTTTCCAGTCCTGCTACCTCGCTGCCCTGCCCATCGAAGCCTACTGCGTTCCAAGAACCGGACATCCTAGGAGACATTCTTATGATCACTCTGCTGTTAACTACTATTGTCTGTCAATCGTAAATGTCTAAAGTACATCGCATAATTTGTCTCTAACTCTATCTGCCCAGTGCCGGCCAGAAGCAGATCAACCGACCAAGAGCGGTTCTGCTCAAGGTTTCTTCCTGATAGGGAGTTTTTCCTTGCCACTGTTGCCTTAGGCTTGCTCTCAGGGGGTCTCAGGCCTGGGAACAATGTAAAGCTGCTTTGTGACAACTTGTGTTGTAAAAAGCGCTATACAAATAAAAATGAATTGAATTGAATTGAATTGAATTTTCATGTTGACGTGAACTATCTGCCCGAACGCCTAGCAACAAAGAAGGGAAAGGTTTAAAAAGAGTTCGATGTAAGGTTAGATAACTTGTGGTTAGGTTGTAAATAAGAGTATTTTCATTCTTAGGAGACAGCCAGAGTTATTTTTTCATAGGCCTATAGCTAGGTCTAGCTAGGTTAGGTATCCATGGTGTTAAGTCGCTAACGTTCTCGTGCTAGTAGTTGCCACATACAGCGAAGTTAGCTGACGCTAAAATCATCCTCAAGTTTGAATGACTATGAAGTTGTATTTTACTACTGAATTATTTTATAATGCAATGCTCTATGAACTGTTTGGTCTATATCTCTCTCATTAACAGCCACTGTTCTTGGTGTTATACGTTTTATTTGTTGTCTGTCTGACGAGGACTTAAGTTCTAACGCTTGATTGGTAGCTACCATTAAATAAGTGATAATAAGTAATGCATAGGTAATCATAAAATGTTATGCTGGATTGACTGTACATTTTTGATATTTTGCAGTAACATTATAACGTACAAATAGCCTATAGCAGCTGATTGCTACACGCTTTGTGCCGATGTGCCTTAATTGCACTCCACTGTATCTTACAGTTGCATAGGCTACCCTTAATCCATGTCAGGGTATTTTAAACGCTTCCCGTGTCTTCAACCAATCTTGTAATTAGACCCATAGATGATTGACGTTACATGTCCCCAATTATAGGCATGTCGTTTTGTAACTACAACCAATAGTAGCTCAACAGGCGTGTATTTGGGAAGTTAGAAGGCGGCCTTTAAAATGTGGTGGCGTTGTGTGTGATGTAGGACCGAGGGAGGAACGGAGAGTTCAGGGAAATTTGGAAACGAATTTGTCGGTAAGCCTGTTAGTAATGTTAGCGTATGCAATTGAAAGGGAAAATTACACCTGTACGTTCATCTAAAGTTGCTTGTATGGTTCTGTTTTGTTGCTATTATGTTATGATATAGGGAACAGAACAAAATGACATTGTTAAAGCAGGAAATAAATGATGTTGTGGGATTTATCTTGAAAGCTTAGCTAAACAGCCTGCTTGCAAGTGGTTAACAAGTTAAAAAAGACAACGCATTATCTAACCATTTTTTTCAGTTTATATATTCCTGTGATGTGTTTAACGTTAGCTACTATTATGCCCAAGTGTAACTTGTGAACTCATTTTGGTTTTAAAAGACTAGGTAGGTAAGTCAGCTAACGTTATTCTATCGGTAAGATGGGTGTAATAAACGTAGGAGGTTATTGGTTAGCGAAGTAGTTGAGACAGTGAGTGGTCTCTTGATGGATCTGATTATTACTTTCAGTTGATGAGTTTTCTTTTTTCGAAGTGGTTTGTGCTTTTTTAGCGTTTTAATTAGTCTAGCATTTCGGGAGATTGATCAAACACTTTTAGGCAGGTAGACAGCTGGCTCCAATTAACTTGCTAATTAGACGGACAGTTTAACTTAATCAACTTGATTGACTAAAGGCATAAACACGCACATTTGGCTAAGGGTTTTGTTAAATATTTACATTCCACTAACAGTTAGTTTGCTAAGTAGCTTGCACCTGACCGGTCGTACAGTAACACAGCTAACGTCAATGTAATTAGACCTATCCAAATTAGTCGAAAGATGCCTTCGAGAATATGAAGTCAGAGATCACTTTGAAGTGTGACTGTTTCTAGTCTCTCTTTATAGAAATAAAATGTCATCAGGTAGCCAGCTTGCTCACAGCCATGTCCTTAAATAAACTGCAGTGATGTATCTCGCTGTCGAAGTTCGAATGGTAGCGAAGTTTATGTCGAAAGGGCACAGAGTTGTAAACTGTTACTAGGTTTTGCAATATGCGAGCGAACATTACATTTGTATGGTTCAGAGTCACAATAATAAATATTTTTTCAGAAACCTGACGAGTCGAGTCATATTTTTCACACCTTAGATTCTAACACATCAGACAGTAGTGTGCGTTGACCTAACCCTGCTTGTAGCCATAGGTGATTACTGTCCTAACGTCAGGACAGTTTATATCACTGTTTAGCAAGGTTGTTTCATTTTTGATCACAACAAGTAGAATATGGGGTAGAATGACTGAGTGAGTTCTGCATTTGAATTCATTTCAGTAGGTGTCTAACTGCTTAAGCTAAAGTTTTGAATAAAACCTTTTAACACAAAATACAAGTTAACAGGGAATAAATGTGCTTCAGAGAAAAAAAACTCATTTTCTGTGTTCTCCCTGGTTTCCATCCTTCCAGGGAACCTGCAGCTATACTGGTATCTCAAGGCAGAAGTAGGCTGAAGTTACTGATAAAGGACCAGTTTTGCAGTTAAATTCAGAATCAAGGTTTGAAATTCTAGTCCTCTAACGGCATGAGCAACTTCTGCCTCTAACTCAGAATGAGTGAATGCTTAACTTCGTTTGATTGCATGACAACATGAACTCTTTGGTGCATGAAACTCAGTACCCAGGACAGATGAGGAAACATTTCATGCACTCAAGAACATCTGTTGCTTGCTGTGAAAGTAGGTTGTATTGATGTTGCAGAACACTTTCATGATCTATTGGAGCCATTAGAATTATTGTTTTTAAAGAAGTTGCACCAGTGTAAATGCATTGTACCATTGGAATTTAAAAATGGATTCTTTTCATTTGATTTAAATTGGATACAGATTTGAAGCTAACATTGCTAGATCAATGAAGGAAACAATCTACACCATGGGTAACAATATACACGTCTTACAAAAACAAATTAAATGTATTTGCAGTGTTCTGTTGTATTTTGATATGACAATGATTGGTGCAAGAAATAAGCTTTTCTAATTTACTGCTTGTGAACTCATTTTTTTGAATACATGTCAACTGCATCAACCTTTGTAACATTCAAAGCAAATGGGTAGAGAGGAGCTGAAAATTCTACCTGTGAGTAGATAATGTCAGCAGAACTAATGTGTTGCTGGTGTCTGATGGAACAGAATGACAGGGACATGTGCAAACTTCAAGGCTTCAAAGGGTTAATAACTGTCTAATTTACAGTAGTTCTGTGATTTTGTTTCTGATCCACATTTTCAGATGGCCCCGCTTTGATATCTTTCTCTCTTGTAATTAATAATATTTCAATCGCTGGCTTGTCAACAGTCAGTCAGTTACTTGCTGAACATCAAAATAAAGCCATTAAGTTAATTGGCATGTTAGGAAATGTGCCCATAGATTGTACAGAAAGATTTAATTTTGTTTAATAAATAATTTTATGCATAATCACAGTGCTTCCATGGTTTGACAAGCCTGAACTCTTAAAGAAACTACAAAAACTGAAATGCTCTTTTTGGCACTCAAATGAAGTTTTATGGAAAGTGCAATGTTTTCATTGAAGGAGTTGCTTGAGGTAACG
Source organism: Megalops cyprinoides (assembly GCF_013368585.1). Taxonomy (NCBI): domain Eukaryota; kingdom Metazoa; phylum Chordata; class Actinopteri; order Elopiformes; family Megalopidae; genus Megalops; species Megalops cyprinoides. The sequence continues at coordinate 37,207,172 of NC_050590.1, read as the reverse complement.
TGTGAATGATGTTAATGCTTAAATGAATTCTGTAATCATTCTCAGAAAATGAATTAGAAATTTTGGAAAGGCTGTTTTTAAACAAAGCTCTACCTTTACTCTGAGCTGAGCCTGATATCCAGAAAAAAATGGTTGTACATAGAAAGTGTAAAGGTATCGCCATATTTTGGAATTGCAAAATTATTAGTAGCACTGTTCTACATTCAGTGATCACTGATGTAATCATTTGTGCTCCTGAGGTAATGTCAGTGTTGTCCCAAGTTTTATGTGCTCTTTAGTGAAAGTAGTGGCAAATTCACAGAGGTTAAGGGTGTAGGCTCATAGAAAGTCAGATGTGACAGACAGGACACAGGCTGCATTAGCTGTGAAAACCTTCCCCGTCAGCACATCAGTTAACTGATAGCACTTATGTAATTCATTTGGACCTCAGTTTAACTGCATGTGGATAGATGGCCTTCTTGAGACTCATGGGAATGGCCCAATGCCTCATTGAGATCTCTCTTTACCTGCTGATTCGCCAGATGTTTGCAATTTTATCACCGAAATGGGTTTAGCAATGATGTTACAGGTGTTCTTTGAAATGATCCCCTTAGATGTGAGCTCATGTGATTAATTACAGTATCTCCAGTGTTTGTTTATGCTATATATTTACACATTAAAAGTGTTCTTAATCTCAGCAGTCAGTTCTCAGTCGTCTCTGTAAACAGAGCTCAGAGCTATTTGATTTTACTTCAGATGCTGCTGAATTATGATGCCATTAACTCCACATACCCTGAAAAGCCTGAAACTGCTGACTCTTGGTGCCATCATTTGTTACTGTTTAGCAAGATTAGTGACTTCTGATGACTGAATGAAAGTCAGGTGCCACAATAGAGTATTTTAGCAAAATGTGGTGAGAAATATTTGGTGATTATCATGAAGGTGTACACATTGTAGATTTGTGTAGCTTTTGAAATACACCAATTTGTTTTGATTTACTTATTGTTTTTATGTGAATCTTATGTAGTGTTGCTGTCATTTCAAGCATAGAGGTGTGTGTGTGTGTGTATGTGCACGTACACACATTGTTTGTTTGTTGGGTGAAATTGAGTGCTGATTTAAGTAGGGCTGGGTATTGGCACAGATGCCCCGATTCGATTCTGATTCCGATTCACAAGGTAATGATTTGATTCGATATCGATTCAATAGGAATGAGATGATATACTATAGCAGCTTTCCATATTTGGAGAGATGTTTAAAAAGCTCTAAAGGGAACACAAATTTACAAATGAAACACATTGTGAAAATCACTAAAGAAAAGGCCAAAGCTTTGTACAGTCATGTGCTGCTTAATGTCCATTCGGACAACGTCCGTTCGCATATACATCCGTAGTCCATAAGGTTATAATAAAGTTTAAAAACCCCGATCGCGGAACGGGACGTAGCGGACGCAACAGGACATAGTGAAGGCAACGCTTCCGGCACGCAACACGTGTATCTCATGTCTCATGGAAATAAAACGATTGCGCTGCCTGTAATACATATGTCTTGATAGTCATAATAAACGCCTATGCTAATGTCTTCTGTAAGTACTGTAGGCTAGCCTACTGTACTTTATATTGTTTTAATGTGAACTTTGCATACTTAAAATCAAAAAGTTTGTCATATAACAGTATGCTTTGACTCGTAAGCAGCAGCATCCAATCTCGTGCCTATTCCATATAGGTTTGCTGAGTATATAGTATGGTGTTGCACAACGTCCAAATCACATAACGTCCTATTTCACAGAACGTATCGTGGACGTTAAGCGACGCATTGCTGTATACCAAAATCTTTTTGTTTGAGGAACACATGGGTATAGTTCCTTAAAAATAAAACCAACGTACATCATTGCCTATATTAATGACACGAAGCAGCACTATGTTTGCATTAGTTAGCTCAGGGAAAGCTGGTTCATAAGGTAGCTACAATGACTGACAAAACGTAGCTGACTGCCAGTAGCAACTTTGTTCACAATTGCAAAGTTTTCTTGCTAGCCTAATATGAACAACTAGCTAGTAGCTAGCAACCTAGCAAACGAACATGAACAACTACGTTTCTCTTGAGTTGCGATAAATTACATTGCATTCATGGGCAAGTGTTGCTGTTCAGTTTAGCTAGGTAGTGGTTGTGCACTGTATCTAATTTAAAGCGAAAACGCTGTGACTGCAGTGCAAATATATATGAATATATATACCAGGCATCTCCACGATTTCAGACACCCTTCTCCACCCATCATTTTTAATTTGTATCGCTGTACGTATCAAGAGACAAATTGTAGAGTATGGGGAAACCCGACACTGCCACGATAAGCTTCCCCTCCATGTTTGACTGGAACCAAATGTTGGATCATTTGTTTCAGCAACGTGTGTCACGCTGCCTTTGCCGTGTCGCATCGCTCAGTATTTCCATAAAACAGACCTCGAGTCTAGTCTATTTTAGCCCCACCTAGTTGCAAAGCCAAAGGCCACTTGTGTCCTGTCTCTGTAAATCGCCAACTCTCATTGAAAATGAATGGCAGCCGGTCGCTTTGTCTCTCTCCTGCGTCATCCGCGTGACCGTAGGGTTAGCCATGATGAACACTGAGAGGTCGCATCACAGTTAAAAAATTGATGTAACAGGTTTTCCTCTATGCGTTCGCAGATTGTTAAACGTTAAATTTTAAACGAGAGAGCGATATCTAATGAGGGGGGACTTGTAATTGCCTTCAGGCTATGTCAGAGCCCGTCTATTTAATTCTCTGGCTATGTTTAACCATTTTGGGAATGAACCTAGAAAACCGGAAAAATGCATATTAGCCTAAAAGATCGATCCATAAAATTTTACAGATCGATATCAAAACGGACGAATTTTAAAAACAATTAATCGAAAAAAATATATTTTTGCACACACCTAGATTTCAGTAAATGCTCCTTACTATGAGAGAGCAGCTGAGAGCACTAAGAGCAAGAGAGAAGGCTCTACTTGTTCTTCTTGATAGAAGCTGACGGTCTGAGGGCTGATCAATAAAATTAACGAATGTGGGATGCTGTCTATTGCCCTGGCATTAACATGCATCTTGGGTGATCCAATCACAAGTGGACAGCTCTAAGTACAGGTGTGAATGCCCCCTGGACTCATTGAGATCTGATTGCTCAGACCACATTCGGAGGTAGTCACATATGGCCGCATTCTTTTAGCAGTGTGTATGCGATGTGTCCTGGGCCACATTGAAGGACCGCCTACTTAACTGATGTCCTCTGCGTAAGCGGAAGTACATACTCATTTGCACGCCAACGTCATCATATTAAAGTGCGACAATGGGCAACAACAACAACAACAGACAAAATGGATTCTTGTAGATGGAGTACTCACGAAACATGCTGTCTGTTTTCCATTTGGGCTGAAGAGTCAGTACAACAGAAACTGGAAGATTCATATCGCAACCGGGCGATTTATAAGGAGATTTCAAAAAAGATGGAGGGTTAAAAACAATGCATTTGGTCTTTGCAAAAGGAAATGATGTATGTGTTTATTTGCATATAGAGCGGGGAAGTGAGATCTGATCACAAGTGGTCACTTGATACGCATGTGGAGACGTATTCTAATGCCAGGTGTAAACTGATGTACTTCGCGCTGTCCACTTGTGATCGGATCACGCAAGACACATGTTAATGCCAGTTGTGAACAGGGCCTACATCTAAAGTGGTACCATCTCCAGAGCTCTCTGCACTGCATGTTTGAGTCCAGATTCATGCCACAAACTCCCTGTAAGTCTGTTAGAGATACTCCTGCTTTGTCAGATTAAGCTGCTGACTGTTCATTGCTATGCAGGCTATTGAGTCCTGTGTGGTTATGTTCAGCAGCAGAAGTCGCTCTTATACTTTTTAAGCTCTGACAACAGAATGTTCAGTGCCACGGATACCATTTTCAATGGAAACAATTTGCAATAGAGTTGCATGTGTGTGGAAAATCTTGGTTTAGGCATAATTGCTCTAGAGTGCACTGCACCAGGTCATTCTAGAGAATCACCAGTTAAGCAGTGATTGCTCTGGGAGAAATTCAGAGTTCTAATCTTGTGATAAAGTCATTCCAGTGTGACTTGAGAGGTCAGGCAGTGATTACACTCACACAACAGCTTCTGTAACACTCTTTAGTAGTTACTAAGTGTATTTTCTTGTTTTGTTTTTTAACTACTTCCTTTTGCCTAGATGAAGTGAGTGATGAAGGAATTGATGTGGTGACCAGTGCAGCAATTTGTCTGCTTTGCAAATCTACCAGTCTGCATAGAATGTCATCTGTACCTGGTGTTCAAATCTGTACACTTGCATATGATAGACCAGGTGGTGTGAATTCAGGAAGAGCTGGTGTATTTGCTCATTGAAGACCAACTCACTGTTGTCAATTCAGTTCTGTATGCACCACTCAGATGGCAAAACCATCCATGCTACAAGATTGGATTCATACGAACTTGACTCTTTGATGGACTTGATAACTGTACTGGTGTAACATTTGTGTTTTGCAGGAGAGAGATGGTTCAAGAGACAAATCAGCCAGAAGAGCCTGTACTCTGTGCCATGGGCTGTGGGTGCTATGGGAGCCCTCGGACCAATGCTATGTGCTCAGTGTGCTACACAGCTTTCATTCAAAGTCAGAGCTGTGACACCAGAGTTGAGCCATGTCCAGGTAAGCGAAAATGCGAAACACACAGAGAACCACCTCACACACCTACACCCAGACCCAGAATACTCATTTAAGCTATAAATGTTTTCCTCCAAATACAATGTTTGTAGTGCAACGTCTGTGTGCAACTGATAACATTCCTGATGACTGCTGTTTTTTCTCATGGTAAAATTGTAGTGAGCACTATTAAAACAAAGGAAATTGAGAAATTTCTGTGAAATGTGATTAAATGTCAAGTGGCCAGTCTTTACATGTATGTGTAATCAATAGGAAGAGATAGAGAGGATCCCTTTTCGTGAGTGACTTTGTATTGAATTGGAACATTAAGTTTAATGAAGGTACAGGTGTACATCCTGTGTGCGTGTGTGTGTTGTGGAGCAGCAGGTGTGAGTTTGCAGTTCCAGAACAGAGGCAGAGATCTTCAAAGGATTAGACTCCAGTGAAAAGTGCCAAACCTGAAAGCAAGTCATGTTTCCCCCCTGTGTTTGCAGAGCTGTCGGGCATCCGTGTAGGGGAGTCTCCACCGGCCCCATGCTCGGAGAGCAGCACTCCCATGGTGTCGCTGGCATTGTCCCAGACCGCTGCCACCGTGGCTGATGAGAGCAGGTACTACCTCTGTGTCCACATTCTGACATGCTGTACCTTTGTCTGTCGGTCTGTGCAAGAGATGTGTTATTTGGTTGCTCTTGCCATTTCTCAATTTTTGTTTGCAGTTCTCCCTCTCTGATGATCAATATTTTAGAGGAAGGCCCTCAGCATACATGTAATAAAATAGTATGTATTTAGTGAAGCAGTGTTACAGAATGCCTTTAGTATAATAAGCAAAGCTGTATTGCTGAGGAATGCCATCAATTCTCTGATGTCACCGACATCCCTGCATCCTCTGCAGTGTGGAGAGGCCCTGGGACACAGTGGAGTGTATTACTGGAATTTACTATTCCAATAGTTTTCTAAAATTATTTAACATTATTATAAAAATTCATTCAGTTATGTTAGTTTCTACTTCGTGGAACAGACAGTCAGAGGAATGAGATGAGACTGGTCTTGCAGAGATGAGGTTTATTCCCCAGGAACCAAAGTTATGCACGCAAACAGTGCCCGAACAAATTGCCTAGGCTCAGATGAGCACTCACAGAAACACCTAGGTGAGACTAGGCCACATCTCAACAGTTGTTGTCTGCTTTCAGACAGACTGGCAGAGACAGTGGGCTTTGACATGTTCATGACCTTTTGTTCAAAGACAGTTCCTGTGGGCAATTGGGTGTGATCTAGACCTACCGTCTAGCCGTGATTAAATTTGACATGATTTTGGGTGATGCGATAAATGGGTAATAGAATGTAGATCCTAACGGTTATTTATCTTTTTGTATCCTCACACCAGGATCATTATGCCTGCGGTGGGCCCACCCACCCTGCTACATAGCTAAGACTAATTTCATTAGCAACCTGTCATGTCAATCCCTTTAATTTGCCCAGCTGCAATATGGCTAGCCAGCTTGCTAATGCTCATTGGCTAGATGTCATCCTGTTAAAAACAAAGGGGGAAGTAAGTGGTAATGGACTTTTCACTAGGCCTTCCTCCCCCTTACTATTACTAATTCAGACAAGCTGTCATAACCTGTGACCCTGCAAGGCAGGGCCAAAAAATTGTGCAATACCATTGCATCAAAATTCATGTAATAACTGATAAAGAATACTTATCAATCTTATCAATCGTAATCTAATGAGCTCCTCTCTCTTGAAAGCCTGGTAGCTTTAGTGTAGTGTGCACGTGTATGGAGGTAATCCACAGCACACAGGTGCAGATGTAGGCAGTTTGCACAGATAGTTTGCATCTTCCAGCTCTTGATTCTTATACATGTGAAGGGAACACTTGTTTTCTGCAAGTGACTAACATTACCATACTTTAATGACTGATTCCTTTGTACTGAACTGTATACATAGTCATATTGGTTATGTGATATGTATAATACAGGATGTAGATTATGTGTGTTCAGTAAGACTCAAAAGAACTGAAACTATATTTCCTTCTGAGGAAATGTGGCGTGAGTTGTGCACTGTGTGTCCATCCTGTCTGTTGGTCTAAAGATAGCGCTCTGGATCGCTTTCAGCTTACCCTCTTCTAGTCAGACACCAGCATTGCAGAAGCACTCTGTGGATGATCACTTGACAAGGCACAAAGGAGGGGAAGAACCACAAGGTAAAAGTAAAGCTCTCCTCTTTTTTGTGGTGTGTGTGTGTGTGTGTGTGTGTGTGTGGCGGGGGGGGCTGGGTTAGCTGACATCCCAGTAGTAGTCCTACAAAAACCTTGGTGTGATGCACGCATACGCACACCCTCTGAAGCAGGTTGGCCTGGCCTGCACACACACTTCCGTGTCATTGAAGAGCTCTCTATTCTGTTTAGGCCAGTGCCATTTTAAATCTGGTTTCGCACTTTATCTCATGACTGTTTGCTTTGGAATCAGTCCCATAGAGCAAGAACATCCCTGTGAACATTTTCACTGTAGCTGCCATTTTTAAGTATTCACATTTGCCTGTTAATTTGCTCTTTGTTTTTCTAAAGATGTTAGATATACCTCAGATGAATGTTCAGTGTGAACTGTATTTGCGTAGGCTTATAGAGAATTACTGACACAATAGCAATTATTTGAAGTATAAAACCTGTACCAAGATCAGCATGTCTGTTCAGGAAGCAGACAAAGGTGCTCAGTTTCACTCTGAGGTATGACAGAAGTCCAGCTTGGCCTTTAAAGCAGAGGCTGTGTGCCTGGTAGCCTCACCAACCAGTAAAGCCTGACTGTGTTTGTTGAAGTATCCTATAGTGCCACAGGTAGCAGAGTAGCTAAGGGGCAGGAGCAGTGCACCCTGCACCAGATGGAGGCCCTGGATAGTTCAGGGACAAGCTCAGATGAAAGAGGCATCACAGGAGGCCCCACAGTGGATTCGGGTTCTGGGAGAGGGAAAAGGAAGCTAAATGAGATGCCTGATCAAGACAAGGGAGCGGGCGGTAAGCAAAGGGTTAACCACAAACATCCCTTTTATTTCTCACTCTTACAAAGAGGCAATAAAAGGCAGGCCCTGCTTGCCAGTGGCAATTAAGATTCTGAGCAGGAAATGACCCAGGGTCATGTAAAAAAAAATCCCTGATCTGGCCACCTAATAATCGCCTTCTCAAATTAGCTGAATAAATCCCTTCCTCTTCACGCCATCTAATGTGTGATGAGGGTTAAGGCACAAAATGGCTGCCATACATCACCCAGGTGGGTGCTACAGTACACATCAGTGCTGGGGAAGTGAGCTCCTCTAAACCCTTCACGGCTGCTTGGAGATGTTTGAAAGATGAGCACTGCTCAGGCTTTGTATTTTCCTTTTTGTAGAAAAGGGCCACATTCCCTAGTCCTTGTTTGTGCACAATACCCCCACCTCTCACAGGCACTTGTTTACAACTCAGTTGAAACCTGCCCAAACTGTTCCTGCTGCTCCCCTTATCAGCAGGACCCCCGCAGGTAACCCAAGCCACAGGCGCACCCCCAAGGACGGCCCCCAGGTCACCATTTGCCCTCTGACCTGTCCGTATCCTTTGGCCACCAATGAGAACCTCAATAGGGCCAAGGATACAGGACAATATAACAGTAGTGGTGACCTCCCCCACCTCAGTACCGCACCAGTACCAGCGGGGTGAAGAACTGGGGAGACCAAACCCTGCTGGACAGATTATTGTGTTGTTGTGTGCATCAGTGCCTCAGAAACCACAACCACACACATTCCACACCCACTCCATGAAAATTCTCAATAAAATCCTAAACCCAGTACCTGACTCCTGTGTCCTGACCGACACCCCACTGCGACAGCAGCATTAGCCTGAACCTAGTTTATGGGTGAAACTGCCCCCTCAGCTTCAGTTTTCCTTGGCTGTTGTAAGCATTATGGGCCCTTGTCACCATAATGCTTACCATAATGGTACCATAATGGCCTTCAATTGTGTTTTGTTTGTGGTTTAGCCTCGGTGCTGGACGCCTTGGCTGATGGACAGGAGCGCTCAACCAAGTTCAAACAGAAGAAGACCCGCTGCTTCACCTGCCACAAGAAAGTGGGTCTCACAGGTACGTATGGGATCGCCCTCTGAAATTGGGGTTCACTTTATATATCTTACCTTATAGCAGAACCATTATAAACAGCTTGTGAATGTGGCAGAAATGTTGGTGACTCCAGATACTGCAACCAGCCGTGACTGGCATGGAGAAAATCCTCAGTCGGCCTTAAATACTGAACTTTATCACAAACAGCAGAGAGTTAATGAACCCAATTAAGCACCTCTCTGAAGAACTTCCAATGTATAGATGTTTTTTTATTATACATTAATATAAAGTCTTATTTGTAGCTAGATTTCACAGCTGCTGGTTTTCCCTGTGTTAGATCTAACCCTTTGTCAATGTATCCATTCTGCAGGTTTCAGCTGCAGGTGCGGGAACATATTTTGCAGCATTCACCGATACTCAGATATGCACAGCTGCACCTTCGACTACAAGGCCGCTGCAGCTGAGAAGATCCGCAAGGAGAACCCTTTGGTGGTCGCTCCAAAAATCCACAAAATCTGAAAACGCTGCAGCCAGACAGATTTTGACAAAATCTGAAGTTTAGATTCACAAGCTGTTTTCTTTGTCTCTTTTTTTCCCCTTTCTTAATTTATTTTTTCCTGTACAGCTCAGTCAAACCTGGCTTCACAGGTATGAAGAGACAGCAAAACTGGCGTGAAGAATGCAAGCAACTAAAATGTAAAAAAAAAAATATAAATATATATATATATATATATATATAATGTGTGTGTGTGTGTGTGTATGTATGTATGTATGTATGTATGTAAAATAAAAAAGTAATGAATGTGCAAAAGGGGGCCTGTTCCTTCAAGTGGGGAAAAAGTAGCCCAAGAGTTGCATATGAATGAGCAAAAATTCTTGTAAAAGGGTAAGAGACTTGGAGCTCTAGGTTGGCTAAAAGGTAAGGTGTGTTGTCAAAACTGTGTAAGGTCTTTGTTGTTGAATTTTTATGTAAGTGTTAAGAACTTCATTTGAGAACATTAGCTTGTAATTTTGTGCCATCCATCTTTTTTTCATTTTAGAAGACCAGTCACTGTGCACTTAATCTCCAATTAAATTTTTCCATTTAGGGTGTAGTGGAGAAATCCTAGGATCCATTGATGTCTGGTACTACGTGGGATATGTAGCTGGTGCACAACTGTAACATGGATTGCCCTGGCCATATCAGACGAACATCTTTATTTGTATACGGTACTTCCAAATCATTTCCCACCCATCCTCAACAATGTCAAACAAAGCTCTCTACCCAGACATGTTTCATATCTTGTGTGGCAACTATGGAGGTTGAGCCCAGTACACAGTAAAAAAAAAAAAAACTACTAATGTGTGTCCTAGATAGACCACTGCAGAATAGCATCCATATTAAGTAGCTTTTCTAATTCTAAACTCCCTAATCTAAAGAAAAAAGCTATGTCTGAGCAGGTTGTATTTTAGTAATAGTTGTTTGAAAGAACAACTTCAGATTTTCCATGAATAGGTTTTGTAGGGGGAATGAGGACTAGGAGGCCTAAAGATCAAGTAAGATCACGGCACAGTTCAGCTTCAGCCATTCTACAATACCAGAGCTAGTGAGCCAGTTGGTACCATTTTAAGTTAGAAACATCCAAACCTCCCACAGTGCTGGGTGGCTGCATTTTTACCAGTTGCTATCTAGGCTTCCATACAAAGAAACCTAACCAACCAAGTTTTTTATTGCCCTGCTCAAAAGTAGATTAGGACCATATAAAGTGGATACACTAACCTGGCAATATACTGAATACTGAAAGGAGGCAAGAGGACCTATTTTACCCCTGAGGCTTCCCAATGGAACAGCCATTGACTTCGCAAAGTTGATCTTGTAACCACGGAATGACACAAAAGGCTAATAATACAATACAAAAAAGCAAGATATTGCATAGAGAGTAATTTGTGCCATACAATCCTCCTCTATGAAACCTGAGATGGGTCCCTGTCCAGGTATGGGAAGCATCCCTATAACCTTATGTGCAATCATCAATGCTGACACCATTTAGCACCCCACCATCTGTAATATTAGTGACCTTAGACATGAAGACCTGAACCTACAACTGAAATGAAACTTTATTTCTGTATTCCTTGTATTATAGTTCTAGTCAAACAAAGCTAAGGGGGCTATTCCCCATATATCATGGGAGTGTTTCTTTATGGTAGGTGGTACATTTCACAAATGAAAGTTTCTCTCAGGATGCCATTTGTAAACCAGAAAATGAAAGCAAAAATGTAATTCTTCCACTGAGATTTGGAATCAACTAACACAAAGAATTTAATGCACTCTCATTATAGGTAAAAGCAGCACTCAAAATATTTACATTCAGTAGATAAAATACAAAGAAAATATGCTGCCAACACTGGATAATGCAATGAACCTGTTTGCATAAATGAAATAGAATGTAGTGTAAACATATTTCAGGTGTAAACAAATCATGTTCTGGACAATGGCATAATTTTGCCAAATTTTATTCAAAGAATTCCAGAGCCTTTTCATGCTTGGATAGCAGGGGCTTTGAATGGTGAAATAATAAGCATAGATGAAAGCATAAAAATGAAGGAAAAGTGCAAAGAAATGAAAATTAACAGGCAAAATCACTCAATGGTATAATGAAAGACAGTCACACAGCCCAGAGGGTATCTGGTCTGAGTGCAATCGCATAGAAACGCAGTGTACCTGCTTGATGAAAACAAACCACCAAAACAACAGATTAAACATCGGGAGTTACAGTTTGTGGAGGCCTGGATGCCCTTCCAGTCAACCAATGAAATTACTGCTTGTCATTTTAACACCTTGAGGTGGGCCTTCAGAATTTAAACCAAAACAATATATAGTCTGGACATTTCACTTTGAGGACAAACAGCATGTTGTACTGTCTGACCTAAAGGAATCAGATAGTATGTAGGACTAATTATGAAAACAGGGAACAGGCACACTGGTCATATCACCACAGGAGTCCCATAAATAACACTCCTGTGGAAATTGTTAATAGCTTTAAGCTCTTTAGGCATTCATATTTCTGACTCTCTCTCCTGGTCTCTTCATATCAGCTGTGTCATCAAGAAAGTACACCAGGGACTCTATTTTCTGAAGTGTCTCCAAAATAGGACTTGTCTACAAAAACCCTCATTAACTTTTACCGTTGCACAATAGAAAGTCTTTTGACAGGAAGCTTATTGGTGTGGTTTGGCAACATTACATCACATGATCATACACTCCTGATGAGGACAGTAAAAACAGCATCTAAAGTCATCGGATCACCATTACCACCAATACAGGACATTTACATCAAACGCTGCAAGAAGAAGGCACTATGCATTATGCAGGACACAAGTCACCCCGCTCACAGTTTTTTCTCTTATCTCCCTTCGGGGAAGCGCTTACAGAGCATCACAGCACGGACCTCCCGCTTCAGGGACAGTTTTTACCCTCAGGCAATAAGGCTCCTGAACAACAGTTCAATTAGAAGGAGGGCTGAGGTCTGATCTATGGTTTTAGTCTTTTTGATTATTGTACTTTTATTGCTATTTATTGTTATTTATTGATATTGGGCTGAGAGAGTGCCAGGGCACATTTTATTTCATTGAACTTAGTCTGTGGTTAGCACCCAGTTTTGATGCAAATATGTGGCGGGCCATCTCAAGCTTGATATAACCTACTTTAGGGGCTCTGGGTGCTCAGGGAGAACATATCTGTTTCTCCACCTGCAGCCAAGTGTCCGCACCATCCGTAGAGCTGCCAATATCCTCTGCTTAGCCTTGTTTAGCCACTAGCTAATCTTTTCAGGGTGCTGAGATCAGGCTTAGCCAGTTTGTGTTAATGGATGTACTTTGTTGCTGATAACTTTAGTGATTCCTCAGTCATCAGCTGAAATGCTCTGGAGAGAGCAGGTTCCAATTCTGGTTCTATTGCACCACCGTCATGTTGGGGAAGACAAGGCTCATCTCCCCTTGCCTCTGCAGGCACATCCCTCTTTCCTTAACTTTTTGTACGATTTTGTCATTTTCCTGAAAGATTGTAGCCAATAACTTTTTACATTTACATTTATTCATTTAGCAGACGCTTTTATCCAAAGCGACTTACATAGGTTACAGTTCTTTACAATGTTATCCATTTATACAGCTGGATATTTTTACTGAGGCAATTGTGGGTTAAGTACCTTGCCCAAGGGTACAGCAGCAGTGTCCCCGTGGGATCGAACCGGCAACCTTTCGGTTACGAGTCCTGCTCCTTAACCACTATGCTACACTGCCGCCCAACTTTTTACTGACATAAGACTTGGGTTTCATAACCAGAATGGTTGGATATATTGATGTGGACAGGAATAAATTTTACTTGCTGTGAAAAGTGGTGCAGGAGCTACAGGAGATCATTGTGCTGCCTAAGCTTAAATCAAGACTCCACTTTTTTTATTTTATTCAATTTAACTTTATTTCATGAGAGTTCTCAGCAACATACCCCCCTAGATCCTTACATTTTGCATCTTTTCTTTTAAGTAGGATTACTGGTGTTTCCTTGGCATTTTTCTTGCAGTTTTCTGAAATAACCAGTGGGTTTATGCATGTTATTTACATTTATGCTTAAGTATGAATGATATATATATATATACATTACATGAGATAAAAGGTTAATAACAGGTCACAGTATTAACTACCTGCAGGAGTTCTCAATTCTTTGGTCACATTATAACAGTTTCCCCCTTACCTCTGTGGTTTGTGAAATCTATAGATATTTATGATTTATTAAATTTTTTTACTATTTTAATTGTAACCATACTGAAGGATTTCATTCTAGCCTGATGAGACAATCAGCTGTGCTCCTCTGGTGTCTGTAAAATGTTTTAACCTTGCAGTTTCTTTTTCTTTGTACTGTACACAGTGTAATCCCTTACAGTACAATAAACTCTTGTTCCTGTTAATGTCCTGTTCCTGGGAAGTAATCAGTATCAATAAATGAATGTATTCTGAAAAGTGTGACTAACTTTGTTCTGCATTAACAGGAAACAAATTTAAAAAAAAAAAAAAAAACCTTTTGCATACATAGTCATATTTTACTCAAGGTAAGCAACATAATCTAAATACTTTGGATTACTTTCCGAACACTTTTTAATTTTTAAAAGTATGTAGGCTAAGTAAAAGTGTGAACGTGACATATACTGGTTGGGTGATTCTCACGAATTATGTCCAAGTGATGTCAAAATCTAAATAGCTAAACTTGAGTGATTTTTTTTTTTTGCTGCAATACATAAAATACAGTCTATATATATATTTTTAATTTGATAACATTTCACATGAAAAAAAAAAAAAAACATTTAAAGCATTTTATGAAAGTTTTATAAGGACGTGCACCAGTGTAATTCTCATTACCAATATGTTTTACGATGATGGAAAAAGACTAAGGCTTTTTCCATCTAAGGTCTGTTTTACGGAACTTTTCACATTTAGACAAACAGAAATATCAAAATATTTTAATATGCTTTTTAAATAAAAATTCTCTCACTACCGAAACACAGAAGCCATGGATGAGAATGTTCTTAACGGTTTTTTAAAGAATGTTCATCCGACTAAGGTTCTGAACGGTTATTTTTAGAATGTTCACTTAGCATTGTTGTGGCTAACATTTTGGCATGTTAAGTCTACGGGCATTTCAACGCAGTTTCTTCAGAAGTGTAAATGTTAATCCAAAAACTGTACATTACACAAAAACATGAGTTAGAAAAGGCACGAGCCACCCTAAATACATTGTGAGTGAGAAAGGAGTATCTTAACAATTTAATGTATTACATGCGTAGTGTAAAACTTTTGGAGTAATCGCAGTTTTGAACATGTGAAATTTCACTTGTTTTGTCACTGTTTCTACTCGTTTGCTAGTTGTCTTTAATACTATAGCCTACCTACTAGTACTAGCTAATTGAATAGCTAATCCAGTGCAGCCAAACTATGTAAGATCGCTAGCGATCAATATTATCTTAAATAATGAAAAAGAGCATTTACTTCAAGACGCTTCTTCAGGTTAGAGATCGACTCTTTTGAAGCGGATAGCATTTTGGTTGCTGGCAAACATAGCTTGCATTGTACTGTTATGTTGCAACCTTTGCCAAATTTGATAGTAAAATGGTCCCGGCATTTCCATGACATAAACGCGTTGCGCTGGTTGCTTTCTGTCTCACTCTCCATTCTACTGTCTTGTGAGTCAGGCAGGCTGCGCGATTTTTTCTTCTTCTTTTTTTTTTCGTGAGGGGCATATGGGAGATACACCCCGGAGCTGCCTATATCATTGGATAGATTTTCCAACTGAATAAACATTAAATGGAAAAAAAAAAAAATCCAATGTAATCCCTTCAGTAATCTAAATATTTTAAAATGTAACTGTAATTTGATTACCGTCAATTTAAATGGTAACTGTAATGGAATACAGTTACTCATATTTTGTATTTTAAATGCGTAACGCTATTACATGTATTCCGTTACTCCCCAACCCTGCATATACCTTTTATTACAGAAGATTTTAAATCCTTATGTGAGGCGGAGCTATCTGTATCAGAGTTAAATGGTGCTCTGAAATCTATGAAGAAAGGTAAAGCACCAGGCACAGATGGTCTTCCCACTGAATTTTATTTACACGTCTGGGATCTCTTAGAGAAATTCTTAATTTGTTTCGAGAATGTTTAAAGAATGAAGAAATGGTGACCACTATGAAGCAAAGAGTTATTTCCTTAATTCCAAAACCTGAGAAAGACCCACTTTACATAGATAACTGGCGTCCAATAACCTTACTAACTACAAACTATAAATTGATTGCATTAATTTATGCCAACAGACTCAAAAAAGGTTTAATCCACCTCATCAATGAAACTCAAACAGGTTTCATGAAAGGTCGCCATATAAGTTGTAATATAAGATTAGTTCTAGACCCGGTTGATTATGCTGATTCAATAGATTCAGATGTTATTATTCTATTCCTAGACTTTTGCAAAGCTTTTGATACGGTAGAACACATTTGGCTCCCTAAAGGCATTTGGCTTTGGTTCTAACTTCATCTCCGCCATCAAAATGTTTTATAATGATATTAATAGTTCTATTATTATAAACCGAAACACTTCCAAAAGATTTTGTATTCACTGTGGCGTTCGACAGGGATGCCCGATCTCTGCTTTTCTGTTCATTTTGGTTGTGGAATTACTGTCAATTAGTATTCTAAATAAACCAGATATAAAAGGTATTTGAATTTTTGGAAGAGATATTACGATCTCCCAGCTTGCTGACAACACAACCTTGTTTCTAAATGACAAGAATCAAATTCCTGCTGCTCTTAACTCCATTCAATCCTTTTCTCAAGCTTCGGGTCTAAATTTGAACTTAAATAAATGTGAAATATTGTGTCTTCACAATTCAAATGACCAGTTGATTAATGACATCCCAGTGAAAGATAGTGTCAAATGTTTAGGAGTACACATCAGCAAAAATCTTACTGTGCGACAACATCTCAATTTCTTTCCTCGACTGAAAAAAGCAAGAAATATTTTTAATAACTGGCTTCAGAGAGACCTTTCTATTTTTGGGAGAGTTCTTCTTTCAAAGGCAGAAGGTCTCTCTCAATTTGTTTATTGTCCACTTCTTGATAGAAAATGCAACAATAAGGTTATACGGAATGCTCTCCATGTCAAAAAGAAATGTTCTCCTAGAGGAAAATTCTTCTGGAATGATTTAATTTGTGAAATTGATTGGAATAAAGCTTGGTTATTGCCATATAAATTTTATATCTCTAATAAAATTAAAGAAATACATTTCAAAACATTACACAAAATTTACCAATGTAATGCGATATTATCTAAATACATGGCTATAGACAATAAGTGTTCCTTCTGTGATATTGAGGAATCTTTCATATCTTTTATGAATGTAATGTTGTCCATAATTTCTGGGTAGATCTAAAAAACCACATAGCTCATTTTGTGAATAGATTGTATTTATATTCACATAAAAAGATGTTCTTTGTTACTTCACACATCACAACAAAGCTATTGAATTTGTCACTATTTGATTCTCTCAAGTAAATTCTTCATCCACAAACACAAATATTTTAAAACCATTCCAAAACCGAATGTATTTTAATAGAATTTGAATATTGTTATGTTGGTTAATGAAATAGGCTACAGGAGACGAACGGACTGGTCTGCACTTTACTGAATTGTCAGCAACATACACCATCAGTAGCCACACAGCTTGCTAGCACCCCAGACATCTCTCCTCCTTCAGCAGTCTCTCTCCCATCAGAGCCACCTATAGGTGAGGAGGCGTAGTGTAGCAGAGCTGAAGTAATAGCTCGTGTGAGTCCTGCGTAAAAAGCCTTAAGTAGCAGGTAGCAGGTAGCCGAGCGGTTGCAGCGGCTTCGTCACTCCCCCGAGACCTGGTTAAGTAGCGTTGTTGCCGCCACGCTAAGGGAAATTTGCCCTTAGCTCAACTGGCAACGACGCTGGCTGTAAGGGGTTAGCAGCGAGCAGTGAGAACCTTAGTTCGAAACTCGCTCGCTGACCCACGTAATAATTAAACACAACGCATATCAGCCGTTACGCTAATTTTTCAGCAATACCTAGGCAACGAACATCTGCTGGAATGTAACGCTTGTTTGCTAGCGATGTTTGTTAACAATAACGTAGCTAAATGTCTGTATTATATTTACACAAGTTATTTCATATTTTTCCAGTAATGAAAAATATTACCCTTGAAAAAGACTTTGACAGATTTGCATCAATTTGTCTGTAAATGTATGAAAAAGTGACAGTTTAAAATTGTACTGCATTTTTTTTTTTTTTTTTTTTTTACATTCTACTGTTCTCTACTGTTAAATGTGCAAAAACTGTGCAGGATAAATCAGTGTATACATTTTTACAAACGACGCCCCACAAATCTGCGCTGTTGCGCAAGCATAATCATTTACTCTATTTATGCATTGATGTCAATTATTCTGTGAATTATTTTTCTTGTTAATCAAGGAGGATAAATGGGAACAGGTTGAAAGTAATGATAGATTTAAAGGTAATGTTTCTGCCTCCCCTGTTTCCAGCTCACCAGCCGCCACTGATTTGTAATATGATTGAGATGTACGGACAGGTAAAATATTATATATATATATAATATATCTAAATATATGAAAACAATTGGATTAGATTAGATTCAACTTTATTGTCATTACACATGTAACAAGTACAAGGCAACGAAATGCAGTTGGCATCTAACCAGAAGTGCAGTAAGCAGCAAGTGCAGAGGATATATTACAGTTATATGTATGTACAGTATAAGATGTCTGCTATGGACATTTTTTGTACAGATGGATATATACAATGTGATATGTACATTATGAGGTCAGTAGTTATGGACAAATTTACAGAGATATATATATAGTGTATATAATATATGCTATGATATTTACAGTTATATAATATATAAAATGGTTCTGGATTACAGATTACAAATAACAGACTGATGGTATGTACAGTAGCTCTGAATGGGTCAAAGAATAGTGCAGTATAAGCTACAGTAAGCAACTGTAACTGTATTACTGTAAGTGCAGATAACCTTCTAGTAGTGCAGGTGGTAAATGTATTACAATCAGTCCCAGCCAGGGGGATAAGGATGTGAGGGGCAATGAGATGTGCGTAGTAGTGTAGGGAAGTCAGCGGGGAGCAGGATTCAATAAGGAGATAGCTGTGGGGAAAAAGCTGTTCCTGAACTTGCTGGTCTTGGACTGGAGGCTCCTGAAGTGCCTCCCAGAAGGCAGGAGGACAAACAGTTTATGAGCTGGGTGGGAGGAGTCCTTGATGCTTCGGGCTCAACGTAGACAGCGTATCCTCTAACAATCATCTCAGCTGCAACCCTGGTGGAAAGCATACCTGGCAACAAGTCAGGATGCAATATAAAAATATTCTATCAAGTGGTGGGCGGCAGTGTGGCATAGTGGTTAAGGAGCAGGACTCGTAATCGAAAGGTTGCCGGTTCAATCCCCGCTGGGACACTGCTGCTGTACCCTTGGGCAAGGTACTTAACCCACAGTTGCCTCAGTAAATATCCAGCTGTGTAAATGGATAACATTGTAAAGAACTGTAACCTATGTAAGTCGCTTTGGATAAAAGCGTCTGCCAAATGAATAAATGTAAATGTATGCATTAATCATCATTAATGATAATTATGCATCTCATCATTAATACTGAGTACAGATGTGGTGTGTAGCCTACACTTATAATAGCCTATTCATGTGTTCACAGCTAACAGAAGAAAGGCAGAGACAGTGAAAACTGGAGGAGGGCCACATCCTGCTATATTTTCACAAGCAGAGGAGTTGGCAATGGCGATCAATAGAGGAAGGCCCATAATTCAGGGGATCGAGGGGGCAGTCAGTTCTGCCCTGGTGGCAGCTCAATGTCCACCCTTTATGTACAGGGTAATATCATATTAATTGTTTTGATTGGCCAGTTTAAAATTTTATGTAGTTCACATTCCTGTCTTATGTACAGTTGAGGGGGACACTATTGATCTGCTCCAGCCACCAGCATGCTCCTCATCTGACTCTCAGGTAGAGGTAATTGTGGAAATAACTGAGGAGTTCTGTGGATTTATTAATGGTGATATGTTGACACAACTTAACAGCTTTTCTCTTTAATTTTTTTTTTCAGGAGGACTTGGGTGAGGAGACCATGTCAGCCATGTCTGACACCAGGTTGATCCATTTCATCACTTGTATTGTTATGTTTATACTAAGAGCTTTGGTCACTTAGCAAACGCGCTAAACTCCGATTAAGTTAAATCCAAAACACCTAACCGATCACCGTTGTAGTACCGTTTAACCCCAATTTAGGCAATCAGTTAGTCAACCCTGATTTTCCTTGATAACCCTGAGTTAAATCTGAGTAGGTTAAACTCCCTTCGTAGTACTGCCCACAGTTCTCTACTACTGCAGCAGTTACTGGGGGCACAGGGGGGTAGCTTAACCAAGCCTCGTTTTCATTTTCAATATGGCCGTGAGGTGAAAAAGGCAAACAATATCTGACATTATTTTTAAAATTAATTTATTTCCTGTTCTTTGTTTGTTTAGATAGTTCAAAAGCAGCACGCTGTCATGCTCTGCTAAAATGCCGTTGTCGCGGTAATTTATGGGTACCCTTCATTTTTTCTTTGTCACCTGATGCACCCGTTTGTGCCCACTGTGGTCTGCCACGATGGAAATGTAACCAAGTGCAAGTATCCAGCAGAAATGAACAGACCAGATTGACTTACTGAAATGGAGAATTTATTCAGGGTTTGGTAGCCGTTTACTACCTGAATCCAATGAAATTATTGGACTGGAACGTGTCTTACAATTTGGATTTTATGTTATGAAACCTTATGTTACTCTTTCTTTTCAGTATGATCACATATAAAGTAAATTATTCACCAAAATAAAGATTTTTATTCCACCTATAGTCCTATATCCTTTCTGTAGTACCTTTGTTTATATTACACTTTTTCAACAATGTTGTTCAACAATACAAAAAAAATAAATTCTCACAAAGTTTATATTTTCTCCAATTGCTACTTCAAAGGCGTCAATTAAACACAAACTCCATTAACAGTTATGGACAGTGCTTAAATCGGTGTATAAATTGTTGCTTCGGCAACAGATTAACTGAATCCTAACTGTGCGTGTTCTTATCACCGCACTTCAGTTTAAAAGCAAAAAAAAATTCTATAAAAGAGAGAGAAAAAAAGGCTACCCCCCCCCCCCCCCCCCCCCCAAAAAAAAAAAAATGTATAGAACTCTGTGTGTATCTTTTCTTCTTTTATACTCAAGTTGTCCCGGTGAGGTGACCAGTACAGCTCCGCCAGCTCTTCTCCGCAGCGTGTCCGGCATCCAGGACTAGCAGGAAAATATTGCAGGGTTATGTACAATATTGAAACTCGGGCAAGGACCACACAACTCCTCAGACCTGCTAACTGCCTTTACATAGCCGATCTGAACCCGCGGCTTGGTTACTACAGTTATTTATAACACTTAGCATAAAACAACACATAGCCTTTTGTTCTTTGAGTAATCACCTCATACTCAATTCCCTTAGGATGTAACAAATGCTGTTTTACCATGTCAAATTTCCGTCAGCTATGTTCACATTTTCTCAACGTAACCTTCTAACAAAATGTATTTGCTTGTTAGCTTAAACATTTAACATAACCCGCATGAAAATTGCGTGCTAAAACAATGAGGTAGTTCAGGAACCCGCTAAAACGAGCCTGTCCGCAATGGCGGCAATTTAGCAATCGGCAGTAGGTTTAAATTTAATACAATTCTCACATACTCCAGTTCAAAGCTAATGTTCTTAATACACAGCATATTACATCACACACAGAAATAACCATGCTCAACTAGCAGGAAAATATTGCAGGGTTATGTACAATATTGAAACTCAGGCAAGGACCACACAACTCCTCAGACCTGCTAACTGCCTTTACATAGCCGATCTGAACCCGCGTGTTCTCCTGCCAATACATTTGTATGAGAGCTTCCTACTTAACCGGAAAGCAGTTGCTGCTGTCGTATACCACTACTGAGAAAAAACTTCTACTGTTGTACTCAAAAAGTGACAGCAACTATTTAGAAAAAAAAAATCAACAAACACACGCTGGCTAAATTACACCTGGGTTACATCCTTCCCCGCTTAGAATATGACGTCCCCGTCATTCTCATTAGCCATGGACTGTATTAACCCTGCAATCTGCTGTTGCAAAGAAATTAAAAAGCCATAAAACAGTGTTTTATCAACAGAAGGACTGACACTGTGCTGTCTACAACCAACATGGTAGTCACTAAGGTGCGCTGGGGGGACACGTTTCCTCTGCGACCTACCCTCTGGTGGACTTGCAATTGCTACAGTTTCAATATCCAACAACTCTGGAGGGTCAGAGACAAACTCAGCGGCTTCGTGATTCAAAGGGCTTTGAGACTGAGCTACACATTGTTCCACAGACGTAGAACTGTCAGATGTTTGGGATGATGTAATCAGAGTTTCTCCATCATCCTCTACTTCAGCGATGGATGGGAGTTCTTCAATCGTCCCCTCCTCATCAATCACTCTGGGGACTTGAGAGGGAGAAAGATCTACCACATCACTTCCGCTTTCAGCCTCAAAATTCACAGGCAAGAACCCACATGGAAGCAACATGTCACGATGTAGGACCCGTTCTCTACCATCTCCATTCTCAGGTCTTACCACATAAACCGGAATACTCTCATCAGGTTGCTTGACTACAATGTGGACCACAGATTCCCACCGATCAGAAATTTTATGCTTCTTTCTGAGGCTCAAATTCAAAGGGGTCTAACATATTTCCTGCATTCCTCCTTTTTCTTCTCCTCCAGCGTTCCCAAAAGCAGAGTCCGGTTGAATCTCTCAACTGGATTTCCTCTTGGATGGTACGGGGTTGTCCGCGACTTAACCCCAGACAATGCACACAGCTCAGATACCACTTCAGACTCAAAACTAGCCCCTTGATCACTGTGTAATCGGCGAGGAAAACCATAATGGCTAATGAAATCTTCACACAAAACCTTGGCAACCGTCTTAGCTGTTTGATCCCTCATTGGGTATGCTTGAGCATACTTCGTGAAATGGTCAGTTACGACCAATATGTTTCGAGTGTCTCGAGTCGGGTTCTAAGGTGAGGAAGTCCATACAAACGAGCTCGAGGGGTCCACTGACTTTGATGTTAACTAGTGGGGCTGCCTTCTGGGCTCGGGCTTTCCTCCTTACACCTCTCTCACAGGTTTTGCACTTAGCTTCAATATACTGAGCCATTTTGGGGCAGTAGAACCTAGCTCCAAGTTCTCTCAACACCCATGTGGTCAGTCTCATCATGAACATCACGAAAAGCTTTTTCTCTGTGACTACTGGGTATGACGAGCTAATGAAATGCCTCTCTCCTCTGGTTTAGGATCTTACGGTTCAACAATCCATCCAGCAACAGCAGCTTTGACTTCTCTCGCAAAAGTAATATCACTTCAGGCTGCTGTAGTCTCCTTCCTGATGTCTCTGTGTCTGATTCACCTTCTAGGATGTGTATGATGAACGGAACTGGGTCCTCCAGGTCATCAGGGACAGCACTCTCACTAAATAGGAGGGTTTCCACTGCTGGAATACCACTATCCTCATTCTCAGCACCCCCTCTGGACACTGCTAGGACCATGGCGCATGCATTCAGTTTCCACAACCTCCGCGTTGATCTGTCTGTTAGATCTGTGCGATCTAGACTGGATATCTTTCGGTCCAACTCTTCTGACTCCTCATCCTCCACTGGGACTCCATGGGGCTGCCGAGAGAGGCCATCGGCATCTGCATTCCATAAAGCTGATTTGTAGTGGATGTCGAAATTGTAGACTGACAGTGCAGTGATGCCACCTATGACCTGTGACATCAAGCTTGGCACTAGTCGAGACATAGGTTAAGGGGTTATTATCTGTCAGCACTTTGAACTTTGTCCCGTACAAATAATCATGAAATTTCTCGCTGGCAGCCCATTTAAAGGCAAGAAATTCTAACTTATGGTCTGGGTAATTTTTCTAACTTTTGGAGAGCCCACGACTTGCATAGGCCACCACTCGAGATTGACCATCCTGGACTTGATATAAGACTGCACCTAACCCTGTTGCACTTGCATCAATATGCAGCACATATGGAAGTCGCCAGTCAGCAAAGCAAAGAATGGGTGCTGAAGTCAGTTTCTCAATGATAAGGTCAAAGGCTGCCTAACAGCTATCACTCCATCTGTCTCCTAGAGGAGGTGACTGTTCACGGCCAATGACTGGGGCATTTGTGTCTGGGGGCATAGTCTCCCTTTAGCAGATCATTGAGAGGACGGACAATTCGGGCATAGTCGCAGACAAACCGCCTGTAGTATCCAGTAAAACCAAGAAATGACCTGAGTTCTCCAACGGAGGGCAGGGCCATTTCTTGATGGCGGCAACTTTGTCAGGGTCAGGCTAGATTCCCTGGTTGGAGATCACATGCCCCAGGTACCGCACAGACGTCTGAAAGAATTTGCATTTGGAGGGGGACAGTTTAAGCCCAAAGTCGGCTATGCGTCTGAGCACTTTCATTAACCTTTCCTCATGTTTATCTAGCGTGTCAGAAAATATTATGAGATCGAGGAAAGCAATGACTTCTTGGAGATTTATTCCCTCCATTACTTTCTCCATAGTCCGCTGAAATGTTGCCGGTGAATTCGTTAGGCCTTGAGGCATTCTCCGGAACTGCCGAACGGAGTTTTGGAGTTGTGAAAGCCGTCTTGGACCGATCAGATGGCTCAACCTTGAGCTGATGATATCCACTCTTAAGATCAAGGACACTGAACCATTTTGAACCTGATAGCAGAGTGAATGTCTCCTCTATTCTAGGTAATGGGTACGCATCCTTCTTAGTGAGGTTGCTTAACCTCCGATAATCCACTACCATCCTGAGCTCACCGTTCTTCTTTCGAACAAGCACTATTGGGGATGCATAGGGACTACTAGATTCTTCAATGGGTTACAGAAACATGTGAGAGAGGTGCCATCTTGACATATGTGAATGTGTAATGAAAAGTGTGCCCATGAGAGATGCCCACTGGGAATGGCTCCTTAATTTCTTTTCTGCACCGGCACAGGGGATGTCAGCAGATAATGAATGAGCTTGATGCCAGCGTGTGCACTGATGAGTGGACAATGCTCAGGGAGATGTGTGGAACATTCTGCTTTGCTTAGGTTCTCAGCAGAGGGCAGAAGAGGTCTGGTCCTCTATTAATTTAAGGCCACTGGCTGAGGCAGCAAGAGGGGTGCATGCCCTGCCCAGCACAGCACAGGATTAGTACAGTTTGTGGTTGAACATATTTGGTAAAGTGTATACCCCATATGTAAATTATGAGTATTGCCACTTTAAGGCCATTGTAAGACACTGCTAGGGGGTAATCTTGGGGGATATTACAGGACAGTGGGTGACCTTGGAGAAGGAACACTGCCTTCAGCATTGGCCCTCCCTGGAAGTCACCCCAGAACCTTCATGCACTATGTTGCTGTTCCATAGTAATGCCACCTTCTCCTATTGGTTTACAGTCTTCACTTATTGTATCTTTTCTAATGCCACCTTCTCCTATTGGTTCATGGTCTACGCTTATTGTATCTTTTCTCCCTTCACTTCTCCTATTGGTTACGCTTATTGTATCTTTTTTCTCTGGTTTCATAGTCATGCCACTTTCTCCTATTGTTTTACAGTCACGCTTATTGTATCTTCTTCTTCATCTTCATCTTCTTCCCATAGTCATGCCACCTTCGCTTATTGTATCTTCTCCCCCTGACATGCCCCTACGGCGTATCAGCATGTTTTTGCCTCCTTTTAACATATGCATCACATTTTAGTTTTATATTTTCTTTTAGGAGTCATACAGCTAGAAAATAAGAGCTGATTGCCTGCTTTGGCCTAGCTGACATCTACTGGCAAATGCTTGTGAACTGTATGTGGATTTACTGCAATTTGTCATAGTTGCCCATCATAGTAGTGCTGAGCCAACGGCCCCCCTTCGTGGGGTTTAATTCTTCTTTATCTTGTTCCTGTGGCCCATCTCCTGGGCCGTGTCCAGATGGGGCCTAGTTCTTACATTAACCCTTTGTTTTAAGGCCTAACCTTGTAGCTTATGGCACATAGATATCTCTGTGCCTTCTTACAGTCTACAGCACAACTGTCTGGCTAACTGAGTTATTTAACCTTTATTATTCAAATGTGGACCTGGAAATAATGGTAATATTCCAGGCATATATGCTTAAAAATAAAATGAACTCTGTAGTACTTAAAAAAATCATATAGGTGTGGAGTGGAAATAATGGGAAATTTCAGAAGTGTTATGTTTAAAAATAATATACAATTAATGATTATGGAGTTTACGGGACTTTCCAGGCGGGGTAAATGTAACAGCTTAAAAATTAAATAATGGTGTATTAAATGGAAAATGGGATGATCTTGAAGGAGGAGCCTGGGAGGAGTTGGAAATTGTGGTCTGGGATAGGAGGAGTGAGAAAAGGCATAAAGGATGGATGCAGGTTGAGGGGAGGGCAGAGTGATTGGGGAGTGCTTGTGAATGTATATACGCCGCAAATACACCTGTTGCTCCATGGACCAACCCAGTTAACTGTATGTGAATTGATCACCATATGCAATAAACCAAACAACCATGATTACATCAGACTCTGTGAGGACTTATTTTCCAGAAGGCATCAAAATGTGGAGGAAGACCTTCAGTCCATTTGGCCCAGACCAGGGGGATATCCACCACAAGTTCTAGTGCAGAACAGAGGGTTTAGACAATTCTGTTCTTGAGACTGCAGTGGATGGAGAGGGATGAAATGCCACATCACCATGGAGACACTGAGTATGCTCAGACACTCTCCTCTGCAGTTACAATATACATAACATCATATCCCTGTGTAGTGAAGGGCAAGTTTGGTACCCCGTAGACCCAGGTTCAAGGCCGGTTGGGGTGACTGCTCTCGCCCCTTCGCTACACCCTGCCACCAAATTTTACATCACCAAAACTCCTTGACAACTTAACAACTGGAACTGAACAATGGAGGAACACTTAGTATACAGAATCCCTCATTAGCGGTCCAACACAAAAAGAGCAAGGATGCTGACTGAATAATAAAAGAAAACATGTAGTCTCTGTCTCCCCTTCATACAGCATTTGTCTGACCTTTGTATTCTGTTTAGCAATGACAACAAGGGAGGACGGGGTAGAATGTGGGTAAAAGTACTAGGAAGGCCCCAAAATTTATTTTTATTTTTATATTTTATTTTTATTATTTTATTATTTTTATTTTTTATTTTTATAGTTTTTTCTAGCATTTAGCACAATTGTGATTGGTAATCAGAACTAGGTGTGCAACCAGTACAATGTCCCAAAGTTCTGGTTCTGAAAGCTTCTTTTGGAATGTATGTAATGCTATTTTCACCGATAAAACCCAAAAGGTGGGGCATCTATCATTGCAGACGTGCTTAAATACAACATTTCTGTCTCTTGATGTTCAATCCATATTTCAGGAGTCCCTGAAAATATATCCACATTTTTGATGAAAAGAACCATGTATGTCACGGTTAACTGCTTTGAGAGAATACTTATGACCCTCCTGAGATGGTGATGAACTAGAAATCTATTTGTCTTTCCCCCAAAATACAGACATTGACAGATATTGCCCATAATGCTGCAGCTGGCTGATTCAGCATGCTACCTTCATCCACTGAAACTACCGGTGACAAGGGCCCATTTCCGCCCTTGTTCACGCGAATGAAGAGTTTTGCAAAATATGGGATTCTTAAAGGCTAATGCTGAACACAATTTACAACCTAAAGTGAATATTTAAGCAAGGAAAGCGCATATCACTTTGCCAAGAAGATGACCAAATTTGTGATTTGAGAGAATGAAAAAGCCTGCAAAATTTTCAGATTAACATAATGGGTATGGCTGGAGAAATGTTTAAAAATGTATGGTTAGCAGATTTTAAATTTTTTAAAGATTTTTTAAAATTATTTGTGATATATTTAAAGGGGGCATTTATTTTCAAGATGGGGTCAGATCAGGCTGTTTTCAGTTCCTCCTGTTGCTGAAAAAAGTCTCTGTCAGGAGGTAAGCTGACAGTTGTCGGCAGGTGGCAGGTGATCTTTCCTACAGTGTAAGGTAGAATAGGGTACACACAGACTACATGAAAAGTAGCACAGATCCAGAAAATGTCAGTAATGCATTTGTTCCAATGTGCTCCAAATTGTAAAACTGTCAGAGCTTGGACAGGGACAGTCTAGATGCTGGTCACATGTACACCACCTGCCTTTCATAAGGATAGTACCAGATCAAGCACATATGCACAATTTTGACTCTAGTCATATAGGTTAGTGTAGTGGCAGTGAGATTAATAACAGAGGAATTGATTCTACAGACAGGTTCTGTGCTGGACCTCCTTTTTGTGGCAATCCCTTTGCACCCCAATGAAAGAACGAGGTGTTTCATCCACAAGTTAGTGGGTGAAAGGAGCCATGGAAACGCTGCATCTGTACCATACAAGGGTGATTGCGTGCTGCCCAGAGGGAACCATGAGAGAAATTACTCTTA
Source organism: Megalops cyprinoides (assembly GCF_013368585.1). Lineage (NCBI taxonomy): Eukaryota > Metazoa > Chordata > Actinopteri > Elopiformes > Megalopidae > Megalops > Megalops cyprinoides. Next base: position 37,179,234 of record NC_050590.1, on the reverse strand, counting down.
CGAAATAATTCAGACCCAGCCCATGGTCGCATTTGTTAACTTGTAACTTTTGTTCATGTCTACAGCACTAAAAAAAATTGGGAGCATTTGCTCAGAATTAGTAATTACTGTAAAGCGTTATGCTTGTGCATTTAAAACATTTTTTTATTAAGTATAGCAATAGATAAGCCAACCTTTGTTTGATAACATTCTTATTTTACAGTACAACAATCACACATGTTTTGTCCCCAACAATGCATTGTTCAGTTATAAAGACAATCTTTGAGGGTTTTAGCTGAGGCACTTGATCGCATGCAAGTCAGAATGCAGTTTGATAAGCGACTGATACCAGATCACAGAGCCCTAACTTTGGGGTATCTTACAAACAAGGAAACATTTTGCAAGCTTGTGGAACATACACTTGCTGCCACCTAAATGCATTAAGAGAAAGGAAAAGTTTGATGCTCCCTTGTGTTGTCCTTGACAGTTGTTTTGACAAGTGTGCATGACAGGTTCTGATCCTGTGTTCAGAAGGAGAAAGGCTGCTGACTCCAGGCATTTTTCCAAGGGGAGGTCCATTTAAGTCTCGGTGTGAAAGCAGAAGTAAACCTGCTCGCAAACAGAACCTGACATGTCCAATGTGCCACATCAGCTAAAAAAAGTACAAAACCCAAAATGCATGGACAAAAATGGTTTTGTGGACAGAGTTGAACTTTGCTCACTCTGTATCCAGCTTGCCATGGAGCTCTGCTTCACTCAGTCAGTGTGAACTGGATGAAGAGGCATTGTTCTCAATATGTGAGAGAGTCAGCGCACAGTGAATGAAGAAACGCAGCTCTGTGACACTCTGTTATGGAGTTAGGGTGTAGTTGATGAACTGGCATGATTTTCCCTCCTTATAGATGGCAGACACAGTGGTCTGAATGAAGGTTAGTATTTTCACAGTTACAGTGAAAGGACTGGGAAAAGGTGCTGGTCAAAATATGTGTGTGTGTCTGCATGTATCTGTGTTTCAGCGTGTATGTGTTTCTGTGTGGTTACATGTATGTTTGAGTGTGAATCTGTGAGTATGTGTGTGTATGTTTGAGGATGGGTATATGTATAGATAGATATATATGAGTCTGTGTGTGTGAGTGTGTGTGTGTGTGTGTGTGTACATATGTGTATATGTTTGAATGTGTACATGCATGTGTGAATGCTTTGTATTGTGTGTCTGTATGTGTCTATGTGTGTGTGTATGTTTGAGTGCAGCTGGACAGCATCCCCTGCCTCTCTGTGGTAAATGCATGTGTTTTTGAGTACTTCCCACACCGCCTCTCTGAGTGGTTAATGCGTGTATGTTTCAGAGCAATGGGACAGTGCCATCCGATTAATTCAGTCATCCTGGTGCTGCTCCTCCCAGGTGGAGGTGGGGATGGCACTGTAACGGTCCATAATGACTCTGGCACAACGGATGATCATGGCCACCAGCAGGAGGCAGAGCAAGGCAATGCCAGCCAGTGTCAGCCCCTGATCCACATCCACGAAGGCAGGGTCAGCTGTCGGCTCCTCCATGGCGTCTGTCTGTCCTCACTGATCAGTCCTACTGCCACCTCCACAGCTACTGTCATGACTTCTGACCTTTTATCTGAAAGGAAGAGACCTGCATCAGGGGTTTTCATAGATTTATAATTCATCAGATGATGGCAACAATTACCATAGTATTACTGCTACTAATAACAAGCTGAACCATGAAATATAATAGTAATAATTATTAGGGGCCAAGCACCAAAGGTGTTAAGGCACCTATTGTTTTTGTATGTTTTCTTATTAGGGGCCAAGCACCGAAGCTGCAAGGCATCTGAACCACATCTGGATCCCAGTCTGTTTCATTACAATATATATATATATATATATATATATATATATATATATATATATATGTATATATAATATATGTAAATAATAATAATAATTTAAAAATACTTAATTATTAAATTAAGTTAATTATTATTAGGTTATTATTATTATGTGTGATTTGTAGTAAAAATGAGTGGTGTACACTGAATAAATACAGTCTCTGTGTACTGTGAAGTAAGAAAGTTATTCACCAAGTTGTTGATATGTGACAGGTTGTTTCTTCATGCAAAATAGATTTGGGATTAAAATTCAATTAAGAGGCATTATCATACGGGTGTGGCAAAGGTGGGTCATTTTTTACCCAAAGAACAAGGGGAGCATACAGAATATTAAGATTATACAAGGGTTGAACTAATTGAACATAACTGTTGTCATGTTATTTATTCGTTTACATGTGCGTGGGTGCTAGACAACCTGTTATTATTTTCAACACCTAAGTATTTTATTACAGGACGTATCTGAACTTGAACTTACTCCACAGAGGTGAGAAAAAGAGAGCGAGGCTCAAGCCCGCCCCAGAATTAACTGCATGGGCTAAACCATTACTAGATGTGATGGGGGGGGGGGGGGGGGGGGGGGGGGCTATACAGATTATACCACATCTCCCCTTTTAAGTAGAACAGAGAAACTGGTTACTTAGGTAGCTCTTACCCAAAACACAACCACATGTATAGAACATATTATATGCTAGTTTCAAACTCAACCTGGAACTCAAATGTCATACATTCAAACACTTAGTTTGAAACAGGTACATTTCCAGAACACATCACAAAACTGTTTTTTTTCTTATAAACTTGAAGGCCAGGGTAGACTACCTGAACCTTCTGAGTCAGCTGAGGGGATTATTCTGCTCCGTCTTGACAGCTGCTCAGCCTAGACTAGTATTAACTGTCCAGTACAAGTCCAGTCTTTCTGGCTTCACTATTGGCCTTCCAGATCTGGTTCTGGGTATAGTGAGTCTGGCACAGGATGTTTGTGTCTTTGGAGTGTGTATGGGTGCACAGTCTGCAGGGACCTGGGGGCTACCCTGTGTGGTGCAGCTGCTCTCAGCCCCATCCATAGGAATAAAGTGGTGCCAGTTCCTACGAACTGTCCCATGAGGCACATCAACTATGTAAGAACATGGTGTTGAGTGTTCTCTTATCACAGTCCCTGTGACCTTTTGGTCTGTGACCCACACCTGTTTCCCGAGAGAGAGCTTGCCCAGGTTGTACACCCGGTGACATTTATTGAAGTGCATTTAGCTGACAGTAGTACTGTTGGGGAGTGACGGGTTCAACACAGATGGGAGGGTTGGCACAGTGGTGCGAAGCTGACGTCCCATCAGCAATTGGGCTGGGCTATAGCCGTTTTGGAGTGGAGTTGACCTGTATGCCAGTAATGCAAGATATGGGTCTGATGCTTTGTTGAGGAGATTCTTAACAGTCTCTACTGTGTGTTCTGCCTTCCCATTGCTGCGCAGGTACCTTGGGCTGCTGGCTACGTGTTTGAATCCATATTTCACTGCAAAGTCAGAAAAAGTACTTGATGAGTACTGGGGACCAGTGTCACTGACAACGGTCTCTGGGATGCCATGGTGAGCATAAATGGATTTAGGCTGGACAGTGATGTCAGTGGACTTTGTGAGTGAGAGGTTTCTTCTATGTCACTTCAACATAATGTGAGAAGTAGTCCAATACCTCCAGGTATGTTTTGCCTTTCAGACCCGTCCCCAGCTTTTGCCAGGGTCTCTCTGGGAGATCTGTTTGGATCAGTGGCTCTGTGTGGTTTGTACGCTCTTTGATGCATGTTCGGCAGTTCAGTACAAGTTCATTAAGCTGTTGGCTCAATCCAGGCCACCACACACTTTGCTGTGCACGCTCCCAGCATTTCACCACACCTTGCTGACCCTCATGCAGCTTTGCAAGAATGTCATTTCTTAAAGCAGAGGGAATGACCAGTCTGGTTCCTTTCAGCAGAAGACCATCGTGAATTGTGAGAAAAGCACACTCTTCCCAGTAGAGCTTTTCAGGACCAGTGCAACAATTGAACTCTGGCCATCCATCCTGACACATCCTCATGATGCTAGAGCACACACTGTCCGCTTTGAGATGTTCTCTCAGACCATCCAGGTAAGACATGCTCGCTGGGAGATGCTCTATGATGCTGTCCACATACAGTAGATGTTCGTACACTCCATCAACTTATCGTCTGTGTTCACTGCTTCTTTCTGTAGCGTCACGCGTGACAGTGTGTCCGCTGTCCATAGGATTTTTCCCGGAACTTAAGAAATTTTGTAGGAGTAATGCATCAGTCTCATTCGGAAGCGTTGAATGCGTGGAGGTAAGGCGTCCAGCGCTTGGGCCCCCAGGAGACTCAGGAGCGGCTTGTCGTGTGTCTCCATTTCAAAGTACCAGCCTATTAGGAAGTCTCGGTATCTCTCACATGACCAAGGAGCCCGAGGGCGTCTTTTTCTATCTCTGCATATCTCTGTTCGACTGGTGTGAGAGACCGCGACGCATAGGAAACAGGCCTCCATTCCTCACCCCATTTCTGCAGCAGGACTGCTCCCAACCCAAAGGATGATGTGTCTGCAGACAGTTTTGTCTCCTTATTTGGGTCATATGAGTATGGGTGCGGATGACAAATCCTCCCTCAAGTCGTTAAAAGCTTTGACTTGGTCAGGCCCCCAGAATCAGCAGTTTTTCTTGGACAAAAGGTCCCTGAGGGATTTGTTTTTTTCTGCCAACTGCAGTATGAATTTTCCCAGCTGGTTAACCATCCCCAAAAAGCTCCTTAGCTCGCTGACATTGGCTGGCTCAGACATGTCTTTGACTGCTGCTGTTTTTGCTGGGTCTGGCTGCACCCCCACATCGGAGAGGACATGACCCAGGAATTTCACCTCATGCTGTGAAAGGGCGCACTTCTCAATGTTCAGCGTAATACCAGGATTTTCCATCTTTCCCAGCACAGCTTTGATTTGGGGGCTCGTCCGTTTTTTTTTTTCCCACTTGTTCTTGTGGTGGGGGGGTGTTAGTGCATGTGTGTATTTGTTGGACTGTGGCATACAGTTGGTTTGTGGTGAGGCCTTGAGATTTAACTCTGAACAGTTCACTCTTTGTCTCTCTCTGGAGCAATTCGAACTGTGCTATAAAGAGGATTTGCTTTCGGTGCCTCATACTGCGAGGGAGCGGGAGATTAAGGCCACATTGAGTTGGTGTTGCAGCAGATCCTCCCTGAGGGAGATAAGGTCTTGGGTGTTGCTTCTCAGGCTCGGACGCTAACGGCTGCGGCAACAGCCGAAGCTGAAGCGCCCGCCCACATAGATCCCGGTGATCCTCACTCGCCTCGGGGTGATCAAATGCTTGCACTGTGCATGCAGGAGCTTGAATTGGAGTCGTGTAGGCAGGAGTAACTTCGGGCTTTTGAGCTTGAAACTGACCGGGAAATCAAGCTTAAAGAGCTGGAGTTGGCGATCAAGGACAGACCTCAACCTCAACACATCTCTGTCGACAGCTGCCCTTGCAGTGGCTGTACCCTCTCCAATACTTGCCTCTCCCGCTGCACCTGTGCCCATTGGTGTCTCTTCTCCTGTGCCTGCATCCGGTAGCGCTTCTGCTGAATCCCCTGACTTTGACCTCTGTTCTGGGAAAGTGAGGTTGATACCTACTTGGCTGAGAGCTGTATGGTCTTTACTCCTTCAGAGTAAACTCACTGGGAAAGCGCAGGAAGTGTGCTCCACTTTGTCTCTGGAGCAAAGCTTAGAGTATGATGTTGTGAAAGCTACGGTGTTACAAGCATACAAGCTAGTTCCAGAAGCATACCTGCAAAAATTTAGGAACACTTCTAAGGCTACAAATCAGACATTTGTTGAATTTGCTCATGTGAAAGCTACCTTGTTTGATAAGTGATGCTCTGCCAGCAAAGTGTCAAATTTCGAGCAGCTGAAAGAATTATTGTCATTAGAAGAGTTTAAAAGTTGCCTTCCAGAAAAGATTGTTCTATATCTAAATGGTCTCTTCACTGTCTGAAGCAGCTGTAATAGCTGATGAGTTTGTGCTCATCCATAAGGGTATGTCCTCGTCTCTGAGGCGAGATGCTACTGAGCGCAATATCAGTTCGAAAGCATCACCTAGTGTACCCAAGACCCCTGACCCTTCTGGTGAAACCAGTGAATGTTTTTACTGCCAAGTTGGACATCGCATTGCTGTTTGCCCAGCTTTAAAACAAAAAACTCAACAGCAGAAATCACAAGGCCCTGCAAAGAGTGTAGGTCTTATTCACACTCCGTCTCTGCCTGTCGACAGCAGGTTAGCTATGTCCTCTGTTGACCCCTCATTTGAACCTTTTCTTTTAAATGGGTTTGTTTTGCTTTCCGAAACAGACACTGTACGTTGCCCTGTGCGCATCCTTAGAGATACTGGAGCAGCCCAGTCCCTCATTTTGTCAAGTGCTTTGCCATTTTCTGAGCAATCGTCCTGTGGATCAGATGTGCTCATGCAAGGCATCGAGCTAGGGATTGTGAGGATCCCTTTGTACACTGTCTATCTACTGTCAGATGGGGTATCGGGGTTCGTGAAAGTCGTTGTGTGTCCCAAGTTGCCGGTTAAAGGAGTCACCTTCATCCTTGGTAACGCTTTAACGGGAGGAAAGGTGTTTTCCTTGCCCGAAGTCACTGGCGACCCTGAAGTGAACGTCGGCTCCGATAAGTTAGTGCATGAGTTTCCCTCTGTGTTTACAGTGTGTGTGGTCATGCGCGCTCAAGCTCGAAGGTGTGGTGGATCTCTCTCACACTTTTCTGTGTGACGATGACTTGAAACGTGTGTCTAAATGTACTGTGGTTCCTCCTGTACCTAATTATGTTTCTGAGATGAAGTCTTCTATTACAGATGACACTGAACTTTTTCTGCCCTTTGGAAGAGCGCAAGTCGCTGCTGCCCAGGGAGCTGATGCGTCTTTGTCCCACTGTTTTGCCACAGCCATAAATAAGGTGGACTGATGTGCTCATGCACAAATAGACACCTCCTGGGTCCGCAAATGAGTGGAATATTGTGTTTCAGGTAGTTGTTCCAAGGTCCTCCAGAAGTCATGTTCTGCCGGTCAGTCCAGCTGAATTAGTGCTTGGTCACACGGTTTGTGGTCAACTGAAGATTCTGCAAGAGCAGTGGTTATCTTCCGATCAGTCGCAGTCTTGTCCTAGAAATGTACTGGATTATGTATCCACTTTTTGTGAGCAGTTACACACAGTGTGTGACTTAGCCAGACGCTCTCTAGCTTCCTCTCAGTTTCATATGAAAACTCCGAAAGTCTGTTCAGCGCTCATTCCAAGTTAAAGCAAAGTTTTCTGGCCCCTATGTAGTTGTGTCGAAAATTAGTGACACTGACTACGTTATTAAGACACCGGACCGAAAGAAAAAGTCTTGTGTGTGCCATGTAAACATGCTCAAGCCTTATGTGTCTCGTTCCAAGGTTGAGGTTCCTACCTCACCCGGTCCTGTCGTTACCGTTTCTGCTTCCACTGTAGTAGTGTCCCCATCAGAATATTTGCCCGAGGTTGATGGTCTCAATGAAGGTAGTGCTAGTCTCGCATGTGTAAGATTGCCAAACTCAGAAACTCTCCAATCGCTTCCATCAAAGGCCCCATTTGTCAGAGTCTGCACAGGTGGATATCATGCAGCTTGTTGAGAAGTACCCATCATTATTCTCTGATACTCCTTCTTGAACAAATGTCCTGAAGCATGACATTGATGTTTGTGGTCATAGCCCTGTAAAGCAAAATGCATATCGCATTAATCCAGCTAAGCAGGCAATTATGAAAAGTGAAGTCGCTTCTCTGCTTGAGAATGGTTTGGCTGTCCTGAACTCGAGTCCTTGGTGTTCCCCCTGTATATTCATCCCTAAACCTGACGGAATGCACTAGTTTTGCACGGATTACCGAAAGGTAAATGTGTTAACCAAGCCAGACTCATTTCCTCTTCCGAGAATTGAAGACTGTGTAGACCGCATCAGACACGCCAAATTTGTTACTAAGCTCGACCTATTGAAAGGCTACTGGCAAGTGCCTCTCACTGATCGTGCCTCTGAGATCTCAGCCTTTGGCAGCCTAGATCATTTTCTGCTATATAAAGTCATGGCGTTCAGGTTGCGAAATGCACCTGCTACATTCCAGCGGCTAATGAACAAAGTTCTCGCCAATCTTGACAACTGCGAAGTGTGTCTCGATGATGTAGTTGCGTATTCCCCTGACTGGGACAGTCACCTCCACACCTTAAACCATGTGTTTTCCCGCCTCCAAGATGCTTCGCTTACGTTAAACTTGGCTAAATGTGAATTTGGTCATGCTACTGTTACTTATTTGGGTAAGCAGGTTGGCCAAGGTATAGTTCGCCCCTTGGAGACTCTCAGAGTTTTGTGTGGACCCCTAAGTGTCAGTTTGCATTTGAGGCTGTACAGAGTCTTCTGTGTAGTACCCTGGTGTTGTCTGCCCCCGACTTTGAGAAGCCTTTTAAATTGGAGATTGATACTAGCACCATTGGAGCCGGTGCTGTGTTGCTCCAGGAAGATGATCATGATATCGATCATCCTATTTGCTTCTTCTCAAAAAAATTCAACAAGCACCAATTCAATTATAGTATCATTGAGAAGGAAACTCTCGTGCTGTTGCTGGCTCTACAGCACTTTGAGGTAAATATTGGATCCTCCTCCGAACCAGCTATCGTTTTCACTGACCACCAGCCCCTGGATCGGATGTGCAATTCGAATCAGCGCATAATACGTTAGTCCTTGATTGTTCAGGGATACAACCTGACAATTTGGCACAAAAAGGGTACTGATAATGTGGTGGCCGCTTTCACGCTCTGTGTCCTAGAGTAGCATTGCTGGTGGTTTTTGTCTAAAGGGGTGGGGTGTTACGACCATGGTCATTACTGTTTGTATTTTTTTTTCGTTTTCCCAATGTATTTTATTTTCGTGCCAGTTGTGTGCGTTGCGTCGTTTTGCTTTTTCCCCAGGTCCATCTCTTCCCCTCCCCAAGGTGTGTCCTTCGTTTGATGTCTCCTCCCCTCACCCGTGATTGGAGCCTTCCCCCGTTTCCTGGTCAGCCTTCTCCCTTCAAAGAGGCTCAGTCCACGCGAGAGGAGGGACCATTGTTGATCTCCAATGTTTGCTTTCTGTAATAGGTGTTTGCGTCGGTATTTGTATCTACTATTTGTACTTCGACAATTGTAAACTTAGGTCTTCGTTCATGTGTATTTGTGAGTATTTTCTTTTTGGTTGGTTTTCCGTACAACTGCTATTGGGTGTGGGAGTAGAGAGTCGTTGCCATTTTCTTTCCAATATCTTTTTCACACTGATTTTTGGTGGTAAGGGAGTAAGGGAAGTTTTTTTGTATTTTGTTTGATATTTATTTTGTGTTAGGTCAATTAGTTCCCCCCCTGTTAGTTAGATTGTGTTTTGTTTATTATTTTGGCTTATTGACTCCTGAGTTTTGTTCCCTGTCACCCCCTTTATTTATGTTACTTTTTATTTATGTTATGTAATAAATTTTGTTACACGTCCCGTATCATGACTTTAGTCTCCCCTTTTATCCCTGTTACGGTCAGACCCTAGACTGGGCCGTAACACGCACATCATGCTCTTCTTGAGAGTGGCCCCACACCAGCATGTCATCCATATATCAAACCACTCCATCTAGGCCCTCAGTAACTTCAGTGACCATACGGTTTTGAAAATGTTCAGAAGCCGACGTTATTCCAAATGGTAAGCGGTTGATAAAATAGCGACCAAACGGCGTAATGAAAGTTGTGAGTTTAGCTGACAAGGGATTTGCCAAAAACCTATGTTTGCATCTAAGTTACTAAAACTTTTAGCACCAGATAGTGAACCAAGCATCTGTTCAACTGAAGGGAGTATGTATTTTTCTCTTTGCATGGACTCATTAAGCTTTGTAAGGTCTACACGTATGCAAGGATTGTCCCCTGATTTTTTGGTACCATCACAATTCCTGAGCACCATTCTGGGGGTTCCTCCACCTTGCTGATCACACCAGTCCGCTCCATGCGTTGCAGTTCATTCTTGACTTTAGGCATGAGCGGTAAAGGGATACGACGTGGAGTCTTTAAAGAGAACGGCTCTGCCCCTGGTCTCAGTTTAATGGTGTGTGGCTGCTGTATCAGGCCAAGCCCACTGCACAGCTTTGGATAGCGTTCCTTTAGTGACTGAACCTTTAAGCTATCAACATGTGTGACTAGTCCTAGGCTAGTGATGGCTGGCCTGCCCAATAGAGCCATGTGTAAACTCCTAATTACATATACTTCCTCCAATGATTGCCTTTTATCTTTCTGTAAAAGCATATTTGTGCCCCCCAAAACATCTAGTGGGGCGTAACCCGGTCCCAGTAAGGGTTTGGACACTGGTTTGAGTACTGGCTTCTTGGCAGTCTTTGAACACGGTATGAAAGTGGTCTAGCATGACAGTCACGTCTGCACCTGTGTCAACTTTGAATTTTGCTTTCCTGTTTTTGATTTTGATATCAACCATCCATGGGTCTCCATTGACTTCGACTGTGCCTAGAAATATGCCATCATCATGCCTCATTCACGTTTTTTGATGATAAACACACTTTTTGATAATGTCCTTTCTTTCCACAGGCATGGCATGTTACTACATTTGCTGGACAGTGAGCTTTTGGATGAGAAGGGCTTTTACCACATTTGTGTCATATTGACTGTTTCTCCTTAAGCACGTGGCTGCTCTTTGCTCTCCACTTATTCTGATGTGGCCTGTTTTTGCTTATAACACAGTCCACTGAGTTTGTCCCTTTATTATAAACAGTGTCATCAGGCAGGCTACTCTGCTGCTGCTTCACTGCTTCGGACTGTCTTGCCATTTCACTCGCTTTCTCCAGTGTGAGATCTTTATCTAGCTGCATGTGCTCGGACAAACGCATATCGGAGGGTCCTACAACTAGCCTATCTCTAATCAGTTCCTCTCGCAACGTTCCGTATTTGCAATGTTCTGTCAGTTAATATAGCGCTCTCACAAAAGAGTCCATCGATTCGCTTTCCCCTTGCCTTCTCATATTAAAACGTGCTCTTTTGTAAATTATGTTTTTCTTTACAACAAAGAATGCCTGGAATCCATCTTTTACAGCATCATACTTCCTTTGCTGCTCCGGAGTTAAGTTCAGTCCTTTTAGAATGTCGTCCGATATGACGGTGTGAGTATCGCAAGAATCGAGCAGAGGTGAGATCCAACATGGTGGCGCCCGGCTGTTGACAGGCGCAGCAAGACAAGACTACTCTGTGACTTAAACTTTTTTTCCGGACTAAGACAAATCAACATTTCATCGACTACCAAACACACAAAACAAGCTACACACCGATTACATTCTGGAGGATTTAACGGACTTGGAGTCTTTCATCGATGATCACTATTTCCACCTGCAGTCAAGCATGGACTCTACCCAGGACTTAAACACACCCAACTCCAAGAGGAGGAAAAGAGACTCCGCAATGGACACGGCTGATCTACAAACCACCACCGAAGTTGAGGTTAGTGTGCTGTCGAGCATTAACAAAAAACTGGATATGTTGGTGTCAATACATGAGGAGCTAAAAGACATGCGTAACAGTCTTGAATTTGCCCACAACCAAATCGAAACACTACAAAAATCCAATCAGGAACTGCAAACTAATGTTACAACACTCACCCAACAAATGCAAAACATCACTGCCGAAAACAGACATGAAGGAAACAATTCTAGACATCCAAACATGCTCGATGCGCGATAACCTCATCTTCTCAGGCATTCCAGAAACCTCACCCGACAATCCAGAACTGCAGATCAAAAACTTTATGGTAACTCAACTAAAACTGCCCGGCGACGTTGTCCAAAACATCACCTTCCACCGAGTTCACTGTCTCGGCAAACAACAAGAGCACAATAAAGCCAGACCCATCATCGCAAAATTCGAACACTATCAACAAAAAGAACTGGCCAAAAGCAAAGGAAAACAACTCAAGAACACCAATTATGGAATGAATGATCAGTTCCCACGGGAGATAAACGAACGACGAAAAGTTCTCTACCCCATATTAAAGGAAAACCCAGGAAATAACATACGTGCAGTGCTGGTAGTCGATAAACTCTATATAAATGGACAATTATTCCGAAGCCCTGAAATAACACCATGGCTCTTTTGAATAAATAACCCACAGAATTAGGCTATCTTCTTTGACACCTCTGTAGGCCTACAGCATTATTAGCTAGCCCATCGCCTACACCTCTCCTGAGCTAACCATCTTTTTTTTTTGTTTTTTTGTTTTGTTTGTTTACTGCCCCTTAGCACCTTTCTCAATACTCCCTTCTCTCTCTCTCTCTCTCTTTTTCTCTCTCTCTCTCTCTCTCGCACACGCATTCATACACACACACACGCGCACTCTCTCTCTCCCTCCCCCTCTCTCTCATCAACTCTAATCTCTGATAAGGCATGTACTTCTCTCTTTGTATTGCTTACTTATGTCTTGTTCTCTTGTCAGTCCTTGTCTGCGTATGTAGGATCCCCTTGTCTAGCGCCTGTCTATCAGTTTTGTGTTCATGGTTGACATCACAACTACCTCTCAGCTTAACTCCATGCACAAATGCTAGAAAACATGTTATGCGAGACATAAGACACATCCACCAAACACTAACAACCAAAAACACGCACGTTATGTTCCTTCAATCCAACCCCTTTCCCCCTCTTTCCCTTTCAAAACTTTTCCCACTTCTTCATTGCTTCACTTCTTTCTTAACCAGTACATGCATACAGCTAGCCCACAACTTAGATATACCTGACATGCATACATGCAACCACTTAACTTGATAACATGGAATATACGCGGCTTCAGTACTCAATCCAAAAGACTTAAAGTAATTAACCATCTCATAAAATTAAAGGCTGATATTTGTCTTTTACAGGAAACACACTTAACACACACAGAAGTACAATACCTTAAATTCGAACAATTTGACAAAATATTTTCTTCAACATATAACAGTAAACAACGAGGTGTTTCAATTTTAATAAATAAAAATATTCAGTCTACGCTTAACCAATTAATCACTGATCCAGATGGAAGATTCATCATCATTAACATATCCATCCACCATACAACATTCACACTGGCAAACATTTATGGCCCTAACAAGGATGATCCATCTTTCTTCCATAACCTTTTTTCCATACTGTCCAATTCAAACAACCTCATTATAGCTGGAGACTTCAATACCATCATTAACCCCACAATCAACCGCTCCAGCACCTCTGGCAACTCAAGGAGCTGGCACTCTATTGACATAATAAAGCAATATATGGAGGACTATGGCCTTAGCGATAGTTGGAGAATGAGAAACCCGTCTTTAAGGGAATATTCATACTTCTCATCAGTTCACCAATGTTCATCTAGAATCGACCTATTTATTGTCAGTAACTCGCTTATACCCAAGATTTCAAATAACACAATTCACCCAATCGTGATTAGTGATCATGCTCCTGTCTCCCTGTCTGTAAATACACAAACATATGTTAAGACTCCAACAAGATGGCGCTTGAATACCTCACTGCTAGAAGACCCCAATTTTATAACATTCATAAGGCGAGAGTGGGCTTTCTTTCTGGAGATGAACAGCTCTCCAGACACCTCACCCTCACTCTTATGGGAAACTGGGAAAGCCGTAATCAGAGGAAAAATCATATCATACTCTTCACATAGGAAAAAACAGCAACAACAATTGGAAAATACAATAGAACAAAGAATCAAACACTTAACAAACGAAATATCCTTCAATCCCAGTGAAGCAAAACAAAATGAATTAAAAGAACTCCAAACACAAATGGAAGATATCATACAGAAAAAAACACAGTTTCTAATTCATCAACTGAAATATAATGGTTTTCAATACAGTAATAAAGCAAACAGTAAATATTTGGCAAATCTACTCCAACACAAAAAAGAGAAATTAATCATCCCATCCATCTTGGACTCCACAGGAACCATCACTCAGAACCTGCAAGATATAAACAACGTATTTTGAAACTTTTACAACAATCTTTAATTTGCTCTCCAAACCCACACAATCTGAAATTGATGCTTTCCTTAACAATCTGACCTTACCGAAACTAACTGCAGAACAAATTAATTTTCTAGATGCACCTTTTAACCTCAGTGAACTCACCACAGCTCTCAACAACATGCCAAGTAACAAATCTCCTGGACCAGATGGATTACCAGCTGAATTCTACAGACACTTTTGGGACATATTATCACCACTATTCAACAGAGTAATTACAGAAATAAAAACCTCTTCCACCATACCCACACACATGAATACCGCTGCTATGACATTACTATTAAAACCCAACAAAGATCCAACTCACCCCTCTAGCTACCGACCTCTTTCACTAATGAATACCGACTTGAAAATTATCACCAAAGCACTAGCAACCAGAATAGAAACAGTCATCCCCACGCTCATTCACCCAGATCAGACAGGCTTCATAAAAAATAGACACGCCACAGATAATATACGCAGACTTTTCAGCCTAATCAATATATCACAACAAACCCAACAGAAAACCATTATCATTTCACTTGATGCAGAAAAAGCTTTTGACAAGGTAAATTGGTCCTTTTTATTCAACACATTACACAAGTTTGGTTTTGGAGAGTCGTTCATCCACTGGATTACAACACTGTACACATCACCTAGAGCCACCATTAATACTAACGGAATCACTTCACCAAGTTTCACACTGCACCAGGGCACCAGACAGGGATGCCCACTCTCGCCTTCTCTCTTTGCTATTTTCATTGAACCTCTTGCAGCAGCAATACGACAGAACAGCCAAATCCAAGGAATTCAGGTAGCCAACACAACATAAAATCAGTTTATATGCAGATGATCTACTACTCTACTTACAGAACCCATACGTATCACTTCAAGAAACTTTCAATATCATCAATAAATTCTCAAAAATTTCACATTACACTATAAACTGGAATAAATCAGTTGCATTACCCCTCTCAGAGGATGCCTGGGATTCTGGAGCTCAGGACTCTCCCCTCTCTCTTCACACTGGTAACATCAAGTACCTAGGGGTTAATATCTCCCCCAGGCTGTCAGAGCTCTTTAACCTCAATTATACTCCCCTCCTCAGAAAAACTGAAGACGACTACAAATGCTGGACCAAACTCCCTCTCACACTTATCGGAATTGCCGCAGTCAAAATGAAAACCCTACCCCAGATTAACTACCTATTTTCTATGATCCCCACTACCCCTACAGATAAATGGTTTAAAACACTCAATTCATTAACAACACAATTTTACTGGAAAAACCAAAAACCCAGAATTTCACTCTCAACACTACAAAATAAAAAATCATATGGCGGGCTTGAGGCACCAAACTTCCTTCACTACTTCCTCGCAAATCAATTACAGTACTTAGTCAAATGGATCCAAATACACAAATACAATCACCCCTGGCTGGAACTAGAACAAAACCAATGTACAAACATCTCAATTGCAGACCTCCCCTTCCTCCCACAATAAATCAAAAAATCTAACTACTGTAAACTCATTACTATCTCCACAACTCTGACAGCCTGGTGGAAAACGAATCAAATCACTAAATCATCACTAGCACTAAATAAGTTCACCCCACTCTGGCACAACCCAGACTTCATGTTACAGAACAAACCTATTTACTTCTCCACATGGGCACAAAAGGGAATCACACACCTTCACCACCTGTTTGAGAATCATCAACTCATATCATTCAACACACTCATACAGAAATATGGGGTTGGGAGAGACCAATTCCTTCAATATCAACAACTTAGATTCAGAATTAAAGACAGAACCAGTTTAACCAACAACACATTACAACCCTCTCAATTAGTTGATGAACTCATGAAAATCAATAACTCTAAAAATTTAACCTCCAAACTATATATACTGATCTCCAACTCAAATAATATAATAACAATACCAACAACCAAGTGGGAAGCCGACCTAGCCCTCTCTCCCAACCCTGATTTCTGGGAACAAATCTGTAAGAATACCTTCTCCATGACCACTAACACAAACCTGCAGCTCATACAATATAAAGTCATTCACAGAACTCACATCACTGAAAGTAAAAAGTTTAAAATGGGACTAGCCAACACAGATATCTGTTCACAATGCACTTCAGGTAGCACAGACAACTATCTTCACGCCATCTGGCTCTGTCAACCAGTCCAGTCTTTCTGGATCATGGTTACTGAGACACTCTCCACCATCCTGAGCTACAGAATCCCACCATCCTCAACATCCTGTCTCCTTGGTGATATCTCCAAAGTTCACATCCCATCAAAACTCAGGAATCCATTGCTCATTTCTCTAACTGTCACTAAGAAAGTAGTCCTCCAAAACTGGAAATCAAGGAAATCCTGTCAAATCACTCACTGGACTAATCTAATTTCAGAATACATTTCAATGGAAAAAAGTAATGCTCACAAAAAGAACCAAATATCAGCCTCAACTTTTCTAAATTCAATCCAAATATAACTACAAGCCATGTATATTACCAGACACATACCCCCCCTGCTCCCCTTTTTCTGGCGCCCCCCTCCCAACACCCCCCACCCCCCACCCCAGCTCACCCCCTGACCCCTAACATCCCTACTCTCGGTTCACCCCCCCCCCCCCCCCTTTTTCTTTCTTTAATTTATTTACTTATTTTGCCTATCTTTAATAACTTGCCTCTTCATGTTCGTCAACTGTCTTGTCTAGTCCTGTCTTCCCAGTCCTTTGCTATTGTCCCGTCCTACTCGTCTCGTCTTACTCGCCACTTTGTTTTTTCTTGCGTTTTCTTTATTTCACATTCTGTATGTTGTGCTATACACAATCCCCCCCTTTTATGGATATCCATATTATTATCCATATTATTACGAATGTATTGCCTTTATTTAAAAATAAAGTTGTCCTCCGAAGAGGGGGGGTGGTGGTGGGTCTTTAATTTAAAAAAAAAAAAAAAAAAAGAATGTCGTCCGACTCATGCAGTGTATTTACCCGGTTGTCTTGCAAAGAAGCATAGAGATTACTGGCCTGACGGAAACGCTCGAACCATCTGATCCATTTCTCCCTTTCATGCGGTTTGGTGAAGTTGAATGGCTCCAGCGGCTGGATGCTGAATGTAGCACTGGGGCCCGGCGCGGCCAGCTGTCTCCCCCCGATGGCTGCACCGCCTGAAGCTCGTTCCGTCTCTGAGTCGCTCATGCTACTTAGCAAGCTAATATCGGCGCCAACCATACTAACAACGTCAAAAAAAAAAAAAAAAACTTGTGCTAAACCAAAAAAAAAACTTCTTCCGGACCTATTCTGACACCATGTCTTGTTATTTATTCATTTACATGTGTGTGAGTAAAGTAAGTGCTAGACAACCTTTTACTGTTTTCAACAGGTAAGTATTTTATTACAGGATATATCTGAACTTGAACTTACTTCAAAGAGGTAAGTGAGCAAAAGAAAGCGAGGCTCAAGCTCACCCCAGAATTCACTGCATGGGCTAAACCATTACTAGATGTGATGGCGGGGGCTATACAGATTATACCACAACTGCGACAGAATGGAGTATAGACAGGTCATCCTGTCATTTTAAATCAAGATAATAAAATTAAGAACACTTCTTGAACAGCAGACGCTACAACTCGATTTGTATCGCGAATTACAATACTTTTCAAAAGAAAAGTTACAACAAAACAGAAAATTACAACGCAAATTACAATACTTATCAAAAGGAGGAAAAAACAGTACTTCTGGCTCGGCAATTCTCAACTCTCCTCCCTCTTGCTGTCTCCCCTGCATTGTGTGTAATATGTATGGTTGCTCCTTTTCTGCCAGTAGCGCTAACTTCACCTGTGCAAAATGTTAGTTACGTTTGAGGCACGCATCCACATCTTATGCAAGATCAAAGCTAGCAAGGAGTTTATTGAGTCTTTTGGTACCAGATGCGTCTGATACCCTTTCCCCTAGCTCAGTCCTGGCAGAGCCTTCGCAGCAAGGCGAGTGGATTACGGTTCGGGAAAATAGATGAAAACATAAGCCTCCGGATCACCACCAACCCCCGGTTCATGTCTCAAACAGGTCCTCCCCCCTCAGTGACACACCTGCTTAGAAACCTGTTACGAACCCTGATTATTGGTGATTCTATTTTGAGAAATGTGAATGTAGAGACTGCAACAACCATAGTTAATTAAATCGGTGTGTAAACTTGCAAAATATATGTCGGAGTTGGTAACTTTCTCCAGTCCCATCCTTATGTGCCGCGGTGACGAGATCTACAGCAGATTAACATCACTAAATTGTTTAGTCGTCTGAGTGGTGCCCCTCCCATAATGTAGGCTTCATAGAGAATTGGCACACTTTTTGGGGCAAGGCCTAGTCTTTTAAAAAGAGATGGTATCCACCCCTTGAGGGAGGGTGCAGCTCTTATTTCTAGAAATTTTGCTTATAGCCTAAACAACTCATCAGGGCCAAGGCCAGGCGGCAGATTTTCTGCCTTAAAAATGTCTCTGCTTCCTCTGACTCCATGGGATTCTCTCAATTTGTCAATAAACCCACACATTGCTGCAAGCATACACTGGATCTGGTGCTCACTCATGGCACTGAAATAAACAATGCAGTAAGTATGCCACACAATCCCGTAAGTATGCCACACAATCCCATATTGTCGGACCATCATCTTGTGACTTTCAACCTAGCTTGTTATATGAACTCAGAGTCCATATTTTCTCTTAGGTGCACCATGTCTTCTGCTACAGCTATTCTCAATCCCTAGTTCAGCTAAAATAAATCAACTCACAGAAAATTTTGAGTCCACACTCTATAATACCCTACATGCTGTTGCACCCGATAAAAAGAAGAAAGTCCCAGACAAAAAGCTTGCACCTTGGTACAATGACCAGATCTGTGCTATCAAACAAACTGTGCGGAAACTGCGGAAAGAAAGTCTTCTAAGCTACAAGCATGCACTCACAGCTGCCAGATCTGCATATTTTTCTACCCTAATAGAGAAAAATAAGGACAATCCCAGGTATTGTTCAGCTCTGTCGCCAGAGTAACTAAGAGTCCTATATCAGTCAATCCCTGCATTCCAGCAATTCATAGTAGCGATGAATTCATGAATTTGTTTAACAGCAAAATCATAAAGATAGGAGACAATTCAAAAACTCTCCTCTACTAGTTCCTCCAGCATGGCCTGTCCAGCCTCAGATAACATAGAGATGTCTACTAGGCCAGCCATATGCCTAGACTTTTACACACCCATTGAATTTAGCGACTTTTCCTCACTAATTAATTCATCTAAAAATGCCACTTGCCTGTTAGACTCCATTCTGAAAAGATTCTTTAAACAGCTGCTACCTGAAATTGGCACACCATTGTTAAATCTTATCAATGCCTCCTTTATGTCTGGACATGTACCTCAGTCCTTCAAATTAGCAGTCATCAATCCTATTCTGAAGGAGCCCAATCTAAACCCAAATGAGCTGTCGAATTACAGGCCCATCTCGAATCTCCCATTCCTTTCAAATATATTAGAAAAAGTGGTAACGAAGCAACTTGGCTCATTTTTACAGTCCAATAATATTCTGGAAGTCTTTCTCTCTGGGTTTAGACTGCATCACAGCACAGAAACTGCTCTCCTAAAAGTGCTTAATGATCTATTTCTCTCCTCTGACAATGGCTGTATCTCCCTACTTGTGCTCCTAGACCTAAGTGCAGCCTTCAATACTATCTATCATCTTATTCTCTTAGACTGACTTGTAAACCTGATTGGCATAAGGTCTTATCTGTCAGAGCAACATCACCTGGTCTTTATTAATGAGTCATGGAATACCATAAGGATCCGAACTTAGACCTTTGCTCTTTTCTTTATACATTGTGCCTCTTGGCAATATCACATGGCATTAATTTACACTGCTATGCAGATGATACCTAGTTATACATATCGGCCAAACCTGATGTCTCCTTGAAGATATCAAACAT
The DNA here is from genome assembly GCF_013368585.1 of Megalops cyprinoides. NCBI lineage: Eukaryota > Metazoa > Chordata > Actinopteri > Elopiformes > Megalopidae > Megalops > Megalops cyprinoides. Next base: position 37,159,305 of record NC_050590.1, on the reverse strand, counting down.
TACATTCAGATTGGACAATTGTAAAACCCTCTTGTCAGGATGTGCATATTCCTCCCTAAAGCCTCTTCAGTTGGTTCAAAATGCAGCTGCTCATATTCTAACCAGAACAAAATGCTTTGAGAACATTACCCCAGTATTAGCCTCCCTCCACTGGCTACCTATCAAATACCGCAGTGATTTCAAAATACTTCTCCTTACATTTAAAGCTTTAAATGGGCTTACCCCTCCCTGTCTTAAGGACCTTCTTCACCTATATTCTCCAAAACAAACTCTATGTTCTCAAAGCGTGGGGCTCCTCATTGTTCCAAGAATGGGTAAAAGTACTATAGGCAGTAGTCTTTTTGTATCGAGCCCCTCTTTTGTGGAACAATTTACCCACTGAAGTTCAGGGAGCAGACTCTCTCCACTTTTAAGTCTAGGCTAAAAACGTACCTTTATATCAAATCTTTTAGTTGAGGGACACAGCATGGTGCTGGCATGGATAATAGAGTCTCTGGTGGACTAAGTGGTCATTGCTGTCCCTACATTATGGCCTGGGTACTCTGTGTTCAGCTGATCCAGCTGTGGTCTGGTGTTGACTGCCTTAGGGTCACCCTCATGATTGTACTGGCCCCTTGCTTCTTGTCCCCTAGGTATGTTGCTATAGTCCTTATCTGCTGGGATTTTTCATTATTAGACACGCATCTCTCTTCCCCCCTCTGCTCCCCCCTTGCCTTTATGCCTTTATGTTTTCATTCCTGCAATTAACATCCACTAATCACTGTTTTCTTTTTGTTTCCTGTCCCTGCTCCGGGCTCCTGCCTGGAGCTGTAACTCAAGTGCCACATCCCGATTTCCAGTTCAGCTACCCTTGCTGATCAGGCCAACTGTGTGCCAAGATCCGGGCATTCCAGGATTACATTTTATAATTACTCTGTTGTGTTGTGTAATTATTGTTTTCTATGTAATTCCAATGTCGTAAGTACATTATACAACTTTAAGCATTCTCTGTAATTCTATCTGCCCAGTGCTGGCCAGAAGCAGATGGGATCTCACTCTGAGCCAGGTTCTGCTCAAGGTTTCTTCCTGTTTATTAGTTTTTCTTGCCGCTGTTGCCGTAGGCTTGTTTTCAGGGGGTCTCAGGCCTGGTAACAACGTAAAGCTGCTTTGTGACAACTTGTGTTGTGGAAAGTACTATACAAATGTAACAGACATGGTTTTAGGACCCAGGGGGAGACAGGAGGGAATAAGAGGGGAGTGAGAGCTGACACGTTGTTGTGTTTAGTGGGCATATCGCGAGAACATCAAGCTCACATTTGTAGGGAAGTACTTCGGGCAAGGTGGCGTATGATATTATCCCCTTCATGTGTTTAAATATTTTTTGGCTAGCTAGCATTGTTGCAAGCTTTTTGATACTTTGGTTTAAAGTGTAATCATTGTGTGTTAAGGATACGACAGTGATAGATGTTGTTTGATGCTTCTCCCCTAGCATTTCGACCTTTAATAATTTGTGGGGTGCAGAATAGCAGAATAGTCTGGAAGACAGTTAATCGCTACTTAACCAAGGGAGAGCATAGGGGAGATATTTGGGAGGACTGTCGTCTCAAGTAGTAAACTCTGACTTCAAAAGTTAATGCCTGCAATGAAAAGTGTATTGTTTTTGTTTTAAGATCAGGTGTATTCTTTCTTAGTGCAGTAGCCAGTGCACAAGGAAATAACCTACAGTACAGACACTATGAAGGAGGTGGCCCACTTGTTTGCCACTGCTTTTCCCACGATATGAGATAAATAGCTGTGCCTATTATTCATGCACGACTGGTCCACGCGCGTTTAGACCTGTGTAGTTTCTTTAAATTGATGCATATGTAGAGGGGTGCGCTAGTATATGACATTCTTGCCTCACACACAACACATACAGATAATAACACAAGGAAGACTCATACACAGTAGTTCATTAAATTCATTTTACTGGGTTTATTTACTAAAATGTCCATTTGATAAAACCACATTAAAAAGGTGTCCAAGAGAGAAGACTGTGATAATTTTGCCAGTTGTCGTTATTGTCAGTATGATCTGTGATTTCACTGTAATCCATTGGCATAGTGTTTTGACATGAAGATCCAGGTCCGTAGAGGGCGCTCTGAGAGTGGTGGGATAGGGAAATGGATGGTGGCTTGCTCGCAGAAAAAACTGCGAGAGAAAGCCAGCGCCACGAATTTGATTGTGTCTCGTTTAATCCCATTACAGGTCTGTTAAAATACATATTTTTGTTAAACTAAGTTGTTGGTTTAAACATCAATGATGTATTGAAGAGTTATATCCGATTTGTGTTGAGAAAAAACAATGTAGCAAGCTTTAAAAACGAGTTCTTGTAAAGTTCGTAATGGCACTAAAACTAGCCGCCACGGCAGGGAGATGAGCTCCGGCCATTGAGTTTAAATGATTTAGAGGGAATTCACGTGTATATCGCTGTAAAAGAAGATAATTGAGATGCATATCAAACAATATGTAAATAGTTTAAGTTATAGACGTTGTAACAGATTAGGAGGCTTGGTTATGTCAAGATGATATTGCTATGCATGGTGATAAAGATTACTAAAAATGTCGTAATGAAGTGAGTGTACCTTAGGTGAATATTAACCTATTTCATCTCATGATATATTTCAATCTGATTATATACCATTGTTGGCTGGGTTTACATTGCTATGGCACATTGTCAAAGTTGTATATAAAACATAATAGTGAGGTAACTAGAATAAATAAAAAAAAAATCAAACTAGTTCTTAGACATTCCAACCATTATCATCATTTTATTCAACCATTTTAGTGCAAGTAATGTAATGCATAAGGTTTTATAGAGTGAGGAACAAAAAGCAGGGAAAAGCCAAATGTGCATATTGAACATTACATATTTTACACTTAAATTTTTGGGAAAGGAACTGCAAATCTGCAAAACTGGAAAATCTGGAAAAAGTAATTATCAGTCCATTGTTCGATACACCCGGCACTAATGATCAGTTTTCGTTTACGATTCATCTTTGACATTTCCTATAAAAATAATTGAAAATGATTTATTTATTATTAGGAGAGAGTTGGTGTTTGGTACTGTTAGGAGACAGTTCCGTGGAACGGCACGGTGTTTGATCCGGAGACAAGCGATGTATATTAGAATACAAACGCTGGAGACAAGCAATGTGTATTAGAATACAAATGCTGGAGACAAGCAATGTGTATTAGAATACAAAGCGATGCTGCTACATCCGACCAGAGTCAAACGGCGCCTCTTGATGGTAACAGTCTGCGGAACACGGGGTTCCCCATGACCATATATGGACTTCACTACTGAAGTTTGAACCCTATGGAGCCAGTCAGGTAACGAGGTTCAGGAGAGATCCAATTAGAGAAGGAGCTGTTTAGCAATGCACAGCTCCACAAACAGCACCCCCTCTGGTCATTGTAACTCATATGTAAATGTACCTACTGTAACTGTATAAAAAAAGAACTAAATCCTATACTTGTTGAACTTCTGCTCCATGCTGATGTTCCCACTTTCACTACAAACATTGGGTCTGCTTCTTTGTTGGAATAAAACTTATTTCGATCACCTGGGAGTTGACTAACAGTACGAACCCTCCCTTAGTGGTGTCTATGTAATCTCTGGACTGCCACTTATTGTCCCGTGATGATTCCTTTTAGTTTTTTATTGTAAAAATAAAGGATATTTTTGATACCTCAGCCTCTTGTCCTGGTCATTCTGGACGCCTGCTTTCTGGGGAACCCGGTTCTGGTAATCGCAAGGGTCCCTTGCCCCATATAAGCAAGGGTGGCGTAGTCTAAGTTATAGCAGTTTGTTTTCATCAAACTCTCTACTATCAGTTTACGCCACACAAATAAAATTGAATTGAATTGAATAAATGGCCACATTATAAATATTTGGGAACTAAATGAATCCAGATTGCCTCTCTTGTTAAAACAGTGATGGCACTAATCCAATGATGTCACTCCCACTGCACTGAAGCCCTTACATGGTCAAACATATAATTGAGGTAAGTGACTATAAACAAGGGTAATGTTACCTTGCTCTAATTAAACACATTAAGCCTGTGAAAGACAGTTAAAGACTATCACCTCTTGTTTCCCTCTATAGAAAGTTTTACACACTTTGTTAATCTTGAGCATAAATAAATAAATACATAAAAAGTGTGTGCCTTTTGCACCCCAAACCCCAACTCTCAAGTGAACTATGGACATGCCAAATGTCAGGCTGATACATTTGGCATGTCACCTCCCACGCATCCCAATTACCGCTGGCTCAAGCGTGTAGCACCTGGAGCCTAACCAGCAACATCCTTATCCATTATGAATGACGCTGATGGAGAATGCTCCCTGTCACTCAGATTTTTCTCTATTATTTTCTCCAACTTTAAGAGCACAGTGTTCCAGAAGTTGGAACTACTTCTCACAGGGATCTTGTGTTCCTCGGAGATTTGATGTTTTATTATCCTGTTTATTGTCCTGTTTTACATATCCTGGTGGCTGGTAGTGGTAATGAACAAACTTTGTTGTTTTTGTCCATTCTGTCTCCCCTGGCTCTCCAGTGGCAGCCTGCGTAAGGACACTCCAGACTTGCTCTTTTCACGTCTGTGCGCTACAGCTGGCTGTAGTGCATTCCTGTAATTTTTCATCCTTTCTAAATGTATTGAACTCATTATGGTCAAATGATTGTGCTCCATTCTTCTGGGGGATTAACGAACAATGAGTACTGTTTTAAAGGTCTTACATGTTCTCCTCAAGTGCAGGTTTCAGCTGGTGTGAAACTGCTGGGAAACAAAATAAACTGGGAGCCAATTCCTGAAATGGAGAGTTGTAGAAGGTTCAAAATCCATTTATTAAACCATTCATTAAAGATAACTTATAAAGCTTGAAAAACTGAATGTGAAATATAAAGAAGACGGTGTTCATTTGATTTTCACCACATGGATGGACTGATGTTCAGGTAGTGCACTTCTCCAGATGGTGCTGGATCTGGTATAAGTCTATAATATAAGAATGGTTAGAGCTATTTTCATCAACACAATGTCAGGTGCCTCACAATATTTCCTAAAAGGCAGAAAGGCTACATTGCTTGGTTCATTAGAATTTTTTTTATCATGGATTAGGCAAAAATCAAAATATCCTTCTGCATAATCTAAAATATTGTATGCACCTGTCTGCTTCTCTGCAGTAATGACATTTTCAATACCAGGACATTGAGGGTCTGTAGTCTCTGATTGCACTTGTCTACCATCACTCTTTCAGATTTCCAAACAATTGATGCCATCTTCTAAGAGGTTAAGCCTGGAAATGTGGCTATCATTTTCCTCCCAGACTTCTCTACCATGTGCCCACACATTTTTAAACTGCTTGGAATAGTTTGTTTCTAAATAAGCTCTCCATGACCTTAATGACAGATATCATTGAGCAGATGAAAGAGAAGATCAAAGCACCTTTGAACCACATATAGTAGCATTACTTGCAACATGAATATATATGTGTGTGTGTGTGTGTGTGTGTGTTTGTGTGTGTGTGTTTGTGTGTGTGTGTATCTTATCAGGAGTCAAGAAAAACCCAGACCTGTGTCAGCATCTTTGGGAAAACATTACACTAAGAAATCATGTCCTCAGTTGGGACTCTTCTCAGTGTGTTGACTGATTCCACTCTGAGCCAAAGTTTTTGCTCCTTTTAGACCTCAAGAAGGTATATCCTTAGGGACAGCATTAACAATTTAATGGAAGATTACACCTGACTTGCTCAACCTCCAAAAAGGGACATATATACAGTATGTTTAACTAAAAATTGACATAAATTGTACAGTTCCCCCACTGAGAGTGTGCACCTGCAAAAATTGGCAGGCTAATATCTGCGTAACATTATTGCACCAAGGTCTCATGGTAATGTCTACACTAAAAATGTTGGCTAAGGATTCATCTGAGAGTTATACACTATTAAAGAAACACTGAGCTGGATGATATATTGAGTAGAACAGTCAATTATACTGGAATATATCCTTTTGGATTGAAAAAAATACACTGAATTTAACATCTAAGAATGTTTTGTATCAGAAAATACCTATAGAAATATTTATGACTTTTGCATAGAAAATAGAAAAAACAAGAGAGATCAGTTTGGGTCATCAAAAACCCATAATTCATAGCATATTACATATTTTCAGAGTACCATACCAACGAATACTAATAATTTCTCATACTGTAGCATACTAGAGGAATTACTATAATGTAATCCCTAATACAGGCTTGAGGAACAAAGTTATTCAAGAACTGAGATTAGCCAAATTGCGTTTTTATCTTCATGTAATGAATGAGGCAAAAGGTAAGAGTAAATTAATTTGAAAATATTAAAATATTAACAATCTCATAAGGCGGGAAAAGGCGAGATTTTCAGATTAAAGCTCAGGGAAAATTAATTGAAGACAATATTTCCATTGCTGCTATTTTTAACAGTTTCTTTCTTTAGTCTGTTCATGAGTTAGGTAAAAATAAAAAAAGGGAAATGGATGTTGTCCCTATAGATGCTATAGGTCAGGGTTTTTATCTGGTTACGATTGATGAGATACAAGTGAATAATGTCATCAGCTCCTTAAGAAGCTCTAAATGCAGAGATGTTTTTCAACTTGATACCATACTTATTAAAAAACACAAAGATACTTTAACCCCCCCCCCCCCCCCCCCCCCATTGCTCATTTAATTAACCTGTCAATTAAACATAGTATTTTTCCTACTGACTGGAAACATGCCATTGTTACTCCTATTTTTGAATCTGGAGACCACCAAGAAGCCAGTAACTATAGACCCATAAGCATATTGCCAGTATATGCCAGTACTTTCAAAGGTTGCCGAGAAAGTTGTCATCGAACAACTGACAACTTATCTCAATACAAGCAATTTTGGTTTACACCATATGCAGTTCGGCTTCAGAAAAAAGTATCCTACTGAAACAGCCACCTTACATCTAATAGAGCAAATCTTGATAAAGGAGGAGTAGTTGGTGCTGTATTTTTAGATTTGCATAAATCATTTGATACCATTAATCACGATGTTCTTATTTTCAAAGTTTCATTTCTCATCTAGAGCACTGGCGTGGATGTCTGCATATTTATCCAATAGGATGCAATGTGTTAAAGTTAATGATGCACAGTCTAGCAACATGAAGTGCACAATGGGTGTACCTCAAGGATCGGTGTTAGGCCCTTTGTTGTTTAGTGTGTATATTAGTGATCTTCCACAACAGTGCCATGGGACAGAACTGCAAATGTATGCCGATGACACTGTTGTATACACATATGCAAAAACAGCTGAGCTAGCAGCTGAGAAGCTAACTACTGCCATGGAAAAGATCACTGATTGGCTTGATCAATCCTGTCGTAGCTCCTAATGTTGACATTTTTATTAAGGGTGAAAAGATTGATATAGTTACTGAACTTAAATATCTTGGCATAATAATGGATCCAAATCTTAATATTAAGAAACATATCAAGAAAATGGCAAATTTTAGACAAATTAGAAACTCTCTTTCTGTGGATGCACCCAAGAAATTTATGCATGCCATGATCCTTTCCCACATGTCCTATTGTATTACATGTTTGGGGCAGGCCGGAGAAACAGTTATTAGACCATTAGAATCCTTGTATAAACAAACCTTAAAAATTCTGGATAAAAAGGCATTTCAGTATCATCACTGTAGGATATTCGAGAAATATCATCTTCTGAGCTTAGAGAATTTTAGACTTTTCTCAAATTTGTATCTAGTGTATAAAATTTTAAATGGTTTGGCCCTTCCTTCTGTACGTGGCTTTACTTTACATCCATAACAGATTGTACTGTACCCTTTCTTCGCTCTGCCTTTGGCCAGTCAGCTTTCTCTGTGAAAGCCACTGCTCAGTGGAACACCCTACCAGATGACATAAAGACTTGTAGTTCTATTAATAGCTTTAAAGTCAAATTGAATAATCTAATAAAAGCTTCTCAACTTTGCAATCACTGACTCTACGCATTTTTCTTGACTCTGTATTACTTTCATTTTGCTTGGTACTCAAATATCCATTTTTTAAGTTGTTTAACATACTCATGGTGCTGATGAGCAGAGCTGGCCCTGACCAATTTGGTGCAAGATTTTGGCTGGTGCCCCTTGCATCGCAGCCAATTCCATCACCACAGTTAATTGTGGTTTTAAACCATTCTTTATGGTCAGAACATGACAAACACTTGCCAAACAGCAGAACATTTCACAAATCTGAGGTAGAACATTCAAAACAATTATAATGATAAAATCTTATTTCAACATCAACATATGCATGAGTAAAATTAAGTAAAATCCTTTTTCAGTCCTTTTTATAGTCGGCAGGCCAACACCAGGAAATGTGCTTAAAAAATACTTTTGATGGCATTCTTTGTTAAAAGTTGGCAACCATGCTAGAAGTTATCAGTGGGCTCTGAGTTTCCAGAATCCACTGGTTGCCAAAATCAAATTTATATTCTAAGGTCACATTTGAAGGTCAAAAGGTCAAAAACAATATATTCATGGTTCGTCTTTTTGGGGGGGCTCTACTTTCATGGGATTCTTTTTAAAAAGTTGGCAACCATGCTAGAAGTTATTGGTTGGGTCTGAGGTTCCAGAATCCAGTGGTTGCCAAAATCAAATTTAGAATTTAAGGTCAAATTTGAAGGTCAAAAGTTAAAAAACAATAGATAAATGTTATCGTTCCTCTCTTTGGGGGGCTCTGTTTTCATGCTAATCTTTTTAAAAAGTTGGCAACCATGCTAGATGTCATGAGGGTGCTCTGAGGTTCCAGAATCCACTGGTTGCCAAAATCAAATGTATAATTTAAGGTCAAATTTGAAGGTCAAAAGATACAAAACGATAAATAAATGTTATGGTTCGCCTCTTTGGGGGGCTCTATTTTCATGCTAATCTTTTTAAAAAGTTGGCAATCATGCTAGTTGTTATTATTGGGTTCTGAGGTTCCAGAATCCAGCGGTTGCCAACATCATATTTATATTCAAATGTGAAGGTCAAAAGGTCAAAAAAAAAAAAAAAACTTTTTAGGGTTCGTCTTTTTGGGGGGCTCTATTTTCATGGGATTCTTTTCTTAAAAGTTTGCAACCATGCTAGATGTTATTAGTAGGGTCTGAGGTTCCAGATTCCAGTGGTTGTTAAAATCATTATAATTTAAGGTCAAATTTGAAAGTCAAAAAGTGAAAAAACGATACAGAAATGTTATGGTTTGTCTTTTGGGGGGGCTCTATTTTCTATTATTTTTATATTATACTAAGTTCTCTTATCTGTCATGCTCACAATTCTTTAATCTGAAAATAGAGCCAAATCATATTTTTGGTGAGAGTAGAGAGTGTACTGTACACTTCCCAAGAAGTTGCCATTCTCATTACCAGAATATTCTGCTTCAGTTTCTCAGGCTTGCTGGACATTGCAAATATTCATTTCCCGATCAGCCATTTATAACAATTAGACGAGTGGTGTACAACGTATTATCAGCTTGGGTGTTTCTAGCTGCTTATTTCTGTTTTTCTGTATATTGGTGTCATTAGTGTATTGAGGGTAGGATTTATTTCTGTCTCCGAGAATGAATGAGGAAAATGTTCTCAATCCCATTGGCTCGCTCAAACGAAAGCGAAGCACCAGTTCAACACCTGACTGTGCCAGGTGTCTTATCTGCCTGGAAAGGGAAAGTCGAAGAGAGAAGCTAAGCCAGGCTACTGAAGACGGGAAAAGGAGGATCCAGCATGCTGCTGCTGAAAGGTCACAGCTTCAGGATCACGAGTCATTGCCAATTTTGAACAGGCTGAAGAATATATCAGAGGAGGACTGGGCTCATTGTGAATTTAGTTGGCACAAGACATGTTACATAAACTTTGCATCTGAGAGTAGATTATCTAGACTCCAGAACAGGAGGAGCAAGGAAAATGTAGAAACCACCACTCAATTAGTTGAGGATCCAAGTGCAAAATCCTCCTGCAGAACCCGCCAGCAAGGAAATGCATTAGTTGACTGGGCACTGAGACGGGTGGTTGGAAGGTTGTAGACCAACAGTTGGTAGTTGTGTGGCTTAGGAAACCTCCTGTTCCAAGTAGTTGCTTGGAACTGGTTACTTGTGGTTGTAGAACCAAATGCCGTACACATGCCTGCACTTGCCTTAAGAATGGACAGCCCTGTATACCTGCATGTGGTTGTGATGCTGATGGATGTCTTAACACTGCAGGGATGGAACATGATCAGGATGAGACAGCCTACTTGTAACACAGCAACAACTAGAAAAGCACTCAGGGAGCGCAGATCTCCGCCAAGGCAATATGGCTCGCTGACCCACAAATTTGAGATGGTGTTACGGATCAACACCAAAATTTAATCAGCTGTTCAATGTCCCATTACCCACATTGTCTGAAAATTTCATCCAAATCTGTGCAGCACTTTTTGAGTTATCTTGCAAACAAACAGATAAGCATAAAAACGTTTTGTATTATTCATACCATAAAGGAGTAATGGCCATATAAACTCTAAATATCCAAATCAAATTAATCAATATATTTGAAATTTCTATCCTTCATGCACTAATTATCCAATATTTATTTTAAAAAAGTTTATATTTTATGAAAGTACATCACAAAATAGAAAAAACTTGAAATTTGACCTCGATTGACCTTTTGACCTCAATATTTGACCTTGAAGGTCAAGTTCCATGTTGGCAACCGGGTTATTCTGAAACCTTAATCCATGCTGATAACTTCTGGCATGGTTGCCAACTTTTAACAAAAAATGCCATCAAAAGTTTTTTTAAGGGTCTTGGCCTGCCGACTAAGAGAGACCTGAATTACATAAGATAAAAATAAAACAAAATAAAAACAATCATGGAAAAGTAATCTCAACAGAATTTACAGTATGATTAATTAACAAAAGACAATAGAAGAATGCAATATTGCAATAAACATTGTTCCCAGGCCTGAGACCCCCTGAAAGCAAGCCTACGGCAACAGTGGCAAGGAAAAACTCCCTAATAACAGGAAGAAACCTTGAGCAGAACCTGGCTCAGAGGGGGAGCCCATCTGCTTCTGGCCGGCACTGGGCAGACAGAATATAGAGAGAAAACTTAAAAGATTTCAATGTACTTTAAGACATTTAAAATTGATACACAGATTGCATTCTGTTTTGGGAAGGTTTAAAATCTTGCTTCTAAATTGTTGATAACTCATGAGACTATCCATTTTAAAGTGCTCTGTAGTTTATTCCATGTGAATGGAACGTAAAATCTAAATGTGGTCTTTCCAAATTCAGAGTTCACCTTGGGTACATGGAGTGTGAGCCAGTCATGTGTCCGAGTTTGTTAAGTCCCTACTGATCTGTCCAGAATGTAATATAGGACGGTAATTTGCCAATAAGGGCTTTGCAAATAAATAAATACCAGTGCCTATCACGTCTCTTCGAAAGAGAGGACCAACCAACCTTCTCATAGAGAATGCAATGATGGGTGCCATAAACATCACCAGTAATAAAGTGAAGGCAAAATGATAAACTGAGTTCAGAGGTTTGAGGACAGAAGAAGATGCATGCCTATAAATCACATCCCCATAATCTAAAACTGACATGAATACTGCTTCAATAATCCTTTCCTAGATAATCCAAGATTGTCTAGATGATATTTAAATGTAAGCTTTTCGTTTAGCCAGATGCCAAGATATTTATATTCTGCGACTCTCTCAATTCTGGAACCATCTACAGTGGAAATATGTAGGTTACCATTGTCTATATTACTGGCTCTAGAAAACAACATAAACTTTGTTTTATGTGCATTCAAAACTAATTTTCGATCCATAAGCACATCTTGCAGAGCATTTAAGGAATTTTGCAGGTTCGTAACAGCTGCTTGAACAGAGTCAGCAAGACAATAAACAATAGTGTCATCCGCATAAAGGTGGACATGACAGTCAGTTAAGGATGAAGTAATGTCATTAATATAGATAGAGAATAAAATTTGACCCAATATGAAGCCTTGTGGCACACCTTTCGTTATTGGCAAAAACTCAGATTGGACATTCCCCATTTTTACACATTGATGTCTCCCTGATAAGTAATTCTGAAATCATCCACAAGCTTTAGAGTCAAAACCAATACTATGTAATCTTTGTAATGATAGTGAGTGAACGACTGTGTTGAATGCTTTCGACACATCAACGAAAAGAGCAGCACAGTGTTTTCTCCTATCTATGCCAGACACAATATCATTCACAACCAAGGTAGTAGCTGTGATGGTGCTATGCTCAGCCCTGAAACCAGATTGGTACGGGTTTAGGACTGCGTATCTAGAAAGAAATTCCTTTAATTGATTATTTACCAAAGATTCTAGGATTTTGGCCAGACAACTCAGTTTGGAAATAGATCGATAATTGTTGACATTACTTCTATCTTCTCCCTTATACAATGGAAAAACATGAGCAGATTTCCATACACTAGGAACTACACCAGAAGAAACAGAGAGGTTAAAAATATATGTTAATTGCTATGTGATTAATGGAGAGGACAGTCAAAGAAAGAAAGGATCTAATTTGTCCTCTCCAGTTGACTTCCTGGGATCAATTGTTTGGAGTGCATCAGAAACTACACCAGCAGAAAAGGGATGTAGGGTAAACTGAGAAACTGAGGAGCTTGAAACTCAGAATGCATATGGTCATCATTAATATGAGTGGGCCCTTTATGCTCATCCTCAAAAAGGTGGCCAGCTGCAGCAAAATGTTTGTTGAAAACTGAGCAAATCTCCTTATTTTCAGATAGCAAACAGTCGTCTGATTTAATATGTGTAGGTAGGTAAGTAGTATTTTTGTTTGTTGCAATATTCACTGCCTTCCAAAATTTAGCTGGATTTGTATAAGAACTAGAAATTAAATTTAAATAATAATCAGATTTTGCTTTCCTCACAGAGGAAGTGTACTTATTTCTAAGTAGCTTAAAACTGAGTCAGTGAGATGGGTCCCCAGTACATCTAGCGAGAGCCCAGGCTTTATTCTTTGATTTAAAAATATGTGATAGTTCAGATGTAAACCATGGACTAGATATACCTTTTACTCTAAGCTTCTTGAGTGGGGCGTGTTTATTGACAACTGAAAGGAATGAGTTTGTGAAATGGCCCAATGCCAGTTCTACATCCAGTATTTTAGATGTGTCATGAATATCACTATGATAGGTCATTTAAAAAAGCTAGTTCATTAAAATTTCTAAAATTTCTTTTAACGACAACTTGAGATTGGGTTCTTTTCAGATGCGTATCTCTAACACAGGCTATGGGACAATGATCACTTATTCCAAGATCAAAGCACCAGAAGCAACAATTTTATCTGATCTATTAGAAAAAAATAAGTCTGTAAGTCTATGAGATTGCTACAGATCTCCTTAAAATAATCAGAAACATTCGTTAACCAATCCAGGTTAAAATCACCCAAGATCACCAGTTCAGAGTTAACATATAAAGAAAGCAACTCTGCCATCTTATCAAGAGCTATGGTATGAGCTGAGCGGGGACTATAGACCCCCACCACTATGATGGAATTATTAGAGCACAATTCTACCTTCAGAGCAACGAATTCAAAGCATTTTGGCATAGTAACAGCATTTAAAATAGTGACAGGAAAGGAAGATCTAACATATATGACTATACCACCTCCCCTCCCAATTCTGTCCATTCTATATAGATTGTAATCTTTAATGGCAACTTCAGAGTCATCAATGTTTTTTTTAGCCAGGTTTCAGTCAAAACCAATATATCAGGATTCGCCTGTGAAACCAAAATATTCAAATGATCTAGCTTCTGAGGCTGCAACAAGCTTCTGATGTTCAGGTGGAGAAGCCCCAAGCCTTTTCTGTCCTGAAAAGAAAATGGACTATTTAAACAAATTGAAGTCGACTCAATCTGATGACCAATCAGAGGGGAGGAAGAAACACATGGGATAGTAATAAGATTGGGATTATGGGAGGCAGCCTGTAAAGGAGCATGGATCTTATCTGAAACATTTCTATTACAAAATGAAGGTCTGTTAGAGATTAAAACAGGAATAGTAAAAGTGTTACAAGTATGTAAACTAACACTGTCAAAATTGCACATTAGTCAATCAGTTATCATTTTATTGCCCAGCCCTACTTACAACTATTAATTACAAAAGGGGATGGAAAAGGAAAAGCATTTTAATTGACTATCACAAACAGGGCTAATGTTAGCTAACTAGACTAAGATGTCAATACAAATGTATGCCTGGTTTCTTGAGACAGACAGTGGACGGTTCATGCAGCACATTCATGCAGAGAAAGTGTATTTCTCAAAATTATGTTGTAGATTATTCCCCAAACACCTGAATAGTCTTTCCAACTTTCCCTAATGAATTTATGGTGGGAGTAACTGACATTAACTCTAGCTATTTATTAAATTAGCGAATGTTACTATCATCCAAAGTAAGCTAGTAACACTCTGCTCCAATGATAACTACTATGCAATAGATAGACTATTCATTCATCACATTACCTCTGTCTGCTTCCCGTTTTCCCTCCTCTTTTCTTCTTTTTATCCCCTGGGCACCAGAGGGCTTTGGTCTTTTATATATATATATATTTGAAGTAGGCTACTCATGTTAATCATATCACGTTTCATGGTCAGTGTCACTCACTAGTTCGTTTAACTTGCCCATCCCCCACAACCAGGTAAGTCTGGTTACCGGGGGGAGTTGAATGCGGCAGGGTGATGCTACGGGCAACCCAGAAAATAGGCTATGTAGTTATGTTGTTATGGGCTTTTTTTGTAATATTTCGAAATAATAGTATTAAAATAGTATTAGTAAAAAATATTTGCCTATGTTACGCCCCGTTGCCGGGGAAAAGATAAAATAAAAATGGGGAAAAATCACACGAGGGGACGACCCGTTGGCAGCAAGTGCACATTCTCCATTTATTTTCCAAACTCCGTCTTTTTCAACTCGGAACAGGCATTTTTAATCGATCGCTGTGCGATGCATCCGCCACAGGCTTAATAAAAAAAATAAAAGACAATTCAAGTTCGAGAAATAAATGAATACAAGTAGATTTTGATTAGAGGTAAATAATAAGGCAAAAGATAGGTAGAAGATTGCAAACAAAAATGATACAAAATAAAACATTCCTCTCTATAGGTGCCACTGCTGTCTCAGTGGTCCTCCATCCCTGCCAGGCAAAAGCAGCCGAACACAGAATGATCAATCCTGACTGACAATCCTGAACCTCTCTAAATCATGAAAACAATGAACCAGGAACCACTCTCCTTCTAACTAATTACCACATGAACATATGAAAATCATGAACATTCATTCCAATATTGTTCTTAACTATTCACTCATACCCATGACACACTCCCCTACAACACAGATGTCGTCCCCGACATCTCAACCAACAGGCGAGGAAGATAGTGAGTAATGTCTCAAGCATTTAGCCATTGTACCAAAACATCAAATCATCATCACATCACATCAAATCATTGAAGTAATCCTTCGTTCAACTGTGTACACAATCACTCAACTTATTCAAAGTCCAGGAGTGCGTGGCACATGTGTATCAATGCTCTGCTTCTTCCATTACATTCCATTAGTCCATTCATGAATATCTGTGAGAATGTCAGCACTCACTTTGTGAAACAGTCCATTCAAGGTGTGTATGTGTACGTATCCCACAGTCCATAAATGAGTGTATGCTGTGTGCGCGTGTTTATCAACACTCAGTCCATCAATGAGTCTGTGACATGTATGATGTATGTTCAGTTTGTGAGAAAGTCCATCAATGAGTCTGAGACATGTATGATGTATGTTCATAGTTTGTGAGAAAGTCCATCAATGAATGTATCATTCGTATGATGTGTGTGTGTATAAGTGCATATTCTTCTTTCAGTATCCATGTGCAACAGCAGGCTGATAATTCCAGTGCTGGAGTG
Organism: Megalops cyprinoides; assembly: GCF_013368585.1. NCBI lineage: Eukaryota > Metazoa > Chordata > Actinopteri > Elopiformes > Megalopidae > Megalops > Megalops cyprinoides. The sequence continues at coordinate 37,143,320 of NC_050590.1, read as the reverse complement.
GAGCTGTCCATGTACTTGCTGCTTGCATGGCTCCATAGGATGTTGGGGGATAGTAACACATCATGTTACCTGGGAGACCGGCGCCACAGCAACTGGGATGGCCAAGTTGGTCATATGTGAAGACTCTTGGGGGCCGTCTCTCTCTTACTGGTCGTTGACGCTGTTGCTCATGCTCACTGTGATCTTCAACTTGAGCAGGTGACTGTGGTGCTGGTATTCTCTCCTCCAGTGCAGTCTCCTCTTGAATTGACATGTCCTCTTCCAACAGTGGATCTCTTGTGTCCTGCTCCAGCTGGTGCATCTCCTGATGCTCAGGCTCAACGTCCTGCGTGCGCTGTGTGACACCTTCGGCATCCTCTCTTTCTGTCTGGACTTGGGACTTTGGCACAGGCTGATATCTGAGTGGATAGTATCCATAGTCATCATCATCATCACTGTCATCGTTATTTGTCTCTTGATCTGTTTGATCTTTGTCTCGCTGATTCTGAGCTGTGATTTGTCTTTTCACTTTAGCTGGTTTCAACTGGATTTCTAAAGGCAAATGGTCACATGGCAACAGGAGGTTACGGTGCAGAATCCTACGTCCTCTTGCTTTGCCTTGCTCAGGTATCACTTCATAGATAGGCATGTCTTTTCCCACCTGACGGATTACTTTGTGAATGCAATCTTCCCAGTGATTTCTGAGCTTTCCCGTTCCCCCTCTAGGTGTCATATTCCTTATGAGAACACGGTCGCCCTCATTCAAAACAGAACTCCTGACTTTGTTGTCATGATTCCTCTTGCTCCTTTCAGCACATTTTTTTGCATTTGCTTTTGTGATCTCATAAGCCTCTTGCATCTGTTGCTTCCACTTTTTCATGTACTCCTGATGATCAGCAGTGCCAGTCTCTGGGGTCAAACCAAATAACAGGTCCACAGGTAGTCTTGGAGATCTGCCGAACAGGAGGTAAAAAGGTGAAAACCCTGTTACTTCACTTCTGGTGCTGTTATATGCATAGATGAGCTTGGGCAATGACTCCCTCCAGTCTGACTTTTGCTTTTCTGTGAGCGTTCTCAACATTTGTAGCAGTGTCCTGTTTAACCGTTCCACTTGCCCGTTGCCCTGCGGGTGATACGGTGTGGTTCGAGAGCCCATCACTCCGCAGTTTTTCTTCAGCTGTGCAAACAACTGATTCTCGAATTCACCTCCCTGGTCGTGGTGGATTCTTAGAGGGAACCCAAACTTCAGCGCGTAGTCATTGAATATTTTATCAGCGACAGTCTTTGCAGATTTTGATGTTGTGGGATAGGCTTGTGCAAAGCGTGTGTAATGATCCACTATCACCAATATGTATTCATATCCACCTCGGCACTTATCCAGATGCAGGAAGTCAATGGATACAAGCTCAAATGGCTGAGTGGTGACAATCGGTACGAGTGGAGCTCTGGATTCTCTGCAGGGTTTCTTCTGTTTCAGGCATGTACAGCTTTGTGTGACATAGTGCTCTATTTCTCGCTGCATATGTGGCCAGAAGAAGCGATCCCGGATGAGCGATGTTGTGCGTTCCACGCCCTGATGTCCCATCTCGTTGTGGAGCTGTCTGAAAACTGTTGCTTTGTATTTGTCAGGGAGAACAAGTTGAGTTCTGGTTGCAGTCTTTCGTTGCAGAATTCCATCTCCGTCCAAGGTAAGTTTCTCCCAGTCACGAAGCAAACGTTTTGTCTGTACAGTGAATGACTTTAACTGCTCTCTCGTAGGTTTCTCTTTTAATTGTTTGCAGGCAAGGACAGGACCAATGATTTGATCATCTCTCTGAGCTTGACAGATATCAATCTTTGAAAATGATGTAGGTGTGTCCTCACCCATTTCTGCACACTCACAAGACATCATGGACCACACTGTGGGCGAAACATCACTCTCAACAGCTTGTACTGTGGCTTGCACTGAAGGGGAGGACATTTCTTCTGTGCATTCCTCCATCATGGTGTCTATGTCACAGGGCATTCTTGAAAGACCATCAGCATCACAATTTTCTTTTCCTGGGCGATACTTGATAATTAGGTCAAAGTCAGCTAATTCTGCAACCCACCTATGCCCCGTTGCATTGAGTTTGGCTGTTGACAACACATAGGTAAGTGGATTGTTGTCTGTATATACAGTACAGGAGGAGCCAATCAAATAATCTCTGAAACGCTCAGTAACAGCCCACTTTAACGCTAAAAATTCAAGTTTCCCTGAATGAAGATGATAGTTCTTCTCTGCTTTGGTCAAAGTGCGTGATGCATAAGCTATTACACGTAGCTTACCGTCCTGTTCTTGGTATAGCACAGCGCCTAAGCCTTGGTGTGACGCGTCTGTGTGCAAGATGAATGCTTTGTTGAAGTCTGGGAATCCAAGAATTGGTGGCTCAACCAGGCAATCAATCAGTCTCTCCAGTATCAGCTGATGTTCATCAGTCCATGTGATCAGTTTGTGTGAAGGTGCTCCTTTAAACTTTCCTTTCACTTTTCTTGGCCTCGTGTTACCGCCTTGGTGCTTGTCTGATTTGGGGTCTGATTCTGTCAGGGCATAAAGTGGGCCGGCGATGCGGGAAAAGTCTCTGATGTACTGCCGGTAGTAGCTCAGGAGTCCCATGACTGCTCTCAGTTCTCCCACTGTCTGTGGCCTCTTCTCCTTTAAAGCCCTCACTGCTGCTGTGTCGGCCGGGTCCATTTTACTGCCCTCTGCAGACACGATGCGCCCCAAGTAGCGGACCTCACGTCTGAACACTTCACATTTTCGGGGTTTGAGCTTTATACCATGCTGACGGAGCCGTTGTAGCACTGTCCTCACATGCTCAACATGATCCTCAAAGCTTCTGCTGAAGACCAAGGTGTCATCTAAATAAGGGATACAGATGTCATCTCTCAGCCCTTCTAAACAGTCCTCCATACAGCGCTGAAAGGCAGCTGGAGCGTTCATAAGGCCGAAGGGGATCCTGATCCACTCATAGAGACCCCATGGCGTCACAAAAGCGGTCAGTGGTCTGCTCTCCTTTGCCATAAATCCCTGATGGTACGCCTTTCCTTGGTCAAGAAGAGAGAACCAAGAGTTGCCTCCTAGGCCATCCATTATATCTTGCACCCTGGGGATAGGCTGACGGTCAGGGAGCGTCTTCCTATTCACCTCACGGAAGTCAATGCACAGTCGTAGACTGCCATCTTTCTTTCGGGCACAGACGACTGGTGAAGCATAAGGAGAGTTAGATTTCTCTACCCACCCCTGAGCGATGAGGTCACTCAGGTAGTCCTTCATTTCCTGATACAGGGGCTTGGGCACAGAGAGATATGTTTTTGCTACAGGCTCAGTATCTTTTAAAGATATGCTAAGTTGTAATTTGTCTATGCAGCCAATATCATCATCTGTTTTTGAAAAGGAGGCGGACTCCTCTCTTAACATCTGCCGAACCACTTCCTGGTCTGAATCGCTGAGGTGGCTCAGATCTACAGGTGGGTCCCAAACATTACTGTTAGTTTGATCCTCTTCAGCCTTTATGTGGTTCGTTGTGACTGACTGTGGAGGGCGGAATCTTTCTAGCACCGAGGCGGGATAGAAAGCCTGGACATGCTGGACAGTCCCTAAAACAGTTCTCCCTGCTAACACTATGTCGTGATCTGTTGGATTTTGCACACTTACAGTAATAGAGGGTTTTTTTGTGCCTCTGCTTACCCCTACGAGCATGTCACACAGTTCAAGTCCCTCTGTCCAACGTGGATTCACATCAGGCTCGAAAATTAATGTTGCATCCTCCTGTGGGGACTCCATGTGGACATGACACTCAACTTGGACTGACAGGTGTTTGGGTATATTGACTCTCTCCCTTTTCGTCTTTACTACATACTCATTTGCCTGCCTGACACTGACTTGCTCAACAACAGCGGTTACTTGCTTCACAAAAATATCTGTGTAGCCTGGGAATGCTGCCCTCACTGTTTTGCTCAGCTGTTCCCTGTGAGTAGTGCCATATTGTTTCATTTCACTGTCAATAATGATTTTAATTACATTAGAGCCAATGATTGGTTGAGCAAGTTTGCCACCCTTCATTACAAGTGTGGGAACAATTACTTCGGTCTTAGCTGCAGCCCCGGAAGCTAACCTGAAAGTTATCTCCACCCAACCTGTGTACGGCATGCTCTCCCCATTTGCTGCTTTTATGTCTAGGGCCGGGGTCACATCCAAAATGTCAGAAATGTCTCTTAGTCTTGTGTCTGGTAGGTGCACTTCTTTCCATAACTCATCAATTATTGTCACTTGGGAACCCGAGTCCCACAAAGCTTGAACACTTTGCCCTTGAATGAAACAATTAACCATGTGTTTCTCTCCTACTAATGGGGCTCTCTTTGCTTGTTTTTCTCTTTTTAAGGTAGTGTTGGCAGTCATGCATGTGAGAGGTTTACAATGTTTGTTGTGTTCAGCCCAATTATCAACTTGACATGGTCTGGAACAGTAAAGTGCATTCTTACAGGTTTTGCACTGTTTCAGAATTACCTCCTCTCCTTTCTGTCCGCAGTGCGAGCATTGCTGGGACCTTGCTGCGTGATTGGTCACTCCCTGTCCCGTGCGAATGACCTCCCTCCGTTTAAAGGCTCGCCTCCGAATTGTCTCTGTCCTCTTGCTCGACATCCAGCAAGGAAATGCTCGCTGCTACCACACCTGTAACAGTGTGTGCAATACCCATCTGCTCCACTCTGTTGACAGCTAAAACATCTCCGTGCTCGTCCACGATTGGGTGGCGTGAAGCTGCGTTGTGGGGCGAATCTTTGCTGGTACTGGGCAGTTCCACCTCGATGTCTAGGGTCTGCATTGAACCAGTAGCCCTGTGACGAATCCTGCATCTGCTGACCTGCGAATTGCGGTCCTGTTGTACCATCTGCACCCCCTGCTGGTGGTTGTGGTCTAGGTGCGTACTGGGGCTGTCGCATGGACTCCCTGATTTGAGACACTTCAACTTTCAGGTCTTTCAGCACAGCTATCTCAGATTTAATCTCCTCAAGCTGGGAGAGAACGACAGGGGAAGCTTTAGGATTTTGGTGAGTGGCTGGTTTTTCATTCTTTTCTGCAGGAACATCACTTGACTGTGCTGAATGTACCGTAACAGGTTTTTGTTGCCCTGCCATTTTCTTTTTCATCTGTCTCTCTGTCTCATAGGCACATGCAGTGTTCATTCTCTCAAGCAACAGTTCATCTGAGATGTCAGCTTGCTCCAAGTAAGGCTGAAGATCCCGCTTAATGTTGTCGTTCTGGAGTCCAGTTAACACAGTGTGAAGAAACATTCTTTGCACTAGCCCAGGATCATATTGGAGACCTGACTCAGATTCCTGCGAGGCAAACAAGATCTTTTGTCTCAGGTCGAGAGTGCGAATGAGGAAGTTTTGGGCAGTTTCCTTCAATCCTTGCACCTCAGAAGTCAGCTGTGTGTAGAGATCAGTTGCACTTTTCTCTTGATAGTGTGAACGGAGGATTCGTCTCAATGTTGGTAAGGTTAAGTTCACTTTGCCCTCCAAGTAGCTGCGAAGTTGCATGCCAGGCGCTATGGCTCTAATCACTGCATCCATAATCTCTGGTTCTGGATACCCCTTGCTCAAACCATGTTCAATCTGGCGGGCTAAACTTGAAAAAGTCAACTTATCTTTTTGGCCAGGCTCACCAATTTGTCCTGCAATTTTAAAGTCTTTGTGCCAGTGATGAGGGGGAGAATTGTGGGCTGTGCTCTGTGTTACTTGTAAGTTGTAACCACTGTTTTTGGTGTCTCTTTTTTCTTTGTTTTTTCTCTCACTCTGCGTGCTTGCGAGCTGGAGCTGCAATGCCTCGATTTCCTTTAATAATTTTTCCTCCTCTTCCTCTTTCTTTTTCTGATGCTCCTCTACTTGTTTTGCTGCACTAGCATCACACACAGCCTGTAACTCCGTAACTTTGTCTTGCAGATGGAGTAATTCAGCCATCCCTTTATCCTCAAATTCCTCTAACTCTTCTCTTTGGATGTAGCATGAGATTAGCGTGATGAGGGCTGCTCGTCCCTTGCTGCCCACGTGCTCTAGTTTCGCCCCGGCTTGGATTAAATAGTTACACAGCTCCACCAAACTTTCTTTCGGCAGCAAACACAAGTCTCGTATAACTCCGAGTTGTAGCTTCTCTATCTCCGTCGACGCCATTTTTCTAGCCAAAATGCGGGTACTATCGGCGAGTGGTACCAATTTACCTTCTTGGCAGTAGCTCTCCTGGTATGTAGCAATACCTCAGATAACTTGCAGCCGAAGACGATCGGGTTTCCACAGCGGCCGACTCCTCCCACACTCCGCTAGTCCCGGGTGGTTCTTTTGTTGTTGAAGAAAAAAGGGATGTGTGACGGCTGGGGACACCTCTCGTAGATGTTGAACCATGCTGCACACAATCCCAGCGGTGCCTCCAAATGTTACGCCCCGTTGCCGGGGAAAAGATAAAATAAAAATGGGGAAAAATCACACGAGGGGACGACCCGTTGGCAGCAAGTGCACATTCTCCATTTATTTTCCAAACTCCGTCTTTTTCAACTCGGAACAGGCATTTTTAATCGATCGCTGTGCGATGCATCCGCCACAGGCTTAATAAAAAAAATAAAAGACAATTCAAGTTCGAGAAATAAATGAATACAAGTAGATTTTGATTAGAGGTAAATAATAAGGCAAAAGATAGGTAGAAGATTGCAAACAAAAATGATACAAAATAAAACATTCCTCTCTATAGGTGCCACTGCTGTCTCAGTGGTCCTCCATCCCTGCCAGGCAAAAGCAGCCGAACACAGAATGATCAATCCTGACTGACAATCCTGAACCTCTCTAAATCATGAAAACAATGAACCAGGAACCACTCTCCTTCTAACTAATTACCACATGAACATATGAAAATCATGAACATTCATTCCAATATTGTTCTTAACTATTCACTCATACCCATGACACCTATACCGCCTATGCCACGGGCCGGATCTGCTCTGATGAGGGGTGTGTGTGACCTATTATTGTAGGTGATTTGTATCATGTGCTCTTTTTTGTCTAGCTTGCTTAATGTTGTTCTGTCACTGAGTGGAAGTTTTAATTGTGACCTAGCAGGGGACTGCAGATGAAAATTAGTTTAGGCTAACTCTGGTACAATGCATGAAATGGTAACGTTTATGTTCAATATTGTACATGGTCCCTTATAAATAAAATAAATAAATAAAATAAAATACTGTAGCACATCAAAGCAATACATATAATTTAATCCCTAATATTGTTCCACAGTAAAAGAATAACAATGATTTATTCCTTAATGCTGTAGCATGGTGAAAGAATACTTGTAACTGGATTCATTGTTCCACACTTGGTCCTAAACTTAGACATACAAGATCTCTTCCAGGTGGTCTTTCTGTGTGGTTTTATAGCTGTCTCCTCTGATTGGGTCTGGTGGTGTGATTCTGTAGATATCCCCACTGTGGAGGCTCTGGTTGTGTATTTCTCTGGCACAGACCCACACATTACAATGACACCACGTTAGGGTTGGACAGTTGTTCACTGGCTTCCCGCCTCATAAGCCAGATCATCTCCACTTCCCTCTCATTTCCCCTCCCCTCAAACTAATAGGAACTGTTAGAAAAATGATAATCTATCCAGACATAGTGCCACAGTGTTGTTTGCAGGGACATCAATCATCTATTATAGAAACACACACACATGCACACTGAAGTAGTAGCCAGATTAAAGAGTGCTGCTGACCTGGCATGATATCTTGGGGGTGGGAAAAACATTCAGTCTCAGAAATTAATTGATTCCTCCCCACAATACAGAGTTTCCATCAGTCAAACACCATTCACGCACAGGACTTAGTCCCATTTTACTGGCATCCTGACCTGCCTCTCTCTCTCTCTCTCTCTCTCTCTCACACACACACACCAACATTTTGCTTTCTATCTCCCTTCACACACTCATACACAGAGACGGGCACCACACCATGTTAGGATGTAGATCTGGCATAGGTAGAGCCAAATTAAGTGGTATAGTTTATAACAATTTACACACATGCATGCACACACGCGCGCACACACACACACATACACACACATACACACACACACACACACACACACACACACACATACACACACACACACACACACACACACACACACATACATGCAAACACACCCTTGACTCCAGACAGAAGGGCACTATTTGAATATAGTTTTCCTAAAATGCTTTAGTGTTTCCTTCACTGTGATGTGCAATACTCTCTACATACAGTACTGCAGCACAGAATGTGTCACTGATCCTCTCCCTGCCTACTGTTTCCTGCGAGCACATGGTAGGTGGGAAGTGATGTAATGCCATTATCAAAGGCATAGTACCCTGTTACTATGCAGGGCCATTTTTAAAAACATATGTCAGGACTGCGGCTCCTTAGTCGGGTTTGTTTTTGTTTTTCCTGTCCATGTGCTTTTGTTTTTCCCTGTGTTCCAGCCCTGCCCTGCTCTCCGCCCTGTCGCCGCCCCCTGTTTGCCTGACTGGCTCCACCCGCCTACCTGCACACCTGAACCCCATCTTGTCATCTGCCTTGCCCTATATATTCCCCGTTTGTTTCATGTCTCGTTGCTAGTTCGTCTCAGTTCTTCTGTTGCGCTACAAGCTGTTTATCCTGTTTTGCCTGCCTGTTCTTGTTGAATTTTTGCCTGTTTCTCTGACCTCGTTTTTGGATCTGTTTTTTTGGTTTTGTTCACCGTGATTTCCTGGTTTTCTGACTTTGCCTGTTCTGACCTAGTTTACGGATTTCGATTGGGATTCATTAAACTCGCCTTGTTCATCGTGCCTTCCTGTCTGCGCCTGAGTCCCTGCCTGAGCTCCCCTGACAACATGGCTATAAGTGAGTGCAAGCTGAGCCTGGTGCCACCCAAGCTATGTCCTCAGGTGACAATGATGGGAGCTTCCAATGGCAGAACAAGTTGACTGTAGGTGTGGGTAAGTTGGCCAAGGTTCCCTTGCTGCACTGGTGGTACTTTGCAACTGTGAGATACTCAAGTTATCTTCAATGCCAAGGACAAAATTTTGGTGTCAACCAGACTCTTTTTTTTTTTTTTTTTTTTCTTTTCAATACACTTTAACCAATTAAAATCATGATTATTATTAGAAAACACATTTATCCAAATGTGCAGCAAGGTGTGAGCATTTATTCTGGCATTCAGATTTTTGAACACTTGAAAGTGCAAGCTGTTAAAAATATCACAATGAACGAATACTTCCTTCCCAGGGTGCCATACCCTAGTATGGCATATCAGACATATTGTGAAAGGACAGGAAAAGGAAAGGTCACCCTTCACCTTTGGTTTGACACCCATTTCTTCCAACTGACAAAAATACTTTTAAAATTATCATCATTCTTGGTGCTGTGACTCTCCTGACTAATGTCACTGTCACCATAGAAAGAGTCCAGCATGTCAGAAACAGAACTATGTATGTGTGTGTGTACATTTGTGAGCAATCATAGAGGGGCTTACAGCATGATCACAATTTCCAATGACTGTATCTCAGAGGACCATGAGCTCAGATCAGCACATGCTTGGGTGCCTCAGCAGCTACCCACTTGCAGAGGGAGCTCTCAGATCAGCAGATGACTCACTTGGAGGCAGCAGGGAGGAGCTGCAGTGCAAGAAGGCAGGCAGCAAATGCCTCTGCATTGGGAGGAATTCAGAGAGTGAACATTGCCACTGATCACTGAACTCCAGCTGACCACAGTTCAGTGTAATGCAAACAACAAAACTCACCATGGAGGTCATCAGTGACCATTCAAGCTCAATGCAATGCACTTTGTAATTAACTCCAAGTTTCAAAACTATGCAAGTGTCACTCTTATTAGTTGCTGAAAATAGTTTGCAAGCCACTGAAATGAGTATTCATTAGCAAAGCTTGAATGGGGAAGAAACAGCCAAACTCCCTGTCGTATGCAATGAAGTTATAGTCCTGTAGTTTTTGCTCTTACAGGCACAATTCTTGCTTTGTATTTTTCATTAATTGTTTGTTCTGGCAGTGAGTATCTTGATGTATCATGCCATTGAAGCATTTTGAATTGAAGTTCAAATGGGTAAAGTCAATATGTCAGATGTGTCCCTGCAGAATAGCATCCTATATCCTGACCTAAAACCATGCCTTTGTGAAGGATACAAAAGGAGCAATATGATATGAATGGCAAAAACAAATCATTCAAATCTATTTCCCATTGGCTTTCAGGCAGCACCTCCTTCAGAGTGTCAGGGAGCAGCTGCGGTGCCAGTACTGGCAGTAATAATCACTTTGTACTACTCCATTGATCCAGGTCCAAATTCATTCTTCTGGCATGTGCTGTGTCTCTCTCATGCTCAGCTTTGACACAGTTCTTTGTGCTGAGGTGAGGTTGCCAGGTCTGCTTAAATAGTGAGGTCAAGTATACCAAGGGGAACCGCATCAGACAATAAAAAAAATCTTCACTGTAGCCTCCCAAAATGCAGACCTGAAACACCACTGTGGCTGCTATAAGTCATTGAAAGTAATCTTGTGACCATTAAACTACATGCTGAAAATGCTTCCTGTTTGTAAGAAACCCCACAGACTGCTGTTCATTCTTTTCAAAGACAATTGTTTCCTGTACAGTCCGTGACATTTCAAATAACAGAATTTGTAGAATTCTGGTATCATTGTCCAATTAAATAACCATTGTAGATTCATTCTATCAATATGCTTTCAGAGCTTGTGCTAAGATCTGAATGTTTTACCATGGACAACAGCAACTAACAGGAAAAATTTAGAGGCATTTAGAAACTGAGCTGCAAAGTTTACATTAAAGATACATTAAAGATACCTTTGGTTTCTGAATTACATGTGAACAAAGTTCCACTTGTTTCTGTAGGTAAAAAGGATATTAGAAATTGACCCCGTTTCAGTGCTCCAATCTGTAGATATCTTTAAGAAGCAACTTTCTCAAATGGTGCAGCTATACAATAATGCAATTTAAACTGACATGAACCTTCATCTTTCATATTAAAGCTCACTACCCAGGAAGCAAATAACTTGCTGAATTGTACATTGGATTGTGTCAGTGCTCTGCCTCCTTAGCTGTTGTTTTTGTTTTCCTTGTCCATGTGCTTTTGTTTTCCTTGTGTTCTAGCCCCACCCCGCTCCCAGCCTGGTCCCCGCCCACCTGATTTCCTCATTACCTTCACCTGCCTGCCTGCTCACCTGCATCCCATCTCCTCGTCACCCCAGCCCTATATATTCCCCGTTTGTTTCATGTCTCGTTGCTAGTTCGTTACAGCGTCTCTTTCCTGTTTCGTTTCCGCTGGGTTTCCCTGCCTGTTTGTTTTTTCTGGTTTCCGATTCTGTCTGCGCCCGACCTTGGTTCTCTGTCTGCTGTTTTTGCCCCGTTTGCCTGATTGCCTGCTTGCCTGGTTCCTGACTCTGCCTGACTCCACGATCGCCTTCCCTGGAATTGCCCTGGGACTGCCTGCCTGGTTTTTGACCCTGCCTGTTATTGTTTTCGCTACGCTGTCATCTTCTCAAATAAAGTCGCACGGAACCTGAAACTTACGTGGTCCGCTCCTGAGTCCTTGCCTGAGCCGTGACAGGATTGAGTTATTCCATATTTATAAAGATCTTAAATGTTAATTTCAAAAGTCAGCATCTTAAGACACCACAGCAATGTGTAAATGCTAATTCCAGCAATTGTAAGCCACAGCCTTCTGTTAAAACCTACTGGATGACTAAAGATTAATCCTGTCAGTAATGCAAAATTTGCAAAAGATCACTGTGGTGAGATTTACTGTAACTGTCACAGAGAGCGCCTGTCCTCTAAAGGTTTACAAACTGCTGGAGATCCATTCTCTGAGAGGCAGTCCTGCTGCTGTATTGAACCCCTCTCTGGCTCCATGCTGCACCGGATACCTTACAGTGGAAAGGACCCTTACACTCTGATGGTGAAACTTCTTCTCTGATACTCCGACAGTGAGTCCTCTGCTCTAGTCCTGTTAGTGTCCCCTTCAGATAGACAACTGATCCACACAGGGAGTGTTCTGTGTGGTTGCCAGGGTGATGGACAACCCACCTGCTTTGTCACATCCTGTGTTGCGTGAAGCTGCCCTGTGGCAAGTCTGGGCAGGAGCGGAGGCCACCACAGCTCTGCCTCACAACTGGCTTCACTGCGTCTCCCCCTGATGCGTGTGGTGTGATGCGATGCGGTGGACACAATCTGCAGACCCCTCCTGCAGAGCCTGGTGGATGTCTCCCATTCATCCACGCTCTGCTCAGCACCTCTCCTCTCCTCTCCTCTCCTCTCCGTGCTGCACTGTGGTGCTCTGTTGCTGTGCACTGCATAGCTACAATGCATGCATAGCCCTCCCCTTCTAAATCTCTGCAAGTTTCTGCTGCTGAAGCAGAGTGAGTATGTGAGAGAGAGGGTGAGGGTGTAGGAGAGAATATGTATGTGTGTGAGAGATGGACAGAGAGAAAGAGAGAGGGTGTGTGAGTGCAGGTATGTGAATGCAAGTTTTTGTGCATATAATTTGTGTATGTGTCTGTGTGTGTGCATGAGTGTGTGTGTATGTGTGAATATGCGCGATTGAGTGTGTGTGTGTGTGTGTGTCCCACACTGTGCCCTGGAGCTGAGAGTTCTCAGGTTCAGGAGGATATCATTAGAGGCATATTTCAGGCCAGTGACTTATAACCAGACACAAAGGGTCCCTCCCCAATTAAGACCATTCTGAGAACAGTGCCAGTATTGGACTCCTGGGGAGTGATGCTAACGCAAGTAGATGGATACCAGAGGCTGCTGCAGGCAATGCAACCACCTACCCCCTACCACTGACCTCATAACTACACAACACAAGCAAGAAGGGCAAAACCTAACAAGACAAGTTCCTGTAGTTGTCAGACCTTCTGCGTGATGTCCTGCTTGTGTTGTTTCTGTCCTCCCGTCTGTCAGTATGGATATGTCATTTGTTTGGTTTTTGTTTTCAGCCCATCGCCCCACCTCCTGTCCCACCTATCTGCCCTGCTGCCACACCCACCAACTGAAGCCCATCCTGCTCACCTGTTCCCTGTTATCTCATCACCAGTCTGTGTATTTATCTATCTCCTCTGTTTCTCTGCCAGTTTTTCACAGTGTATCAGTCCATTTCGGTCCTGCCTGTTTGTCTGTGGATTCTCTGGTTTTGACTTGGACTGTTTTGTTACTACGATTTTGGATTTTCCTCAAATAAACTCCTAGTTTGTCATCTTGGTCTGCACCTGGGTCCTTCTACCTGAAAGCCTAACAGTAGTGTTGCGCAAATCTTGTTAGATTTACAATGAACAGCTTTCGTTAGATTTGGGTTGAATGCAATCATTTGACCCAAAGGCCGGATGATTGTAAGGCAGCCTGAATGTAAGGCAGCCTCGTCGTCATTTCCTCACAGCAATTTTATCAGCGTTTTCCTGACTCATCTCCTCACTCTCCTATCACCAGACCCTTTACTCATTACACCATGTGCCGCCTTCCTATCCCTGTCCACTCTTCCTCTTGTTCCAGGAGATACAACTCCCATAAACGCAACCTGGCTAACCTGGTCTATCCTCCTCTGTCCTCCTACAAGGTGCTCTCAGTGGTGGGTGGGCTATGGAATTGCCATTCATCAGTTCAAAAGGCAGAATTCATCACGGCTTACGCTGAGACCATGTCACTCCAGTTCCTGGCCCTCACTGAGACCTGGACTTCCCCGGACAACACCGCCACCCTTGCTGCCCTGTCCTCCTCATACTCCTTCTCTCACACTCCACGGGCCTCCGGCAGAGGAGGGGGCACAGGCCTGCCATCCTAGAGATACTCACCCCTGCCCCTCCATATTCTCTCCATTAACTCATTTGAATTCCGTGCCATATCTGTATCTCATCCTCTAAAACTCACCGTTGTTTTTTACTGTCCTCCAGGTCCCCTCGGCCTCTTCATTGACGAGCTCAACACTCTTCTGAGCTCCCTCCCTGATGACACCCCACTGACTGTAGTTGGAGACTTTAGCATTCAATCTGACACCTCCCCATGGCCAGCATAATCTCCCTCTTCCAGTCCTTCACCCTCAACCTCTTGCCATCACCTGTAACCCACAAGGCCGGCAACCAGCTAGACCTTGCGTTCACCAGAAGCTGTGCCACAACCCACCTCACGGTGACTCCCCTCCATGTATCAGACCACTATTTTGTATCACTCTCCCTCACTCTCCCCTCCAACCTCAACCCCCTTACTGACCCCCCCACCTCCACTTTCAAAAGAAACTTCCACACTCTCTGCCACTCTGCATTCACCTCTACTGTTCTCCCTACCCTTCCTCCCCTTCCCTCCTTCTCCATCATGCCTGCTGAGTCTGCTACATCAGTCTTTACCACATGTCTCTCTCAATCTTTAGATGCACTCTGCCCTACTGTCTCCAGGCCATCACGACCGTCAACCTCCTGTCCATGGCTGACTGACTCCCTCCGCTCAGACAGGACTGCGCTGCAAGCTACCGAGAAGAAGTGGAGGAAATCCAGATCTGTGGACCTGGCTGGCTATCACTCTCTGCTAACAGTATTCACAACTGCAACAACATCAGCTAAGTCCTCATTCATCCAATGCAAAATTAATGCTAACATGAGTAACGCACAAAAACTTTTCTCCACCTTCTCCACCTTCCTCTCCCCTCCTCCTCCTCCCTCCCGCTCTCTGCTCTCTGCCAATGATTTTAGGGTTTATTTTGAGGACAAGGAGACCAGCATCCGGGACTCCCTCACTCCTTCAACAACACCCTTGACCACCACAACCAACTGCAACAACCACCTGTCCTCTTTCATGCCACTAAATGATTTGGATGTGCTTCAACTCATCTCAGACCACCATGCCACAACCTGCCTTCTGGACCCCATCCCCTCTACTCTGCTCCAATCTATATACAGTGAGATCACCCCATTTCTTTCTTCAGTTATCAACACCTCACTAATCTCTGGTATTGTCCCCACAGACCTCAAGAAAGCTCTGGTTACTCCACTCCTGAAGAAACCATCCACTGACCCATCGGATGTTATGAACTACTGACCGGTATCTCTCCTCTCATTTCTATCCAAAACCCTGGAACGTGCAGTACTTAATCAACTGTCCCCTTTTCTTCTCAGGAACAACCTCCTGGACCCCCACCAATCAGGTTTCAGAGCTGGCCACTCAACAGAAACCGCACTCCTGGCAGTGACAGAGGCTCTCCAAACTGGTAGAGCCTCCAACCTGCCATCCGTCCTCATCCTCCTTGATCTCTCCAGTGCTTTTGACACAGTCAAAGACCAAATGCTAATCTCAAAGCTGTCAGAGATGGGCATCTCTGGGACCGCCCTCTCTTGGTTCAAATCCTACCTGACTGGTAGATCCTCCCAGATCTACTGGAAAGGTTCCACCTCCACACTCGCCCCTCTCACTACAGGAGTCCCACAAGGTTCAGTACTGGGGCCCCTACTTTTCTCAATTTACATCAACTCACTTGGCTCAGTTATCAAATCACACGGTTTCCCCTTTCACTGTTACGCTGATGACATCCAACTTTTTTTCTCTTTCCCTCCCTCTACCCCCCCAGGTCAACAAAAGGATTTCCACATGCCCGACTGACATCTCCAAATGGGTGACATCCCACTATCTGAAGCTAAACCTCAAGAAAACAGAACTGCTCTTCATCCCAGCTGGCCCTTCCCCCCTGCAAGACCTCTCCATCACTATCAATGGCACCACAATACCATCCTCTCGATCAGCAAAGAGCTTGGGCACGGGGCTGCCACTGACGACTATTTTCCTATCGATTAATCCATCGACTATTTTACCAAATTAATTTTCCAAAGAGTGCTGATATAGAGTATAACAGCACTGGGATGTTTTACTATTATGTATCACTTCGCTTTACGGATGTTCCTATGCAATCGTTGATTACACCAATGCGAATTTAATTCGCATTTACCGACAGGGCAAATGTGGATACACTTCCGTGTATGATAAAAAAGAACCTAGCTAGCTTGCAGTTGGGTATGATAAACAATAGCTAGCAAGCCTACCATATATCTAGCCTGTCCATGTATGCTAAAAAGTAGCTCGCTAGGCTGTAGTGGGCTATGATTAAATGTGGCTTGCCTACCATATAGCTAGCCTTTATGTGTATGATAAAGGCTTGTATGTACCTGGCAAGCCTGCTGTCGGGTAAGAAAGAAAGTAGCTAGCTAGCTAGCTAGCTAACTAACCTGCAGTCAAGAAACTGTTTATGTGTAAATGTAATCCTGAAAGAACTATTTTTGTTGGCGGAGCCGAATAAATGACAAAAAAACATAATTTGTTGTCTCAAATTATCGTTAGGCTACTTGATAAACAGCCTTGTTTGTAGAACTGTTGTATAAAAACAATATCACTCTCAAGGTAGTGCTGTTATACTGTAGGCTATATCAGCACAGCAATCACAGCCATGCTGATATTACAGCATTCCCTCTCGTGTGATATTGCTTAATTAACTTACACCTTTAATTATATTGATTACAATTATTCAAACGTTATCTATTGTATTTATGGAATTCCCTACACAAAGTCATGTGCTTAAAATAATGGCAGAAATAAAATAATTAGATAAGGTACATGTCCCAACAAGCCCAATGCACACGAACACGCACACTGGCACCGTAGAATGATCCCAGGTTCAAGCCTAAACATTTTCTCAAACACTTATTCAATGGAAATTCTAAGGTAGCAGGCAGATGACTATGGCTTTAATAATGAGTGTATCTAGCAGCTATAAGGACAAAATATTAAAAAAAAGCTCTCCCTACTAATGGTATTTTAATAAACATGAATAGACAACACCGGTGGTCTTGCCTTTTCTGGCGGTCATCCAGAATAGCGCCTGTGTGTTTTCTCTTCAGGTGTCAGAGCTCCGCCCCCTTAGCTGTGGTGTTTTTGTTTTTCCCTGTCCATGTGCTTTTGTTTTCCTTGTGTTCTAGCCCTGCCCCTGGTCCCCGCCCACCTGATTTCCTCATCGCCTTCACCTGCATGCCTGCCCATCTGCATCCCATCTCCTCATCACCCCAGCCCTATATCTTCCTTACGTGTCTCTGTCTTGTTGCTAGTTTGTTTCAGTGTTTCTACCTGTCTCGTCCCCGCCATAGTTTTCCTGAGTTATTGCCGCCTTGCCGATCCTGCCTGCTTCCCGACCACGATTCTGCCTGCTGCTTGGACTTGATCGCCTGACTACTCACCTGCCTGGTTCCTGATCCTGTCTGCCCCGATTCCCGACCCTGGATTCGCCCCCGGACTGCTTATCTGTGTTTCGAACCCTGCCTGTCTCTGGTCATACGAACTGCCTGCCGATTTTAATAAACGCCTGGAACCTGAAAATCCTGTGGTCCGTGTTTGTGTCCCAGTCACCCCCGTGACATCAGGTGCTTGTGTATAGTGCTAGTGCTGTGGTATGCCATCGAAACTTTGCACAGTGTACAAACCGCCTTTTGTTTTGTGATAATTTGGGTCTTTGGAAACTTTTACACCGAACCTCTGTTATGTCCCAGATGTATAATGGCATCCAGGGGTGTCGGTGAGGGACGCAATACAAAAAGAAAACCCGCCACCCAGGGACGTGCACAGGAATTTTGAGGGGCAGTTGCTCTGACCTGAAGAAAGGGCACTCCCCCCCCCCCCCCTTCCCCCCCTCGGGAAAAAAAAAAAAAAAAACCTCACAGGCTATATGAAGCACAGGGTCTTTATTAATATATTGATACAAATAAGTAAACCACTGAAATACAGCACTCTAACTACTACTAATTGAAACATAATCGAAAACAATATCCTATCAAGTGATAGGATAAGTTTCTCCAAATTTACATATTGAGAATGCAAAGCTTCAAAGGAGAAGCCGCCTATTAGGGGCCATTTCAACAAAAAAATTGAGAACTTTGTTTTTGTCGATTGCTATGTCCTTCTCTATGGCCAGCAGGAGGAGGTCAGACAGCCGCTCTTGACCACACTGATTTCGGAGCCTTGTTTTTACCAGCTTCAGCTTTGAGAAAGAATGTTCTACTGTTCTACAGTGGAGACGGGTAGAGTGGCATATATTTTAATGAGTTTGAACAGTGTGGAGAATATGATGTGAGCATTGTTTTCCTTGAATATTTCAAGCATAGCCTTGACTGTCTTCTTGGGACACTTGTACGACGCATCGAAGACTCTCAACTCTGTTTAAAGGTTGGTGTCTTCCCCCTGAAGTCCATAAAATTCACATAGTGTATGTGCTGTATCAAGACCTTGGCTGCTAGTGCTATCCTTCCACTGCTCTGGGTCAGATGTGTCACAATGTCCCGAGTCTTCCCTTCTCCGTAAAATCTTCTCTCAAGTTCCTGTCTCAGTCTGTCCAGAAAGGTATAGTATGTCCTTCCCCTGTAGTATTCCTCCAAGGTCTGGACTTCATCATCTTCTCTTGCTGATTTGGAAGTGTATTTTAGCTTTGCAGGGACTTTTCTTCGTCTACCTGGAATGTTTGTCGGAATGTTTATGTCATTTTCCTCTGCAATTGTTGTGGCAGTGTTGTATATTTGTGAGAATTGGCTGTCTCTCCTCAGTTCCACTACTCGCTTCAGGACACCATCCAACACAGAGTAAGCAGCAGCCAAGTCCAGGTCATCCTGCTGGAGTACTTTTGAAGCAACTGATGTCTACATGAACACTGGCGTTGCTATTTCAAGACAGAGCAAAAATTCAAAATCTATGCTGCTCAACAGCATTTTAGCCTCTCCTGCAGCCAGATCGGGGGGGTCACACTCTCTCAGACCTCTCAAGTACTGTAGGATAGCAGGGAGGACCTTCCTAATTGTCTTTAAAGCATCTTCCCTGCAGCTCCACCGGGTGTCTGAAAGCCTCTGTAGTTCAAGGACACGTTGGTCTGGATTCATGGCTTTTTGAGTATCCACAAATGCAGCATGGCGCTTTGTAGAGTTGGCAATGAATGTGTACAGCCTCTCAACAACTGTAAAGAAATCCACAAAGTGCTTGTTGGATTTTGCACTCTCAACTAAAACCAGATTTAAACAATGTGCATGGCAGTGCACATACAATGCTCTCTCATTTAGTCTCTGAATCCGGGAGTGCAGCCCATTGTAGTGTCCACTCATATTGGCTGCTCCATCATATCCCTGTCCACAGACATCTTGAATGTTGAAGTTGTTTTCCTCAAGTAACTTCATCACTACATTCTCCAGTGCCTCTGCAGTTGTTGATGCCACATCACATAATTGGACAAAGCGTTCCTTCATAGTCATGTTGTGGACATGTCGCACAACAAAGGACACCTGCTCAATATGTGACACATCAGTGGTCTCATCCAGCAAAATAGAAAATTGTGATGCTTCTATCACTTCCTTCTGTATGACTCGTTTGACATAAACACTAAGTGCTTTTTTTTTAGGTCATTCTGAGTCCTATTGGATAGGAGAGACACCTGGCACCTTTTGTTTGATGCTTGTTTTTCCTTGACTACGTCAAGATGAAGCCCGAGTACGCTGTCATATTGGCCGAGCAAATCCACCAGGTTCAGGAAATTTCCTTTGTTTGAACTTGACAAGCCTTCTTCATTACCCCTAAAGGCCAAAGCTTGTTTTGCCAGATATAATGTGATGTCCATTAAACGGAAGATAATCTCTCTGTTTTTATGCCTCTCTCTTTCTTTGGCTGCTTCCATCTGAGAATCAGCTACTGCAAAACCCTCTGCAGTGTATCTTTTTTAAAGGCATTCCACCTGATCATGCTTAGCATATGTGATTCACTGCTGCGATGCTCCTTGATCTTCACTTTGGCCTGCCTCCACAAGTTTATCCCTACAGACTTCCATCCTGTCCTGCTCTGAAACTTTTCCTCATTCATAAAATTCCTGCAGCTAAAGCAATGCATGGCATCAGCGGAGAATATTCCAGCCAGGGGTCATCGTTATACCATTGAGCTTGAAAAGAGCGCCCATCTGAATTTTTAGGGAACTTTACCATAGGACGGCAAGGCCCGACTGAATTGCAAAATGTGATGAAGGTCTGATCATATTTAAGATTGCTGCTCTGTAAATGAGCTGGATCTGTGGGATTAGCCAACCTCAGCAAAAAATCAAAATCTGTGGATTCTGCCAAACTAGTCATCTCAACATCCTCCCTTGCTGATGCTCTCCTCTCCCTCATCTCATCCTCTTGCTCATCTCTTCTTTCTCTGTTTTGCCGGTCTGTCCTGATCTCATCTGGGATTGGCTCTTGCTCTGGCTCTCTGAATGCAGCTGATGCACTGGGCTCATCATCTGTCCAATTACATATTATTGTTATTACCATTGTCCTTATTATTTTAATGCCCTCTAGAAGCAGTGGTATTTATATTCTGCTCAGCCAAGGTCTTTGAAAGGATCTCTAAAATAGCCTATGTTTTTTTTCTTTAATATATATATTACAATTATTAAGCTTGCTGCTCTTTAACCCTGCACTTTCATCTCATATTTGGTGATCAGCACTTAGGCCTACCTGCCCTAAGTGCCTCCTCCTGGTCCACATTTTCCTCATGTCTGGAGGCTTGTGGCTGCTCCTCGTCTTAAATGTAATGTAATTATGAAAGATTGCCATTAGTAGGCTAAAATATGAGGCTGATTAATTAATCAATTAGCCTACACAGTGTCATCTTTATCACAATGCAAAGTCTCTGTCTCACCTGCTGGTTGGCTATTCCGTAGCCAACCCTGCAGTGATGTGCTCCCCTTTGCTGCCTCCTTGAGTTGTCTCTCTCTCTCCTGAATCCGCCTCTTTTCAATGGGCATTTCGGCTTCACTTAACATAACACGCATTACTCAAAATAGCGATAAGATTTAGTCATTTAACCATTTTGAATGAAAGAATTCATGTGATGCATTACTTCCATCATTCATTCTGCTTGCTAAAACGAAATGTTAGAAACTAACTATCAGCAGACATGTAGCTTAGTTTGCCTACCACAAAATTAGCAGCCTATGTAAATAACGGGCTGCTTGTCTGCAAGCTAGCTAGCTGTCTGATTATTTAGGCTAAACGTGGCAAACTGAACCTGGATTTATGAACATTTTTATTCAATTCATAAAACTTGATGGTGATCATTTGTTATACATCTCAATCTCACCTTTTCCGACAACGTCAAGGCAGTCGTCTAACAAGACAACCGCAACAATCTCTTTGGACATGCGGGCTCAGGTGCAGGTCACGTGCAGCGCTGCAGCTATGTAAACAGAGCCCCCTCCCCCATCTGACTTTCACTCTCGGTGCCCGAATGGAAGTGAATGAGGCTACTTTTATTTTATGAAAAATGTTTTGAGTGGTATTTTTTTTTGTTTTCATTTTCAAATCTAGGCCTAGGCCTACATGAAATTCTGTATCCATTGAACGATTTATTATTATTATTATTTTTTTTCCCTCGGAAGGGCAACGTCAGTCGAGGAGGGCATATGGGCAGTTGCCCGGGCAACCTGAGCAACCCCCCTGTGCACATCCCTGCCACCACCAATGCTGGCTGCAGAGGCGAAAAACACAGACACGGGAGCAATGTACAAAGAGGTGCGCGATATATTTACAATATTTACAATAACAAATATACACGGGAAAAGGGGAGAAGACAACAGACGGTGCCAACGAAAACAACGTAACAAAACAGAAGCAACCCTAAATACCTTCACCCAGAACATACAACTAACTACAAAACAAAAGGGAGCCAAACAAAGCCTAACTACACTAACTACCTTAAAACAAAACATACAAAAGTGGCACCTGCCTCTAGTGATGGGACGTTCGACACCGAGGCACCGAAGCTCGCTTCACTTTCGCAAAGCATACTGGTTCAAAACAGTGTGTTGGAGCTTGTATCAAATTGCCATTTCCACGTGACTGATGACGTCCGAAGCTTCGTACATCACTGAACGATTCGAAGTGTTGGCGCTATCCCATACCCCATTAGATATAAAAACAATGGAGAGAGAACCGGCAGGTTTTCGGTGTTTCATAGTGAACCGAGATAAATTGATACGTAAAATATGGAGATGACAAGTGGAAAGCGTCGATTGCGAGTGTGGGAACATTTCGACCTGTTATCCCCCAATAAGGTAATACAAAACTATTCTTTTGCAGTAGTACTTTTCATTTGTCAATACTGTAGCCTATAAATTTCATTTCCGAACCGCTTAATCCTGCTCAGGGTCGTATTTCAATACTGTCACTGTGTTTTCCTTATTTTAAGGTTCGTTGTCAGCTCTGTCCTCAGGAGTTGGCCTATAACAACAATACCTCGTCAATGTTGAGGCACCTTCGTGCCAAGCATGAACATGCAATACTCCCAACGAACCAAAGTGATGAATGCAATGCTGGAGGTCCTTCCTTTGGCATCGTTTTACGTTATTATTGTTATTGTTATTATTCAACAACACAGCCTAACCTTCTGTCCCATCCCACCTCGATCAAGCACCAAATATTCAGTTACGGGATTTTGGAATAGCTGTCCTCACCCTTCTGGAATTCACCTTTAAAATATCCTTTTCATCACATATCCTTTTAACTCTGCTTTTCATCTTTGATTCCTTTTTCTTCAAACTTTCATATCTACCTTTTATTGTATTGTCTATTGTCACACTGCTGTTTTTATTACTATTGTAATGATGGAACACATAAAAGGTTTCTTTGGCTCTTTGCCATTTATTGAGCACACCAGGAACATTCAGACACTGATGGGAGGCAGAGAAAACACACAGTCTGCAACACATTAGGCAGGGGTGGACAAATACACCAGACAGAAAATCCCATACTCAGGATAACAAATACACACAAACATGAACCGACTGAAAACACAAATTTACATTTGTCTGAACTGTTGCTAAGCACAATCCCATCACCTACCACTGTTACAATATATTTGATTGTTATTCCTCATACAGACTAGCGTACTTAGTGAGTCTGGGTGAAATATTAAGACAGTAGCTACCTAGCCCACCCACACGTAGACTACTTCAATCGTTAACATGAATTGCGGTTAACTAATGACTGTTTATCATACTATGACTTTATTCCGACTTATACATGAACTGCGCAGTTACAAACTTGTGGGTCACGTTGGCTGTTTGAGGGGGCAAGATGTAGCCTAAGCCTATGCATGAAAACTCGCCTTTCCATTAATTGTAATGTTCAGACATTGTAGCCACAATTATATGCTTAAAATATTTTTAATATTTAATTTGTTTCTTTAGCCTAGGTCAAATCACTTAGGTGGGCACATGCCCAACCTGAGTCGATAGGCATGAAGCCTGGGTCATCACAAGTATCGATGGTAGCTATACTGTATGTTGTCATGGCAGCTATAATTCAGGGACAACACATTTAAACATTTTATTGTAGCAAATAGAGACAGGTAGCAACGTACATTCCTTGCAGGACTTTAATGAGTGATTGAAGATCAGACTAAAGACACATCGCGTTCTTAGTCTTTCACAGTACATAACGTTATGAAACTGAAATCAACCAGGTGTTGTGTGCAGTCTTCCTCCGGAGTGTCGAGCTCATGGCTGTTGTAATTTCTGCAAACCACCAGATGTCACTGTGTCTGTCTTTGATGCTTCGTTCGAAGCTTCTGATCTTTTTTCGGCACAATCAGGAAGAAGCTTCAAAAGCCTCACAAGGCTTTGTCCGCCCATCACTACCCGCCTCTAACCTAACCCTATACAAAGCAAACACTAACACAGTAATCCCCCACCCTACCTGCCCTCCTCCCACGACAACCAAATGCAGCAAAACAGAGACACAATCCAGAAAGTCAGAAAACGATGTAATGTCAAACACAGTACAGGCAAGTTTGTAATAGTAATCACGAAAACCACGAATGATGCCAACAGCAATCCACTCTAACAATCGGCATGTTTAAATTGGGGTGCTCCGTCTCTGGTTGGCCGGGCCAAAACGAGGAGGTGGGACGCAGCGCAGCGGGATACCTGCGTCAGGAGAGTAGCGAGAGAGGAGAGAGGGAGGAAAACCAAGACACAGGTGGCCAGACCCTACAAACGCACAGTGTGCCACAGGTAACAACCTCTTTCGCAACCGAGTCGGACTCTGCTGCACCCGCCATGATTTTTTAAAACTGCGTTGACTAAAGCCGAACAATGATTGGAGCCAAAAATGACTGACGTCATGCACGCAGCAATTACGTAGTGATATTGAAGAAAAACATTTGTTATAATGAAGCGTTTTAGAAATCAAAAAGGTAAATTCATAAAAATAAAAAAAAAACGATGTGTCGGTTTGATGTCAATACATTTTCAGCGTCAACATCATCGATTATGTCGACTAATCGTGGCAGCCCTACTTGGGCATCATCAACAACATCCTAGACTTCATGGAGTATATTGCTTGCACATCACGGGGCTGCCGATTCCTCCTCCACAACATCAGGAGGATTCCTCCATTCCTGACAACATACGCCACGCAGCTCCTTGTCCAGGCCACAGTGCTCTCTCGCCTGGACTACTGCAACGCACTCCTCACAGGCCTCCCAGCCTGCACCACACAGCCTCTGCAGCTCATTCAGACTGCAGCTGCCCGACTAATCTTCAACCTCCCTAAATTCTCCCATGTTACTCCCCTGCTTAAATCCCTCCACTGGCTTCCTGTCGCAGCCAGGATCAGATTCAAGCCCCAAGACCTCATCCAGCCCTACACACCTGCCCGACCCCTACACTCAGCAGCAACTGGACATCTTGCTCCTCACACAGACAGAGGAGGAGGTTCTCGCTCTGCAAGGCAAAAATGTTTCTCCTCCATCACTCCCCAGTGGTGGAACCAACTCCCTGTCACGCTACGGACAGCTGTCTTCAGACTCTACCTGGACTGATTTATCACACAATCCCCCTGCGACCACTCACTTCCCAACTCCTATCTGCTGTCATCTTTCACCTCCCCATCTGGATCAGTGCTGTTAAAATTGCTGTGTGTTTTTTGGTTTTTGTTGTTACCACCTTCACTCTGGCATTCTTTGTGCTGTTTTGAATTTGGATCCTGTTAGTTGCCCTGTACCCTGTAGTTGTATAAATTAGCTAGTACTGTGTCCTCAAACAGACTTTCAACTCAGCTGAGAACTACTGTCTCATTGTGGAACTGTACATATCCTTACTGTATGCACATTTGTCCGTCGCTTTGGATAAAAGTGTCTGCTAAATAAATAAATGTAAATGTTAAGATACGGCGGTGTACTGTGATTAGTTTGGTAGGACAAACTGATCTATTTCCATTTCTTAATTTGTATGTATATACCAGATGCCAATTCTTACAGAAAGGATAACCTGCCAAAATTGCATTCCCACATGAAATGGCTTACTTCCAATACTGTTGAAATAATGTGTGGATTTTGAATTTTCACAGCTATTTATTTATTTCTTGATGCCTTTCTCTTTTTCTCCCACTGCAGAACAGAATACCCACCCCATGTTCCATAGGCCCCTGGGCCATGCAAACTGTTCAGGTAAGAGCTGTGAGCTGAGAGCTGACTGACCCTGGTCTACCTGAACCCCACACTACTCTGTGCTCACACCTGTACACACTCTGCAATTATTGACAACTGAGCAGCAAGCCAAGTGCCTGTGACTGGGTCAGGAGAGGAATGAGACTGATCAACATCACTGCTCAGTAAACAGTGCTTCCTTGTTCTGGAGAGTAATGAATCTGTGATTCCCAATCTGATAAACACATACTGGTATGCCAAGTGCATTGCAGCCCAATTTTCAATACCTAAAGGTTGTGTCTTAAAGGAAACCTATGCTTGCCATTCCTACCAGTGGTGTTACTTCCCCTGAAAAAGGAACAAAGCTAGCCTTTAGTGGTAGCTGAAACATATCAGAAACATTGTCACTCACGGAAGGAAACCAAAATACTGGTAATGTGTTAAGGAATGTGTTATATTTAATTCACCACAATGCAATTCTGTGGGTACCATGAGGCTGTTACTCTGGGGGTTGTGTAATATTTCATTCAGAGCCTACTCAGTAATTTTCATCCAACTCCTTCCCTAGCTATAAAGTATCTTATAAAGGGGGATAACAAAGTGATGATAAGGGTTCATTTCATTTCACTACAGCTAGCCACCACTCTCGGTTTACATTCTCTTGAGCACAGGCTCCACCCTGTTAAAGCAGATCAGTGTAAGAACTTTGGATGGCTTCAAATGGTACACTATTAATAAAAACATGCTTCTAAACAGACACAGTTAGTGTGTATACTGTCCTAATCTTCATTCACATTATTCCACTGTTAGGAGACAGTTTTGTGGAATGGCATGGCATTTGATCCGGAGACGCGCGATGTGTATTCGAATATAAAGCGATGTCGCTACATCCGACCGGAGCCAAACGGTGCCTCTTGTGAACCCTACGGAGCCAATTAGGTTACAGGGCTCAGGAAATACCCAATTAGAGAAGGAGCTGTTTAGCTATGCACAGCTCCACAAAACCAATCAGAAACAGCACCCCCCGCTGGTCATCATAACTCATATGTAAATGTGCCTGCTATTAACTGTATAAAATGAACTAAATGCTATACCTGTTGAACTTCTGCTCAATGCTGATGTTCCCACAGCCGGCTGTTCAAATAAACCTTCCTGACTTTGCTAAGAACATCATGGATCTGCTTCTTTATCGGAAAAAAAAACATGTTTTGGTATTTGGGACATTTACCAACACCACCTATCATTTTACAATTTGAGAACTGTATGCACACCTTGTTTCTATGAAAACACATCAGTGGTGCATTCTGGAATAGAAATGCAATACTGTAGTGCAGAGAGAGATCAAAACACAATTCAATATCATTTTCAAACCAGGTCATCTAGCAGCATCTCTTGTTCACGGTATTATTCAGAACAATCAATGAAAAGGCACTGTGTCCAAGGCAGCTGCATTCTTTGTGTGGAGAAAATTGTACAATCCTGAGGAAAAAATTGAAAAGGGTAGCCTATACAGGTAAAGGAAGTCATTCCAACATGTATCATTATCAAAAACATATACCAAAAGCTCTGGCTTTTTCAAGAACAATTTAATTCGTACTGACATGTATTACACACCAACAAAAAGTGTTGAAGAATCACCTTGACTTGAAACACTAGGTCATCCCTACAGCATCTACACGTCATTTATTTCTAGCTTTAATTAAAATGAAAGACATGATGGTTAATATCGTCAAGTAAAATTGCTTTAATCATAATTTTGACAGGAAGTTATGAGAAGAATCCATTCATCAGTACAAATGGGCACCTCAAGCAAAGAATAAACAAATGCATTTGTCCTAATGTGTTTTACTTATAGACTGCATACTTCAGAGCAGTCGTGTGCGCTTAACTAATAGTGTGTATAATGTAACTCTACAGTTGGGGAGCAGAAAAAAACACTCCAGCAAGAGCAGAAAAAACTTCATAAAAGGCACAAACACACCCTGTAAACACATTACATCTGCTTTATTACACAGCTCAGGGAATCAAATTAATATAGCTTGCATTCCTCAATCCAAAAGATTGATGTCCAAGTCCTTTTACAGGTTGCCAGATTCTCATTAACTTTAATATTGACGAACAGTTACAAACCGAACACAAACCAAAGACTAGACTGTAGGGTTGTTGTCCTAAATTAATGTCTATTAATTAATCTATTGATGACATCCCTGCATCTGTGGCACACAGAGAAGTATAATAAGAAACATCCCCAACAAACAAGTTACATTCGTCTTGGCTGTTGGGAGCGATATTCCGTGGAAAATTCCATCCAGCTCTTCTCATAAAATCAAATCACCAATCACATTTCATTATTTTCTGAGGACAGGCCATTTCCTGTGAGATCTAAAATGACCCTTAAGAGTGCCAGGAGATCTTATTAGTCCCCAGATGAGCCTGTTATTATTATTGATGATTGATGTTTTGTCAGATTTATTTAAGTAAATTTCATTGTTAGTATTAGTGGGTCCCTAAAACACTTCGGCTTGCTTGCTACAATATGAAAAGAGGGTTGGCATTGCTTAATTAATGAGTGGTTTGACCCTGTGACCCAGGGCGATACGTGGAATGAGGCTATTTCCGGTGGGGTTGCGCATGCACCGGTGTGGCTGCCACTGTGGATCGATGTGGACTGCTGAAGCTGGCCTCCCGCGGGAAAACTGAATACCCTACTGCAGTTTATGACCGACCACTCTACCGCGATGTTGTTTTGCGCGATTTCCTTTTCTTTGTGTTAAGTCCTGGGAAGGCGACCAACCGAAGAGCGTCAACAAGCATAGCGCAACAGAAGTGAACGGGGACCTTTTAGATATTAAAACTGAACGACGCAAACGCAAGAAAGCCAGCGAACGCTACTCTCTCTTCGCTACGCCAAGGCTGGGCTGTCCGTTGCGGGGCGACTGGTGCGGGCTGGCCACGGAAAGGGCGAAGCTTTGGCGTCCGTGTCCCGAAACTGTAGGAAACGTCAATCTTTCATTTCTTTCTGTTGTATTTAAGCAAGCCGAATGTGTACTAGCTGCACGCCGCCCTTGGCGGTCTACCTTCCTATCTGTAGGAAGGTAGACCGCCAAGGCTGACAGGCTTGCAATATCCCTGCTCAGGGAGGGCGTGACAATATAATCTTTGTATTACATCACTTGTAATTACTGAGTAATACTGGCTAAAACAGCTCATTATATATTAAGGTGCAGTATCTTCTGGATGTAAAATTGCTGCATTCCCTATGAAACCTTTAACAAAATGGCCGATTGAAACTCAAAACTATACAAACTTAAACAATAGGAATAGCGCCAGCGAGGGACACCAAATACAGCACTGCTGGGGGCAGGATATTCCCCGCTTGGCATCTTTAAAATGTCAAACCAACATTAACCAACATTAAAGGTAAGTATGTGTCCACTGTCCATTTTTCACACAGTCACTTATCAGTGTCCTTGAATAGAAGAAGGATGACCTCTGAGACAGTTCTGTGGAACAGTTTTGTTGTACCGTCCCTTACAATTCTCACTTCAATTTTCCTTACCTTCCCATCTTTACTGGGAAAGGTTTCAGTGATAACTCCTAAGGGCCAGTCATTTCTCTTAGTTTGGCTGTCCCTTAGCAAAACAACATCTCCCTTCTGCAAGTTTGGCCTTTCATGTCTTCATGAAAGATCTGGATCATGATCTGGATCTGTTGACACTGATGTTAATGGTCTCGCATTAACTATTACTGTGACCTCTGCCATAAATGTTGTCAAAACTTCATGTGTCAGTCTTGCTGGTCCAAGTTTGAGAAGCATGGCATCAAGAATCCTGCGTGTGATATGTGGCAGTGTAGCATAGTGGTTAAGGAGCAGGACACGTAACCGAAAGGTTGCTGGTTCAATCCCTGCTGCGACACTGCTACCGAACCCTTGGGCAAGGTACTTAACCCACAAAAGCTATATAAATGGATAACATTGTAAAGAATTGTAAGTCACTTTGGATAAAGTGTCTGACCTTGCTCTGTGAGGTGAGTATTCACGTGCTTGTTGTTACAGCCTTTTGAATCAATCTGGAATTCTTTGCAGGCTCCTAAGTTAGTTCCGCAGTCAGATCTAAACTGCTTTACAGGGCCTCTGATGGCAAAGAAGTGTCTGAGCGCATTGATAAAACTGGATGCGTCCATTGATTCTATTATCTCAATGTGTATTGCCTGCATGCTTATGCACGTGAAGATGACCACCCAGAATTTGCTGTCTGCCAGGCCGCCTCGTATCCTTTGTGACGTGACAGACCAGGGGCCAAACACATCTAGCCCTACATAAGTGAATGGAGGCTCTGCGCTTAAGCGATCGGCAGGTAGGTCTAACATCTTCTGTTCTGCCTTCTTGCCACGTAATTTACGACAGGTCACACAGTTGTAAATACACTTGTTGTAGATGCACTACAGATGGCTCGCCTCCCTCCAACAAGCCAAAATCCAGCTGCCCTCACGGCCCCTTCAGTGAAATGTCAATCTTGATGAAGAACTTGCTCACGATAGTGTCTGATGAGCAGTGCCGCTACACGGTGTCTGTCTGGAACAAATACTGGGTGTGATTTATTAGATGTGATTTGTGCCTTTGCCAGTCGCCCTCCAATCCTCAGCAAGCCTTGTGAGTTAAGGAAGGGGGAGAGTTTGCTTAGCAGGCTGTGCTTTGGAGTGGACTTCCCTTCTTGGATGCATTTAATCTCCTTGGCATAGATTTCTCTTTGGACAGTGAGAATGATTCTAGCCTTTGCTTGGTCAAGTTGCTCTTTGCAGGCATGGCATCCCTGGCAAGTGCTGTTTCTGGCCGCTTGGGTGAAAAAGTGAGCAATGTGTGTGAGCCGAGCAATGGCTTTATAAAGTGATCTCCAACCAGAGAAATGCTCAAAGCGTGTACTAAAAAACTTGTCTGAAAGACGAGTGATACAGGCAGCAACTTCAGGCCACACCTCCACATCTGTTCTGGGGTCAACAAGGTCAAAGGCTTCTTCACATGACTGGCTCCACTCTGCATCAGTGAGAAAGGCAGGTCCAGTTAACCATGTGGAGAAAGCTAACTGGCTAACTGGGATAGCTCTAGTAGCATAGTCAGCTGGGTTTAAATCAGTCGGAATGTAGTTCCATTGGCTCGGTTGTGTGAACCACTGTACTCGGTTGTGGACATAGACATAGAATCGTCTTGATTCATTGGATATGTACCCGAGCACCACCTTGCTGTCAGTGAAGAATTTAACATTATCTAATTCAGTGTCAAGCTCTTCTAAGACTACCTCTGCCATCTCAACAGTCAGTACGGCTGCACCAAGCTCAAGCCTAGGGAAGAGTGAGCTCAGGCCGTGGAGCAAGTTTTGCCTTGCTGAAGATGAAGCCCACTTCACTCTGCCCTTCAGTGCTTGTGACTTTAAGGTAAGCGACAGCACTGACTGCTTTGGTGGATAAGTCGCAGAAGACACACAGTTCTTTTCTGTGGGCTCCAGAGAATGGCAGTGATGTGTACAACCTGGGAACCTTCAAGCTATGATGATCTTGCAAAGACTTCCTCCATCTTAGCCATTCTTCATGTTTCTCCTTTGGGAGCAGTGCATCCCATTCACAGGCACTGGAGGTGAGTTCTCTCAGGATTGCATGGCCCTGAATGCTGACAGGTGCAGCAAAACCTAAGGGGTCAAATAAGCTGTTGATAGTTGACAGTACACCACGTCGTGTGAAGGGATTCTTGTTGGCAGCCACTTGGAAGGTGAATGTGTCTGTAGACAAGTCCCATCCAAGTCCTAGACTGCATTGTGTGGGAGGGAAATCTTGACGAACATCAAGGTCCTGGAGGCCCTTGGCAAGGTCTTCTCCTGGGAAAGCTCTCATGACATCAGTGCTATTCGATAAAATCTTATGCAGAATTAGGTTGGACTGCGCCAGCACGTCTTGAGTTCTTCTCAACGCATCAATGGTCACATTGGGGAGAGTTATCAACGTAGAAGTGCCGTTCAACAAAGCATCTTGCTTCACTACCAAACTCCTCTTCTCCCTCCATTGCAGTCCTCTTCAGCCCGTAGATGGCCACAGCCGGAGAGGGGCTAATTACCAAACACATGGACTTTCATACAAAACTCTGCTGCCGCATTGTCAAGCTGGTGGTCACAAAACCACAAGAAGTGGATGTAGTCATGGTGATCTTCTCTGACTAAGAAGCTATGGAACATCTGCTGGATGTCAACCATAACTGCACCTGGTTCAGCCCTGAAGTGGATGAGGACACCAAGTAGACTATTGTTCAGATCCGGACCCCTACGAAGCACATCATTCAGAGATACACCATTGAACTGTGTGCTTGAATCAAACACAATCCTAATTTGTCCTGATTTCTGAGGATGATAGACTCCAAAGCTGGGTAAGTACCAGCACTCTTTATCATTTTCCAATGTGGGAGCAGGTTCAGCATGTCCGTTGCTGAAGATTTTCTCCATGAAGTCCACGAAATGGTCCTTCATTTCAGGCTTCTTTATCAGAGTTCTGCGGAGCAACATGAGACGACTGAGGGCTTACTCCCTGTTGTTGGGTACATGCTGTCTGGGAGTATGGAATGATAAAGGGGCTACCCAGCTGTTAGAGTTATCCTTGAAGAACTCCCTGTTCATGATGCGGAGGAAGACTTCATCTTCAACAGAGGGCGCTAATTTGTGGTCTTTCACTGAAAGACTAAAGATCGGTTTTCTTAAGGTGTCATGTGTTTTTGTGTTAAAGGAAGGTTTGCGTTGCTAGTATTTACAACTGGTTTGTGAGCTCCCTTGAGGCAGATGTCCCCCACAATTACCCATCCCAGGCCAAGGCATTGGGCAAACGGTGCATTGTGCAGCCCACTGCACTGACTATGAACCTTGTGAGCGCGAATGATGTCTCTACCAAGTAGCAGGAGGATTTTAGCTGAGGGGTCAAGTGGTGGAATTTTGGCATCTACCACTTTGAGATGAGGGTGGCAGCTTGCAGCCTCTGGCATCGGAAATTGTTCTCTGTTGTTTGGGATTGAGTTACATTCAATGAGAGTAGGCAGTGGCAGGTGTAATTTACCATGAGATGACTCCACTATGAAGCCACAGGCTCTTCTCCCAGTGGCATGTTTTGAGGGTGTAGGGGAAGGTGTCTTCCTGAATGTCAAATATGTCGAAGAAGGCAGATTTATCTAGTGATAGGTTGCTCTGGTCATCTAACATTATGTACATCTTTGCCTTTCTTTCAGGGTGGCCCCAGAGTAGACATTCACCAGGCATATTCTGGAACAGGATTTCCCTGTGAGACCCCTCTCATAGACTTCTGTGCAAGTGGAACTAGCTACTGCTGGAGCCTGCTCGCCTTGCTCCCCACCATGCTCTGCAGCAGGTGTGGTTGACATCTTAGTTGTCCAGGGGGTTGGACCAGCATGAAGAGCTGAGACATGACGATCACTATCACACTCTGAACAGCAGATGTCAGTCTTACAGTCTTTAGCTTGATGAGCTGCTGAAGCACAACATTTTAAGCGAATGTTATGGGTCCCAAGAATGGTACCACAGTAACAAAGACAAAATTCTGTAAGATACAGGTAAAGTTGAGCAGCAGTGGGGACACGGAGCTTTTGGTTCAACTTCTCAATTGCATCTCTTTATTCACTTCTAATAAACTCAAAATTCATCTGTATGTATAATTCCTTTTTTTCCCAGTCCCAGTGTCTTTTAAATGCATACATGTCTATCACAATTACATTCTTACAGTTCTTCCTAAAATACATTCATGTTGTTGACATTTTCATTCTCAGGTGTACTTCCTATAGCTCCCTACTTCAAACAGGATTACAGTACACATATTCATCTGTGCATACGTGATTCAAGACCACTTTGGCTATATAGTGCAATTGTACAGGAATACTCCACTGTATTTAAAGTGAGCTGCGTTTAGCTGCTTAGCAAACCACTGGACTAAAACATTTATAGTGGATGGAATTACACACAGAGATTCTTAACTTGCTTACTTAGTATAAAACATTTAAACGCTTACAGCGTTCGTATTTCTACATAAACAAAACAATCTTTTATCAAAACCATTACGGTAATTATGTAACATATTTACACGCGATACACTTAATGAAATAGCCATTTCGTAAAAGTACAAAGTGTGTAGGAGCCCAAAACAAAACCAGCGTTCAGATAAGCAAATCTATGATCTTGCCTGTGAGGTATCGTTCATATAACAATGGCCCATTTTACCGCGAAATGGCAGCTAACCCGCCTGCTGGGGTTTTCCCATTTTCGCGTTTACACTTAAATGCTCAAAGTAACATTACAATCGCTTTCAAAATTAACGTCAAAGTAGGGCTTAGCCTTAAAAAAAAAGTCGAGAGTGGCAGTTTTAGCACATACTAACCTGTAAGGTACAGGTAAAGTTGAGCAGCAGTGAGGACACGGAGCTTTTGGTTCAACTTCCAGATTGCATCTGAGGGGCTAGCGGGAGTCCCTTCCCTAAGACAACCTGGGTGCAACTGCTCCATTGTCAACAGTTCCTACTGGGTGCTGCTCTGCTCTACCGTCTTTCTTTACAGTCCACATTACAAAATAGCAGTTCTTTAATCTTTAATTAATTGCAACCTGAATTATTAGGGGTTATTTTACTTTGTGATGCTAGGAATGTACATTTGAGAAATTAAATCAAAATGGCAACCAAATTAAATTAAAATGATGACCAATGTGGTCACCTGTTTTGGGTGCGCCACACATGTGCTCTTTCAGGAATCTGTTCTGTTTGTCAAATGGCTTTTCTCTGAAGCCCCTGCACTTTCTGAGGGAGTGAGGTTTTTTATATATTGGACATTGCTTGTCCGAGTCCTCATGCGGCTTGTCACCTAAGCCTGGTGATGAAGTGTTTCCAACCTCTGTTTTATTGACGGCAATAGAGGTCTTCAGTTTTCCACTGCTTTGGAGGGGGCTTCTTGGCTCTGAGAGGTACAGCACTGGAACCCTGGAAAACAAAGCTGGGGTCTGTTCGCATTTCAGCATGAGTGTTCACAAAGTCAACAAAGAATGAGAAAGGTTGGTATGGGGTGTGGTGCTCCCTTTTGTACTTTGAACCTTGAGTTATCCATCATTCTTGGAGGTTGTATGGGAGTTTCTCTGCAATAGGGTTTACCCCTCTGGCAGTGTCAAGGAAGTTAAAACCCGGTAGCCCTCGCGCTTAGCTGCTTCTATTTCAACAAGCAGATCCCCAAGTTCTTGTAGCCTCTGAAAGTCTTTATTTGTTATTTTTGGGAAGTTTCCAGCCTTGTGAAAAGATAAGTTTCAATGGCCTCAGGAGAACCGCAACTACTATCTAATCTCTGCCACACCTTGTCTAAACCAGTAGCTGGTTGATTAACATAAATTGCTCTGAGCCTCTTGGCATGCTGCAGGGACTCCCCGCCAAGCCACTTGATAATTATGTCTAGCTCCTCACTGGATTTGAGGTTCAACCCTTCTGTTGCATTGCAGAAGCTGGATTTCCAGGACAGATAATTTCCTGGTCGATTGTCAAACACTTTGAGCCCTGCCATTACAAGGTCTCGCTGAGTCAGGGATACAGCGAGGTCAGAAACATCCAAAGGCCTTGGGGCAGACATATGTGACCTGTCCTTGACTCTAGATGGACTGTCTACTGCACTAACAGCTTATGGTGGGTAGAGGTAAGAGGCTTTGATGTTAGTGCGAGAGGGGCTTATAGTGTGGGGGCCTTGAGAACATGAAGTTTTAAGAGGAGATACTAAGGGGTTTAGTTGTGGTGAGCTCTGACTGGAGGTCTGTTGAAGGTGTGCAGGCTGTGGAACGTGAGCAGTCTCTATTTCTTCATCCTCTGTACGTTGACTGAGAACATCATTTTGCTGGGAGCTGAAGTGAGCTTTAACATACCCACCAGTGCGCTGCAGCGGCCCCTGTGGTGATGAAAAGAGGCTGGCCTCAATCACTTTATCCTTACCATCCAGATCTGCAGCTGCTTCAAGCACCTTTGCTGCTACTAAGGCAGCCTCAGCTTTGCCCTCCTCTTTAAGAGCATTTAATGTTGCATCGATGCATGCCTTTTCCACTATAATATCTATTTCACGGTTTGCATAGGCAGCTCTCGTACGCGCAGCTTCAGCTTTGGCGCGGGCCTCTGCTGCTGCCATGCTTACACTAGACTTCCTGGGGTCGTGAAGACGATGATGCAGCACATCTTGGCCTGACCTCCAAGTCGTGAGGATTGTCGGGGCTTGGGGTGTTTGACATCATTGCTCACAGCAGTGATGTAGTGCACTTGCAGTCCATGAGGATGCTCCTGAGGTGAAGAAATCTTTTCACTCTCCTGCCCTCAACGTGCGTTTGCATACACAGCTATGCAGCGAGCTAAACATTCCTCCAAAAAGTAGCCGAGACAGGAGTTTGCTTCAGTTGTATTTAATGGAGTGACTTTTTTGTGTAAAATAGTACAAAGGTATAATCATTTTTTGCAATAACAAAGTTTTTTCCTATCAAATAAAGTACCAAGTAAACCGGGCATCTGAGTCTCCAGCTAATGTGCTTTCTACTGAATGTACATAATGCTACACACTCAAAATAAGTGGACGCTACCTAGTATTAATGCTCAACTTGCTACCACCAAAATGCCCAAACATAAACAGATAATATTGTAATTATTAAAGCTGATGAGCATGACAACACATGAAAAATACTGTAAATATTGTAAATAATGTAACATAGTTCAGCTAGCTCTATGTAAACAGCAGCTTCACATCGCATTCTTAACCATAGCAAATGCGTAGCTAAAATGGGTAAACATCTTCCTCAAATATACAGTCCAGGTGATATGTGCCAAATTTGAGGTGATATGTTCACTTTTTCATAAAAGCATGAAACTTGGTACACTTGTACAGTTTGGGGCCCTGAACATTTTGGAGCCAGAAATGGAGCCATCACAAAAACGCCTTGTGGCGGCCACGGTGGCCATTTTACTTTCCGCCATAACCAAAATATGTATTTTGCATCATATCTCCTGAACCAAACATAATAACACAGAAAAGGCGATGTCTACTGTAGCAAAGGGTGAGAGCAGTCACCCCACCCAGCCTCGAACCCGGGTCTATGGGGTACCAACCATGCGACTTTGACCAAGAGCCAGGCTCATTGGTATGGCAGTTAGAGTGCATACTCAACTGTAGTGACAGTACTATGTCACACTGCCCTCCCCTTCAGGAAGCGCGTGCTCACCCCCCACTCACCAGTGCTTCACCCATCTCTGGGGTCCCTCACACACCGGGGTCAACCGAACCTCCCTCATACAGCTCACACACTGAGCACGCCTCCGATGGCCTCGCGGCAAGCCATCCCACTCTGACACCATTTGTAGCGAAGGGCGAGAGCAGTCACCCCACCCGGCCTCGAACCTGGGGCTACGGGGTACCAACCATGCGACTTTGACCATGACAGCAAAGAGCCAGGCTCATTGGTATGGCAGTCAGAGCACATACTCAACCGTAGTGACAGCACTCTGTCACATCTACCCCTATGTTTTGATGGTCAAGGATTACAATGATACCATATACAACATCATAAACTGTTCAGATGAATAGTTAATGGTGAATTCAGTGATGTTGTTAGAAGGATTACAATGAAATTGCAGTATCTGAGAAGATGCAGAATGGAATTTCAAGCATATTTCATGTAATCTTTAATTTACAATCACTCTCTGGGGCCAGAGTTGTCTGTTATGTTAGTGTCCACAAGGGGGAAGCATTTATTTCAGTTGATACTTCTCAGTGCAGTCTTCCCTCTTGACGAACTGTCACTCTACTGTCACCTTGGTAACCTTGCTGCACTCTGCTTGAGAGGTAAGAAAAAAAACAATTTCCTGAGAGGATTTTTTTGTATATCTCTGAAATATATGATTGTATTGTTGAAAACAACCTTTTATTGTATTACTGAAAAAAATTAGTCAATTACCAAAGAAACTGAGAAAATTAATAGCCATAATATGGTCTATTGTAGATGCTACTTAGCTAGCTAGGTAATAATGAATTTAACAGGACAGAAGTTAGCACACACAGTACCACACAATGCACATTTATAGGTGACGCAATCAAACAAAAAATCAACCCGTAGAACACATCTCCTGGGCAGCCTTTCATGCCAATCAGCTGCGACCAAAGGAGTTCCCCGCTGCCATCTCAGCTCTCCTTCCCCTATTCCCTGATGACTCCAGATCAGTGGCCATGATTCATCATGCAATGAATGTCATCAATCAAGCAATACAGAGGGTAAATCCAGGACAAGTACCCTTTGTCACTGTGGACCAGCCTCTGTACACCATAGCCAAACAAATACAGAGAAGTTGGCCCATTTCACATGGAGTGTATCATTTTGTCATTGTCTTAGGAGGACTGCATATTGAGATGGCAGCTCTCAAGATGATAGAGGACTGGCTAGAAGGTAGTGGTTGGGTGGAAGCCCTTGTCCAAGCCAACCTAGCCACCCAGGGAGGTGCAGAGTCCTTCCTGAAAGTGTCCCATGTCACACTGACAAGGCGTGCACATCAAGTAACTGCCAGTAGTCTCCACATCCTGATGACAAAAGCCTACAACCAGTGCACGAATCAAAACTATCTGCTGATCTGCTTGTCACCACTGGTGTACCATGAGACAGCAAGAGAGTCCTCAGTTTCTGTTTTGGCACACTGCCCTGCAGATGGAGCTCCTTGTCTTGTCATTTGTAAGATCCCTGCATCAGGCTGACTTCAATCTCTATGTGGATAGCATGACAAAGCTTGTTCCATGGTGCTTCAGCCTTGACCACACAAATTATGCACGCTGGTTACGTGTTCATGTTAAAGACATGGCAGGTCTTTCCAAAACCAATCCAGGTGTGGCAAAGGAATTTCTGGCAGGGAAATTCACAGTCACAAAGAGTCAAAAAGTGTTTTCAGCAATGGCTATAGATCAAGCACATGAGCAAAACAATGCTACAGTGAAGGGAGGCGGAGGAGCAGTTGGTCTGATGCAAAACCAGGATTCTCTCTGTCACTGGACCGTTGCTGGACCAGAAGTTTCTCGGGTGATTGATGAGATTGAGAATGCCATGGAGTTCAGCAGTAAGGGTCTCTGAAAACAGACATCATGAACAGGCCAAAAAGTGTCCAGCTGAAATTCAAAAGACATGTGAGTGCATTAGTTGACGTGATTGAGGAAATGGGAAACCCCTACGCAGAGGACAGCTACAACCTTCTGAAGTTGGACTCAAGAGAATTAGCAGACCAAGCTGTTGTGGATGCTGTTCGGGTTGCAGAGAGGATGGGCCAAGAGCAGTACAAACTTTTTGTTGCAGAGAGGATGCAGGGCATGAAACCCATCACCGCCCCTTTAAAGAGGAACAAGCTCCCTCTTTTTAAAACAGCTCCAATAAGAGGACAGTCCAAGACTAAACTCACTGAAAAATGACTGTGCACTGTTTTCCAGACTCTACATCGCTTGTCAGACCTGTGATGGGAACCTAGAAAACTTTTTCAAACATGAAAATCAGGCCTACCCTCTGTCACTCTCCCTTCATGGTGGACTACGCTTGGGAAACAAGGCTGATCTGTTAAGTTGCCTAGAAAACAGTATAAGCAGTGCCCCAGACAGTGCCTCACAAAACAGTTCCCCAGACAGTGAAGTCTAAATACTAGATGGGTCAGCAGTCATCAACATGCTGAAACCAGGCGTAGCTAAAACCTTCAATGACTTTTCTAGTGAGATCTTCATACCTTATCTAAAAGAGAAACTTGAAAGGGCCAACAGAATGGGTGTTGTATGGGACTGCTATGAAGTTAACAGCTTAAAGTCCCAGACAAGACAGAAGCAGGGAAAGGGGACAAGAACAAGAGTGGATGGAAAAAACAAGATAGCAACCAACTGGAAAGGCTTTCTGAGAGTGCATGAAAACAAAACAGAGCTCTTTCACTTTCTGGCCAGGAAAGTTGTGGAAATGTCAACTACCAAACAGGTTGTTTCCACTTGCGGACCCAATGTTCTATTATCTCACCCACAAGAAACAGATCAGATTGCCCCTTGCACGCATGAAGAGGCAGATACAAGGACGCTACTCCATGCTGCGGATGCTGCAAGAAAAGGATTTAAAAAGATCACCCTGCGCACTGTGGACACAGATGTTGTGGTCCTAGCCATTGTGCATGTGTCCGAGCTGGACATTGAGGAGCTGTCGGTGGCATTTGGGACTGGCAAGAGCTTCAGATACATACCTGCCCATAAGATTGCCAAGAGTTTGGGTACTGACAAATCTATGGCCCTTCCTGCGTTCCATGCCTTCACTGGCTGTGTATCTGCATTTGCAACCAGGGGCAAGAAGACAGCTTGGGATACCAGGAATGCCTATGACATGGCAACAAAGGCCTTCATGGCTCTGTCAAAGGCTCCAAAATGCATTCCAGAGGAGATCATTTCCATTGTGGGGCGCTTCACAATTCTCCTCTATGATCACACCAGCAGCCAGCTCAATTTCGATCAAGCTCATCTTGAGTTGTTCACAAAGAAAGGAAGAGGAATGGATCAAATCCCCCCAACTAAAGATGCACTGGTGCAGCACCTCAAAAGAGCAGTGTACCAAGGAGGACACTGTTGGGGACAAGCACTTGAGGTGGTACCAAATATGCCATCTCCAACAGACTGGGGTTGGATGGACCCAAGCGATTGGAAATCATTGTGGTCAACTCTTCCACAGGCAAGTCAGTCCATCCTTAAACTCTTAAGTTATGGCTGTAAGAAAGGCTGCCAGGGACATTGCAAATGCAAAAAAGCCTCCTTAAAGTGCACAGCTCTGTGTCAATGTGGAGGAGACTGTGAAGGAGACAGTGAAGAATAGGTTCAACAACAACAAAACAATCAAACAAACATGTTTCTGAAATAATTTTTTGAAGTAAATCTTTGTATTTGACATTATTTTTAAGCTAAGTTGTTAAGGTCATATTGGATATTGTTCTACTCTTTACATTGTATTGTCAGGGTTAATGAACAAAAGGATTAAGGTTTTAATACTCTACACAAAATGCATGCAACAGACATGATATTATAAAGTCTAGCTTAGGTTCTCAGATTTCCTTTTCATGTCACTGAATTCACCATTAACTATGCACCTGAACAGTTGTATGCTGTTCAACAGTATGATGTTGTATATGGTATCAGTGTAATCCTTGACCATCAAAACATAGGGGTAGACATCGCCTTTTCTGTGTTACAATGTTTGGTTCAGGAGATATGATGCAAAATACATATTTAGGTAATGGTGGAAAGTGAAATGGCCGCTGTGGCCGCCACGAGGCGTTTTTGTGATTGCTCCATTTCTGAAAATGTTCAGGGCCCCAAACTGTACAAGTGTACCACGTTTCATGCTTTTATTAAAAAGTGAACATAATTTTCACATATCACCTGGACTAATATAAATCTCTTCAAAATAGCAACAACCACGTGACTAACAACAGCTTAAGAAACACACCACTTACAGATTATGATCCTCAAAGGCACAAAGGAAATGGATGCAAGAGGATGTAAAATTGCTGCATTCCCAATGAAACTTTTAACAAAATGGCCAATTGAAACTCAGAACTATACAAACTTAAACAATAGGAATATTGCCAGCGGGGGCTCCAAATACAGCACTGCTGGAGGCAGGATACAATATGTTTGTGCAACCAGTCCTTTATAGTTATTACTATCGAAAACTCTCCATGAGATATTAGTTTATATTCTGTTATAACAGAACTTTGCTTTGCAAATATGAATCATTTATCACAGCACACATGTGCAGACATACAGTACCACAACTATTACTAGATTGCAGCATTTGGTTGTTCCGTGTTCTGACTCGTTTTCCTGTATTTTCTTCTAAAATGTACACATACTCCACTGAACAGATTTTGAAACACTCAACCCAGTAGTGATGCTACGTTCGCGACGGATTAGATATGCGCAGTCTTGGAGATAATAGTGTACAGCCAAGGCGGAGTAATTATTTTTAATTAGACAGGTGTGATCTTGGAAAAATAGTGTACAGAATGTGTGTTATGAAACTGAAGGAGGGGGTCTGAGTCTAAGCTCCAGGAGGGGCTAAGGGAATAAGCATAAAAAGGGAGATGCATTTGGGGATTGGGCTGGCTGCTTGGGGGGACTGCTTGCCTGACTGCTTGGGGAGACTGCTTGCCTGACTGCTTGGGGGGACTGCTTTGGGGGACTGCTTGGTGTTATGACTGATGATGCTACTGCTCCATGCGGACCAGCCCGGTTTACTATATGTTATTTTGAACCATGTACAATAAACCTTTTGCATCAGACTTTGAGGAATATTTTGTATTAATTTTTGGAGATTTGCATTTGATATAGCTTCCTTGCGGCACATTAGCAGATAACGACGGGGAGTGGTGAGGTCACCACAATCCAGGTAAGTATTTAGAAATTAACTGTTATTCTGTAAAAACAATTTGAAAATACTGTAAATGCATAAGGCAATATACATGCACTCAACAGAACCTAACAGAATGCTATCAAATATAGCAACACAATTAACATTTCACTATTAAGATGTACTCAATCTGAAGATGGATAATGACAAAACAGATTTACTTACAGGGAATGCTTTCTCAAGGGATAACAGTTAAGGATTGCAAAGGATTTTCCCTGGATACAAATTACAACATGCTGTACCATTGCTCCTACTGGACTCACTTCCTGGGTACTCTCACTTCCTGTCACACACTTCCTGTTACAGTGAAATTTATGGAAGCAACCAGCGGGGGTCACCAAAACAACTAAATCAATAATTGGCAGGGCCAAAACACACCCCCTACCGCAATTCAAAATTACTGTACGGAGATCCGACCTCCCCAAGCCTCTCATCGATGTCCATTATAAATGGTTGTTATCCCAGTTGCTCGTGAGTCCTGGCTTGTAACATGAGGGTGAGTGGCAGTAAGGGAGGATGAACTTCCCTTTGGGCGGGTCCAGAGCCATGTAGAGAGAGAGTCGTGTCAACTCTGTTTGCTCCAATGGACCATTTTTTTACAGCAATGGCGGCTCGTGGAGCCTCTCAATAGTTCCCGGAAGTTAGCAGCAAATACTAGCAGCACAGTAGAGTTGCAGCAGAATAGAACGTTAGTGATGTACTTTTAAAGGGTAAGATGTTTAAAGAATCAGATTGTATATTATCAGTACATCTGAATCAAATTAACGTGCATTAAAGCACGTTAGTACCCCCACTAAATTAGTAGATTTAGGGAACGTTAGATAACAGATTAGGCTATACAAAGTTAGCAACATATAATATTAACCACAAACAGCCTATTATATGATTACCTCACATATTTTTGTTGTTGTAATCTTTAGTGATAGTAAGATTGCTCCTGCTGACTTGAGCCAACCATTTTTTCTCCTCTCCATGTCAGTGGGGAAACCGTACATTCGTACTCCTTTCTCCAAGCGATTGGAGCATCCCCATGCAGCACAGCTAACCACGGTGGAGACTATATGCAAGGACAACACGGAGGAAAGGGCACAGACAAACTGCATGACATGCTATTCATGTTTCTGAGTTTATTAGAGAAGTATTTAATGAATTCATGACAATCATTGATAGTCACCTGTCGGTTTCCTTCTGTCCAGTCTGAAAGTCATAAAGATTACATTAGTCATTAAGATTACTTAGGCCCTTAGTTACCATAGGATTAAAAAAACCACTATGAATTAAAGAAATGTTAGAAAATTAATCAGATCTGAATTTTAAAACATTCCTTCCCTTACCCTCCCTCTAAATATATCAATAAACATTAGGATATGATTGCTCTTGACTGCCATACAGGTTTAAGAACATAATAATAATAATAATAATAATAAAAATAATAATAAAACAATTCAAAGCAATAAACAGCAACATGCTCTTTAACCAAGGTAACGTTAGCCTAAAATATGACAACACGGCAGGTAACGCTAGCTCCTCAAATAGTACCGAATTTTACTTTTTAAAAAACATATTGGTGTAACTACATACACATGTTGGTGTGCTATATAAATACTGTAAATCAATGCATTTTTGACTACTAATTACAAAAAATTGCAGTTCTGTCTGTGTATTTACGCATTCAAATTAAACGCTGTGACGGAGTGCCGACACTAGGGT
This sequence comes from Megalops cyprinoides, assembly GCF_013368585.1. Lineage (NCBI taxonomy): Eukaryota > Metazoa > Chordata > Actinopteri > Elopiformes > Megalopidae > Megalops > Megalops cyprinoides. Next base: position 37,099,580 of record NC_050590.1, on the reverse strand, counting down.
TGAATATGCATTTCCCGAAGGGGTGGGCAGTGTGACAGAGTGCTGTCACTACGGTTGAGTATGCGCTCTGACTGCCATACCAATGAGCCTGACTCTTTGCTGTCGCGGTCAAAGTCGCATGGGCAAGCCCATTTAAAGCCTTAAATGTGAGTAAGAGTATTTTAAAAATGATCCAGTATTTAATAGGTAGCCAATGGAGAGAAGCCAGAACTGGGGTAATGTGCTCAAAGCGTTTAGTTTTAGTTAAGATTCGAGCACCTGCATTTTGCACCATCTGAAGGGGTTTTAATGAGACGTTTGCACATCCTGACAAGAGGGCATTACAGTAGTCTAATCTGGATGTTACAAAGGCTGTGGATTAATTTTTCAGCATCGTTAATTGATACGATTTTCCTGATTTTAGTTATATTTCTCAGATGGAAGAAGGCAGTCCTAGAGGTGTTAGTTATGTGAGTTTCAAAAGAGAGCTCAGGATCAATAACAACACCAAGGTCTTTGATGGCTGCACTCGGGGTAAGATAGACACCATCAAGGTCCAGTGTAAAATGAGTGAGTTTGCTCCTGATTGAATTTTGGCCTATGACCAATATTTTGGTTTTGTCCGGGTTGAGGAGGAGAAAGTTCCGTGCCATCCAATTCTTTACATCTGTTAGGCAGGCCTCCATGTTTGATATATTCAGAGGGACATTGGGTTTGACTGATATGTATAACTGAGTGTCATCCGTGCAACAGTGGAAATTAATGTCATGTTTACGGATGATATCACCAAGAGGCAACATGTATAACGAGAAGAGCAGAGGCCCAAGCACAGATCCTTGAGGTATACCATATCTTACTCTGGAATGAGCGGAGGATTCGTTGTTAATGGAGACAAACTGATATCGTTCTGATAGATAAGACCTAAACCAAGATAGGGCCTGTCCACTTATGCCAAACAGGTTTTCGAGGCAGTTGAGGAGGATACGATGAACGATGGTATCAAAGGCTGCACTTAGGTCTAGTAGCACAAGAAGAGAGATACAGCCATTGTCTCAGGAGAGTAGAAGATCATTGAGCACTTTCAGGAGAGCGGTTTCCATACTGTGGTGAGGCCTAAATCCGGACTGAAAAACTTCCAAAATGTTGTTAGAGTGTAAAAAGACACAGAGTTGCTTTGATACTGCTTTTTCCAGAATTTTTGAGAGGAATGGAAGGTTCGAGATGGGCCTATAGTTTGACAGGTCATTGGGATCAAGATTGGGCTTTTTCAGAATAGGCTTGATAACTACTACTTTGAAGGGCTGAGGTGCGTGTCCAGACGTAAGGGAGGCGTTGATAAGATTTAATAGCGGTGTGCCAATTGCAGGCAGTAGCTGTTTTAGGAAGCCAGTTGGTATGGGGTCAAGTTGGCTGGTAGAGTTATTAGATGAATTGATAAAAGAAGAAAAGTCGTTAAATTCATGGGTATAAAAGAGTCAAAGCACGAGGGGGGCCTAATAGACATACCTACATAATCTGGAACGGGACTGGCTAGGCAGGAGGCAGAAGTCGATTGTGGTTCTTATGTTTAAGATTTTACTATCAAAGAAGTTCATGAAATCACTGCTACTCTAAATTGCTGGTATGGTAGGGTTAACTGATGCAAGACTCTTGGTTAATCTGGCGATAGTGCTAAACAGGTACCTAGCATTGTCCTTATTTCTCTCAATAAGGGTAGAGAAATATTTGGATCTGGTAGCTGTGAGGGCATGCTTGTAGGTAAGGAGACTTTCCTTCCACGCCAGGAGAAAAACATATAATTTGGTGGAGCGCCATTTTCTTTCGAGTTTTCGTGTAGCTTGTTTGAGAGCACGAGTATGGTCGTTATACCAAGGTGCTAGCTTCTTGTCTGTGATTTTCTTCCTTTTGAGGGGAGCAACGGCATCCAGAGTTTTACGCAAAGTAGAGTCAATACTGTCCGTGAGTAGGTTAATTTCAGTTGAGCTAGGGTTTGAACATAAACTAGAGGAGATTTCGTTGTGCAGGTAGTATGATGTAGGGAGCTTGTCGATAAAGGCATTGGCTGTAAGAGAGCAAAACGTGCGCCTAGAAGAAGATCTAGGCTCGAGTATGTAAAGCACGTTAGTGGTAAATTGAAAGAGATGAGATAGTGGTCGGATAACACAGGATTGTGTGGCATGATTTCCACCTGGTTAATGTCTGCTCCATATGTGAGGACCAAATCAAGAGTATGGTTGCGGTAATGTGTGGGTTTGTCCACAGCTTGATAGAGTCCAATGGGTTCGATGATGGACAAAAATGCTGTTCTGATGTTCATTATCCATATGCACATTAAAGTCTCCTACTATCACAGCCTTTTCTGTATTGACAACCAGGTCAGATAAAAAGTTGGCAAATTCCGATAAGAAAACACTGTAAGGGCCAGGTGGCCTGTAAACTATTACAAGGGTAAATAGCTGAAACGCAGTCTTGTCAGGATGTGTAAAGCTAAGTACTAACAGTTCAAACAAATGGAAGTTATAGCCAGGTTTAAGGGTGGCACAGAGTTTGGAGCTGTGTACAGCAGCAACGCCACCACCTCTACCAGTAGGTTGAGGGACCTGGTGATTACAGTAATTGGGAGGAGGTGATTCATTAAGAGCAACAAAGTCATTAGGTTTAAGCCATGTTTCAGTCAGGCATAAGATATCAAATTGGTGATCAGCAATCAATTTGTTTATTAATATAGCTTTAGAGATGAGTGAAGCACTAGTGAGTGGGGCACCCTGGGATGGGAGAAGTATGGCAGGAGAATGCGTGAGGGATGCCATGGTGCGTGAAGCACATGGGCATGCTTCCCGAAGGGGAGGGCAGTGTGACAGAGTGCCATCACTACGGTTGAATATGCACTTCCCGAAGGGGAGGGCAGTGTGACAGAGTGCTGTCACTACGGTTGAGTATGCGCTCTGACTGCCATACCAACGAGCCTGGTTCTTTGGTGTTGCGGTCAAAGTTGCATGTTTGGTACCCCGTGGACCTGGGTTCGAGGCTGGGTGGGGTGACTGCTCTCGTACTTCTCTACAAATGTTGGTAGCAGTGGTGGGACTTTGATGCCCCTTTTACTGTCCAAACTTATGCTTCGGGGGTGGGCTGTGTTGTTACAGGGGGAAGAAGGCGAGAGGAAACCTGTGATTTACATTAGCCGTCAGCTTTATCCCTGAGGTCCGTTATTCTACCGTCAAGAAGGAATGTTTGGCAATAAAGTGGGCTTTGGACACTCTAAGATGTTACCTGATTGGTAAAGAGTTTGTGTTGGAGTTGGACCACCGTGCACTCCAGTGGCTGCACTCCATGAAGGACTCCAATGCAAGGATCACACGGTGGTATCTTTCACTGCAGCCTTATCGATTCATGGTGAGGTATGTGGCGGGACCTCAAAATGTTGTGGCAGACTATTTGTCTTTGCATTTTGAGGATGCCGAGTCTTAAGGGTGGGGGTGTGTGATGAAGTTAGTTGGGCCCTCCTTCATCACCTCCTCACCCCATTTTGTCTGCCTCTCCGGATGTCGGACATTTTAAGGAGACGTAAACTCGCTCATGCAAGCTTATTTTCTGCTTCAAACATTCCATACAGTTTGTAATAATATCATGCGCATTTGTCCATCCACCATCATCTGTTTTTCCGTTAATTCTATTTATAGCGTTGTTAATTACTTTACGAGGAAAATAGCTTGCGGTAAAAAGTGGAGCGGAGTTTTGATATATGTCCCAAACAATAGTACATGAATGTTATGGTGGGATGTAAGTGTGTAATTTGTTTATTTGGTTGTGTGTAATGTATTTGAAAATGTGTTATGGTTGAGCGTATGTTGGTGTTTGCATGCTGATGCACCTCAAAATATGTCAAGTATGTTAATTTAAACTTTACCGTCAGTCAGCATCCAGATCTCCCGGGAAAGGCGCACGAAAGGGTGCGTGGCTGCTGTTTAGGGCTTCATAAAGCGCACCGGAGCACCGGTAATCATGGCAAAGGGGGAGATGTGGAATTAATGCAGTTTCACGCATGCCTTAATTTGGACAGACCGTTTTGTTTATATCTTGACTTCTGTTGTTACCTACTTTGGTTACATTTTCATCATAATTATGTACTGTTTCAGTTTGTTTATTTGTTTATTTAAATAATTTATTATTGTTTTGTTCCCTCTTTTTCTGTGCCCTTTGGTTTAGGCTATTGGGAGGGTGTAGCCCCTACCTGTCTATATAAAGGGGGGATAGTTTCAGTTTCAGTTGAGGGGTTCTCTCACAAGGGCTAGATTTGGCTTGGGTGACTGTGAGAGGAACAGAGTTTTGGGTCTGGTCATCTTGCGATGCCAGTACTTGGGCCAGTAGGGCCATAGGCTTGAGTTTGCCTAAGCTTGTTCTTTTTTTTTTTGCTCTTACAAGTGTTTTGTTTGTTTTTGTTTTTCACTTGTGCCAATAAATTTAAGCACTTTCTTGTAAAAATTCTTTTGTGGCTGGTTTACTGCCCCCTACGACCGCAACACCACATTACCTTTTGACACCCGCCAAGAACTTCCTGGAACTATCTGAAGCCTATGTGAATCACGTGACGATCAAGCATTTTGGACTTCCGTTGACACGACTCTCTCTCTGCTCTGGCAGGTCTAGCCAGAGGCTCTGGATTTAGTGCCTAACATCAGGGAACCAATCAGCGGAGCTGACTGCACTGGGGAATACCCAATCAGAGTTTTGAGGGAGGGGGTTATCAATGATATCCTGCAAGAATCTTGTCTTGTGTCATTAGTCATACAGCAAGAATAAGAATTGTCGTGTTTAGTTTTTTCTGTTGGATGCTAGCTTTGTTGATTGCTAAAAAAGACACAATGGAAACGGCGGAAGTTGTCCATAATTTATTAAATACACCATTTCACTCCTTGGACTACAGTGAGAAGGTTGGGGTCAAAGCAGCAGAGAGACCAGTTCCAAAAATGGAGATTACCAAACCAAATGGTAAGGTCAGTGTGTTAAACACCACATGGTATGAGAAATACCCATGGCTCACTGGCAGCCTAATGAACAACCGTCTGTATTGCTGAACAACCGTCTCTTTGCTAATGAGGAAATCTCAAACATGGTCTGTTCAAGGATTTAGTGAAACGCCACGATAAATGTCAAGACCACGTTGGTGCTGCAGTTAGATTGAAATTGCTGGGCAGGATGCCAATCGATGAAGTTGTGCATGAGGGTGTACGGTTGCAACGGTGGAGCATTATGCAAAAGTGCGTCGTAATAGAGATACTCTGAAGTGCCTGGTTGATGCCACTGCTTATCTGGGCATGCACTCATTGGCATTAGAGGGGCATATCGAGGGGGCCAGTTCAGACAACAAGGAAAACTATAGAGAGCTAGCAGAGATGATAGCATGATATGACAATTTACTTGCAGAGCATTTGCAGTCTTCATCAGTGTTTACCAGCAGGGTTGGGAGGGTTACTTTAAAAATGTATTCAGATACAATTACTAATTAGCTGTTGTAATGTAATCAGTAACCTAATCCAAGTATCACAATATTAAAAGTAACGTCCCAGTAAACAATTTGCGTTGACCCAACGTTGGCCCATTGTCATTTTTCAATGTTGGGCAACCATTGTTTTTGCGCATCGGTTCGACGTTGGCCCAACCATGATGGCCCAACATTGCACTCTCTTGTTCTTACAACGGTGACCCACCCGTTTATCTGCATGGTTGGCCCAATGTCAGCAGCCAACTATAATCCATATGGTATTCTACACAGAGCAGTATTTGGCTCCAGAACGTTACGCTAACACCGGTGGTCCAGAGTTGCCAGTCAACCATTACTGATTAGCCTATAGGCTACCATTTGGTTTCAATGTTATTTTTGCACTTGAAGTGACAGATTGTGTCCAGTGCAGACAAATGGGTCCCGAACCCACGAAAATGAGTGGGTAGTCCTTTTTGAAATATGATTCGAACTGCTGCTTTAGTGCAGACAGCTGATCTGCAGCTGATTGGAGGACAGAGGAGAAATCACTTCCACCTGCTTCCGTGATGAAGTCTGCCAGACTGGGAAACATGTCACAGTTTCCATCTCTGATGCGACCAAAAGCATCCACTTTGTCTGCAAGGAGCAAGATGCTCGAATCTCAGCCTTGCAAAGACAAGTTTAAACTATTCAGGCAATCAAATATGTTGACTAAATACGACAAGGAGGCTAGCCACAGAGTCATCAAGGTGCTTGGCCAATTCGGATTTGATTTCATTTAAAAAGAGTTTCACCTCTTCTCGCAGCTCATACAAGCGCTGTAACACTCTCCCTCTGGAAAGCCAGCGCACCTCTGTGTGTAAGAGCAGCTGTTTGTGGCCAGAACCCATTTCCTGACAGAGAACACCGAATAAGCGAGAGTTCAATGGACATGATTTTATGTGATTTATGATCTGTACTGCTTGATGGAGAACTGTCTCAAAGGGCTTCGGCATTTTTTTTGCTGCAAGTGCCTCGCGATGGATCATGCAATGAGTCCATCTTGCAAGCGGAGCTACCTGCTGGAGGCATGTCACTAAGCCACTCTCACGGCCTGTCATGGATCGCGCACCATCTGTACAGATGCCCACACACTTGGACCAGCACAGGTCAGCCTCTTTGACAAATGTGTCAAGAAGTTCAAAAATTGCCTCCCTGGTTGTGCAGATTTGAAGAGGACGACAAAACAGAACATCCTCTTCAATTGCCTGGTCTTTTAGGAATCCGACATAAATCAGCATCTGCGCTTGCCCAGCAACATCAGTAGACTCATCTACCTGTAATGCGAAGTAAGGACTCTGCTTAACATGGTGTATGAGTTGCTCCTTCACATCATTAGCCATATCAGAAATTCTGCTAGCTACAGTGTCATTGGAAAGTGGAATGGCACTAAGTTTAGAGGCAGCACTTTCCCCCAGCATAATCCGGCACATATCCTGTGCTGCTGGCAAAATCAGTGTCTCAGCAACCGTACGTGGTTTTCTGAGTTTTGCAATCCTATGATAGGAAGCCTCGAGACACTGACTAGACACGGTGGTATGTCTGCTTATTGTGGACTTCTGGGCATGAAGGGCATCGCGCTTTCTTTTTAAAAAATCCACAGGCTTATCTTTTGAGTCGGGATGCTTGGTGTCTAGGTGTCTTTTTAACTTGCACGGTTTCATGCTGTCATTAGCAAACACCTCCGCACAAACCACACATTGAGGACGTTGTTCCAAAGTGCCAGTCACAGAAAACCCGAATTGCAAATAACTCTCATCATATATACTTTTTCTTTTTTGCAACTGGCTCTTCGGTAGGGGCATCTCTTCTATCTTGAATTACAAATTTGTCCATGGTGTTTGATCTCCAATAAACTGATTTTAAGTTAAGACTTGTGTTTTTTATGAATGAACCACAGAGGCTATTCCTCGGTTATCAAAGGTCACCTTACAACAAGGCAATGCAGGGAGCTCGGCTAAAATGAGTGGTTCACAAACTAGTCGTTAAATAAATTTTTATGTTTATTGTAATACAGTGTTGATTGTAATGACTGTGAAGAGAATGATGTTGAGGTTGTCATTGTGAAGTGAAAGAAAGAAGTAGAAGTAGCCTACCAAGAAGACAAAGGTAACAGGTCGTAAGAAGAGAAAGATGGTTAAGATAAGCTAGGAGAGATGGAAAGGAAGAAAATAAAGTTGAAATAGGCTTATGCATCACATTTCTGTTTTGTTTTGTATCCCACTATGTTGATTTGTCAGTATTAATAAGGACTTTATTCACATTAAAAGGAAATGTGATGTCAACATTAAATAGCCTACATCGTACCCTACGTAAAATTGCAGTTGTGATAAACAAGAACTGCGATACATTGTGCGCACCTAAAATATGCTACTCCTAAAAATATAAATATAAAATAATATTTCAGGTAGATGAGCAAAATAATATTTAATATTGTTTTTAATTCCTATAATAATGTCACGGAAGCGCTCTGACTCCTTTTGCATTGTCACAGTCAATAGCGGATGTAGCCCAAGCCTGCTATAGGCCTACTGAGAACTAGCGAATCTGGCAACACGTAGTCACCAGGTCTTCATAGTCAGTGAATCTTTGGAGTCCGAACGAACTGGTGAACTGAGGAACTTTAGAGTTTAGAGTTTTCGTAGTCACCGGATCTTTTGCGTTGTCCCACATCGTCAGCTGTGCCGCTGTGCCAGTGGGAGGTGTTTCGAGAGTTTTAACATTTCAGCCATTGGCTAGTTGTTGTCATGAGCGTACTGCTGGTACAGTTTTGTGATAGGCTGCTTCATGGAATGACCGCATATCTAATATCCACTGGAAGGAGAGTTATAGCCTATAGCTGCTATGCCAGCTAATCAGCGCGCATGTTTGCAAAGAGGAAGGAACAAATCTTTTAGACTAGGGATTTAGTACACTCAGTTCACCTCAAAGATTCGTTCACGAACTGCACATCACTAATATGCACTATGTAGTTCTGTGGTCAGGCCACCCCCGCCTACTCTCTGCTTGGCTCAGTAAAAGGTTGGCTGCCAATCACCTACCAAGGTTCTGCTGTAAAGTCAGGAGCAATGGCTTCAGCCTGCGTCCAGGCTGGGTAGATTTTCTGAGCTGTCTTGGCCCACAGGTAACAGTGAGTGACAAGGGCAGAGGTGTCCAGCATGCACAGTGCCCTTGCTGTGAGTTGGTTTGTCCTAAGCTGTTGATAGGGTACTGGCGATATTCTGAGAAGGACAGGAGGACCAAATGCATTCCATCGTTTTTTTGTCATCACTGCCTCATTGAGCAGCAGTCACTTGTTAAGAAGTCCCAGTGACCATTAAGAATCAATGGTTCAGATGTCACCTCCCCCGATCAGAGATTTCTTCATGAAGAGACTGCTTTCTTTGGATCATAGAGGCTGGTCCATGTGTGTTATTTACCTTCGGGACTATCTGACTGCGCTCTCCAAACCTACACTACTGCCCAGAGTGGGACCCCAAATCCCTGAAGAGCTGAGGAGACGTCAGGATGCAGGGCCGGTGCCAAACAGAGAGCAAGGAGGAGGAAATATAAACCATTTCTTCCCTTGATTGACATGGGGAATGTAAGGGCCCTGGCGAATAAGATGGATGAGCTCGGGGCGCTGCCGAAGATACAGGGGGAATATCGGGAATGCAGTATTATGTGTTTCACCGAGACACGGCTGCAGGAACATACTCCGGACTCTAACGCCACCGTCCCTGGCTTTCAGACGGTACTGGCTGACAAGGATTGCAGACAGAGCAGTAAGAAGAAAGGAGGGAAGATCGCAATGTTTGTGAACAACAGATGATGTAATCCCGGACATGTTACTGTGAAGGAGCGTTTCTGTAGCCCGGACATCGAACTGTTAGCTGTGAGTATTCGTCCATATTATCTGCCGAGGGAGTTCACATGCGCCATCTTGCCATTTACACCCCGCCATCAGCTGTTGCAGACGGGGCGTGTGACATCATCAGTTCAGCCACTGCCAGACTACAAACACAACACCCAAATGCATTCATAGCAATTTCTGGAGACTTTAACCACACTTATCTCTGTGCCACACTTCCAACTTTTCAACAATTTGTCCCACCAGAGAAAATAAAACGCTGGACTTACTTTATGCAAATGTGAGGGATGCTCCACTGCCCCCACCCTGGCAGAACAGATCACAATCTGGTACTTCTCACCCCTACCTACATACCCATTGTTCAGCAGCAACCTGTGACCACAAGGACTGTGAGGAGGTGGTCACAGGAAGCAAATGAGACTCTTCAGGTGTGTTTTGAGGCCACAGACTGAGATGTACTCTGTGAGCCCCATGGAGATGACATTAACTCCATTAATGACTGTATAACAGAGTACATCAACTTCTGTGTGGATAACACCATCCCCACCAGGACAGTGCGATGCTTCCCCAATAATAAGCCCTGGATCACCAGCAACCTGAAGGAGCTGCTGAATAAGAAGAGAGCCTTCAGGGACGGGGACAGGGAGTTACTGAGGAGCGTGCAGGAGTGAGGCTGAAAGTGAGGCTGAGGGAGAGCAAGGAGGCATACAGGCAAAAGCTAGAGAGCAAACTCCAGAAAAACAATGTGCGGGATGTGTGGTCAGGAATGAAGAATATTACGGGCTTTGAGGTGAAGGGGGATCAAGCTGAGGTAAGCCTGGACAGAGCCAATGAGTTGAACAAGTTCTTCAACATATTCAGCACAAGATCCTCAGCTGCCTCCTCCCCTGCCCCCAGCCACACAGACCCCACACCCTCCCTGCCCCCACAGCTGCATCCCTCTCACACCTCCCCGGTGATCAAGACCACAGACTCACACTGTGCCTCTCCTCACCCCCAAAACCCCCACCAGGGACTTCAACACAGCCCCATCAACACCGTCCCCCATGTCAAGAAACACTGAGCCCCCCTCTACCTCCCCCACCCACCTGTTTGTTTCCAGCAGTCAGGTAAAGAGAGCAGCTGGAGTGACTGCACCAGAACAAGGCTGCAGGTCCGGATGGTATTAGCCCCAGGGTCCTGAAGGCCTGTGCAGACCAGCTATGTGGGATTCTACAGCATCTTTTTATCTACCTCATTGTGTGTCTTTTGTAATTATGTTTACAATATAATTATATGTAATTATGTTTACATATAATTATGTACTGTTTTCATCACATGGGTCCACCACTCCAAAACATTTTCTCCCTCCTTGTAAGTGGCCAGACAGGGATCCACACTGTACTTGATGATTTCCATGTGCACATCGCTCTCTGCTGGTATAAGGTGTTTCATTGTGGCGGCCAGTTTCTTGAGGCAATTACCAGTCACTGAGTGACCCCTTACAGTGGGATCCAGGGAAGACAGACTCTGAAGTGTTGGACTTCAAATCAGTAACGTCTTCTGTAGGTACTTGGCAGTGGTGGTAAATGTGCTGATCACTTTCTCAAGGAAAACCTTCAGCAGCTGCAATACAGTGAGCTACATTAGTTTTTGGACAGTGACACAATGTTGTTTTGGCTTCATACTCATTACTTTGGATGTAAAATAGCACAATGGCTGTGAGTTTAAAGTGCAGACTGTCAACTTTGGTTTGAGAGTATTTTCAGTATCAGATTACAGTTAAAGTTGCATTAGTTAAATTACAGTTAAAGAATACAGTTAAAAAAAAAGTGTGGTGCTAAAACATCAGTGTGTTGCTATCCAGATATTTATGGAGCGATCCAAATATTTATGGAGCTCGCTGTGCATAATAAAACAAACAATTACTACATGTACTACATGAAAAAACAATTAGTACAAGGAAAAATTGTGTCAAATTGCATTTTGCAGGGTATTTACCGCATATTTTGGATTCTTGGTTCTGAATTCATCTGCTTCTTGTCCCACATAGATTTCTCTTAAAGGCAGCATCCTGTCTGTGAAGTCAAGCTCTACCAGTGCTTTAGGATGCACATTGCTCAGATGTTCAGCTTTGATGAAACATGCCATGAAGTGTGTGAACACTTCAAGTTGCTTGTCTTATAACTTGTGGACTAACGTCTGGCTACCCTGTGAGAAAAATAATTAGTCTTAATAGTCTTAATTGATGTCCAATATGTCTCTGATCTACAGCACCCAAAATGCATTGGCTAAGCAACATTCACAATTCTTTTGGTACTAAAGAACTTTCCTGGAAAACCATCACATATTCCTTCAGGATGGCCAGCACACCCATGTATAAACTTCACAAATCTGAGGCTTAATATTCAAAACAATTATAATGATAAAAAAAATTTTCAACATCAACATATGCATGAGTAAAATTAAGTAAAATCCCCTTTCAGTCCTTGTTCCTCAAGAAAATAAATATCTTCATAGACAAAATTAAGTGCTGCAGTGTGATACAGCACACACGTAAGATGGCTCAGACTGCAAAGTTTATAGGATAATGTCAATAAACAGACAAAGAAATCTTAATTCTGGTCAGCATGCCAAACCCTGTACAAACGGTTGAAACATTTTGTAAGTGTTTTAGCTGACAATGTAAACAAAATAAGTAGACAAAAGAAAAATCTCAACTGTGGTCAATATCTTGTGTACAAGTTTTAAACAAGCAAAGCCATTACCCTACAAGTTATGGGCAAGAAAGACAAGTCTGTCTACAGTCTCAGGTTTTAAAGCTGATAAGCTTCTTGAATCCCTCATTTTCGACAGTGCTAATGGGAAGCAAGTCATTTGCAATGCAATATGCAATTCCATTTGTGATGTCTTTGTGTCTTTTCTTTTTTTGTCGTAAAGCTGGAAAATGCTGATACGATCGTTTGCTGCTGGTTAATCACACTGGGTACTGCCCTGGTGCTTGTCAAGGGTCCACTAACAACATTCATTTGGGACTGTAATTTTTTACTTTCTGCGTGTGAAACAGGTTTGTGGTGTTTCCTGTCTTTGATGGCATGTGTCTTCGGCACAGTTTGCAGTGCACACTGCTCTGTTTTTTTGTCAGGTTGTAAATAGCCAAAATATCTCCAAACTACTTTAGTTGAGTGACCTTTCTTCTTGACAATGCCTTCGTCCTTTGCACTGGCCATGGGCACTGCTTTTTTTTTGGTGTTGCTGGTTTCACTTATTTTACTTATTCCGTGCCAGCTATAAGTCTGTCAGCCACTGTGTCTGTAAACAATACCACGTGCTGGCCTGAATTTCAACCTCCGTGCAACCTAGCTTGCTCAATACATACCTCTATTCCTGCGACATGATTGGCAGTTCGTGATTCATTTCTGTGCATTCTAAGCATAGAAATTAATTACAAACGTGAAAGTAGAGACACCAACGACCGTAGTCAATTGCATTCCTGGAGCCAGAGCTTCCGAAATAGAAGCCAATTTGAAAGTGCTGAAGCTAAAGGCTGACAAAGCTAAAGGTAAAAGTAAAGCTAAATACTCTAAAATTGTTATTCATGTCAGCGCTAACGATGTCCACATGAGACAATCGGAAATAACAAAGTTAACTATTAAATCGGTGTGCAGGATTCCTAAAAACATCCAGTAGGGGCATTTGTGCTGATAATTTGATAAAAATTAAGTTTGACAATCCTGAAAGTAGTACCTGTATTGGGATTGGGTTAATAAATATCAGATCATTACAACCTAAAGCTATATTAGTAAACGAACTGATTACTGATCACCAATTTGATATCTTATGCCTGACTGAAACTTGGCAACTTCCCCGCAAACTCTGCCTATGGTCCATCATCATACTCATCATATTTGACCAGGGGATGTTATTGTCTTGGAAAAATTGGCACAACACACGTTCCAAGTTAGCATCATTGACCTTCATCACCTCAGTAGACCCCAGGTGTTCCACAACAACCTTCTCCAGATCTTCATGGTAGTAGCTCACCAGCATAGAGAGGAACTTCTTGTTGCTGTTACTGGTGGACTCATCTATGTTAATAGAAAATGGCCACTTCCTTATGCTGGTAAACGTTCTCTCTGAAAAGGTCCTTCCAAAGCTGTAGACCATCTTGTATGTTGCAGCTGTGCATGATAGCTTAATGCCACCAACAGCAACCTCATCAGTGGCAAGATTTCAGGCAAGCTCCACAAGGACTGGTGTCATAGTGAGAGGGAGAGAGTGCTCTGCTATGGCGCCCAGGACCATTGCGTAAACACAATAATAAAGTTACCAAAGAAATCATGTCAGTTTCACTTCACATTGACAGCATGGAGAGAAACTTGCTTTCACAAGAATTTGTCACGCCATTGGTCCTGAAGTGGTCATTTTTTAATTCAATATGCAGAACAGTGTTACGCTGACCTGACTAACTACACCGACCTCTGCATTTGTCACACGCTCAATGGGAGGCACTGGCATTTTTATTTTCTCCCTTATCTTTTCAGGTGCTGGTGTCTCTTTTTCTCCTGCTGTTGGTGTCTCACTTACTGAAACCTGCAGCATACTAATACTGCGAGTTGATAAAATGTTGCAGACTCTCTGCTTCTGTTTGACAGTGAGCCAAAAGGGCATGTGAGCCCTTACCACTGTTGTAAAAAAGGGCCACATTCCTTAGTCCCTGTTTACGCACCACCCCCACCTCTCATAGGCACTTTTGGCGCATTCCATTTGAACTGGGAAGTTGGAATTTCCAAGTTCCCAGTCAGAAATTTCAACTGGAACACCCCCTGAAGTTGGACTCACCAACCCCGACCTCAAAATCCAAGATGGCTGCTCCGCACATCAACAGTAGTGAAAGCTGTAGTATTATACTGTTTATTAGCACTTCTGTCTTATTTGTGTCTCATTAAATCAGTTGTACACACAGTACTGTCCAACTTCTATCTGTGGACATGTTGTTAGGGTGTCTGTATGCGGAAAATACCACGTAATGCATTGTTATCAACTGGTATTGCTAATAATAGCTAACAATGGCGGGTCAGGGGTAGCTAGCTAGCTTAACAGTACTAAAGTTGTCACAACAGGTTGCTTGCAGTGTCTGTGGTAAAATTAACTATTTGGTTAGAAGAAACATGATGAGGCTGTATTAGTTTGATAGCTAACTAGCTATTAGTAATATGACAGTTGAGCAAAGTGCATGAAAGCCAAATTAGCTAGCTAGCAAGCTACCTAGCTTTCTACGTTCATTTTTTTTTTTTTGTTAGCTATGTGTTTGTGTTTGTTTGCAAGGGGATATTTGTATTTGTCAGCGGAATGTGATAGTAGCTAGCTAGTTACATTTATTGTTTTGTTTGTATTGTAGCTAGCTAGATTTGTGTTTGTAGGGTGGTATTTGTACTTTTCAGCTGAATGTTCAAGTAACTAGCTAGCTAGCTAATTTGGCAACAAATACAACTTCATCATGTCTCTTCTAAACAAGTTCTAAACACATGCAACTCTCTTACACACACATATTCCACACATACCCTATGAAACAGTCAATAAAATTCTGAACCTGGAACCTGACTCCTGTGTCCTGACCGACACCCCACTGTGACAGCAACATTAGCCTGAACCTAATTCATGGGTTAAACTGCCCCCTCAGTATCAGTCGTAGTTGATACCTTTAACACAAAGAATGCATTTAGCATGTCCTGGTGTGTAAACCTTCTTAAAGAAATCTGACAATGGAAATGTGTGTGCTGCACCCTTAATGTCCATAGCTGCCTCAAGCTTCAGCCAGCTCCAGCTCCACTTGCATCTCACACCTGCCTCAATCTGCTTTACCAGCAGTCCCTAGCTCTCATCTAATTCTCTCAGATAATGAACATTCAATTCACATACCATAGTTAAAATTAAGTAAATTATTTAGTTAATTAAATCAATTAGTGAGGAGAGATAGGGCGATAGGACGCAACTCTGAGCGCTCCCTCAATCATTGTATTAAATCCGATACAAAACATAATTGAAAGTGACCCAAGCGTCTCTTAGTTTACACAAACTTTATTGTAAGTAGTTTGAATTAAGAGCTAAGTTAGAAATTCAAATGAAGTCTATTCAAAGAGGCCAACTTGGCAAAAATAAGAGGCCCACCGAGGTAGGCCTCACTGCACCGGAGTCACCCGAACGCAGTGATCCTGAGCCCGGCCCACACCTCTCCACGGATACTGCGGTTCTCAAGGCTATCGCTTGTCTGTGCTCTGAGATCTGTTCTATCAAGTTGGATATTTGTCAGACTGTCAAGGCTCGGATTAAGGAAATTGTTGAAATCAGAGGGGAGATTTCGGTTTTAAAGAGAGAAACTCATTTGGCTATTTCCTCGCTGCAGTCTACTAATGACAAGCACAAGTCTGCTATCACCGAGCTTGAGTGAGCAGCAACATACTCATCGGATGTAATTGCTAATCTCCAGTCGGAGGTAAAACGTCTCAACACTCAGGTGAGCAGTCTCTCTGAAAAATGTGTCGATCTCGAGGGTCGCTCCAGACAGTGGCGCCCCCAGAAAATGTTCAGCGGGGTGGCCAGGTGGGGCCAGTGAAAATCTTGGGGTGGCTAATAGGCTATCTGCAATCAACGTAGCCAGCTAATTTATATATAGTGACCTAGGGAGACCAGATTTAAACACATCCATCTTAAAAAACAACAAACATCTGAAATCTGCAGTAAAAACAATAAAATATGCACTTTTCCAGTTCTAACTTGGACAAGTCCTGTCATTACAGATATAATACATTACATTTACTACAAATAGCCTAAATAAATGTAAAAATAATTTTAAAAAAAATTGGCTAGTGGGGTGACCAGTCATTTTTGTGGGGGGGCCTTGGAGGCGCCCCTGGCTCCAGATGGCAAAACCTGTGAGCTATGCTTGTAAAAGAGGGAGCTGAGTTGGGGCAGAGAACCAGTCACTTTGCTTCGGGGCTTTTGAAGGAAGTGCTCTCATTGGATGAGAGACCCCATGTGGACCGCGTTCACAGGGCGCTGTGAAAACGTGCAGATGGATGCGACCCCCCACGTCCACTTATTGCCCATCTGCACTACTACAGAGATGTGGAAAGAATATTGCGCAGAGCAGCTGAACTGACAGAGCTTAAATACAAGGACCAGCGAATTCACATCTTCCCTGACTATCCTGTGGAAGTGGCCAGGAGCAGGGAGGCATTTAATTGCGCAAGGGTCCTGCTGCGCAATAAACCTGGGGTCAGGTATGGACTATTGTATCCAGCCAAACTGAGGGTATCTTTTGAGGGCTCAGAGTCTGTTTTTACTGACGCGAAAAAGGCTGAAGAATATGCTGAACAGCTTTACAGCAGTAGTGCAGACTTACAGTGAGACTCATTCAACATTGTTTTCAGTAACTCACGAACAGAGTTAGGTGATTTGACACTACCACAGTGATGTTTTGTTATAGGCTGACTTGATAAGTGAATTCATTATATGTGTGGTGATTGATATTTACATTGAAGTCGTGGTCAGGATGTCCTTTCTTGTTATGCTTAGCACCAGCATGGGCACACAACAGATATTGTTTTCTTCTTGTTTGTTTTGTTTTTTATATTAATCCTAAAAAGGTTATGGGGCAACCTCAGTTGTTAGAGTTTGGTAGGGGCCAGAAGTCAACAGATTGTAGAGAAAGAAAGGTTATTTGTAGTTGTGTGTTCTTAATTTTCTAGTTTAGGTCGCGCCTTACTAAGTTAGTTCAGTATAGGCTAGACTATAGACTAGACTAGACTACTAGACCATGTGGGTGGGTTTGGGACTTTTGCCCAGGCACAACATTTGTTTACTCATTTGTTCTTTTTTTACTTTTTATTTTGGATACATACTTGAGGCTTACTTTTATCAATAATAAATTATGCAGGATAGTAGTATAACACAAACAGGGAAAAGGAGAGGGCTAATATTCTGTACATGGAACACAAAAGGTTTTAACAATCCTATAAAGAGAGGTAAAACACTAGCCCATTTAAAGATGTTGTCCTCTGATATTGTTTTTTTTACAGGAAACCCATTTAAAGACAACACTTACATAAAACTGAGATGTCGGTGGATTGGACAATCTTACCATTCAACCTGTTCCTCAAGGGCAAGAGGGACTGCAATACTGATTTGGAAAGGGACCCCCTTCTCTCACAAAACCACTATTGCTGATAAGGAAGGTGGATATCTTATTGTGTCAGGGGAAATATATTCAACTTCCCCCACCCTACTTAATATTTATGGCCTCAATAATGACAGTCCTGCATTCTATAAATTTGGTGCTTGATCCATACCTAGACCGGTCTTCCACTAGTAGATTTAACCTAAATTAAATCTAATTACAGTATGTTTTAAAATGCTCTCATTAAGAACTCTAATTTATTTGATATATGGAGAGAATTTTGTTTCCTACCGACAGAGCTTACCATTCTCAAGTGCATAATGTATACTCCAGAATTGATTATTTTTTGGTGGATGCTAAATTGTTGCCCTATGTTTCTAATCCTAAATATCACAATATAGTGATTAGTGACCATGCTCCCCTTACATTTTCTTTAGACCTAAGTGACATAAACTGCTCTGGGAGACTCTGGAGACTTAATCCCATGCTTAATCCCATACAGCATTCTGTGAATATTTATCAGTACAAATTAAGTTTTTCTTTGAATCTAATGACAGCCCAGAGATATCCCCAACCTTGTTATGGGAAACCTTGAAGGCTTTTCTAAGAGGATGCATTATTTCATTTGAGGCAGTAAAAAAGAAACGGGAAAAAATAGAGTTATTAGACTTAGACAGACAGATTCTTTTGTTAGATTGGGAAAACACAATTAACCCTTCAATAGCCACTTATAAAAAAATATTATCTTTAAAACATAAATACAATGAAACAGAGTTTTTCTGTATAACAAACAAAAACATTTTGAATTTGGAGATAAGCCCCATACATTGCTGGCCAGACAGCTCAGAAAGTTGGAAAGTGAGCGCACTATAAGCAGGGTGAAATCAGATACTGGACACTTACCTACATCCTCAAGAGACAAATAATCAATTCAAATTGTTTTATGAATCGCTGTACTCCTCACAAGTTAGCTCTGATTCCGCAACAATGCACACTTTTTTGGGAAGATGTAATTTACCCATTTTGAGTCAAGAGGATCAGAGCATACTGAATTCAGATATCTCTATTGAAGAGATAAAACAAGCTATCATATCATTGAAAGGGGGCAGATCTCTGGGTTCGGATGGATACCCTTGCGAATTTTATAAACACTTTAGTGATATTCTCGCACCCTACCTGTAAAAAATATTTAATCAGGCCTATAAGGAGGGTGCCCTCCCACCCACTCTAAATGAGGCTGTTATCACTGTCATCCCAAAGAAAGGGAAAAACCCAGAAGAGTTAAAAATTATATGCCAATTTTACTTTTGAATTATGACCAAAAGGTGTTAACCAAAGTTTTAGCCATCAGATTTAGCCCTCTCATGTGTAAATTTACCCATCCGGATCAGACAGATGTTATACCAAATAAGCATTGTTTCTACAACCTCAGGCGTGTCTTTAATGTAATTTATTCTTCAATCAATCCAGGGGTGGAACTGGCAGTTCTATCCTTGGATGCAGAAAAGGCCTTTGACCAGTTGGAATTTTCCTATTTGTTTGCAGTTTTAAATAAATATAATATTGGTGAGAACTTTATTACTTGGCTAAAAATTTTGTATTCTAACCCCCGCGCCAGAGTTATGACTAATAAAATTATATCCCCCAAATTTACTCTGCACAGAGGCACCAGACAGGTTTGCGTCCTCAGTCCGTTGCTCTTTGCATTGGCTATATGGCTCCCTGGCAGAGGTTGTTTGATCAGATAACTTCATTCAGGGTTTTAGTACCAAAGACACTGTAAGTAAAATCTCCCTTTACGCAGATGACATTTTGATGTACATAACTGAACCTCGGACTACTATTTCAGCTATCCTAGAATTAATCAGATTTTGGAGCCTTTTCAGGTTACAGAATCAATTGGTCCAAAAGTGAAATAATGCCCATTACAATGCATAACTTGTCAGAACAGCAAAACCTTCCCTTTAAGATATCTCTCAACAAGATCACTTACTAGAGGTTACCAAACAGTATAGTTCCTTATTCCAAGTCAATTTCCCTCCTTTAGTGACTAAACTACAGTCATATATTCAGTTCTGGAGGTCTCTCCCTATTTCTCTGTTGGGGAGAGTTAATGCAATAAAAATGATTTTCCTCTCTCAATTGCTATATTTGTTTCTACATATTTTTTAAACAGCTAGAGTCAATTATTATTCCTTTCCTATGGAATTACAAAAGTCATAGAATTAATAAAAATCACCTTTGTAAATCTAAACAGGATGGTGGTCTAGCTTTTCCAAACTTCCATGTCTACTATTGGGCTACAACTACACAATTTATCATAATGTGGCTCGACCCTATTCTAATATATCCCACTTGGCTTAAGATGGAAAGAGGGGACTGTTTTCCATATCACATTGGTGCCATGGTCTTGTCACCAGTATCTATAAAAAAATAGTATATAATAATAACATTATAATTCATAATACTATTCGTATTTGGAGGCAAGTTAAATTACACTTTAAAATAGAGTTGCTGTCTTTCTCCCTCCCTATTGCTGGAGACCCACCCTTTGTTCCCTCCATGATAGACAATGTCTTTATTCGGTGGAAAAATATGGGTATCTGGACTATAGGTGATTTGTATTTGGAAGGAACACTTGCCTCTTTTGAACAACTTGGTGCTAAATACGGGATTCCTCAGAGTCACTTCTTTCGATATTTACAGGTCAGACATTTTATAAAGAAATTCCTGCCTGATTTTAACAGAGCCAATCCAAGCATATTGGACAGACGTCTTAAGCCCAAAACCATAGCAGAATGTTCCATATCATATGTATACAATTCTCTACAAACAATTGCCACTCCATCTATGGTTAGAATTAAGACACTATGGGAGGAGGAGCTGGGGGAGGACATCCCAGATGCTTTGTGGGTAGATTCACTGGAGAATATACATAACAGTTCATTCATCGCGAGATATCGTGTCATCCAGTTTAAAATTATACACCAACTTCACTATACAAAAAGTAAACTACATAAGTTCTTCCCGGATGTGTCCCCATTGTGTGACCGGTGTCAGAGTGTGGAGGGGACTTCTCTTCATAGCTTTGTCACGTGTCCCAAATTGAAGGACTTTTGGACTGATGTCTTCCAGACTATTTTGGACATCCTGGGTATTGCCATTTCACCAGAGCCTCTCCTTATTATATTGGGGGTGTCAGAGGATTAGACAAAACTTCTGAGAGCTTAACGATAAGTTTTAGCATACGGCCTTATGACAGGAAAGAAACTAATATTAAGGTTTTGGAATAAGAAGGGGGTTCCCACGACCAAATGGTTTACTGATTTGACAAATATCCTATAGACAGTGGGAGAGCTGTGTCTTCAGATGTTTCTTGAAGACGGAGAGGGACTCAGCAGAATGGATGAAGTGTGGAAGTTCATTCCACCATCGGGGGACAATGACGGAGAAAGTCCTGGATAGTGATTTTACGCCGCGACGAGACAGGACCACCAGGCGCCATTCAGTGGCAGAGCGTAGCAGTCGGAAGGGAACACAGGGTTGCAGCAGCGAGTTCAAGTACTTAGGTGCAGTTTTGTTGGTCACCCTGTACACAAGCATCAAGGGCCTTGAGCTACACAGAGCCAGTGGAGTGAGACCAAGGGTGTACTCACACTAGGTGATCCGTACTGTGCCCGAGCACGTTTGACCCCCAAAGTTCGTTGGACTAGTGCAGGGGTCTCCAACCTTTTTTCACGTGAGAGATACTTTGAAAAAATGAAAGTAGGAGAGAGCTACTCATGTCTTATATTACTCACTTACTTACTCACATAATGTATTAAAACACCCTTAAACCAGCTGAATTAAGCTACTTTTTGTATATCGTCGCTGTTGGGTGGAAACCTCGCATCTCCATATTTGGTCATTTTTATTTTTTAATTTTTTTTTTTTCAACATAATGCGATGCAGTTACTGCCTCAGATGCAGCTGTTCTAACGATAATCAATGACGGACAAAACACGTATCTCGACATTCGCTGGTCAAAAACCCTCGTAACTCCATTTGACCTTGATTTTGGTAAAATATTAATAATAACATGACACATGCAAGTATCTGACCATATATAACGACACAACACCAACTTTGACAATGCAGTTGTTCAATTATTTTAAAAACATTATTTTTTGATTTCCTGAAAAGTAAAGGTTTTGGACATACAAGGTTTCCGTCCGACAGCGACAATATACATGAATCAAATGTCAATATCCAAAGCTCACATTTTGGATCAAAAGTATCTTAAATTCACATCATTAGCATGTCAAACGTACGTTCTGTATCCATATGTTTCAAATTTCAATGTGTCAAGCTCACTGTAGCAAAGGGTGAGAGCAGTCACCCCACCCGGCCTTGAACCCTGGTCTATGGGATACCAAAGTGCAGCTTTGATTGCGGCGCCAAAGATCCAGGCTGGTTGGTATGGAAGTCACAGTGCATACTCAACCGCAGTGACAGCACTCAAAACGCATATCAAAACATCTTAAATTCACATCAGAGTCATAGATAACGTGAGACGTCGGATAAATTTGGTGATCATTGGCCGCTATTCTGGAACATTAAGCCACGTTAAGCCTTTTCCTTATAATGGGCGTCAGTAGAGAGGAAAACACTTAACACTGTAAGATAACGTCCATACTCATAGGATTTCAGTTTTTCATTTTTTGACAGGTGAAAGTATTTATGACAAGACATGTCCGAGAGAAATTTGGTGATCATTGATCACTGTTTTGGAACATTAAGCCACATTAAGCCTTTTCACGTTAAGAGCTTTAGAATGTCCCTGAAGTAGCGCTGAACGTTGCATCTTTTACCAACTGAAACGCTGGTACCGCAGATGAGGCACACACACACTTGTCCTTCACATTCGTGAAAAAAAACTGCGTTCCCATGGAAATAGCATGTTTTTTTGGCCCGGCCACTTTCTTTGTGCATCATAAATCTGGCTATTTTATAAGCTAAACTGGCTTGCTAACACCACCGAACTCCTTGCTTTAGCTCAGTAGCTACCTCAGCAGCTAGCCTACAGGTTAACTGATGCGACGACATGTTGGCAAACTTGACAGTAGCCTAACTTATTTGATTGACAGCTGATATCATTTTGTGTTGGAGGGGGATGGGACATCTGTGTATTTGATTGGATTGAAATGGGAAGCGGTTTCCACGGTGCATTTATTTGCTGTTGGATTTTTTTGTACATAATCTTTGAACCTTTTGGCGAGCTACTCAAAAACAGGGAGTGAGCTACCGGTAGCTTGTGAGCAACATGTTGGAGACCCCAGGACTAGTGTGATCGCTCCGTACCGTGTCCAGGCACAGTACGCTGAACCATGCCCGGGCCCACTTGATGAAGTGAGCTCGGGCACGGTTCAGTTGGACTCGGGTATGGTACACATCTAGTGTGATCGCCAACCATGCCTGAGCATGGAACATGATGTTAAAAATGCTCCTCTCCCATTTAACAAATATATCCATTACAGCAACAGTTAGCTGGATATCTGTTAGCTACACACGCAGGTATACTAAATCCTTTAAACCATCATTTGATTAGAGCTGATTTCCTTAATATAACAAGCTGGCTACCTCTAAAATGATCTTTGATTGGTTAGTTCTGTAGATCTATACCTAAAAGTAACTCTGTGGATCCCCACATTAGCTTGATTACTAGAAAGCGAAATAAAACTAACCATATTTTACGTGGTGATGTAAGCATTGCTGTTGTCAGGGGCATTATTCAGAGTATCAGAAATGAAGCAGCCGACCTGTTTAAGTAGCTAGTCTTCAACAATCGTTCAGATAGGTAGCCTGTTAGCTAACTAGCTGTGTGTGTGTCAAATCTATTGCTAGATAGCTAACGTTTTACGTTACGATACGATAACGCACATATCGATTATGCAATGTATTGATGTTAATCGTGCTGCATGTATAAGAAGATTTTTATGGAGGAAGCTGACGTTGAGGGAGGAATTTGCAGCTTTACTTGCAGACTACAATTCACATTCATCAATAAGTTGAGAACCAGACCTTTTAGTAACCCAAATATCCTTGAATGAATTGGAAAGTGTACTATTCAAGTAGTAACAGAAGATGTTTGTTATTGTAATGATGATAGTAGCGCACACACAAGTAGAAGTCCTAACTGGTTAACATCAGCTAAGATTATTGTGATTAGGCTACTGTAATCTGACACAAATCTCACACAAAATATATTGGTCTGTCTCGTAGCATAATGACTGAAACGTCAGCTGCCTCCATAAAAATCTTCTTATACATGCAGTACGATTAACTGAAAATCACTGCGTTGCATAATCGATAAATCTATAAGGCATGTGAGAGGGCCCTGTGTCACCGCACTGTTACATTTATCGATGTAAATTACGTTAAATGCTCATGACACATCACAGCTTTTGTGAGGTCTGTGTTCTAAACGTTATTGTTCATTGCACTCAACCTAACCTGAAAGTTTATTCTCAGTAATTTAAATTGATTTAACTAAATTTAAATCAATTTAAATATAATCATTTACTCTATTTACAATTGGTGTCAATTATTCTGTGAATTATTTGTTTTATTGTTAATCAAGGAGGATAAAGGGGAACAGGTTGAAAGTAATGACAGATTTAAAGGTAATGTTTCCGCTGCCCCTGTTTCCAGCTCACCCGCCGCCATTGTGAATAGTTCCCTGATGGTCTACATATCTGACGATGACTGAGAGCTGTGAATGACAGCTTATGTCTGCGGTTTCATCAATCTGCCAAGAGAAGAATGGAGCCGCGTCTAATTCCTGCTTGATTTTGACTTTAATTGAGGTGGCTATTGGCCGGTAAACACCGATGAAGACTGCAAATGCTCTGCAAGTAAATCGTCATATCGTGCAATCACCTCTGTTAGCTCTCTATAGTTTGTCTTGTCTGAACTGGCCCCTTCGATATGCCCCCTGAATGCTAATTCTTGCATGCCCAGATAAGCAGTGGCATCAACCAGGCACTTCAGAGTATCTCTATTACGACGCACATTTGCATTGTGCTGCGCCGTTTGCAACCGTACACCCTCATCCACAACTTGACTGATTGGCATCCTGCCCAGAAATTTCAATCTAACTGCAGCACCAACGTGGTCTTTACATCTATCGTGGCGTTTTGTTGCCCTATCCAAATTCTTTCTATCATTAAATCCCAGAATAGATCATACTTGAGATTTCCCCATTAGCAGGCAAGGCCTGCAATACAGACGGTTGTTTGTTAGGCTGTCAGTGATCGGTATTTCTTATACCATGTGGTGTTGAACACACTGACCTTACAATTTGGTTTGGTAATCTCCATTTTTGGAACTGGTCTCTCTGCTGCTTTGACCCTAACCTTCTCACTGTAGTCCAACGAGTGAAATGATGTATTTAATAAAACATGGACAACGTCCGCTGTTTCCATTGGGGTTTTATTAGCAATCAACAAAGCTAGCTTCCAACAGAAAAAAAACTTCTCGACAAAACACCACAATTTTTATGCTTGCTGTATGACTAATGACACAAGACAAGATTCTTGCATGATATCATTGATAAGGCCCTCCCTCAAAACTCTGATTGGGTATTCACCGGCGCTGATTGGTTCACTGATGTTAGGCGCTAAATCCAGAGCCTCTGGCTCAGAGCCGTGTCTACTCTGGCTAGACCCGTCCAAAGGGAGGTTCGTCCTCCCTTACTGCCATTCACCCTCATGTTAATATTATATATTATTATACATATTTTGACACGGAGAGACGATTTTTGTGGCTTTGAAGTGTTAAAATAGTAATATTATCAGTATTTTAACAGATTAATCTGTTAAATTTATGTGTATTTATTTTTTTGTTTTTCTACTGCACTTCATACTGTATAATAGCAATAACCTTACCCTTGTTTATTCTTGTTTCATAATTCATTATATGCTATGTATATAATCATAGCACAAGGATGATAACTTCTCCATCTCACTATTCTCATTTATTTATTATATAACAACTGCAGAAGTACTGCACAATGCATAATTGCACAAAGATCTTTCTATTTGTTGTATTTTATACCTCTCTATTTATTTTATTCAATTTATTCTTTTGTTGTTTTTGATGTGTGCCAGACGGTGCAGTTGTGACACGCAAATTTCCTTCGGGATTAATAAAGTATTTCTTATTCTTATTCTTATTTTCTTTTGGAAGTTTATTTTTCCCTGGAATTTTAGGGAGGATGATCCTCCCTTTTCTCAATGGACGAGCCTCCTCTGGTGCTCGGGCGTGGTAAAAGGCAACCAGGCCTAGTGTGATTACTCCCCAAGAGAGGTGTCACATTAGCCCTTCTTGGTTGGTTGAAAACCAGACGTACAGCCGCATTCTGTATCAACCACAGAGGTTTAATAGTACATGCAGGTAAGCTGGCCAAGAGAGCATTGCAGTAGTGACTGGACAAGGAGCTGTGCAGCATACTCAGATAGGTAGGGCCTGATTTTCCTGATGTTGTACAGCGTAAATCTGCATGATCTGGTAGTCGTAGCAATGTGGTCGGTAAATTTTAGCTGGTCATCAATCCCCCCACTATCCTCAGGTTCCTTGCAGACATGGACGGAGTTAGTGTCATCGAGCCTAGCTGAACGCTGATGTCATGCTGAATCAACAGGCTGGCTTAGATGACTAGGAGCTCAGTCTTGGATATGTATATCTTCATCCAGGCTGAGATTCGTGGTGAGACTGTGAGGTCATCAGGTTGGAACAAGAGGTAGAGCTGGGTGTCATCGGCATAGTAGTGGTAGGAGAAGCCATGCTCCTGGATGATCAGACCCAGTGCAGTTGTGTATAGTGAGAAGAGGAGGGGTCCAAGCACCGATCCCTGAGGTACCGCAGTGGTTAGCCGATGGGACTTAGACTCCCTACCCCTCCAGGATACCTTGAAGGATCTGTCTGTAGGATGAGTGCCGATGACATGGAGGCAGCTCTTGCTGCCCGCAGGGTGTCAACTACAGACAGGAGGGTCGGTTTTGTATCCCAACTGATTGGTGTCCAACAAGTCATTCTGGTGTCCAACAAGTCGTTCCAATTACAAGAATTCTGCTAGCAGTCCAATTAGTTATACTAGCTAGACAGGGATGTTAGCTGCTCTCTGAACTAATATCCTTTACTAAAACTGGTTTAGTACATATTGAATTGTAGCAGACGTATACCCAAACCTGGTGAATGTGGGTATGCTTCATGGTACTCCTCATGGTACATGGAAATATAGATACATAAATGTGAACTGTCTTAATTCGGAATATAATTTTCAGAATACATAGTATGATATAAATTGCCTATAGTAAATATGTGTATACTTTATTCTCAAGATGAATAGGCTCACTTTATCTGTGGATGCTTCAGTGCAATCGTGCTGCATGGTTGACTCAAAAAGCAAGTATAAAAAATGCAATGCCACGGTATTTGATGTATTGAAATATTTAATCACACCCAGTATTTTAATAACTCATGTGTCTTGATACTTTAATCTTGATACATGTAGCAGGAGCTACTATGCAAACTACGCCACCTTGGGAGTTTCACCCAAAGAATTAATTCTCTACCCCTTTGTGGTAACACGTTGGTTTCATACACAGGCCCCTTCAATTTAATGAAGCAACCAGAGACGTGAATCCCATAAAAAAATATTGTTTATTCCAGCAAAAGCAAACACAAGTATTAAAACACACACAAAAAAACACAGATTTTATCAATAAAAAAATAGTTGCTCCTCCTCCACGCCAGTAGGGGAGGTACGGCTGTAATGCCTGCGGGTGAGAGAGCTACCGGGGAGAGTCAGTGACTTACCGGAAGGGGACCAACCAAGCACACGTGACTGTGGCCGACACTCACACACTGCAAAATGGTGAAGTACAAGTAAGTGAAACAACCTCAGGTGACTCAATGTCTGCACACGCACACCCACACTTAAGTGAACAAAAGATCCCCTTCCGAAGCGCGCGGTCACCCGTCTCCACCGACACAGAGTCTCACACCCCGCACACACTCAACCAAAAAGAAAACAATTTTAAAAGAAAACGGAGGCCGAGCCCCAACTCTGCAGTTGGTTTGTCCAATAAGCTAAAGGTTATCGATACCCGACACCACACAGAATGTAAACAACCCGTCGCTTACTAGCTACTGGGAAAGAGGGCTTGCTTGCTAGCTAGCTAGCTAAGTGGCTAATACGCTATGTGGCAAGTCCGTGGGTCTGGTGACACGATATGCGCTAGGCAACAATTGATAAAAGCTATCTAGCTAAAACACACAGGCAAAACAGCAGCCAGCCATCCTAAAAACAAAAATAGGAAAAGCAGTTAAAACGCGTAGTGTCTCGATGTAATCTTTTCTTAGCAGGTTCTCCCCACTTTGTGCAATATATAACATGCGGAGTAGAATGCTTCATGTAGCTATCATTGCAAGAATTAAGAGGGTAAAGAGCCAGGGAAACCGACACTCAACTACAGATATTTTACATCTTGATGCCATTATTTAGTTTGTCACTTTACCTTGGGAATATAATGACAGCGATCTCAATCAAGCTGCGCCCGTCTGTCCACAGGAACCTAGAATGGACAAGGCTCGTCAGATTTGCCAAAAGCAGTACGACAAGTGGATGAAGACGCCAGCCTACCTTCTCGGGACATGTATTCAGAGTGCCCAGGGGAAAACCGGAACCAAACAGGTAAGACGTTCTCTTTTCTCTTTGGCTACCACAACCTATTTATAGGGATAGGGAATTGATTGCGTTTCCTGACCGCCAACCGAGTAGCTGGTTGCCTGGTAACCGCGCATTGAGCGTCCAACCAGCTAGCTATGCCACATACACTATATGGACAAAAGTATTCGTACACCTGAGCATTACATTGTAAAGACATTGTATTCAACTACATATACTTTAATATGGAGTTGGTCTCCCTTTTGCAGCTATAACAGCTTCCACTCTTCTTGAAAGGCTTTCCACAAGATTTTGTGCCCATTCATTCTGTAGAGCATTTATGAGGTCTGACACTGATGTTGGACGAGAAGGCCTGGCTCGCAATCTCCGTTCCTGTTCCTCTCAAAGGTGCTTGATGGGGTTGAGGTCAGGGCTCTGTGCGGGCCAGTCAACTTCTTCCACACCGAACTCATCAAACCATGTCTTCATACTCCTTGCTTTGTGCACTGGGGCACAGTCATGTTGGAATAGAAAAGGGCCTTCCCCAAACTGTTGCCATAAAGTTGGAAAAATAGCATTGTCCAAAATGTCTTGGTATGCGGAAGCATTAAGATTTCCCTTCACTGGGGATAAGGGGCCTAGCCCAAACCCTGAAAAACAGGTGTGGCCAAATACCTTTAGCATATAGTGTACCTTCAGTTCAACAATGGATTGAATGGTTTTTGAGGGATGAGCCTAATCAGTCGTAGACTTAAGCTGCTGCTCTAAGTCACGTGACCACACTGCTTTGTTTCAGGCTACGCAGTAGCGTCAAGCACAGAGGGAGTAGAGACAGGCAGATGTGCACATTTACAGAGATAAGAAACACACAAACTTACAAACAATCCTATTTGCTGAAGATGTTCATTACAGACCATTCTTAAGGCTGCAGCAACAGACATCAAATCTCTAAACTTCTAAACCCTCAGTGCAACACCATGCTCCAAATGAAGGAATTTCAAACAATTGTTGTTTCCTGCATCTGCAATCACCATGCAGAAGTGACTAGCTATCATTCATTGCTACCATCCTAGAATGCTGCTTATGAAAAGCACAGCAGCTGATGGAATGCCTCTGAAAAGTGAAGCCTCACCATGTGGACCATCAGCTCCAGGAAGTCCACCGTGGATGGTGCCTTGGGACAGCTTGACATCCATTAATCCATGTGCCTAAACTACCATCATGTCATTACAACCTGCATTTGATCCATTCAAATAAATTACACTAATAATAGTTTTATGACACGACATCCTGATCCTCTATGAGAAAGAGGTTTGGGGAGAGAAAAAGGGTGGGAAATAGACCTCTCAGAAAAAAGATGCAAAAAGAGGAGATCCATTAAACTCCTTTTGGAGGGTAGCAACCCAGTTCCACATAAAAAAGACACAACATAAATATGCATCATGAGGGAACATGCTTTGGCAGGAGAAACAGGGCAGCAGAGTGATGAAGTGGGACAAACAGGGCATTAGGGGTTGTGAAGAAAATGCTTTTGGAACCAATATGGCATCTTTGGTTTCAAATCCTGGACAGGTGGGGACTGCTGTCGTACCCTTGAGCTTGAGATTTAACCTTAACTTTGCTACAGAAAATACTATCTGGATGAACAGATCCTTGTAGACATGAACTTAATCAGGGCTTCTGCTAAATATGATGTGAACAGGGTGGTGTCACACTAAAGAGTGTGCAAGGTGCATTGATACCCGTGGTAATATTAACTCCAGGGACAAAGCCCATCTGCAAATGCATGGCATTGTGCCATTACATTTCGCATTAATAAAGTTAAAATCAGAAAGCACAGATGATGCAGTCTGGACACTAAATGTATTGTGAGTAATGGTGAGTACTCCTTGCATTTGAATCTATAGTATTATCCGTGCTGACCAACTCTGTGTCCCTCTCCCGAAGGTCAACCTAAAGAGAACCATGCCTTTCCAATGCAAACTCAAAAGCACTTTAAACTGTTTGGCACAATGGAAAATGCATGCTATGGTTCCTTTTGAACTCTTAAAATGAGCCAAGACAAACTAAGCAGTGACCTTGCATTGCAATAGCACTGTATCAAATCTTTGGACCAAGTTCCACCTGGAACAAGCTGTCAAATATGAATGTTTTGAAGTAAATGACAGGTCATGTCAGAGCTTTGCACATCGATGATTTTGTTAATTTGCTTAGCAAATGGCCTTGGTCGGGGTGGCATAAAACATTTCATTTTTTATCAATTTTTACAGGTTGATGTTTACTTTGCCAATGACATACTACCTCCCTTTTGTGACTGCTGTAATGTAGCCTGGCTTACCAGATGCACATATCTGATAGTCAGACCTGGCACACACCTGGTAAGTGACATTATGTGTTAAACTGGGAATACAAACACCTGATGGTCATTTGAGGTGCTGCAGTGGTATAGTTGGTCAGGGTATGTGAACAATCTTTGCTAAATACCAGTGGCATACCGTCAGGGCAAGCAAGGCAAGCACTGCTTGCCTAACATTTTCTTTCCCAAGCAAAAATAAATGTCAAAAGGTATATCTCTTAATAGTAATAATTTTCTACATAATATACTGTATGTACAATACATGATCTACTACTGTCTATTGTAATACATTTCTCCCACCACCCACTCACTGCCCTCTTGTGGCATTTTTGCCCTGTTTCGCTGTGCTTTTCTGCATTTTTTTTGTATTAAAAGTTTAAAAAAACACACTCGCACTTGCGTATTGCTACTGTCCAATGACACTATGGGATAACTAGCCAACTAGCACCCTAGCGATGTTTCCACTGAACTCTCTACAGTTGACGTTATACAGCTAACATCAAAAACACAGGAAAGGCAAGAGTTCTTGAAACTGGTTGCCCTCTTCTGAGATAAGTTGTATATTTGGGTATTTGTGTCCTACAGGGGTGGGCGGTAAAATGATTGAAGCAGTTCACTGGTAGAAACTGTCATCCACTAGACAATTTTAATGGCCTTTTTACCGGATTGAACAAAGCTATGTATGGCGACTCTGTACATTAGCTAGCTGGCTACCAAGTGTAAAAATTTGCACTTGTGCAATTAAGATCATGGTCTGTCCTTCCATCATTCCATTAATTGAGAGTGATAGTAAGGAGTAGTAGTAGTAGTAGTAGCGAGTAAGTGAGCGAATTACACTGTGATTTTTCAAGTAGTCTTTTATTTATTTAATACGTTGTATTGCCCCAGTCACAAAATGTGTGACGAAGATGAATCGGGGTGGAATGACTGCTCTACGTTGCCAGTATGTGTAGTCATTTATTTGAATAAGGCTACCCTGTTTAATATTGTTTCGATTTACATATTCACAAACTTTTTAAAACCATGTAAAACATTTTTCAGTGTGCCTTTTCATGGCCATCAATAGCGGGAGACTATAGACCAGTGTTTCCCAAACCTCTTGTGGTGGAAACCTACTCCCAGTCTGGGCCAGGTAGACTGGGGACAACCTCCACACTTGTATAGTAATTCAAGTTACGTAATTTATATATACCTTTTTATAATAATTTCAGAAAGTAAATTCCAGTGCCCAATAAAGGACAAATATAATTCTCAAGAGTCTGATATAATTGGTTTATTGTATATGTTGCAAATCACATACAGTAAACCGGGCTGGTCCGCATGGAGCAACACACACATTCACTCTCACCCATTCATTCCGAAAATCCCTCCCAAAGCACTTCTCACTTTTTTCCTTAACCAAAGATAAACAAGATAAAGAAATGGAGAGACTTTCCCATAGCGGTCAGAGGCAAGGGAAGGGGGCATCAGGCGTATCCCCAACACAAGACACCAGGAGAAGTAAAGGTCAGGTGAAGATTTGTGCATGCAAAAAAAGAAGCAACATTATTTCAGCTTCTCTGTCACATGCACCCTGACTCAGTCTCAGCCCCCACCATGTTCTCCTGTTAAATCTCCACATAAGTTTTCCGCTAAGTTTTAAAAACACTCCCGCCTGGATTTTACAATATCATCTCCAAGACATTTGGCTTGGCATTACCCCAGTGCACCAAGGTCACATACTATGATACAGATTTTCCTGCAAAAACCTCAAACAGAGCTTATGAACTAGAATACACTTATGAACTAGAAAAACACTGGCAGTGCTTATGAATTACACATATACTGTAATGCTTATGATTTACATATGTGGTATATACTTAGTCAAATATTTTCCACCACACTCTCCTGGAAGACCACTTGTCCTGCATGTTTTAGATTTTAGATCTCTCCCTGCTCCAACACATCTGATTTAAATGATCGGTTTGTTATTAAGCAGCTTCAGAAGTTCATAACGAGTTGATCATTTGAATCAGCTGTGTTGGAGCAGGGAGAGATCTAAAACATACAGGACAAGGGGTCCTTCAGGATAGGTTTGAGAAATGCTGCTATAGACTATGTGAGGATTGGTTGGGTTTCACTACTTTGTGACCAACCATTGGGTGGGTGTGTGTTCTTCCTTTTTTGATCAACTTTTTATTGAGAAAAGTACAGAAAAGAAACATTATACCCATACATTTTCTCTCTTCTTACCCCCGCCCCCTCATAGTACATGGTTAGACATATAGAACGGGTTTGTATGAACATAGAGAATTAAAAGTCATCAAAACCCCTGTATTCCCCTCCCCACCTTCCCAATGGCGACCCCATACGCACCCCCACCCTGGATCTCTCCCCACAAAAACAGAACAAACAGAAGATCGGTCACGCTGCACTCTGTCTGCAGCCCAATTGTAAGCTGCATCCCATGCCCGGAGAGTCTTAAGGCTGGGTGCATGCATTCGGGCCACAGACCCCTCCATCAGGACAATTTTGAGAAAAGAGTTGGCCTATTGTTGCCAAGCCAAGGAATGTGGCGGTTGCCATCTCAGGGCCAACATTTAATTGGCTGCAGTGAGACCAGCCCATAGAATATGTCTCGTTGCAGAGACAAATCCTAGGAGGAGTCATCATAAAGTAGAAGCAAAGTCATTGAAAGTGGGAACCTAACTTCAAGCATTTCACTTAAAGTGAGAGATATTTGCTTCCAGAATCTAACCACATCGGGGCATTCCCAATACATATGCATAAGTGACCACAGGGTGTTGAATGGATGTAGGTCACAACTGGGAGATGTAATGATCTTCATAGAGTGACACCTTCTGGGTGTTAGGTACATCCTATGAGCGAATTTGAAATGTATTAATTGATGACCAAGGTTGTGGAAAAGGGCCACATTCTCTAGTCTTTGTTTGTGCACACCACCCCCACCTCTCACAGGCACTTTGTTTACAACTCAGTTGAAACCTGCCCAAACCGTTCCTGCTGCTCCCCTTATCAGCAGGACCCCTGCAGGTAACCCAAGCCACAGGCGCACCCCCAAGGACGGCCCCCAGGTCACCATTTCCCCTCTGACCTGTGTGTATCCTTTGGCCACCAATAAGAACCCCAGTAGGGACAAGGATATGGAACAATATAAAAGTAGCGGTGACCTTCCCCACCTCAGTACTGCACCTGTAGGGTGAAGAACTGAGGAGACCGAACCCTTGGGGACAGAGTATTGTGTTGTTGTTATGTGCGTCTGTGCCTAAGTATGAACTATGACTGAGTTCAACTGGTTGTATTACAATTGTCTGTAGAGAGAGAAGGGTGATTTGCATTCTTATCCAATGTATATTATGTGTGCATATTAATTAAGATTGTGTTTGTCTGTTATGTATAAATGTTCTCATTGCCATAATCATTAATGCATCTTAAGTCTGTATGTCGGTAATTGGATATCATGTATAGCTAGCTATCCCAGTGCAATGTTCTTTGCAATATCACTTGAATGCCTGCTTGTGCATTGTGCGCAGATAGTAAATGTATGTTTTATAAATGCTATAATTGCATTATCATGTGGCATTGTATATTGCACATTCACAATATGATCCATCAGTTCTCATTTATTGTTCTTCCTGAAACTTTTCAGGAAACCAAACACACAAACACAAACACACACACACACACACACACACCTTCCACACACACCCAACAAATCCTCAATAAAATTCTGAACCTGGAAGCTGACTCCTGTGTCCTGACCGACACCCCACTGTGATAACAACATTAGCCTGAGCCTAGTTTATGGGTGAACCTGCCCCCTCAGTTTCAGGGGTTTTTAGATGTACCATACAAATTTACCACACCATGTTCCAGCAAATCTCTTCATCATATACAGCAGATAAATCCCTATGCCATGTAGCTTCTACCAGGTAATGGTCTATGAGGTTCAGAAATAAATTTGTAGAGTTTAGAAACCATCCCTCGTGTAGGTCCTACTGAGGCTAATAATTTATGAAAGAATGTGTAGGAAGTGCTGATCCCCATGGGACACTGTATGCCCGTGTAGCAGGATGGATGTGGTATTCCTGTTCGTTCTATTTAAGTGGCACTGCTCTGCTTCCTTAACCACGCCGCAATTACCAGCCAATCGTTATACGTGGGTACTCCTATATAAGGAAAGGTAACTTGTCTAGGTTCACACTCGATGTCAAGTGCACGCCCCGTTTCCTGTTTACCTGATTTCCGCCTTGGTCGCAGGTATTGGAGTTTTATCCGCATTTCTCTGCTTCCTTTGTTTATCGTTTACTCTTGTTATATTGGCTGCTTATGATTTCGCAGGTCCTTTTATGGTGGATCTCCCCTGGAAGCTACCTATTTACAGATCATTGCTGGTATGTGCCCCTATTTCCCTTGTGATGTTCCCTTATGTTGCACGTAGTAAACCAAGTGTTTTGTTATAGGTAACTGCGGTTAGTAGCCGAGTAAGCGTAATGGGCTCTCCCCTTCCCTGAGCAAGTAGACGCCGCCTGATCGGTATGTAGCGTATTATGGCGCTAGTTTTAATTTCGTTATCATCTTTGTTTTTAAGCCTGACGTTTTATGTATTACAGGGACTATAGGCCGGGGTTGGTGTCTCGTAACGACTGGGGAATTACGAGTGCTACTGTGGCTCCCGCTGCAAGAACGCTGCTGCTTTGCCTACAGCTAACGTCCATATAGCTGGCTTCGTTTTTTTAGCTGCTTGTGTTTCAGACCGTTGGTTTGAAACCCTTTTTTTTCCTTTGTGGTGTTAGTTGCTTGCTACCCCCGTGGGTCTGTGCAGTTGCATGCATGTGAGGGTGCATTGCGAGTGGGGCTTATTCCTTTTAATTATCTCCTCCCCTCGCTAATTTGTAAATTGCTTGTTTGACCATCTTGGCAATTGATATTACTCTGTGTAGTGTACCTTTGTTTTTTTTTGTTATCTTTTTTTTGTATTTAATTTCATCTCTGGCAGGAGGCCATTTTACTACAGTTGCTGAGAGCCAGTGTCACTGTTTCAGCCCTTGGCCTACACCAGTCTTTCTGGTTTTCTTTTCTTTTATTTTGTGTTGCACCACTGGCAGGAGGCCTTTATTTTTATAGCTGCTGATAACCAGTGTTTATTGTTTCAGCATTTGGCCAACTGCAGTTTCGGTGTGCTGGTTGTTACGTGTTGCCCCATTCATTGTATGCATTCTTTTCCCTGTTTTGCAGAAGCTGAGAGCCTAAAGTGGGGGGCGGGCTGGTTTCTTTGGTGGCGGTATCCCCCTTTCCTGTGTGCCGTCTTCACCTGTACATCGTTGGGTTGACCCTTCACCATTGTGTGTGTGGATGTGTGGGCACGTGTGATTTGGGGTGGTTTCTCTTTGGGATACCTCCCTTCCCCTAGCTAGCCTGCCCCTCCACCGGTAAGCCTCAGCTCTCAGGATTAACCCTGTCCCTCTGTGATCTATGGTGGATTGTGTCACTGAAGGCCCTTTTTTTATTATTATTGCTTAATTTTTTTCTGTTAATAAAAGATCATTCATAGATGGAACCACGTCTCTTGCTTATTAGTATACGGACCTGAGTGCCTTTTGGGTTAATGGGACTGATTTAGGTAAATCTTTCCTTGGGTGAAATTCCCAGGGTGGTGTAGTCGGATCCTTTACACGGGTTAGTGCCCTATAATACTACCGCTTGCCACACCCGCATGACTGATCTTAACTGCAGGAAAAAAAAGATGATCTGGGTAGACCGTAATCATTAATCATTGAAGGCTCATGAACCGCTGTCATCATACAGGTCTTTTAAAACATTAACTCCCCTATTCTTCCACTGTGGGTATGAAAAAGGTATATTACCAGTGAGTAGTGAAAAGTTATTGAATATTGTTGAGTGATCGTGCCATTTAAAATCTGTGCACACATGCTTCATTACAGTATGGCATGTTGTAAGTAGACATGAAATTACAGGGTCCACACGTAATTTGGACGTAAACTTTTTTCAGTGGTATGTTGGCATACACTAAATCCTGCAGTCTGTGAGGTAATGAGAGATTCTCCTCAATTGGTCTCCAAAGCCCCTTCAGACATGTACTGAAAGCTGGAACTCATCTAGCCATTACCCGGAGGAGCTGTATGTGAGAACGCAAATGTCCGAATCAGTTGGACTGGACATGAGACGGACTTCACTCTGCCAGCTCCCTAGTACAAAGTCTGTCTAATGTCGGATTGAGTCCATGTGTGAATAGAGCAGGTCATGTTCTGGAGAATCCACGGCGATCGAGTGGGCATGTTGATGATGTTACTATCTTTCTATCATGCGACTGGCGCAAAACCAGAAGAATACAAACATCTGCCTCGTACTCTTTTCTGCATGCCTGTATATTGCTTTCCACTCTTTCGTTGACATTGTGGATACGTCCAAATACATGCTATTTTGAGTCCAATGATCGTTAAAGAGATAGTTAGCTATAGATATACTGCCAAAACTTGTCTCTTACAATGATTAATAATGTTGGTTAGTAGTTTATTATCTGGTTAGTAGCTAGCTAAGCTGTTGCTAAGTAACAGTGATAAGTATAGAGAGATAGGTGAGCTGGTGACTTAACATTACATAGCGAACAACAAAAACTTACCTTCCTGTTATAATAAATGTATAATTGATAATAAATTATTTGTACCAGTAGCACTATTTGGATGGCTATATGCGATATTTTTTATAGGTTACCCAAAAGTACAATAGCTATGTTCACCTTCTCCTCCTCCGTGCCATATTATGTGCCCGTACCACCGAAAGGTAAGACATTGAAAAGAAAAAACCTGAAAATATTTCAACTCACAAACACTTTTCCTGAAATCGTCAATACTTTTCACTCGTGAGAATGCAAGTGGCGTCCAACTGGAAAACACCACGAGGAAATCTGGACGTTTCTAAACTCGCAATCATTAATGTAATCATTAATGGTGACATACTGGGTACTACATTGGAAAATAGCATGCAGTATACAGTATATACTTGTGTAGTACACAGTACACAGTATGCAGTAGGCGGTTTCGAATACAGCCACTGCAATTTCTGCAGCGTAGTTATTGTGTCATGTCCTGCCTCCTACACACTCTACCCAGGTGCCGCCCCTCGTCTAAACCAAACAGAGTATTTCCAGTAGGTGAGAATGCGTCTGACATGGACAAGCTCCTGTTGTGTGCTACATGTGTGAAAGGGCAACTTGAGCCGTTTTCACATATGAACTCCGGACAATGTCCGGAGAATCAGGTCCGCACATTGTCCGGAGTTCATATGTGAAAACGGCTCAAGAGACAGAGGTCTCTTGGAGGTCCTGTGTTTTGTCTCGCTGGAGAGGTGTGAGTTTTAAACGAGGCCTCTTTCCTTTCCATATGAACTTGGGGATTAGCGAGTGAAGTTTTTCCCAGTAGCCCCTGGGGGGAGCAAGAGAGATCATAGAAGAATAAAACTTAAGATGAGGGAGTACATCCATTTTAGCTATCAATATATGGGCTTGGAGTGAATTTGGAAGGTTGGACCAGTGTTCAAGGTCCTTTTCAATATGGCTGTATATACCTTGAAAATTTCATATTGCATTGGGGGCGTAGAAGGAAAGACATCAACACCGAGATACCTGAAGCTCTGAACTATTGGTATATGGGAGAGCAGGGAGTTTGAGATGCGACTGAGTTTAAATGCATCAGTGTTGATTTAGTCCAGTTAATTTTATATCCAGAGAGCAAGCTGAATGAATAAAAAGTGCAAAGCAAATGTGGTATTGAAGAACCTGTGTTACCTACATAGAGAAGGATGTCATCAGCATACAATGATATCCGGTGTTCTGTATTACAAAAATAGAATAGAAGAGAATAGAATGGTCTTTATTGTCATTATACTCAGGTACAATGAAATTTCGCATGGCTTCTCCCAATGTAGTAAAATAAAACAGATAAACAAATAAATACAACAAATAAATAAATAAAATCAGTGCCAGAAAGACAGTAGTAGTAGCAGCAAGATAGCAGAGTAATAGGAGGCACTGACAGATGCTGTCTGATTTTCTGAGCCAGTGGTTCGTTGGAGAGGGTGAAAAGTAGCGGGGAAAGGGGGCAGCCCTAGCGAGTACTCCTAGATACTGGAAACTGGGCAGAGCAAATATTGCCCATGCAGACCATTGCCGAGGGATTTGCATATAAAACTTTGATGATGCTAATGAATTGTGTACCTAGCCCAAATTTGCCCAGAGTAATCCAGAGTTAATCCCACTCCAACCTATCAAATGCTTTCTCAGCATCTAACGACAGGACCGGGCAGGAAGAATCAAGACTACCCGCCACGTGAATGATGTGCAACAGGCGATGCACATTATCAGATGCTAGATGGGTTTTAATGAAACCAGTTTGATCATTGTGCATCAGTTTCATCAGATGTGTCTCTAATCGGGTTGCCAGCACTTTGGCGTATACTTTAACATCCCTATTCAGAAGGGAGAGAGACCTATAATTACCACATTGAGTCAAATCTTTATTTGGTTTTGTAAAGTAATGTAATTTTGGCTGTGTTGGCACCTACCTTGAGTGCACCCTTGTCAATAGCTATGTTAATCAAATCCAGCACTGGCGGTCCCAGTTTGTCCCAAACAGCAAGATATAGCTTTGGTGGAATTCCGTCCCACTGTGGGGATTTGCCTTTCTTCATATTAACAAGGGCCATCCTTAGCTCCTCTAGGGAAATGGGGGCAATGAGTAACTCTGTTTCATAGTTAGACAGAGAAGGCAAATCAAGTCCTTGAAAAAAACGGGTGCATGTGCCTGTCTTAAGTGAGATAGAGAGTAGAAAAAAAAGTTTTAAATTCGGTGTTGATATCACGAGGGTCAGTCCGAGTATGAAGAGGTGTTTTAATGGCCATGATATTCAAGTATTTTTCATGGTTTTTCAGTCTTAAAGCTAACAGATGACTTGGTCTGGCTCCATTAAAATAATATGTTCTTCTGGTTCTGTGCATTAAGACCTCTGCTCTACGTCTTAACAGAGAGTTCAATTCAGTTTTTGTCATGGCTATTCTCCCTTGTAAAGCCTTGGAGTGTGTGGTTTGTTGATTCGCCTCAGGTTGGGTGAGAGTGTTCTCCAGCTCAGTTATCCTACTAAGTCTGCTTTTATTAAGGTGAAATGAAAATGCGATTGAGGAGTCCCTAATACCGCCCTTTATGGCATCCCATAAGAATCTAGACATTGAAACGCCAATGTGGTGCACTAGGGGGCGTGCCCAAGAGTGAACTATGACCTGATAGAGGGCAAGGAATGATTACAACATTATGAATCTCAGGAAAAGATGCAGGTGAAGTTAGTATATAATCTAGAAAAACTCCCATGTCTTGCTGAATAAAAAGTGTATTGTTTAGATCAGTACGGCGACTTCTTAGCCGGTTTGTTTTTGTTTTACCCGTCCATGTGCTCTTGTTATCTTTCCTGCTTGTTTCTTGTATCGTCGCTAGTTCATCTCAGTTATCTGTTTCGCTACAAGCCATTTTTTCCTGTTCTGCCTGCCAGCCTGTTTCACCGATCTTGCCTGTTTCTCTCGACCCGTGTTTTTGGATCTGTTTTTTTTTTTACATTGTTCGCCGTGCTTTTCTGGTTTGACTTGGTTTTTTGGATACCGTTTTGGATTTAATAAACATCCTTTGTGCATCCTGTCCCCCTGTCTGCGCCTGAGTCCCTACCTGAGCTGTGACAAGATGTGGGATTAATAGTACGATATAGGTCTAAGGATAAACTAAGAGCTGGCAGAACGCTCTGAAAGTCTTTAGATGCATGTAACTGGGTGGGTGTAGATCGTTGAACAGATTTATCCAATGTCAAGTTTGTGTAAGAATTCATATCTGTACCAAGAATAAGTGAAAGGAAATTTGCGCCCAGATATGATAGTCCTCATATAAGAAATCCTACCATCCTCACTACCAAATCTTCCTAGTATATTCAATGAGAGATTGCGTCTCAGTACTACTAAAGAGCCCCTAGTTTTGGTGGCCAACGATGCAGATGTGGCCACATAGTAGTGCTTGTTCGAGAAGCAATGAGTGTCTGCATTTCTTAAATGAGATTCTTGTATAAAGGCAATGTGCACACATTGTCTGCACAAGAGGTCTAAGCATATGGTGCGCTTAAGTTTGCCATTCAGCCCATTTACATTCCAGCTGATTACATGCAAACTACTCATGTTGACTAACTATAGCAAATGTAAATTTCAGTACATTCAAGATCAGAAAAGGAGGAATAACATACACACTAGGCAGTGCAGCGATCCGACCACAATATGAAATTAGAATACTGAAAGAGATCCATCCCATACCAAAAGCCCCCCATCGTCATAACCCCAACACTCTCCAGAGAACGAGAGAGAACATAAAAATAAAACCACAGACACATATACAGAAACATGGTAATGTCAGGAGTTCCTCCTGACATGACCGCGCTGCACTCCCTGGGAGAGCGAGGGGACTCGGGATGAAATAATTGGCAATTGACGGTGTTCGCTGCCTGGTGTGTGCTCCGCACCTGTTGCCTGTCTGTGTGTAATTTTCGCTGGGACTATTTAGGCAGGTGAGTGGGAGTAACACGCCAGAGACGCTAACGGAGGTTATCACACGGGATTTTAGCGTGGAGCCAGGTTTTTGATTTCTTTTTTTTGAACGTGCCGGCACGGCTGAGTTTAGGGTTTATTTTGGTTTGCTGTTTTTTTTCTCTGAGCTCTGGGAGTCGCGACCCAGAGCGGGTTTTGAGTTTGCTTTGTTTAATTTCTTTTGGTTTTTGGCTTTGGTGTGCGAGATGCGCGGGTGTGTTTGTGTGTTTTAGGCGGCTTCAGAAGAGCGGCGACCGAAGGGGCTCTAGCGGTGAATCCCTGAGGGAGCGGGGAAAACAACGCTTGGTTCCGGACGCAGCCGGGGCCGAAGGGAGCCCCCACCCCGTGGAAGCGCGTGCTGGGGAGGTGATCCCCTAGCTGGAAGGGAGGTGGCACCGCGAAACCTTAAGAGAGTGCGTGGGTCACCAGCACGGGGTGGAGAGGGAGGGCTGACCGGCTGCTGTTCTGTGTCTCCCTCAGTGCGATCCCGCGGAGCCGGCGGAGTTACTACCGGGGAGAAGACGTGGGTTGCCGCCGGAGCCGCCAGCCCCCGCAGGAGTGACGCGGGGGCCTTGTCTGGAGTTTATTTAATTTCTTTTTTTGTTTTTTTGGGACGTAGGCGAAGCCCGGCAGTGTGGCGCGGGCTGAGCTACGTCCCCCCCTTATATTTTCGTTTCATTTTGTACGTCTTGTGTGGTGTGCGTGCGTGTGTGTGCGTGCGTGTGAGGAGCCTCCCCCACAGCGGCAGCACTTCCCCCTCGGCAGTGAGATTGAGTAGTCTTCTCTCTCCCGGCGTCCAAGTGGGCGGGGACGCCAGATCACGGGTGTGTGCAGTGAGGCTAAGTGTGTGTGTGGGGATTCTGTTTTTTCTTTTTCTTTTCTTCTTTTGGTGTGAG
The DNA here is from genome assembly GCF_013368585.1 of Megalops cyprinoides. NCBI lineage: Eukaryota > Metazoa > Chordata > Actinopteri > Elopiformes > Megalopidae > Megalops > Megalops cyprinoides. The sequence continues at coordinate 37,057,482 of NC_050590.1, read as the reverse complement.
CGGCTGGGTAGCGTTCCCGCCTGTTTGTAGCCGGGGAGGGCAGACAGGGGTGGATAGAAGGATAGGGGGAAGGGCTTCGCTGGGAGAGGGATAGCGGCGTCTCAGATTTTATGAATTGCCTTGTTAAATTTTGTGTTTTTTTTAAAAGAATAAAGAGTTGCTCCTACTCACCTTGTCCTGGCATTCTTGTGGCGGGCGGATCCCTAGGAGGGCGAACTACCTGGGCATAGTGTCACTCCTGACAGTAACAACCACAACAAAGTACCCTGACTCCTCCTAGGGAGTCCAATTTCCCCCACAAGTTGGACCTGTGATCCTCAGGTAGCATGTTCTTTTCCACAACGCAGCAGGTCCCCCGCCTCCCCAATGTAGACACTGTTGTATCATACCATAGTCGTGATAAGGACAAATTAAAGATGAGCTACCCAAAATATACACGTTTTATGTCGGTATATATAAGTATTGACAACAAACAGAAAAATGGTCAATAAGGATTTGTAGGTTACAGTACAATTAGCACCATGCCAGGTCCGTTTGCTAATTCAACACACAGTGGAAACCCACAGGAAAGTCCTAGCAGTTTGTGTGTTACAGTCCACATCAAGCACCATGTTGGAGTTGTATGCTAATGTAAAACATTTAATGTTAAACAAGCCAGCTGGCTAAGTTACCTGAATGAGTGAAGTCTCTATTCTCTGAAGGAATCTGTGAAGTCCTTCATCTCTTGTGGGGTATTGAAAATATGGCTTGCTCCTAAGTGTGTCACCTTGAGTCTCGCGGGATAGGGGAGAAAGGTACGAAAGTATGCGGGCTATAGTCGGGGGTGAAGCAGATGTTCTTCCCCTCCATTTCCATGACAACACTCCGCGCAGCTTTGCGGATCTTGTCTCTGTTGGTGAATCGCAGCAGCGTCAAGATAAGGGTGCGATTTGCATCTTCCTTGGGAATTCCTACACAGTGTCAGCTGAACCGTGGAATGGCCTCTGACAGGTAAGCAAGAGGATGTGCTGTCTCAACGTTTTCAGGGACCCCATGCACACGTATGTTGTAACTGCTCAACTTGTCCTCCATGTCAGCTATCTTGTCCTCCAACCGGGCGTGTTGTGCTGCAAGCCTGTACACAGAAGCAGAGAGCCGGCTTTCTACCTCCACCAGATGACTCTCGCTTTTCTCCATATAATCCCTACAATTTGAAATATCGGCTTGCATGGCAACCATCTCATCACGAAATACGCAATTTGAGCATCAACCAGAGCTTGCCTCTTAATTGCCAGCTGAGCAGCCATGTCCTCCACAAGTGTAGGGATAGCCTCCTTGATAGCTTCTGAAACTGCTAGCTTAACTAGCTCAGCGAGGTCCTCGTTGTCGACTGAACAAGAAGTTATCGGTTGCTTGCCAGCCACCTTTCTTGAGCTTGCCGCCATCACAGTGTGTAATAAGCTTTTAGAAAACAAAAAAACAGATCGAAAGCTTAGAAAAGTAGCATAAGGTATGAAAATATTATTACATTTTGGGGGGATTCTGCGGAGTAATGGTCAAAACCTCCTACATCCCTCATGATGGTCACATGAGTTACTGGGTGTGTGTTCTTCCTAATGGCCTTCTGAGTCCCTCTGAGTAAACATGGATCTTCCTTCATGAGTATTTCCATATTAAAATGAGGCATGAATTAGAAAAATTAAACTATAATCGAAGATTCTGGAAATTGACACAAATATCATCAATTAAATATAAACTTGTATATATGAATAAATAATGATGCATTCAGCTATTGATAAGCACAATGTCTGAAAAATCACAAAAAAAACTTTTTGTGATTAGAATTTATTTCTTCATGTCATGCTCCACATCTGGTGCTCTCTGGCTTTCCCTGATTATCTTGCTTACACAGAACTTATCAGAAAGAGCAGGGGTTTCCCTGATGTCCTGGCCAAACTCCCAATCAGGTACATTCAGTCTGGCCATCTCATAATCCCCCACTTTCCCTCCCTCTCCACCTTATCTGATGTGTCGAGCATTCTAGTGCAAAATGACTACCGAGTGTGCCTTACAGAGGTTGGTGTTACGCATTTGTGGTTGGAGTAAGTCCTCCCCACACATTATTCTTCTTCTTCTTCTTATTATTATTATTATTATTATTATTATTACAAGTTTTAACCTTGTAACCTTATTTAAAGAATAAAACAAAAGCTTAGTGAATCTAGGGGAGTTCCATTCTATTATCAGTATCTTCAAAAAAAAAAATAGACATGATATGTACTTTATCATTTTATGTCTGTGGAACTAGTAAACACATAACTCAATATTACATTCAGTGTAAAATACAATGTAAACACATCATCTTTCATATTGACAAAAACCATCATCTATCATAACCTGAACTGTGTTTTGTGAAATCTCTGTTGGACATGCAGAAATTAGTTTGCCCTGCATGGTTTTGATCATACTGTTTGATTGTGAGCAGTCAGTACAAGCATTTCTGTAATACATTTCTGACATCAACTGTGCATTACAGAGGTGTATTACAGATGAGTATTTACACCATCAGAAAATAAAGTTTCATTTTGTCACATTACAGCAATTGATTT